>NC_142027.1:109847177-110562177 GCF_982192425.1 Myodes glareolus
ATATGAACACACACACACACAATCAAGCAGGGCCCTGAGACCCAGGCTGAGAAGTAAAATCCCCATTTTTTCTTTTTTTTCAGTACGCTGGGTCTCCATCTTCTAGTCTAGAAAATGGACTAAGATATCAGGGGATTAGAAGAAAGACAAAAGAAGGAAATGTGTGTGGGTTGCAGTTATATAAGGTTTAGATAGTTTCTGATGCTATTTGTTTGTGTATTTAATGTGTGTGTGCCTGTGCGTGTGTGCCCTCCTGTACACTCACCACGGGGTGCACATGAAGGACAGAGGACAACTTGCTGGTATCAATTCTCTCCTTCCAACACATTGGTTCCAGCGACTGAACTTGGGTCATTAGGCTTGGTGGCAAGTCTGCAAATATCTTCACTTGCTAAGCCTCTTCGACAATCCCTTGCCTTAGCTGGGCTTTTTGTTTGTTTTGTCTCATTGTGTAGCTCTGGCCACCCTGGAATTCCCTGTCTCTGCCTCCTGAGGGCTGTGATACACATAAGATCTAGGCATAAGATCTCCCTGGAGCTGGAGTCACAGGCAGTTGTGGGTATTGGGACTGGAACCTGGATCCTCTGCAAGATCAGACTGTGTTCTGACCCACTGAGCCAGCTCTCCAGCCCCTTTCATTGATTTTTCTGCTGGCCACTGATTGTATGAATGATGAACATTTCACTGTGTTGTGCTGTTAGCCAGCTGTCTCCAGTGTGCTGACTGGAGAGATGAGGTAAAGGCTCATTTCAATCTAGGAGACGGGCACTTGGTTGGACCTGCGTGGCTGGCAGCATGGTGGTATCTTGTCCAAAATGACAAGCTTTCCCCCGATTCTCACGAGATGCATCTCTAGCACATCCCCACCTTGCTGCCATCTGAAGATTCCAATCTGTGCCTCACCATCCTGGCTCCTAGTGTAGCAGCACCTTGTGCTTTCCTCCCCTGTATTAGGGGATTTAGTCTGTGACACACTGAGCATGCTTTTTCTGATCCCAAATATCCTCCACCTGTCCCCCCGCCCCACCCTTAAATCCTACCCTACTCAAGAACCCATCATTTTCAAATTCTTTTGCTTATCCAAAGCCAGAATGAGTTTCAAAGCCTGGGATGTGGCTTAGTGATAGAGACTGCCTACAATTCTCCAGTTAGGGTCTAGGGATGTGGCTCCGCTGTAAAACACCAGCCTAGGATCCCCTAGTGAGCAACTGGGGTGTGTGTTGGTGGTAGAGCACCTGCCTAGGGACCCCTCAGGCTGGGTGTGTGGCTCAGTGGTAGAGTATTTGCCAACACGCACAAGGTCCTGGGTTCAATCCCAGTTGTCCCAAACAAACAAGTAAACAAACAAATGGAAATGTAAAACAATGAATAAGAAGACTGGAGAGACGGCTCAGCAGTTAAGAGCACAGACTGCTCTTTCAGAGGACCCCGGTTCAATTCCCAGCACCCATATGTCAGTTCACAGCTGTCTGTAACTGCAGTCCCAGGGGACCTGACACCCTCATACAGACATTCAGGCAAAAAACTAACGCACAGAAATAAATAAATAAATAAACAAAAGCAATGATAGTCTTAGCTACTTGCTCAGATCAGCACTAACACTAAGGCAGGCACACATCAGTGTCTCATGCAGCCCAGGTGCCCTCAAGATGGCTGAGCCCAGGATAAGCTTCAAGCCACATCATTAGCCTCTAAACTGTTAAACACCGGGGTAGAGACCTTCTCTGCGCCTTGTGAGTCTCTTGCAGTGCCTGACACAATGTTCTACTCCCCAGGTGGTGCTGAGTGATTGGGGTGGAGTTTTTCCAGAATGGTTAGTGACATCCCTGTCGGTTCCTTCCACCCCCATTCCCAAAAGACTTTTTTTATCCCCCCTGAGACAGAGTTTCTCTGTAGCTTTGGAACCTGCCCTGGAACTAGTTCGTGTAGACCAGGCTGGCCTTGAACTCACAGAGATCCACCTGCCTCAGCCTCTCGAGTGCTGGGATTAAAGGCATGCACCACCACGGCCTGGCTTCCAAAAGCCTTTTTTAAAGAACACAGGAGGGACTGGAGAGATGGCCCGATGGGTAAGAGCACATCTCATAGATAAGACCTGAGGTTGGTTCTCAGAACCCACATTAAGTAGTTCACAACTTCCTATGACTCCAGCTCCAGGGGGATCCCATGCCCTCTTCTGGAGACTCTGTGAGCACCTACACATATGTGCATTCACAAGCACACCACACACACACTATAAATCATAAAAATGCTTCAAACAAACAAATCAAAACAAACAAAAAACAAACAATCAGCCTGGATTCTGCAGTTGCCGGCGGCATCTGCTGTACCTTCCCTGCCCTGACCGTGAGGATTCCTGCTGCACCAGACACTGCTGTATTTCACACTTACTTCAATTAGTACTAATAGAACCTCACTTGGTGCCTTTGTTGGATCTTTCCTTGGAGGCTCAGGAGAATTTTACAAGAAAGTGTTAATTATTCCCATTTTACAGACAGGAAACCCGAGGCCAAGTAAGCCGGTGACTCAGTGGCAAAATTAGGACATGATTTTCCATTGCAGTTTGCAATTGTCTACCATAATGATGGGATCATGCGCTCCTTTGCTGCGTCAGAGTTAAATTACTGTCTAAGAAATGACATGTCAGGCAGGGGCTAAAGGATTACCTTGGTTAGTAGAATGGTTGCCTGGCATGTACAAGGCCCTGGATTTGATCCCCAGTACTTCATGAATCCAGGCACAGGGGCACATACCTGTAGCCATGGCATTATGGGAGGAGGCAGTAGGAGTCTGGGAAGATCAAGTTCATCCTTGGCGATATAGCGAGAGTCAAGTTAGCCTGGGAGATTATATATATACATGATCTTGTCTCCAGAAACAAACAAAAAAACCAACCACAGTTTTGACATCTTTTGAGAGTTTGGCTGCGTTATATCTAGCTACTTAAAGCTCTAACGACATAATACAGACTTTCAAAAACTGACAGTAGATCAAACGTTTAATCTGAATAGAGCTTGAGGGAATTAAAAAAAACAGTTTTCAACTCCTTAGGAGGGAGATCAGCTTTCCCATTCTCGGCGGGAGCAAGCCTTTAGAATCATACAAACCACACTTACTCAGGACAAAAATAATATACAACCCGACAGCCCCATGACAACGGAAATCCAATTACAGTTCACAGAAACAAATCATCATTTGACTCGAACTGTAGAACTGTAGGGGTGTGTGGGAAAGAACCACGGGGCTGGGAAGAAGGCTGGGATGTGTGGTAAAGAAACATGGGACTGGGAAGAGGGATGGGGTGTGTGGGAAAGAAACATGGGACTGGGAAGAGGGCTCGGTGGCTAAGGATGCTTGCTGCTCTCCCAAAGGACCCCGAGTTCTGTTCACAGCACCCATGTTAGGTGCAAACTCAGCTCCAGGAGATCTGACACTCTCTTCTGGCTTCTGCAGGCATCGGCACATTTGTGCACATGCCTACACATAGAAACATATATGTGTCGTTAGAAATAAAACAAAGTGTGGGGAGTGGAACAATGCTTCACTTTGCTTCAGGAAAATAACTTTAAAAAAACATCATGTATTTTTACATACATATGTATGCTTTTGCATGTGTTTGGTGTGTGTGTTCATATGCCTGTTTGCATCTGTGTGTGTGTGCATTTATGTAGATGGCCAAGGATGGCTTCAGGTTTTTTGTTTTGTTTTTTTCTCAATCAATCACCACCTTGTTCATCAAGACAGTAGTCAGTTTAGCTATCTAGCTTGCTCTAGGGATCCTCTGTCCCTGCCCTCTACATGGGAATTACAGGTAGATTACCCTGCCCACTCAGAACTTACATGGGTGGTGGGGATTTGAACTCAGGTCCCCTTACTTGACCAGTTTTACCCTCTGAGTCTCTCCAGCCCCAACACACACACATGGGCACATACAGACACACACACACACACACACACACACACACACACACACACACAAACGAGTGTGTGCGTGCACACGTCCATGAACATACACATATTTCGAGACAGAGTCACGTATAGGTCAAGTTAGTCTTGGACTATGAAACCGTGGGTGGACCTGAACTTTGGGTCCTCTTGCTTCCATCTCAGTAGTGAGTGTTGATCACATGACTCTACCGAGTGTGGTAGCTCACACCTGTAGTCTCAGCAGTACTGCAGGGGAGGATCAGGAGTCTAAGGCCGACCTGGACTACACAGAATGACCCTCTCTAAAGTTACAAAACAGAACAAAGCGATATTAATACTGAGATGGCAATGCAAATAGAGCACACATGGCTTATCCTCTCAGGAGTTAAGGACAGGAATTAACAGCACAGATCCTGCCTCTGTGCAGAACCTGAACTGGACATTAAAGCAGATAATAATAATATTTATCTAGCACTTTACACATTTCAAGTCCTTTCAGGCTGCTGACTAGGTGCACTGTGAATTTCTGTTGATTCAGCAATGACATCAGTGGGCGTCCTCTAGGGTGGCAATGTGCAGTATGACATACGAGGACATCTCACGAAGAGGAAGAGAAGGCTCAAAAAAAGCTAATGTGGATTTCTAATGCACCCTAAAGACTAAGAAAATTTATATGAGAATATAATACAGGGGCTGGGAAGATGATCCAGTGGGTATAGTGTTCGCTGCACAAGCATGAGGATCTGAGTTCTGATGCCCAGAAACCATATTTAAAAACAAACAAACAGTTGGGCAGTGGTGGTGCAGGCCTTTAACCCTAGCACTAGGAGGCAGAGAAAGGCAGATCTCTGTGAGTTTGAGGCCAGCCTGGTCTACAAGAGCTAGTTCTAGGACAGGCTCCAAAGCTACAGAGAAACCCTGTTTTGAAAAACCAAAAACCAAACCAAACCAAATAAATAAAATATAAATGTCAGGGACTGAAAGGACTTGAAATGTGTAAAGTCTTAACAACAAAGACTCAGTTGTTAAGAGTGCTTGATGCTCTTGCAGTGGACTTGAGTTCAGTTCCTGGTACCCACATCCTGCAGTGTGCAAACCCCTGTAGCTCCAGGGATCTAATGTTCTCTTCTGATCTTGAATGGGACCTGCACACACACACACACACACACACACACACACACACACACACACACACGAAATAAAATAAAAAAGTACTTTAAAAAATCAACTAAAATAAATAAAAAATCCAAACTCCGTAGTCATGTCTATAATTCCACTACTCCCATAGCAAGAGAGGAGGTGGAGACAGGAGAGTCCCTAGGCTAGCCTGGGGTACCCAACAACAAGCAGCCAGCGACTTTCAAACAAGGTGGGAGGCTAGGACTCACACTGGGACTTGTCCTCTGGTTTCTACTCGTGCACCCCTAACTCCCCCAGCACACATACAATTGCATGTGCACCTGCACACACCATACATGCATACCAAAACCTTAAAAATAGAGACAACGTAGTTTTTGATTAAACTGAGACTAGAGCCAGGAAACTTGTGCCTGGTGAGGTAGGGTTTGGAAGCATAAGTGATAAGAAATTTCAGGTCCTCTCCTGCTTACTTGGAGAGCCCAGAGTCCCAAGAGGTCAAGTCTGTGAGTTAGATGTGTGACAGTTTTCCTCTTCTTTGCTTGCCTCGCTGGGGATCAGAACAAAGGCTTCCTGCAGGTAAAGGGAGAGTTTTACCACGGAGCCACATCCCCAGCCCCCACAATGCTATTCTCGATCTGTGTTCAAAGAGTAGGCTGCTCCCATCAAAAAGCTCAAGCTGCAAACTTTCTTAAGACAAGTGGGAGAGAACAGAGCGGAATCATTAAAGGTGTGGAAAGATCCCTCCTGCAAGTATCATCATATATCAAGATATTGCTGATCTAAAGTGCATGGCTGGCTTAAAGGTGGGCCAGAAATGAAGCCTTTGATGGTTTTATAAAGGGTCTCAGACATGAAGACAGGCTCTCCCCTGAGACAGGCAGGGAGGGTGACGAACATGAGCGTCTCCTAGTTAGACTTAGTTCTTACAAGTCCGACAGGTTCTTGGTACAATTATATAACTCCATATACAGTTGGCATGTAGAGATGAATGAGGCACTGTGCGTGTAATTACATGTAGCAAAATGTGTACTTTTATTTGGTGGGTACTTACATCGTGCCGTGAATAGTGTACTTAGAAATAATTAACACAAAGCATTAATTCAAAAAACAAAACAATTAAAAGTAGTTTGGCTTTCTTGAACTAAAAAAATAAAAATAGATCTGGAATCTTCTTTCGTTCCTTTTAGCATTGGTGCCAAATTGTTCTGGAAGGCAGTTACCACACACATACACACACCCCTCTGTTGTTCATGTTTTGGTTTTTTTAAAAAAAGACCTTTACAAATTTGAAGTGTTTCAAAACTTTTGTCTGGTTTTATATATTTTCAAATTGAAGACATTGATGCATTTTTTTGAATGAATACTTTTAGCTAATTTTGAACACACACACATATATCCATTTATTTTTTATTTCTTGAGACAGAGTTTCTCTATGTACCCTGGTTGTCCTGAAACTCATTCTGTAGACCAAGCTGGCATCAAATTCAGAGATCTGCCTGTCTCTGCCTCCTGAGTGCTTGGGATTAAAGGCGTGCGCCACCACTGTCCAGCTGAACTTCTATATTTATAAAATTCAGATATTTTTCATATGTCTTACTATGAATAGGAATCTTTTTTCCTACCATCTACAGTCATGCTTTCATAGCTGTGAATACATTATGGTGTAGGTTTTAATTGAATTTTATTTTTAATTATGTGCATGTGTCTGTCTACGTATGGTTATGTGACTAAGAGTTCAGGTGCCTGTGGAGGTCAGAGGCATGGAATCCCCTGAAGCAGGAATAACTGCTGGTTGTGAGCTGCCTGGCAGGGGTGCTGGGAACTGAACTCAGGTCCTATGCAAGAGGGGCAAGTACTCTTAACCACTGAGTCATCTCTCCAGCCCCTGTGGTGTTGTTTTCTGTTTACATTGTTTATGGTTATGTGAAAAATTTCATTTCTTTATTATTAATATGCATGTATGTATGTGCGCACAGGTGCTATGGTACCCATGGGACCGTAAAAGATCATTTTCAGAGGTAGATTACTCTGTCCAACTGTGAGTCTTGGGGCACAAGTACAGGTCATCAGACTTTGAGAGCAAGTGCCTTTGCCTACTGAACTATCTCCAAGACTCTGAAATATTTCTTTACTTAACTATCTCCTAGGCTCTGGAATATTCCTTGATGAAAACTGTTTGACTCCAGTTCTAATTGCGATGTAAAAGTACTAAGAAAGAGAATTAAGACTTTAGAATGAGTATCTCCATGTTTATCCTTTGTTTGAAGGTTTTGGGGATTCTTCTTCTTCTTCTTCTTCTTTTTTTTTTTTATTTTGAGACAGGGTTTCTCTGTATTTTTGGAGCCTGTCCTGGAATTAGCTTTTGTAGATCAGACTGGCCTCGAACTCACAGAGATCTGCCTGCCTCTTATTCTTATGATTTTAGTTTGGTAAATATTCCTTGGTGTTTCTTAGGGAGAATATTTCTTGGGATCACCTAGAGAGGATGCATTTAGGAGGTATTACCCTGGATGGTGGTTTCAGAAACCATACATTCACCAAACAGGTTTTTATAAACTAAACACGATGCTATCAGAAGAGGGAGTCTACAATATGAGGAGAAATAGAGAAGAGTCAATTCCCCCAGGACACCTTACACTTTTCTCTGACATTCCTTAGTGTTACCGCAACTGCAACGAGTCTTGCTATCACTGTTTGCTGTTCTTGGTCTTTGGAGACAGGGTCTCATCAGCCAGGCTGACCCCAAATTCCTTATGTATCATGCTGAATTTCTTGCTCTCCTACCTTTGTCTCCTGCTGGGGTGACAGGTGTGCACCACCATGTTGGCTACCCCTATTTTATTTTATCATTTTGGGTAGCAATAAAAACAGCCCCAGAAGAGACAGAGAAATTTCTGGGTTCCTGCAATTACTTACGTAGTTGCCTTTTTGGTGCTAAGCCAGATTGAAAGGTGCCAGGAATGGATATCATTTTGATCAGTTTTCTCATTTGATGACAGGGGGCTTAATGGGGAAGCTTGGGGTGGCAATTAGTCACGCACTTGGGAACTGCAAGTCTCTCCCCCTAAAGGGAAAAGCTAAGCATTAAAAAAAAAATATGACCAAATGCCTTTGGATTGTTTTTTTTATGCCTCATTCAAAGTCATATCAATTGTATGTCGAGTTTATTTTATTTTATTTTTTGGTTCTGGGTCAGAGCCATCCTTTCTCATGCTAGGTTCTGGAAGGATCTGATCACTCATTGTGTTATCTTTGTGGGTGGCGATGGAGACAGAAGTTCTTAAACCCTTCCATTTTTGAAATATTTTAAGCAGTTCATAACTTTGTAAAGCCACTGTATTGAGATACCAGTGGCTGTCCAGGTTTTACAATACTTCGCCTGAACCTCAACCTGAAATGGGGAAAAAACAAAACCCAGTCTGTGAAATACTTATAGTTTGTTCTTTATTAAATTTCATTTATTAATTATGAATATAATGAGTTTGTGTGCATGGTGTGTGCAGTGGCACACATGCCACGGCTAGTGGGTGGAGGTCAGAGGACATTTTGGTGGATTCTGGGACTGGAACTCAAGTCATCGGGCTTGCACAGCAATTGCTCTGCCCACTGAGACACCCCACCATTTCGAGGCTCCTTTTTATGTCTCCTCTTGTTCCAGACATCTTAAATGCACTCTTCAAAATCTTTCACAAGTCTTTGCATTGTTACTTCATTCACCCAAGATAATTTTCGATTAGCGATTTAACTTTTGAAATGAGAACACTTTATGCCATTGGAGAAGTCATTCTAATTCCTCCCTCCCCCCTTTTGGCTGAGGGTTATACAGTTTGTATAACTCAAAAACTATGTTAGGAGAAATTTAAATTTTACTTAAATAAAGTTTAAGCTCTGGGTCACCCAATGTAAGCCAGGTTAACATGCAAAAATATAAACATAACTAGAAACGGAACAGTTGTATTTAATACCCGTCAAACTTGTATCTAAAATATTGCTGTGGATTCAGAACTCTGAATTCCTACCAGATGTATTTTCCGACTATTACACAGGTCATATATATTTCAGTTTTTAAAGTTCAAACCCAGGGGATCGACAGGATAATTAGATTGAGAACATCTGTGGTAAATCCATACCATTTCCCCATCGTTCCTCATAAGAGGGAATTGGCTTGTTTTAAGGCTCCCGCACATTTTGTTTAGCCGTCTTTAGGCCAATTTTTGTCGTTCTTGCCGGCCACCGCACAAGCATAGATGGTCTCTAAAGTGCAAGATAAGGAAAAAAAAGGGTAAGATCTAAGTGGCTCAAGGTGGCCTTGTAGTTGCTTCCCGCTTGGATCCCGAACAGGGCGTGGCCAAGTACGCGGAGCCCTGGTGGGCAAGTGTGACGGGGGGGGGGGGACCCTTGAGAACCCGAGTGTCGGGGAGCCGCTGCCCTCTACCGGGCGGCGCGATCGGAACTGCAGAGCAGTCGCCCGCGCGTTCCGGCTCCGGGCGCCTAACACTCAGGCAAGCCTGCGGCCACCCGAGATCCGCAGTGTCCCTCCTGACGCCGTGTCACGGTACCCGGACTGGAGGCTGGCTCTGCGCCCTCTGACGCCCGCGCGCCCCCATGCACCTGCTTCGGGGCGCTCTTGCGGCTCAGAGGCTGCGACTTGGGAAGCCCAGTGAAACCGGGTCTCAACCGCTCCGTGACAGGCTTCGGGCCGCAGTTGCAAGATCTGTGACACTTGCGTTCTTTAAATCTCGGGGGGGGGGGACTTTCACTTCCAGCCCCCTTTTCCAAAAATATCGATCTCACCGCAACCGAATAGCGCTAAACCCTCAAACTTGGCCCGGAGAGCAATTATTTTCTACTGTCATGTTTTGTGTTCCAATACACACGTTATTTACATATAATTTTAAAGATTAAGGAGTTTGGGGGATTTGTTTTAACTAATTACACGTTCAACGAGACGCAGAAGAGTGAAAACACTGTATCCCTACTGTAAACGCAAACTCGCTGGTGTGAATAAATCCATTAAAGATGACGATCCTAAAACGCGTACTTTGGGGCCAGAGGAAACGTAAAGAGAATCCCCCCGCCCCCCGACTCTCGGTTTTAAAGTGAGCATTTCTGTAAACTCGGGAACACGCGCTCCGTTTTGAGTGCATTGCACGCTTTCAAACTTTCTGCCTGCAAAGACGAGGCGCGGAGCTGAGTGAACCATAGAGGAAGTTTCTTGGATTGTGTCGCAGAAGCGTGGTTGAGGACAGAACTATGCTCCAAGACTTTCTCAGTCCCGGCTGAAGCTGGAGCGGCTCTGAAGGGTGGGGAGCCTGCTGCCACTTGCATGTGTTCCCGTGCAATTTTGGGATCGCACCGAGTGTGGGGCATGAACCCGAGCAGCAGCAACAGCAGCCGCGGGAGGGTCCAGGGCTGGTGGTCAACCCCTCCCTTTACCACTACACAATTGTACTTCCTCGAATATGAAACACTGGTAGTGACCCATGTGGTCTGGAGGTCCCCCAGCTGGAACGCACAGGGGACCGGAGTGAGGTCACCCCCAGCACACGCGCGCGGGACGGGCGGTGGGTCCGGGTCGCAGGCTTTGCAGGTGGTCACGGCACGCTCCACATGCACGGGGCCAAAGAGCGCTGCGCCCGCACACGGCCGTGAGCGGCGCAGCCCAGCGTCCAGGCGTAAGAAAGTCGGGGGACTTCACTCCCGGGTGAGCCCCCCAGCAATCGCGCGACCTTTTCCGGGGGCCTCCCTTTAGGTGAGCGGCAGGGCCCCCGTGGAGACCCTGCAGCGCCCCCTCGAGGCCGGGCCGCCGCAGGGTCGCCGTGCGGCCGGGGAGGGGGGCTCGCGGCGGGGCGCGCGGGAAAAAGGGTGAGGGGTCGCAAGGGCCCCGGATGCCCGCGCTCAGGCTGTGGGGAGAGAGCGCGGCGCGCGCGCGCCCAGGCCGCAGCCGCCGCCGCCACCGCGTTACCCTCAGGCTCCTGACTCCGCGGCGGAGGCGGTGGCGGCGGCGGCGGCGGCGGCGGCGGCGGCGGCGCCGTGAGGAAGGAGTCCGCGTCCGCGGTGGCTGAGGCGGCGGCCGGCTCCAGGCCGGGTTTTGGCGCCCGCCCGCCTGCTGCCTCCTGGCGGCTCCTGAACTCCAGCCCCCTCTCTATCAGCCTCTCACTCCGTCTCAATATGTCTCAAGATGGCGGCCAATGTGGGATCGATGTTTCAATATTGGAAGCGCTTTGATTTACAGCAGCTGCAGGTCAGGCTTCTCGGCGCTCGGCCTCGCGCCCGGGGGGTGAGGGCTGCGGGCGGTCGCGGCCTCCCTCAGGAAGGAGGGTGACACTCCGGGCTGCCAGGCCCTGGCGGGGGTGCTGAGGCGACGGGGGAAGGCAGGAGGGGGGTGCCGGGAGAAGAGCGGGGCCGAGTCGGCGCCGAGTCCCTCGGGCTCCCCGGCTCTCATTGATCACTCGGCTTGATCAGAAATTGATCCTCTTTGTTCAATTCATCGATCAGCCCAAGATGGCGCCGGAGCCGCCAGCCGCCACCAACATCTTTGCCCCCCGGTGTCTGCCCCCTTCAACCCCGGAGGGTGTCTTCCTCCCCACCATCATCGCCATCATCACCGTCGCCGTCGTGGCCGACCCCGCGCGCTGTCGTGGTCGTGGGACCCCGGTGGGAAGGAGGGGGGAGCGGCGGTTCCCCCCCCCCGGGGGGGGGCTCAGTGGAAACTCGCGCGCGCTAAAGAGGGGGACGCGGCACGGGGTGACTCCGGAGGGGTGGCGGGCTTGCGGGGAAGGGGAGCTGCGGGACGCTAGTCGCCCTCCCGCCAGTCACGTCCTGTCTTTCCCCCCGGCTCAGCCCAGGCGTATTCCCGGGGAAAGTTTGTGGGGAGTTGCTGGTGGGGGGTGAAGCGCCTGTCTCTCTCTTTCCTCTGTCTCCGGAGGAGAGAGTCGCGGACCGCCGCCGCCACTGCCCCAGCGGCGCGGCGGAGCTGGAGCTGGTGGCGCTGTGGTGCCGCCGGCTCCGGGGGAGGGTCAGATCGGCCACCGGCGGCTGGCGGCGGCGGCGACGGCCAGGCTGGCGGGTGGCCCCTTGTCGTGGAGACGACGGGAGGCTTGGAGCTCCTGGCTGCTCCCGGGTCGGTCCTCTTGGGCCGAGCCGCCACCATTCCTCTTTCCACTACTCCCATAAGGGATTGTCAACCGGTGTCTACCGGCCAGGGGACCGGCTTCCCGGTGTGGCGGGTCCCTCCCCCACCCCGTTTGTTTACGTCCCGGGGCCAACCCGCAAGCTCCGCGCTCTTTTGTGTGTCTGCTGCGTGAAAGTGACTGCGGAGCTGGATCTGTCGTCCCCCCCCCTTTTTTTTTTTGCGCCGGGGGACTTCCCTGGGAAGGGGTTGTGGGGGAAGCTTTGGAAGGGGAAAACTTGGCTGGCGGGGGACGCCGGTGGGTCGCGCAGAGTGTGGGATCGGCCCCGGAGGAGGGGGAAGGTGCGGGAGGAAGGCTGCAACTTTCCACCGAGTGCAGGCCCCTGCGTGACCCGATCTCGGGCGCTTTTCCTACCGGATCACTGATCGGTGCAGACAGACTTAGCTGTGCGTCTCAGGGACTTCCAGGGCTCCCCACCCTTCACTGACCCGTCGCTTGCATCACTCCAGCCCCTCACTCTCTTTCGCGGAGGGGTGTATTCTGTCCTCTCTGTTAAGGGGCCCCAGGAGCTATGGAGCGCGCGGCAGGTCCTCTGCGAGCTGCCTCCTCCAGCCCGGTTCTCGAAAGCAAAGCCCCGAGGGCCCCACTGGACTGTGTGGAGACTGATTGTGGTTCCCCATCTCCTCGAGGGGATGGTGCTGGGGCTTCCCATTCCTCCGCGGAGCTGCCTGCGTGCCCAGAGGATGGTATCCTGCCTTCCACCCCTCGTCTGAACCAGCTTCTCGCTCTCGGGGTCCTCCCTGCTAGTGCTAGCTCCGCGTTCGCGGCTCCTGGACAGCCCCGGGAATCAGCCAGGTGGATGTTTTGCGTAGCCGGAGCCAAGTTGAAGGTGAGCGGCGAATGAGCCCGCAGAGCTTTGGTCATTGGGGACACTGGAGAATGGGGACAGTTCTGTGGTCCAGAGCGGCATTTTGTGTGTGTGTGTGTGTGTGTGTGTGCGCGCGCGAGAGAGAGAAATGTTCCATAACATCTCTAGGGAACCGCCTTTGCTCCCAACTCTGAAGTGTGCTTGAACGTGAACTTGAGTGAACTTTCCTAACCCACCCGTAGCACCCTTAGGAGTCTGAAACAAACGAACTCCATATGTAGGCCTGCAGGAAACGAAGCTGATTGGATTAAAACATACGTAAGTGGAGTGAAACAACTTTAATTGTGCTTGCTTTTTCTACCCTTGCCTACGTGAGGACGATAAGGCAGACTCATACTCGTTATGAAATTTCCTCCCATTTCTCTCTTAACTAAGGAAGACTATGTGAAATATGTATTTCTGATAAGATTAAAACTTAAAGAAGTTCGAGTATTTACTGACTAAAATGGATTACTCCATAATGTCTATTGTGTAAATTAGATTCCTGAATGTAATGTACACAGCCGGATGGCATTTTTTGATTAATTGGTCTACCCTATTTTAGTAAAAATAGCTCCCTTTTACCATAATTTAATTCGTGTGCTTACTGTAAAACCCGTTGTGGAATTTTAAGAAACAAACCTTAATTTTCACCATCACCACCCCCATGTGACATCCCAGTTTAATATCAGTAAAGTTCCTTTATTAAGCATTCCCGAAGAAGGCCAGAAAAATGATTTGGTTTCTTGAGAATAGATTTTATGAACTTGGTGTATGTTCTTGCAGCCTCTCCTGCCCCCCCAATACATTGAATAGCCTTTTCTGGGGATCTTGAGGACATTTCACCTCCTGACTTCATTGTAAGTTTCCCTTATAGTTAACCCGATTGAACTTTCTGTTGCTCTTAAAACAACAACAACAAACAAAATCCTTTGTTTAAGCACTGTTGTTGTTACAGAGCCTATTGGTAGATAACTATTTGGCCTTAGGTGGTTTCAACTGTGTCTCTGGAAGGCAACTTTGAAAGCCTTACTTGAACTTGGAATGCCAAAGGTCTAGTGTGACTCTGGACTGCTTCTTTATCTGGGAGCTTAGGTCCAGGGTTTTTGAGTTGGTTTCTGGTTGAGGGTCCTCTTTTCTCACTGATGAAGAGTCGGAGATTTTGGGTGAGAATTCTTTAGGTATCACTGAGATCCAACTGACTGAAAGCCTTCGCTGAGTCTTAGCTGAATCCAGTTAGGTCTTGGTAGGATGCAGCAGGACCCTGCACCCCTTCAGCATCTTGGCGGGCTGTGTTCTTATGCCCCTTCTTGGGTCTTAAGACCACCTTGGAACTTGGAGTGGATGTCTGCTGCTAAAGAGTTTCTGAAAACTGACCTGTTTCCTTTCTCATCCCCAACCGAGGCTTGTCCTGTGCAAAGTTAGTGTGCTCTAGCTTTGCTAAGACTAGTTGAACAAGTTTTGATCCTGTCCCAGACTTGTAAAAAGCAAATTTTTTTTAATTAAGAAAAACACCATTGTATAAATTTATCTTTTAAATACATGTTTGAAAAGAGGTATATTTAACTCTTGTAACTTGTTTTCACATTAGTGGAGCTCTGAATCTTCTCGGGGATGGGGCCTGCCTGTGACTGCGTCAGTCTGGGGCGTTTTCTCTGTAGTGTGATCTGTTCCCTTTTGAAAATTCCCTGCAAAAGTGAACTTTAAAACTATTCTCTCACCAAATTAAAAAAAAAAAGTCCAGTTTTTGCTGAAGTCCATTTTCTGGTTGCTTTTGTTTTTTTTCCTATTATGAACATGCTTGAATTTGTATGTGTGTGTGCATGTGTTTGTGTATATGTTTGTGTGTGTGAGTGTGTGTAATAAGTATATAATTTCAATTGAAATATCTCCCTTAGTGCCTTTGATAGGATAATGAATGAACAAATGATGCAGGGCACTCCTATTTTTTCTTTTCTTGGTTCTTTTAATATAGATGTCTTATGAGACTGGGTGTGGGAAGGGTTATTATCAGTTGCTTGAAGCTTTTACCTGGGTGAAACCCTTTTTTTTTTTTTTGAAAGGCACAAGTCAGTGCAAGGATAAAATAATGCAGTAACTCTTAATGCGGTTAGGTGCACTGAAGCCCATTGGCCCGTCTTCTATCAATACTCAGGTCTAAGTTGGAAAGGGGAACAGACAACTCTGTCTATCCAAGAATTTTTCTCTCCTAATCCATCGAGTGGACCTGCCATGCTCAACTCCACTGAGCCCAAGACATTTACTAGTTTTAAAAGTACCTTTTCTATTGACAGTCAAGGAAGAGAAAACTATCAGTGTGTGTGGGAGCTTTCCATTGATGGTAAAGGTTTTCCTGGGATTGTAGGAAAAACAAGACCAGAGAAAAGTCCAAGTCTCTATTCCATAGTGAAATGAAGGAAAGATAGATTTGTTAGGGGACAATCTGTATATTACTTTAGGAGAAATGTCACCATAAGAAAAATCTCTGTTCTTGCCCTTGGTTTCTTTTATAGTTCCAAAAATTTCACGTATCTTACTGGGGCATAACATGAATGCTCTGTCAAGTTACTGTAGTAAATTATTCTGCTATATAGAATTGTAAGTGACTTTAAGAATTATTTTAAGTTTATTTGAAATTTAATACGTAACTCTAAAGTATATATTCCCTTCCCAAGAAAGGTCCGATTTTTATTAGTCATTGTCAGCGGCGGAAATGTGTCTACCTCGTCTTTTGTTTTGTCTGAAGCTCTGGGTTATTGCTGCCGCGGAGAGATAGTTTTGGTTTCAATTGAAATTCCCCTGCCTCTGATTGTTTAAACCAGACCCTTAATCTTATTTTAACATATTTTAACCATTCAAAAAACCTGGAAGACTTGTTTTGTGTAAGTAGCAAGCAAATGCAGTTTAAACACTCCAGCAATTCTGGTATCTAATTGGAAACAGGTGGGGCTCTTGGACTCTTTCGTGGGAGTCTGACTGTAGCCAAGTGGAGGGACACTTACTGCTGCTAGTTATTCATTTTGTTGGTGATATTTGAAGAGAGGCCCACAGCCTCTTTTTGCCCCATACTGCTGTTTACCTGAATATCCTAGTCACGTCTGAGAGTAAAAAGATTTCAGAGGCAATATTTGGATAAGAGGTTTTTTTTTGTTTTTCAGAGACAAGGTCTCTCTCTCTCTACTTAGCCCTGGCTGTCTTGGAACTCACTATGAGCAGGCTGTCCTGAACTCAGCAATCCACTTGCCTCAGCTTGCTGAATACTGGGATTAAAGGCACCCATCACTACTCTTGGCTCATCCTTGATCCAAACATAGATTTACATTTTATGATAACTTGATGGTGATTTGAGTTCAGGGACAAGTTACTTTGCCTAAAAATTCTACATGTAACGGAAGAGTTTTTCATTGAAAGCCTTAAAATTTTTACTTGGTCTGGGGTATATTTCACTAACATATCAGTGTTATCAGAGCCCCTGAACTTTTTGCCTTTTTCCTATTTCAGGTTTCGAGGGTATCCTTCTGAGAGCACCTGGTGACTTTGACTTTCTGTCTGTTCCAAATTAGGTTTTGCTGTGTGTATGTGTACTAGAATTTTCTAAGGAATGTTTGGAGTTGTTGGTCTTGCTCATGTTTCCTGAGTTGCTTTGAGTCCCACTTTTAAAATTAATTAATTTTTTGGTATGATCTCTGTAACACAAGACAGTTTCAAACTCACAGTAGTCCTCGTGCCTTGACCCATCCCAATACTGAGATTACAGACATGAACCACTCTACTCATCCCTGACAAATTCTTTTTTTGGGGGGGGGGTTTGTTTGTTTTTTGAGACAGGGTTCCTCTGTAGCTTTAGAGCCTGTCCTGGAACTAGCTTTTGTAGACCAAGCTGGCCTCGAACTCACAAAGATCCACCTGCCTCTGCCTCCCGAGTGCTGGGATAAAGGCGTGCGCCACCACCGCCTGGCACAAATTAATTCCTTCCTTCCTTCCTTCCTTCCTTCCTTCCTTCCTTCCTTCCTTCCTTCCTTCCTTCCTTCCTTCCTTCCTTCCTTCCTTCCTTTTCTAGGTAGGGTTTCTTTGTGAAGCCTTGGCTGTCCTGGAACTAGCTCTGTAGACCAGGCTGGCCTAGAACTGAAGGAGATCTGCCTGCCTTTCCCTCCCAAGTGCTAGGATTAATGGGTTGCACCACCACTGCCCTGCAAGCACTGTCTCTTTTTAAGCTGAGTTCTGAGAAAGTTGGTGAGACAAGCATTGTGTGGCAGGGAAGGGAGTGTCCTTACAGGAAGGGACCTGGGGATTGAGAGAACCTGTGTTATTGGTCTCAGTGCAGCTATACCAAGAATTCTTCAGTTCTAAAAAGTGCTGTGGTATACATTGTTCATATTAAATATTACAGTTAAAAAAATTCTGAAGTGAACACATTTCTGAAAGATGTCTAGTTTGTTGTAAACCTCTTCAAAATTTTTAGGGCTATGCCTGGCATGGCAGCATACACCTTTAATCTTAGTACTCAGCAGGTTGAGGCAGGTGGATCTCTGAGTTTGTGGCCAGCCTGGTCTACATAGTGAGCTCCAAATCAACCAGGGCTACATGGTAAGATCCTGTTTGAAAAACAGACAAACAAAAGAATTTTAGGGCTGTGGATATCTGGTAGATCGATTGCCTAGTATGAAAATCAAAAGGTTCCCTCTCTAGCACTGGAAAAAAAGTTACAGTAAATAAAAATAAAGTATATCAATTTCTTCATTTTCATCTGGATTTTTTTCCTTACTGTTGCAGGGCACAGGCATTTGGCAGGAGTTTTGTGTTTAATAGAGCCCTGGGCCATGGGAAGTGGGGTAAGAGGATGTGGGGTTGGAGGGGGTGTCTTTCTAACAAGAGTAAAAATCAGACAGGAGGTCACCGGCAAGATACACTGCAGAACAAGGAAGCAGTAGCCACAATCCAGTAAAACTGCTCTCTTCCATTCAAGTGTCCTTGAAGCAGGCCACACCTTTCTAAGTCACCAGAGTCTACAGCCCCTGCTGCCTTCATTCACCCTTGTTTGAAATCGAGGATGCTCTCAAGTGTTTGATTTATGCAGTTAATGCTGAAGGAAATTACCAGAGCTTAAACTCTGAACTCCAAGTAGGTGTTTCTTTTCTCACATTACCTTGAGTGAGGCTGCAGAGTCATTCTGTCCGGCTGTACTTGCTCAATAAGGAAATGCAGTTAACATTGTAAAAAAATTGTCTGTGGTTGCTTGCAGGGCATCCCAAGTTTGGTTAAGGGAGAAACAAATGGATAAATTAGCCTTTTCTTAAGTGAATATTGCAAAATGTTGAGCAACGGAATGCTGTTCATACTCATTAAAATGTATTTGGGTGTTGACAGCTTTTTTTTTTTTTTTTAAGATGGAAGAGACTTTTAGAACTGTCCACCTGGCATATGAAGAAAATAAAATCAGGGCTGAGGATGTAGTACAGTTGTAGAGAGCTTGCTAGCACCAGGCTCTAGGTTCCACACCCAGTAATATGGTGCATACCTGTAAATCCCAGTACCGGGAGGTTGATGAGGGAGGATCAGAGATTCAGGGTCATCCTTGAATACATAGAGTTTGAGGGCAGCCCGGACTAAGTGAGACCCTGTCTGAAAAAATAAAAGATTAAACTTAACCCACAGCTCAAGAGCTTGCCCTCCTCCTGTAAGCAAGGTAGTGTTCTTTCAGTTGGATCTTTCTCTCTAATAACTTGTGCCTTTGTTTTCTACTATAGTTTGATGTTTTAAGGATTCAGAAGCTGTGAACTCACCTTAAGGCCATTAATGGATCATTCTTTGAACTTCTGAGAACTTGGTTTACTGCTATGTTCCCTCCTGCCTGTTTACTCTGTTAAAAATGATTTGATAAAAGTTAGTAAAATGGGGCTGGAGAGATGGTTCAATGAGAAAAAGTATTTGCTGTGAAAGCAAAAGAAGCCTAGTTTAAATTCTTAGCAACTATGGGGATCATGCCTAGAACTTCAGATTATGGGGGAAGAGATAGGCTGATCCCCAGAGCTCCCTAGTCAGCCCAGCTCAAAAGACGAGTTTCAAGTTCAGTGAGAGACCTGTCTCAATAAATGAGACACCTGCTTTCCCTCTCTGGCCTCTGCAGTTTATTGCCTGCATACACAGGTGCTCATATACCCCCCCCCCCCCGAGAGAAAGAGAGAGAATTTTTTTTAAAAGTTAGTAAATGATACAGAAGGAAGACTATTATTTTAAAAATTACTTTTATTTATTTGATGTGTGTGTGTGTGTGTGTGTGTGTGTGTGGTGTAAGAGGTGAGTTCAGAGGACAACTTGGAAGTGAGTTCTTTCTTTCTATCATGTAGCCCCCAGAATTGGAACAGTAGGTGCTCAGGCTTGATGGTAAGTGTCTTTATTGGCGGAACCATCTCTCTGGGCCTGGAAGGCAAACTTGTTTTCAAGAGCTTGGAGCTGCAAACCTCAGCAAGGCCTGGGGGCTGTTGGGTAAGGAAGGGCCACTGTGGAGCCACCCTTAGCCTTTGCTAGGCAGCCGGGAGCTCTGTCACCTCTGCCTGTCATTTCTTGCCCTGCTCCTGCCATGCCAGGCCTGTCATCTTCAGTGGTATGACAACTGTTTTATTTTTTAAAATAAGTATTTGTGGAACTTCATTTTGAGATCCTTAGAAAATAAGATGTAAATTAAAATTTAAATTATTACTTGAGGGGATTATACATTACAATTTTGTTCTTTTAATTGATGAGGTTTGAAAAGGATTTTGTTTTTTTTCTCCTTGAAGACAGCTACATTCTTTTGCTCTGATTATCATTTTTTTCAATCTTTCCATAAAGCATGGCAGATACTTGTGAAATAAATATATTCTTTAAAATTTAAAAAAATTGTTTATTATTAATGTGTGAGGTATGTACCATGGTATGTTTGAGGGTGGGTGGTAGAGGACAACTTTCTGGTGTCACTTTTCCCTTTCAGCTGTAGGTTCTGGGGATCAGAATCAGGTCTTTAGGCTTGCCTGGCAAGTGTTTTTGTACCTGCTAAGCTGTCTTGCTGGCCTAACCTATTCTTTATGTTTTTATCATTCTATCTCTGCTTCTTGAGCATTATATTGCCAAACTAGCCATTTTATGTTTTGAGACAGGATTTCAGACTGACCTGGAATTGGCTGTATAGCCAAGGTTGCCTTTGGACTCATGATCTTCTTGCTCCTGCCACCCTAGGGCCATGGTTGTAGGGCAGTACTTCAACTCCAGGCTGTGTTCTTTCCTTTCTGTTTTTACCATGCTAGTTAGCCTAGAAACTTGAACCTTTGTGATTCCATATTATATTGCTATGGACTACCTTCACCAAGAGCAGCCTATGCTGCTCAGATCTTTCCAATGGGGAAAAAAACTTCATCATGGTACACAGACCTTAAATTCTGAACTGAGCTATAGTTCCATTCAGTGTCGCAACCATTGAGGCTTTGGAACAGAAAATGATGGCCATGGTAGCCTTCGCTGAGACTAGTGTCAGAATGCTCACTTACTGACTTGGCTATTTCAACTCTACCTCAATCTCTTGCTTTCGCAACAACTCGTGCTCTCATATCTTCCAGCCAAGTAGGAGACAGGTTCAAGTTGGGATCATGTTTCTGCTCAGTAGGCAAGTGTGGAAATCCTGGAGCCAGACAGGAAGCCTGGCTGCTGTAAGATGCCTCTTCAGGTGATGAGGTCTGCCACAGCCTTTGCATTGAGCATAGGGGACCCATGGCATGGCTGGCTACTTTTTCTATCTCTACCAGGATATGGTACAGTGTCACCTGAAGCTGGCCATCCTAGAGGGAACAAATTGCTTCTCCTTTTTACCCTTGTCCACCATTGTCAGCAACCCTGATACTGCTGTTTGTCAGTACAACATGGGATTGGGAAAGGAAGGATATTACTAATCATGGTTGAAGGTCATTGTCAGGGGAGTTAGAAGTGGTTTGCAACTGTTTTAAATGGCTTTAGTTTGGTATGTAATTATGCTGTCATCCCACAGTTCGCTGATACTTTAATGAAATCTTTGTGTGTGTGCGTGCAGACACACACACACACACACACACACAGAGTTCGGGGTTGTTTATTGCCAATGAGAGCTTGCCTTTTCTTACACATGCCACCCGAGTTCACAAACTTTGCTTGTTTCAAAATTGTCCATCCAGAGCAGGTTGAAATCCATGACAGACTGGGCTGCCAGATGAACCTTCTCAAACCATTGATTTCATCATGGTGTGCCTGTCCATAAACACCCACAGCAGCTTACTCTGGCATGGAATGGAGACCACATTCCCCAAGCTGGCAGACAGAACTTCTGATGGATGCATCTAAACCTTTCTTCATTCCAGCAGAAGCAAACCCAGAATCATGCTTGTTTGTGGACATTCTCCTGTGAAGCTCCCTCTGGGCACCCATCTGAGAGTTCAACCTGATTGCATGCATTCCTTCCCGCCTGGAGGAGTGACAGGCTCTATCTGGGAGGAAACAGACTGAATGGCAAGGAGGAGGTTTTGACAGCATGTCTGGGACAGCTGGAGGTCACAAAATCTAATGGTGAGGAATAGAAAAGGAAGGCCAAATATGGGGGATGGTGGCTTCCCAGGAAAGTGAGTCTCTGGGACTCCCTTCCAATTGCTGACTTCCTCCTTCAGTGTTTCTAATGGTCCACATGGCAGCTGGGGCAACATCCAACTGTCCTGACTTCTCGGGCACCTGCTGTCCACTCTCTATTCTACATGTACTTTCTGACACACTCTCTCCTAGGCTGTGCACAGCTGAGAAGTGCTGCCTGAGGGATGTGGCCTCTCTCAGGGACTGGCCTTTCTGTGCTCTGCTGGGGACTCTTAACTGCTTAAATTTAGAATGCAAAGTTGATTCTTTCTTTTTTTTTTCTTTTAATACCGAGAATTGAACCCTGGGCCTTGCCCGTGCTAGGCAAATACTCTATCTCTGAACTACATTCCAACTGAGATCTGATTCTTAATATCATGAAAGGTAGGACTGGGCTATTAAAATGGCTCTACTTGGAAACCTGCTGAAGTGATATACTTGATTTGCATTTCCATTTATTCCTTCTTTGCACATGTTGGTTCAAATCCATATAGGGTTTTTTTGTTTGTTTTGTCATCTCCCCGCTCCCCCATCCTGCCATGTTGGGGATAGAACCCATGGCCTTATGCATACTAGGTAAGCACTACCAACTGAGCCATGTCCCTAGCTCCCTAAAAATCCACTTAAAAAATAGATTTGGACAGAATAGTTTTATGCTGGAGATTCGTTGTCAAGTCTACTTGTAGCCTGACAAGGAGGATATTTCCCGCACTGAGTGGGGAAGGCACTTACTGTCTAGTTGCCAGAACCCAGCAAATTATCAGAGTGAGCCTGGAGTTAAAAGCGCCCAGGTTTGGGCGTCTGGGCCAAAGGAATGTGTTGCACCATCCCATTCCCCAGAAGGACTCTCATGGGCCTGGTACCCAGCCAGCCCTGGTTTAGAGCAGCGATCTGCATAGCCCACACTTTCTCTGTTTTTCTTTAGTCCAAGAAAGTATTACCTAGGATATTTCCGTGATGGTGACATCATTGTCTGGCTGTACAAGCAAGCATTTGCATGGACCTGGGGAAGCAAGGGTGGCAGGTGGGATATGAGAGGAGCAGGATGGCCCAGTAGTGGGTATGACCTGCTGCTGTAGGGGCAGAGGGGAAGGAGTGGGCCAGCAAGGGGAAGAAGGGGAAGAGACTTCATTTTTTTTTTTTTTTTTTGGGATTTCAGGAATTTGGGGGACTCCTGTGTTGAATGTCTGGGCAAAAGGTTGGTGCTGAGTAGGGAGATGGATTGAAGTCTATGGGAGGGAGATCCTTTGGGACTTTGATTAATGCTTGAGAATCCTGTAAAATTGTGGGCTAAGGATGTAGTTCATCAGTATAGCTCTTGCCTAACTTGTCGGAGGCCCAGGGTTCAATCCCCAGTACCAAGGACAGAGAGACAGAAAAAGAGAAGGAGGGAGGGAAGGATGGGGAGGAGGGAGAGAGAGAGGAGAGACCTGCCTATCTTTGTTGGAGATGGAGTGGGTAAAGGTTTCTTTACTTGTAGATCCTATTTTTGAAGTGCCAGGGATTGAACCCAAGATTTAGTTGAACAGTGATATGCCTCCTCGTTTTAACTTTTCCAGCTCTGAATCTAGGGGTTCCGATATCAGGTAAAAGGAATGAGAAAGAAAGGACAGGCTGCTCACAGGATGGCTTTATAAATTGTCACCAGCTTATGTCTGCTAGTGATAGGGCAGGGGAGTTTATTTTTTCCCCATTGCCAGCCCTCACTTCCTGGGCACTGAACACTAGTAGGTCATGGCCTAGGCCCTTAGTTTATTCCATGGTATCCCTACACAACTCTGTGAAAGCTATATAAATTCAGCTGTGTAGGGAGGTCTTGGGGACTCAGAAAGGCTGCCTAAGAAATGTTGTGGTTGTCTTGTTTACTAAGAAGCTGGAGAATGAAATGGGGCCTGGTTGGGTTGCCTTGTGGAACCTGGCCTTTCCTTGGCCTGAGACTTAATGTCCCAACCTCAGGTAGATTTATTGTTGCTGGGACCTTCATAGCTTGTGTGCTTTCTGCTTCCTCTTTAGCTGACAGAAAAGCACTGCCTAAGATACTGCACCCTTGCTTGAAACTTCTTCAGCTGCGGGCTGAAAGGAGCCCTCCTTCCTAGCTCCCCTGCCTGTGTTCTCAACCAGTGTATCTGTTCATAACTTGTACACAATACAGATATGCTGGATGAGTTTGGGGAACCATGTACTATTGTGCTGTTAGTGAATGTTTAACCTTGTGTTGGCTGGGGCTAGAGCTGTGTGTGGTGTCAGAGCCTTTCAAGTCCTCTGATAGCCTCAGGACAGCACCCTACAAGGGATCTGTTTTTAGCTTGCAGGAAGGGAAGGCAGTGTGTAGTGATGTTCAGTGAACTGACTTTCTGAGAGCTGTGTGGGTGGCCATCTGTCCTCAGAGAAGCATCCTGGTCACAGTGACACTCTGCACATATTATTTTTCTTAGTGATTTATTATTGGAAACTGAGCTTTTTTGATGACTCTGGACTCAGAAAATTATTAATATTATTTTGCATGACTGACGTACATGAAATTTTTTACACTTGCTTGTTTGTATGTGTATGCGCATAGGGCACAGCATATGTGTAGGGATAAGAGGATAACTTTTGGAAGTTGGTTCTTTTGTTCTGCTACATGAGTCCCAGGGATTAAAACTGATTGTCATACTGGACAGCAAGCACCTTTACCTGGTGATCCATCTTGTAGACCTTGATGGAGATGGGGGGAGGTGACAATGATTTGTTATGAAATGATAAAATTAAAGAAAAAATACAACATAAAAAGTAAAGAGGAAATAATGCAAAAATTTGTGGTTTTGGAAATAACATGTTTAAGTGAAATAATTTGTTTTGTTTGTGGATGAACTTGTATTTTCCACAGGCTACTTGGGCTGTTCCTGCACTCATTGGGGGGTGTGTGTGAGCACTTGAGTGTTTGCAGGTATATATGCACATATGTGCATGTGGAGACCAAATTATAGCCTTAGCTATCATTTCTTAGATGCCATACACTTTGTTTTGTTTGTTTGTTCTGAGACGGGGTTTTCTTGTGTAGCTCTGACTGTCCTGGAACTCCTTCTGTTGAACAGCCTGGCCTCGAATTCAAGAAATCTGCCTGGCTCTGCTGCACGAGTACTGAGATTTAAGGCATGGGCCACTATACCTGGCCATACACCTTGTTTTTTGAGACAGGGTCTCTTCCTGGTTGGCGTTCATCAAGTAGGCTGGGTTGACTGGCAACCAAGGGACAAGGACAAGGACAAGACAAGGGACCCTCTTGTCTCCATCTTTTCGGCACCCAGATTACAGGTGTGCTTTACCACACCCAGTTTTTTATGTGGGTTCTGGGGATCAGACTTGGGCTCTCATGCTTATACAGTAAGTACTTTCCCAGTTGATCCATTTGTCTAGCCTCCACTCACTTCGTGAGCATATTCCATTGTGTCTGACTGCCTCGGATCTTTTTTGACATGAAGTAAGCACCTGTCCTGCTAGTGAGAGATCTCGAGTATCCCTGTGTATCAGGCTGTGAGGGTCGGGTGATTCTGAGAAATGGGTCCTGCCTTCTTCAACTGCTTGGTTAGTCAATATTCAGAACATCCTGTCTCTTTGTGCTAAGTTGGACTGCGTTCTAGAACCACAAGGAATTCTTG
Source organism: Myodes glareolus (assembly GCF_982192425.1). Classification (NCBI taxonomy): domain Eukaryota; kingdom Metazoa; phylum Chordata; class Mammalia; order Rodentia; family Cricetidae; genus Myodes; species Myodes glareolus. The sequence goes on from NC_142027.1 coordinate 109,872,551, forward strand.
ACATTCAGGAAACTACTGTGGGTGAGACAGAAAGCAGGTAAAGCAGTGAGTGACACTGTGTTGGTATCTGGGGTCCTGGGAACAAAGGGGACAGGGCATCTAGCACAGCCCGTGGAGATATTTCTGTTTTCCAAGACCTGGAGTAACAACTGATTGAAGATGAATAGTTGAAGGCTTAGATTTGCATTGCAAAATACCTTTTCAGAAGCTCCATATGAAGGGTAGACCACAGCAAGAAAGGACAGGCAATAAGGAATTGAACTGGGAGGGTGTGTGTGTCAGTGCCATAGTCCCCAGGAGATATGGGAAGGGCCAGACCCAGGAAAAAGGCCTATGCTAGTGCCCTTCCCAGACTGAATGTACCCAGGTTTGCCATTTTGGGTGAGGCCATGACAGAAATGGGACAGATGCGTGGTATTTTACTAGGATGCCATTTGGTCCTAAAAAGCTGAGGTTGAGGAATGGCAACTATTAGAAAGACCATCCTTCCTTGGAAGGAATAGTCTTCAATGCTATACTGTCACTGAGAATCCAGGAGGCCTGTGTCCCCCAGTGTTTGGGGTGTAGTTATGGATGCTTTCAGAGGTAGGTCCTTATGATACCCAACTGGCTGTGTGCCACAGGCTTGTTTAAAACAGGTGTGGTGATGGGCTCTGAGCTCCAGCTTTGGATGTGAGTCAGACATGTGGGGAGTCAGCCTGGAGTTCCTTTTATTCATCCCTATTTGCTTTTTGTTGGTAATCCTATGTAATTCCCTGGTTTCATGATGTAATTCTAATGGAATTAAACTTGAATACTTCAAAAATTATGTAATTAATTGTGATCAGCTTCAATTACAGTGACTAATTATAATGATACCTGGTGGCAAATCAGGTATGTGCTGGTGGGGGGTTTGTGCCTACCAGGTATCAGGACAGACACTTGCTGGCAGGCATCGCAGCAGAGGCACCAGGGGTGCCTGACTGGCTATGGCTTCTTGGGTGCCTTCTTGGGATAACTCCACTGTTGGGCATGCAGAGAAAGGCAATGACAGACCAAAAAAGGAAAGTCTGTTTTAGGATGAGGTTGATATAAAGGATTATAGCTTCAAAGGCAAGTGGCAGGGAACCAGGAAGCCAAGGTGACATTCTGGGATTCTGTTTGCCTGGGAAATAAGGGTGGCGATATGTGCAAATGTGCTTGAAGATTGCAGAATTGTGAAGGCAGCTAAAGGAGAAGGGAGATGGCATGAAAATTACTTCCGCATGAGGGAAAGAAGACAGAAGTCAAGTGTAAAAAATGTCTCTGTGGTACTGTTTGCAGGACAAGGTGCAGGGATCTAGGACTTGGAAATGGAACTGTTGGACCCCAAAACACAGCTCTGAATTTGCAGCCTTTAGAAAACCCCTTTTGCCTGGCATTCACAAAGCTCTAGTTTCCATCCCCAGCACTGCATAAACTGGTATGATAGTGCGTGCCTATAAACCTAGCTCCAGGGAGATTGAAGCAGGAAGATCAGAAGTTCAAGTTTCTTTGTGACTGACTACATGATAAACTTGAAGCCAACCGGAGCTACATGAGACCCTATCTTTAAAAAAAAAAAAAAAAAAAAGAAAAGAAAAAAAAGGGAAAAAGAGGAGAGAGAAATATGAGAAAGAGGGGCTCTTTCTTTCTAAGGATCCCTTCATACTAATTGCCCTCTGATAGGAGGTGCTGAACTGTCCCTAAAGGGGCCTGCTGTATTTGTGGAAGACCTCAGCTGCCTGCTTGAATGATCTGTTACCACCTTGTTCCAGGAAGTGTCTGGAAGTAGACCGTACTTACAGCACCTAGGTGGCCCTTGCTGCCTAATTTTTTTTTTAAGTTTTATTTATTTATGTTTACAATGTTCTGTCTGCAGGCCAGAAGTTGGCACCAGATTTTTTTATAGGTGGTTGTGAGCCACCATGTGGTTGCTGGGAGTTGAACTCAGGACATCTGGAAGAACAGTCCATTCTCGTAACTGCTGAGCCATCTCTCAAGTCCCGGTATTGTGTTTTTGAGAGGCAGTTGCTTTAGGGCATCTTCTCAGAAGACTACACTAGACAGGCATTCTAGGTGCTATATACCCCAAGTGTCCTACTGTGGGCCCTTCAACATGAAAGAGCCCTGTCCATCTCCAAGCTCTGCCTGAGACAGGAATTTCACTTAGGCCCATCTAGCAGCCTGGATGCATTACATGTTTTTTGTTATTGAGAAGAGAATGGTTCTTGAACACATACAGGGTACACAGCTACTTTGAAAAAGTTATCCTGGGTTGGGGGAAGTTGCTTGGTGGTAGAACACTGCCATAATATGAAAGAGGCCCTGAGTTTTCATTCCCATCACTGTAAGAGTTAATGCAGAAAACTGAAAAAGCTTCCTGAGAATTGTTAAAAGAAACAAACAAAAAGATGTCTTTTGGAATCATGGCTTGAAGAAATTTTGAAAGTTGTCTTTTTTCTGCATTGTTGACTTGGTATGAAGACTGGCCTTCTCATCTCAAACTCACTGTGTAACCAAGGATCCTTCTACCTCCATCTCAAGTGCTGGGATTATAAATGCAACTAGACTGCTGGCCAGTGAGCCTTAGGGATTCTCTGCTACCTCCCCAACACTGGGTTTAAGGCTTTGTGTTTCCATGCCTAGCTTTTACTTTGGTGCTTTGAACTCAGGCCCTTACACTTGCACACACTTTACTGACAGCTTTCTCCCTAGCACCTGTGTGCACGTTTTTGTGTGAATGTATGTATTTACGTTTCTTAGATATATTCTTAGGAGTTGTTGCAGTCTCCTGTGATGTGTTTAACTTGAGTCTGTGACTTTTGGGCCTCTTTTGTGACTCTTTCCATCGTGCATATTTTAATACCTGGCCTGCTCTCTGTTCCCTATTCTGGCCTGATTTTCCTCCTCACAACCCTCTTGAACTCCTCCTGCATCTCCTCCCCAACCCCAGTTGCTCCTGCTCACAAGTTGATTTTGTGGAAACAGCTGGGGAATGATTTGGAATGAGAACATATTCCTCCCCTTCCTGCACATCTTCCCAGCACACCACCAAGGGATCCCCTATATCCCATATACCCATTACCCTCTAGAACAGTGGTTCTCAGCCTTCTTATGGTTCCTCATGTTGTAAGCCCCAACTATAAAATTATTTTCGTTGCGACTTCATAATTGTGATTTTGCTACTATTATGAATCATAATGTAAATATCTGTATTTTTCAGTGGTCTTAAGTGACCCCCTTTGAAACCTACAGATTGAGAATCACTGCTAGAGCCAAGCTTGAGCCTTGCTGGACTGGCTTTTGTGTGGGTACTTCTCTTTGGTTTTGGCTTGATAACCAACTGGGAACTGTGGGGGTCTAGTTGTTCCCTGCCTCTGGATTTGCCTGTATGGAAAAAGGCTGCCCAGATATCTACCACCTTCTCAGTTTTGGGTTCTCAAGCCATAATGACAGTAACAGAGTAGTACAGTGGAAGGTGCTTGTGTCCTTGGTGGCTCTAAGGTACTGAAAAAGCCACCACTGTAGTCACCTCACCTGTGGTAGGAGAAAATATTTCCTCATCATTCCTGCTGGGGTATTGATTTCCTACAGCTGGAAAAAAGCATATTTTTTTTTTCTTTGAGATAGGGTCTCACTATGTAACCCTGACTAGCCTAGAACTTGCTATGACTGCCAGACTGGCCTTGAACTCATGAAAATCCACCTGTTTCTGCCTTCTGAGTACTGGGATTGAGGTTACATGCCACCATGCCAGGTATTATTCTTGAATCTGAAGACTTTGGGGGCTAGTGCTGTACCATTGAACTAAGTCCCCAAGTCCCTGGAAAAACATGCCTGCTATTTGTTTTTATTTGGTTTTGCTTTGTTTTGAGACAGGGTCTCACTATGTAGTTCTCTGACCTGAAGAACTTGATACTTTCAGTATAACCTTGAGGTTTCAGCATTCCTGCCTTTGCCTTGCTAGTATTGGGGATACTATCCAGCTTTTTTTGTTTTTGAGATAGGGTTTCATTATGTATATCAGGCTGGCTTTGAACTAGCTACAGTCTTGCTTCTGTCTCTAGAGTACTGCTATTACAGTGTGTGCCACTGTGTCTGGCTGAAAAAAGCACTCTGAAACAAGATGTCATAATTAAAATCTAATTCCTGGGAGGTTTTTCCTAGTGGCCTTGGCTTGGCGTGGACCCAGAGGAGTGCCCTGGAGACATGCTCCTCAGGGTGGCAGATGTGAGTATGGGAGAGACGTGTGCCCCCCAGCTCTCATTTCTAATGGCAAACAGAATCCCATTTGCCTTGCCAGCTGTCCTTCCATACTTTAGCTCCAGCCAATAAAACATTAAGCAATTAGAACAGTTAATATTCAGTTCAGTATAATTAGATGCTGGTGTAAATTGTGAATGAAATTGGCAGGTTCTGTAAGTTTTAGTGAAATACCAAGGCAGTTTCTAGTTGGGAATGTGTGCCTGTGGCTCTCAGTCTTTATCTTAAGCAGGGACAGAAACAAGGGGCCCTTGGCTACCATATGATCTGGAAAGTTCAGGATCATTTTGAACTTGGTTTATTATGTTAAAGATCTTTAAGTCAAACAGCAAATATTTTAATGTCCCATTTTTGCATGAGGGAATGAGAAACCAAGTTCCTATTGTTTTGGTGTTCTGTGTATGTTGTGTGCATGTGCACTTGTTTTGCTCCACATGAACTGTTAGCCGGGCCTCGGGCCATAATACATCGTGACTTATTTCATTTTTTAAGTTTTCCTTTTGATTTGGTTTTGCTGTGTAGCTCAGGCTGGACTTTGAATTCATAATCCTCCTGCTTCAGCCTTTCAGCCGGATTTTAGGTGTTTACCACCATGCTTTTGTTGTTGTTTTTTGTTTGTTTTGTTTTTTCAAGTCTTGGGGGTAAACCATAACATCATTCATGCTAAGCAAGTACTCTACCAACAGAACTACATGCATCCCCTGGAGTGTCCTGGCGTGCTCCCCTGAGTGGCTGGAGCACTTTACTCATGAATGAGTGTCTTGTCTCCATTCCTTCTTTGCAATATTTTGTACAGACATTTATTTGTTGATTATTCCCTTACTGACATTCTGATGTTTTTAAAGCAGTTCATGAGTGATTTGTCATTTTCTTCTGATCACCAGGGTGCTTAGACTTTTGATAAACCCCAATCTGTACTTGATAACTATGTAGAGTTCCTTATTGGGTATAAGTTCTGTTCTTTGTTTTTTTTAATTTTGAGACATAGTCTATGTGGTTTCTAGCTGGCCAACTTGCTGGGTTGACCAGGCTGACCTGGAACTCACAGAGATCTATCTACTCTACCTTCCAAGTACTGGAGTTAAAGTGTGTGCACTCACTCAAGACTGTCCACTTTTTTGGCAGGGGTGGGAGGTAGGAGAGGGAGAGAGGGTGGGGTTCAAGACAGGGTTTCTCTATGTAACAACAGGTCTGGAACTTGCTTTGTAGACCAGGCTGGCCTTGAACTCACAGAGATCCGCTTGCCTTTGCATCCTTGCCTCTGCCTCTGGAGTTCTGGGATAAAAGGTGTGCCTCACCACTGTCCAGCAAGCTTGTCCACCTTTTAAAAACAATTTTTATTTATATGTATATGTATGTGCTTGAATGTATGTGTGTTCTCCATATATATGTGTGGGTGCCTACAGAGGTCAGAAGAGGGTGTCAGTTCCCCTGGAACTGAAGTTACAGACAGGTGTTAGCTACTTGATGTGTGTTCTAGGAATCAAACTCAGATCCTCTGCAAGAACAGCAAGTGATCAGAACTCTTACGGAGCTCTCTAGGCCCCTGTTCATTTTTCTTTCTTTCTTTTTATTTTAGTGGATTGCTGTCCCCCTGCAGATTTGTGTATTCCACATTTGTTGATTTTCCTTGCTTCGAGCCTAGTCCCCTAGTCTCTCATTTGTTTTGTTGATTTGCCTGTGTAGTGTCCTCTAGGACGTAGGAAAACATAACTCTGCTGGGGTCAGATCTATCAGTTTCTTGTGTTCCTGATTAGTGGTAGTTCAGTCAAAAATTGTCCAAGAAATATTTTTTAATTCAAGATCACAAAGCAGTTGTTTCTGTAAACATATTAAGTGTGTGTGTGTGGCCAGCAGACTGACAATGATTCTCTTCCTCTATTGCTCTCTAGCTTATGAGACAGGGTCTCTCACTGAACCTGGAGCAGTCAAACTGGCTGGTTAGCAAGCTCCTGAGATCCTGTCTTTAACTCCCTGATCTAGGTTTACAGACGTGCACTGCCACCAGTATTTTTTTTCTTTTTGGAGGGAGGTGGTTGACTCAAGGTCTCTATGTAGCCCTGTCTGTCCTAGAATTCTCTGTGTAGACCAGGCTGGCCTCAAACTCAGGGAAATCTGCCTCCCTCTTCCACCTGAGTTTGGGATCAAAGGTGTGTGCCACCACACCTGGCCTTGCGCATTTTTTTAAAAACCTACTAAGCTATATTCCCATCCTTGTATCTATATAGATTTGTCCTTTACAGCTAAACCTGTAATTTAGGTTGACATTGATTCTGTAATTTAGGTTGACATTAATTTCTTACCTGTCTTTTTCTATGGAGCACTGCTTTGTTTTCTTCTAAGACCTTATGAGTGTATATATTAGTCCATTTTTCAGTTACTATCATGAAATACCAGAGGCTGGATGCTTTATCAAGAATAAAGGTTTATTTAGCTTACAGTTTTCAAGACAGAAAGTCCAAACAACATGGTGCCAGTTCTGGAAAGGCCTCTCCATGGTTGTGTCAACTCCTGATAGATGATATAAAGGTAGGCCATGTGAGAGACAAGATGACATAGTAAGAAAAGTTGCCATACAATGGTCAGGGTCTGGGTTTGCCCCTTCCTCTTTTCTGGAACTAATTAATCAGGGTCCCAGAGAAGTGCTTAATTTCTTCCCAGGAAAAGGACCCCAGTTCCTAATGACTTTCCACTAGGGTTCACCTATTAAAGGTTCCACAACCTTACACACTGGCCCACTAGGGATCAAACTAAATTAACTGCTGGTTCTTTACAGTTTTTGTAGTTATTGTGATTCCCCCCACCTCAATTTTCAAAGTGATTATTACAGTGTCAAGGGAAATCGTTGGTTTTACTCATTGATTCTGAGTAAGACAAGATGGCTTTTACTAATTTCACTAGATAGCTTGTTGCTTTTTTCAGGGGGATAATAGCATATGCAGAATTTGGCAATTATTTATGTCCCTTGCTCCCAGTCATAATGTTGGAGTACCTTGTTCTGTTGGCCTGAACCTCAGTGACCCAATTGCACAAAAACTTGCCTTAAAAGAAATGTGCCATCTTTTAAAAGAGTTTTAACCTTGCAGAGAAACAGCCCTTACCCCCTTTCTCCCAGTTTCAGAGAGTTTTCAGCATAAATGGATGTTGACCCTTGGCAAATTTTTTTTCCTGTCAATTGAATTTTTTTTGCCTTAGTCCATGAATATATTAAATGATATTACTTGATTTCACTTCCTAGGATAGACTCTTTCCTTTTTAAAGTTAGTGTTGGATTTGAGTGACAGTTTTTGAAAGTTTAAGTTGACTAATATCTTCCTATCCCAACCCAGTTAGTTGTGAGATTTCCCAACCCAGTTAGATGTGAGATTATAGTGGTTTCATTAAATGGCTTCAACTGCTTTGGGAGAGTTTGTGTGTAGAGTACTGTGCATTCTTAGATTGGGTAGAGTTTACTGGCAGCACCATCAGTGCTGACCCAGAGGTGTGATAACTCTCTTTCCTAATCAAGTTTCCTGTTGTTTTAGTTTCAACACTTTATATATTTTTAAAAATTATCTAGCTCATCTAGGCCTTAGAATTTAATGTATTTCTTCATAGTATTGCCTTTATTTTGTAACTGTCTTTTTAGCTGTAACTATTTCCTATTTACTTTCTATATTGTCTTTTGGAATTTTCTCATAGTCTTATTTTCTCTTACGCATAGAGTTTTGCTTATTTTATCTGTTTATTTATGCTGTGTGGTATATGTGCATGTCTCTGTGTGTTGTGTGCACGAGTGCATGCAGGTGTGAGTGCATGTACTGGTGGAGGCCAAAGGTGGACATCAAGTGTCTTTCTTAGCTTCTTTTCCATCTTTCTTTGTGTGTGTATACATGTGTGTTGTAGTATGAGTATGTACATGTATGCATAGATGTACTCACCCTTGTTGACACATATTGAGAGGCCAGAAGTTGCTATCAGTTGTCTTCCTCAATTGCTTTCCACCTTATTTTTAGGCAGGTCTCTCACTGAACCTAGAGCTCTCTGTTTTTGCTACAGTGACTGGCCAGAGAATCTCTGGTATCTGCCTGTTTTCACCTCCCCACTCCCAAGTGCTGCGATTCATACTCTCTTCTTAGCCCAGCTGTGAACATGGGTATTGGGTAACCTGAATTCATGCTTGCATGGCAAGGACTTTACCATCTCAGCCATCTCTTCAGTTTCCCGCTTCTCTTAACTAATCTTGAACAATTAGCTTTTGATCTTTTAGTCTTCTATTTTGTGTTTGTGTGGCCAAGTTTTCACCTTTATTTCGCTCTTGTCTCTTAATTCATTTTCTTTTTATTACATTCTTTTGAGGGCTCAACTTTTTAAGTTTGAATTCTTATTTTCAGATAAATCTGTTCAAAGCTATAACATTTCCTCTAGTATTACTTTAGCCTTGCTCATAAAATTTGACATGTAGTGCTTTCATTTTTAAATTTAATATTTGTTTTGTGATTTCTTTATTATTTCTTCTTTGTCATATGGGTTATTTAATGACATATATAATCTAGATTCTTTACATTTTTCCTTAATGGCTTCTCTTATGTTCTTTATGTATTTTTATTATATATGGTCAGAGAATGTAGTCCCTGGGCTGTCTGAGACTGCTTTGATACATAGATCTTTATGATTATTTATTAGTATATATACTCAGAAAGATGTGATTTTGGTTGGAACAGACAAAGCTTTGTATATACACTCACGTGAAATCACACTTTCATGATACATGGAGTTTATTCAGTAGATTTGTGTTCATCACTTGAATAATTTTGTTCACAAATTTTGTCATTTGATTATATATGTTACACATACATGTAATTCTATATTATAATGTACATATTTTAATATTTGAGTGTTTATATAATATATACATACAAACATAATTTAAACTTTACTGTGTATGTGTGTGTGGGTGTGTGTACACTGTCATACTTTGAGTGACATGCATATGTGTGTAGGTTAGAGGACAATTTATGATAGTCAATTCTTTCCGTTTTTGTTTTTTGTTTTTCAAGACACAGTTTCTCTATGTAACAGCCCTGGCTGTCCTGGAGCTGACTTTGTAGACCAGGCTGGTCTTAAACTCACAGAGATTCTCCTGCCTCTGCCTCTGCAGTGCTGGGTTTAAAGGCATGCACCACTTCCTGGCCAGTTCTCTCTTTTCTACTGTGAGTTTCGGGCATCAAACTCAGGTCATCAGACTTTGCATTAACACTTTTATCTACTGAGCTGTCTCACTGGTCCCATAATATGTTATCATTGTGTTTAGGATTGGAATCCTTTTTGTGTTACTTATTGTTTCTGTTTCTGGTGTGAATGACTCCATCTTTGATGATGAAATTTCATTGTCAATTCTATTTGGTTTAATGTTAGAATTACCTTCTTTTTTTTTCTTTTTTTTCTCTCTTTCGACCTTTTCTCTTCCATGCTTTCGGTCCTTCAGTGTGCTTTGATTTTGAATGTTCCTGTTCCTATAAAAAGTTCCCGGTTTTAGTCACACCTAGCTTAGGGCTCTTTGCTTAGTGCATTTAAACTAGTACACATTTGTGTCACTGCAGTTGGGTTAGAACCTCTGATCTTTTATTCTGCGACTCCTGTTTACTATTTTTGGTCTTTTCTTGTAAGGATGTTAGAGTTGAATTTTCCCATCTTGGATTTTAACAGTACACAGCCTGTTTTAATCTGAAATTCAGAATTTAGATTATTTTTGCCATTATTAAGATTCATTCATTCTACTACTGATATATGTACTGCCTCCCTTTCCCTGGTAGAATAGAGCTGATTTTTATTCTTTTATTTGTTCCTGTTGCCCGGGTTTCCTATCAGGTCCTAAAACTTCTAGGATCTCTTTTTGCTAGACAATTAAATCTTTATATTAGATAAATTAAAGGATATTAATAAATAGCCTTTATATTTACCCCTCATATAAATATATTAAATTATATAAATTATATTATTTAATTTAATATACATAAATATTAAATTTTATAACTATATTAAAGAATATATATGTATATATCCAATTGCCTTTTCTAGAATAGTGATACCACCCAGAAAGGCAGTCCATGGCAAGCAGTGCCACAATTTCCTGGCACCAGAAACTCCAAGTAAGAGTGGGACCAGTAATCTCTCTTGTGTGTTTATGTTTAAATTTTCTTTTTTTCCTTTCTTTTTGAGACAGTCTCATGTAGCCTCTCTAGCCTAGATGTGGGTATCATCCTGGTTTATGCAGTACTTGGAATGGAACCTAGAACTTGATGCCAGCTAGGTAAGTGCTCTACCAACTGAGCTACACCCCTAGCCCATGATCTGTTCTTATCCAAAGTTGTTACTAAGTACAGGTAGAATTCCTCTTGGCTGAGACCTGCTCCCTCTGACTCATGGCCTGGTGGCCAAAGTGGAGAGGGAATAGAAGTGGGTAACTAGATTAACCTTGAGGCTGACTACCAGAACATTGAAGATGACATCTTTGGCCATATTGTGTTTCTCTTAATTTTTTAAGATTTCCTAATTGAATTATGTGCGTGTGTACCTGTCTGTATGTGCACGTAAGTGCAGGTGCCTGTGAAGACCAAAGGCATTAGATTCTCTGAAGTTGTAGTCACAGGCAGTTGTAAGCAGCCTAATGTGTGTGCTAGAAAGAGCAGTATGTGCTCCTAACCAGTGGGTCATCTCTTCAGCGCCCAACCATGTTGCAATTCTTTGGATGGCACTGTCCTAATCTGGACTTCTGCTACTAGAGTAGTCTGTAAATCAGCAATATGAGTTGGGAGATTGTTAAAAATTCAGGCTCTGGAGCCCCACCTGACCCACTGAGTCACATTTTACTTTTTTTTTTTTTTAAATGAGATTAGCAGATGATTCATGTACACACTAGAGTTTGATAAGCCCTGGACTAGATCCTTTACCCGGGATGGTTGGCAGTATTAAGTAGAGTGGCTCCTCTCTTATCTTGTAAGTTGATCCAGAGTGGAAGGTTGAGCTATAGGGAGTGGCCTGAGTGTCTCTAGGGAGGTTCCCAGGCTGTCTCCCAGGCCTGTTTAAACCAGCTCTTTTACTCTGCGTGCAGTTCTAGTAGGATTCAGGCTCTGCTTCCCAAGGCACTGATACATGGCAACAGCGAACTGGAAGCATGGCAGGGAGGTGTTAGGACAGCCCCAGGTTAGTAGTCGTTAGGATCAAATCATCTACTTGGCTGCAGGAAGACAAGACAGCTCCAAAGTATGCCAGGCCAGACTTGGCTGCACTGCAGGCAGCTCCTCCACATGCAGGCTTTTGGTTGTAGGAGGCTAGTGAAGTTTTATATCCTGTGTGTTAGTGTTTCTTGGTTAGTGCTAGGTGTCTTGTGGTTCTACTCTTGGCCACACTAGGGCTGGAGTAAGGTCAAGGCCAGACCAACCAACACCAGAGACAAATACTTGTTTGGAAAGTGATTTCAGAGGAACTCCTCCTCCTATGATTGTCTGAATAGTGATAAGTTGTCAGTTGGAACTGATCATTTACTGTGGTAGTGATTGGGAACATGGAGTTTTCAAAAAGGCTTACCATTAGACCTGCCCAGGGCCCATCAGCTGTTCTCCCTCCAGCCTGGCTGGTGGTATATGGATTTCATGGAGAAATCTTTTTCTTTTCCCCTTTTTCCTTCCTTCCTTCCTTCCTTCCTTCCTTCCTTCCTTCCTTCCTTCCTTCCTTCCTTCCTTCCTTCCTTCGACAGGGTTCTCTGTGTAGCCTGGACTATTCTGGAACTCACTCTGTTGACCAGGCTGACCTCAAACTCAGAGATCCACCTGTCTCTGCCTCCTGAGTGCTGCTAGGATTAAAGGCGTGCATCGCCGCCGCCTGGTCGGTTTTTTTTTTTTTTTTAGATTATTATTATTTTTTTAAGCCACTTCTTATGTATCCCAGGCTGATCTCAAGTTCAGTATGTAGTTGAAGATGATCTTGAACTCTTGATCCTTCTGCTTCTGCCTTTTGAGTACTAGAATTATGCTATTATGTCCAGTTTATATGGTGATGGGGATCGAACCCAGGGCTTCCTGTATGATAGGCAAACACTCTACCAACTGAATCACATGTGCAAACCTAGGATTAGAATCTTTGTTCCTCATCTGTCAGCCCACTGAGTTACCTGCCCCCTCTAAAACAGTGGTGTTCAAACTAGTAACTTTACTAGTTTACTAGGATTCAGCAAGACTCAGGGCAGTGCCTGAAGTACCCATCTCAGTGAAAAAAATGCTGTGGCATTGCTACTTGCCAGGAGAGGGATCTTGTGCTAAGAAAAAATAGTGTCAGTGGTTTGATGCAGTGACACAGGCTTGTATTACCAGCACTCAGACTAAGGCAGGAGGATGGTAAATTTGAAGCTAGTATAGGCTAGACCTCGGTAAGGCTTTATCTCAACAAAACAATAACCTCAGCAAGAATAGAAGAGGTGTGGTGACACAATCTGAGGTGCTTTCTGTGTCCCAAGCATTACTCTACCAATTGAGCTATGCTTCCAGCCTGCCAGAATGTACCTGAAAGCTCTAAGCCAGCTTCCCGAGTGTGAGCTGCTTCAACCTCCATGGCTCAGTGAGCAAGTCAGTGTGTGTCACCTAGCAGTAGCACCTTGTGACTTTAAATATTTGGAGGCGAGCTCTTCCTTCCTGAAGAGGGATTTTCAAAGCGGATATGCTCTTGGATTTGAATGGTGAAAGATGTCCTTAGACAGGAATCTTGGTTCTTACTGTGGCTTCGGACTTGTAATCATTCTTATTTACTTGATCTAGGCCTTTGTGAAGGCTGGATTTAGCTTGGAGTTTGTCCTTTTTGTGTGGAGCAAGACCTCCATTTATGGAAGTGCCTCAATGTAGAGATAAGATCAATTGTCGGTAGTTTTGCACAAACAAGGAGTTGACCAAGGAGTGTGTAGGCTACCATGATACCTGCAGGGTCCTTCCCCTAACTGTCTTAATGAGCTCAAGGTTGACTTTGTCCTGGTGTCTGACAGCCAGGGTCACAGAACTGCTCTAGGGACGCGTGATTTGCTTATTCTACTCTGAGTGTTGTTTTCCAAATAGATGTTTTTTATTTGGTAGCAAGTTTGGGCTGTTCTGTAGATAGCTAGTCCTTTCTAGTCATTTTCCCAGAGGCTCTAGGAGAGGGGGCAGGTTTTCCTCCTGTGTCATGGTATGTGTGTGCCTGTGTGTGGCAGCCAGAGGTCAACAGGGTGTTTTCCTCAATCAATCACCATCCCCCCTCTCTCTCTGTCTGTGTGTGTGGGCCAGAGGTCAGTGTTGGTTGTCTTCCTCTGTCTCCACCTTATTTTTTGAGACAGGATCTCTCACTGAGCCTGGAGCTCACAAATTCAGCTAGACTGGCAGACCAGCAAACCCTAGGTATTTTCTATTCTCCCTCTCCCAATCATTGGGATTACAGGCATGTGCTATTGTGCCCATCTTCTCTTGACATGGGTCCTGAGCTTTGAACCCAGGTCCTTAGGCTTTTTCAGCAGGCACTTTTCCAACTGATCTATCTTCCCAGCCTTAGTGCCATGCAATTTTAAACAGAATAGCATCCTGACTGATTGCAGCACAGAGAATTCATCTGAAACACATGTTGATCAGGAAACTGGAGGAAATGGCAAATACTTGTACAGACTTTGGATCAGGGAGTATTTCAGAAGCCAAGTGAGAAAGTTCAGTGTGCTGCTTTCAGGGGGAAAGAACTCAGTTCTTCCCCAGAATGGGCTTAGCAGTTCCCTATAGTACAAGTTTGGGTGCTGGGCTTCCTGACTAGACTTGTGGCCCAGCAATTCCAGGCAGTTTCACTGGAGGTCTGTGGCCTCGAGCCTGTCATTTGTAGCCCAAGTGAAGTTCACCCAGGTATAGATGAGAGAAAGTTGGTTCCAGATGAGAGGGACCTTACAGCCAAACAGAAGGCAGAATTAATACTTTTCCATGTGATCCCTATAGTCATCACAGCTGGAATTGCTCAAGGAACAGAAACTTCCCACCAGTCTCTTTCCCAGCTTCAATATCCAACATTTTGTATTTCATTTTAAAATAAAAGTTATCTATAAATATTTCCTTTGTGTGTGTTTTCCAACTTAGCCTCAAACCCTCTTCTAGTAGCAAGAATTTTAAAAATATATTTTAAGGTTTATTATTATTGTGTGTGTATGTGCATGCCTGTTGGGAGCCAAAGACATCAGATTTCCCTGGAGCTAGAGTTACAGGTGGTTGTGAGCTGCCTGATGTGGGTGTTAGGATTTGAACTTTGTTCTCCGCAAGAGTGGTATGTGCTCTTAACTGCTGAGCCATCTCTCCAGTTTCATATCCCTGGGTGACTTTGAACTCTGTGTTTGTTATAGTTCAGGACAACCACTTAGAACTTCACATTCCCCTGCTTCCACCTCCCAAGTGATGGGTCTTCCATGTCCAGTTTGTTCAGTACAGGAGATTGGACCCAGAGCTTTATGTATGCTACATAAGTATTCCACCAACAGAACTGTATCTACAACCTTTATGTTCCTAGTGTGAACCCAGGGCTTGGAATATTCTGTCCCAAAGTCTGGTGGGTGTGAAAAGTGAGGTGGTTTTTCTAGGGCAATGACCAGAGAAAGAATTTTGTTTCTATAGCTGAGAGACTTTCAGGGTATAGACTCCCAGTGAGGACAGACAGCAGCCAATCTGTTTCCTTCAGCCCAGGAGGAAGGGCTTCCTCCCCAGGGTAATGACTTTCAATACATCTCTGTAGGCTAAGATCATCTGGACCTCTGATTCTGGTGCTCACAGTGATGGCTTGTGCCACTGTACATACTGAGGCTACCTGCAGACTACCACAGGTAGTCTTTGCTTCAGACTTTGCTTTTCATTCAGGGTCTCTGAGCATCCTTAAGCAGAAGCTGTCATCTTGATGTTCAAGTTCTGCTGTACTTCCTTCAGCCTCAGCCTCTCTGACCCCTTCAAGTTCTTCTACTGTTCTATTGCTTGCTGCCCCCTCCACACTTCGCCACATGCAGGTCTAACAGAGTCTTCTAGATGTGACCTCAACTTCTCTGTCCTTACTCCAGAGCACCCTTACTCCCATCATTTTTCAGTCTCTGAAGCCCTGCTCAGCTGAGAGTCTGTTTCTGTTTGAATGAAGCGCTTTGGATCATACAGTGATTGATTCAGGTCTCAGAGCCCCTGCCTGGAGGGTGTGCATGCATAGATGTATGTAAGTACATGCACATGAAGATCAGAGACTGATATTGGATGTCTTGATTACTTCTCCACATTATTATTATTGTTATTGATTATATTTTTTTCTGAGACAAGATCTCGTACTGAACATCAAGCTCATCAATTTGTCCAGAGTGGCTGGCCAGCAAGCCACTGTTTCATTCCCCACACCTTTGTGCTGATGTTACAGGTGCTGCTGGCTTTTTATGTGAGTTCAAAGGATGGTACTCAGGTTTTTATGCTTGCACAGCAAACACTACCTACTGAGCCGTCCCTGCCAGCCCTATGCCCAGGTTTTGTCTTCTGTAATGATCTTTTGTAGTAATCCTGTCCTGTATATTTCAACCTAGAATTCACTCACCCGACCCTGGTTTTTTCCCTCTGTCAGGTGACTGCTTTATCTGAATGTGGGTTGTGCCTAACTGGAGCCCATTTACCCCATGGACTGACTGATTTCGTGTCAGCTTGACACAGCTAGAGTCATCAGAGGAAGGAGCCTCAGTTGAGGAAATGACTCAATGAGATCCAGCTGTAAGGCGTTTTCTCATTTAGTGATCCACAGGGGAGGGCCCAGCCTCTGGTGGGCGATGCCATCCCTGGGCTGCTGGTCCTTGGTTCTATAAGAAGGTGGATTGAGCAAGCCATGGGAAACAAGCCAGTAAGCAGCACTCTTCCATGGCCTCTGCATCAGCTTCTGCCTCCAGGTTCCTGCCCTATTTGAGTTCCTGTCCTGACTTCCTTCAGGGATGAACAGCAATGCTGAAGTGTAAACCTAATAAACCCTTTCCTCCCTCCTTGCTTTGGTCACGGTGTTTTGTTGCAGCAATAGAAACCCTAACTAAGACACTTCACAAAGCCTTGCTTCTTTTGAGACACAACATTCTATAAAATGGCCGTCTTTTTTGGAGTTCTGTAGAAGTAAAAGGGGAATCACTTTTATTTTTGTCTTCAGGAACTAATGCTTGCTTTCATGGATTTTTCAACCTCAAATAGATGTTTCTGCACAGAAAGACTTTTCATTGCTCTTCCATAATGGGGAATGATGGGGGTTGGCATGGCTCTGACATCAGCACAGGGAGGTTTGGATCAGGCAGAGCCAGAGGATGGAGTTTAACCTTTGAGACTGGAATCCCCAGTTGGGGGATTGAGGATTCTAGGTTATGTAGTGAGACCCTGTTCCCATTGTACCCCAGACAACAACAACTTGGATTAATTATCTTTCCATAAATTAGGCATAGAGGGAAGGACAGAATTTGTCTGACAGGGGTGAAGTTATCACTTCCAAATGAGTAGATTTAGCTGATGACTTAGTCTTATTGCTTTGCATAAATGCAAAGAGGGTTCTTCCTTATGGCTTCTTCCTGGTGGTTTGTGGAAATCAACTTTACTTATTTTGTTTAAAATACTTCTTTCTTTTTTGTTTTTGTTATTTTTGTGTGTGATGATGGGAATGAAACCCAGAGCCTGTGAATGCTAGGCAAAAACTCTACCACTGAACCACATTTCTGTTTCCTCACTGGGGGGTTCTAGGCATGTGTTCGACCACTTAGTGACACCTCCAGGTCCTCACTGGGGCATTCTAGGTAGGTGCTCTACACTGAGCCATGCCTCCAGTTTATCATTCTTACTTAATAGACACTGAGGCTGGGGAACATGCTGTGTGACTGTCAGAGCTGGTGCTGCCTCTGCTCAAAACGTTAACAAACCAGTCTAGTAGACTGCATTCTTGTTTCACTTACTGGCTCTACCACATCTTATGTGATTTGGGTGCTCTGCCTCTTGCACTCACAAATGTGTACAGACAATAGCTCAGCTAGTAAGATGAGAACAGACTAATGCAAATCAACAGGAAGTAAATTCACTCAGTCCTTGCAAGATTCACTATGGACCTCTTTCTCTGAGGGTGGCCCAATTTTGGTGCTCAAGATAGTAGTTGTGACTCTCCTGGGCCTGTTAATAAAGTACCAATCTCCAGCAGGGACTGGGAACCACACAGGGCCTTACTTACTTTTTACCAGTGTCAGTAAAGGGGCTGAAATGCAGTTGAATTTATTGGTTCCTGTTGTTTTCTTTGGAGAACATGACCCCTTCATGGGTCATGAAGTTGTCTTCCATGGGCAGGTGGCCACTGTGTGCCAGCAGTTTTTGAAGGAACTAAAAGCTTACATTAAAGCCACCAAGGGGTGCCTTTTGAATGGCCCTGAAGCCATTGCACTGTGTGAGTCTAAGACCAAATCACAGCATGCATCGAAGACCTTAGATGGACAACAGGTGATGCCCCTGCATTTGCTCATGGGAGAGACCACTATTTCGGCTGTTACTGAGGAGGGGCAATCACAAATCACAGAGAGCCTGCCTGAGAAATGCAGTGCCTGTGTTTCTTGAGGAATAAAGCTGGTGCAGCCAACCACAAGCAAGTGGCCACAGACATTTTGTTTTCTGCTTTTCAGGGCAGTGGTGGTACTCTGAGTGAGACGGTAACTTCTGAGTGTGCTGGTCGTCTTTTCTCAGGTCTCCACTTAGATCCGCTCTTTTAAGATCTGCACCCCTGACTGCACCCCTTCTGGCTCCTTTCTCTCCTTTTTTCTTTTTTTTAATATTTATTTATTTGCTCATTATGTATACAGTATTCTTTCTTCAGTCCAGAAGAGGGCACCAGGCCTCATTACAGATGGTTGTGAGCCACCATGTGGTTGCTGGGAATTGAACTCAGGACCTTTGGAAGAGCAGACAATGCTCTTAACCTCTGAGCCATCTCTCCAGCCCCCCTCTCCTTTTCTTTCTCTTCTTCAATGTCTTATCATCACATGTCCTAGCATTTATGAAACCTTCCTCTTTTCTCATCCCTCACTTAACACATGGCACCCTCTAGCCCCTCATCCCCACCCTACCCCTCAAATCAGGAATTGGTTCTCAGCACCAAGGTAAGTAGGTGTTGGGTACATGCTTGGCATAAACAGCATAGCCTTGGCAAGGATACGCTTTGGTTCTTAGAATGAGAGTGACATTTTTGTTTGCTTGTTGTATATGTGTGCTGTATGTCTGCATACCTGTTCATGCATGTTTACATACATGTGTACATTTATGGGTATGCATTGTGTGGAGGCCTCAGAATCCAGTATCTTTCTTGATCGCTACCTTATTTTTTTTCAAACAGGGTCTCTTTCTGAACTTGGCACTTTCTGATTAGTGGCTAGTATCATAGCTCCAGTTGTCTCTGTCCCTTGAGCTCTGGTATTATAGGCATGCACTGCCTTGTCCAAATTTATGTGAGAACTGGGGATCTGTAAGCGAACACAAATAAAATAGTCCCACACTGGCTCAGAATTGAGTATAATAAAGGGGTTCTTTATTTTTGGAGGACACAGTCCTGTAGAAACAGGCAAGAGGAACTGAATCCAGCCTCAAGGTGAGAGAGAGAGAGAGAGAGAGAGAATATGGGTGTGCAAGCGTGCACCTCTTTGGTTCCCAAGGCCAAGTCCCTACCTGGTCTAACCTCTCAAAGGCTATTGGCTGAAGGAGGTTCCCCATCACCTCCCCCTTTTGTCTAAATAAGAGAGTTCCAAACCCAATACAAAACTATATACAATAAGAACAGATATCAAGTATAAAAATTAGAATTACAACCAGCATAAACAATATTAAGCAAGAAACATATGTTAAGTGTTTTAATAATTATTTTATCTTAAGGAGTCTAAGTCTTGTTTTAGAAATGGCTTTGCTAAGTCATAAGAGGAAAGTAACTATGACTCTCTAGTCTTTAACCCCATCGAAGGCCTAAGAAGGGAGATAATATTTCCAGCATCCAGGTGTGTGTGTGAGAGAGAGAGAGCACGTGTGTGCGCGAGCAGGTGCTCATGTTTTTGGTACTCAAGGCTGTGTCATCCTGGTCCAACCTCTCAAAGGTAATTGGCTGAAGGAGGCTTCCTATCAGGGATTTGATCTCAGGTCCTCATGCTTGCAAAACTAGCTATTTTCTCAGCTTTCTGTCTGCTTCCATTTATTTATTTCCATTTTTATTATTTATTTATTTATTTTTGGTCAAGGTCTCACAATGTAGTCTGGGCTGACCTGGAGCTCACTATGTAGACCAGGCTAGCCCACTTGCCTTTTCTTCCCAAGACCTGGAATTAATGGCATGTGCCACCATGCTCAGCTCATGTATAGGTATTTTACCTGCACATATGTCTGCATACTACATGTATGCCTAGTGCCTATAGAAGTCAGAAGAAGGCATTGGATCTTCTGGAACTGAAACTACAGACTGTTGTGAACAGTTGTGTGATTTCTGGGAATTGACCTGAGTCCTGGAAGATCAGCTAGTGCTCTTATTCTCTGATATCCTTCCACCAACCCCTTTAAAAAAAAAAAAAAAAAAAAAGACAGGCTCTTACTATGTAGCCCAGGCTGGGTTCAAACTCAGTCTCACCTCTGCCTCTTGCTGGGATTGTAGGCATGTCCCACCACACCAGGCCTGGGAATGGCTTTTTAATCAGGAGAATGATCTCCGGCCCACATATCCTGATTATCCTATCACTGAACGTGGACTTTGTGCAAGTGAGATTCAGCAGTTCTGAACCTTTCTAACCAGGTTAGATAGATGACGGATGATTGAAGTAGATTGGACTCCCACTGTGGGCTTGTTTTCCTTTAACTCTTGCTGCCTGGAGAGCCAGAACTGCAAGCTGACTGGGAAGGCTGCAGGCGGCCTTCCCTTCACCCACCTCACCACCTGAGATGGCAGGAAGACAGGTTTATGATTAACTGCACCATGTCTTAAATGCCATTTCTGGAGGCTGTAAACATTAACTTAAAAAAATAAGACTGAAAATCACCAATTGACCATATCCGGGGCCAAACCTGAATGATTCAGCTCCTTTTAAAAATATCTTTTCTCAACAAATTGCTTCCTTAACATTTTAATTTGTTGATCATAAGGGAAGCTTGCCAAATATTAGCTGTTCTTTTCCATTTCCTCCTGCTTGCAGCTCGCCTTATTTGGCATATTTCAGTGGACTGGAAGGTCACTCCTTGTTTTTTTTTTCCCAAATAACTGTATTTATTACTGTCAAATATTGGCGGTTTGATCCAGCTGTCATCAGAACGTTTGGAAATCACAGTTTCTGCCAGAAGGCTGATTTAATGGTCTCATACTGACACAGCTTGTTTTCTTTGCTCACTTGATAACTTGTTGAATGAACTCTTTGCACAGAGCCTCAGATATGTCTTTCTTTGTCTTTTTCCCAGTCCTAGGTTTTATGGAGAGTGTCTAACACAGGAGCAAGAGGTTGTTCTTTCCTCTCCTTCCTTCCCTGTCTCCTTTTTCCTTTTTACTTATTTATATGTACTTATTTTGGTCTTTTGACAGGGTTTCACTGTGTAGCCCTTGCTGGTCTGGAACTCAATATCTAGATCAAGGTGGCTCTGAACTTGGTGAGATATTCCTGCCTCTGCCTCCCCAGTACTTAGATTACAAGCATGTGTTACCAAACCCCTCACCACCTTTTTGTGAAGGCCTAGACTAAACTAGTAAGAAAGACTCTCCTGAAGGCAGACAGCATTGCCATCAGTATTTTAGAAGATAATTTAGAAAAAAAATTTCCTTGGAAAAAATTCAAACATGTAAGATTAGGACAATGAATCCTAGTGCTGTTCCCCCAACTTATCAGCTCATACCAGTCTAGCCACATTTCTATCTCCAACCCTGGATTTTGAAAATGGCCTCACAGTATCCATAAATATTTAAATATGTGTCTTCTTGTTGCTGTTGTGATGGGGATGGAATAAGTTTCTTGTACACAGTAGATACTACTCTACCACTGAGCCATACTCTTAACCCTCAGTATGTATCGTTAGGTAATGTCTCTCTGAAAACAACATTGTTAGGCCAGGTGTTGTGGCACAGGCCTTTATACTCCCAGTACGTAAGCTGTAGAGACAAGCAGATCTCTGTAATTCCGAGGCCATTCTGGTATACATAGTGAGTTCTAGGACAGCAAGGGCTATGTAAAGAGACCCTGTTTGGTGGGGGGGGACAGAGACAGAGAGACTCAGTTCTCAGTTTCATTCTCTGATAACCTGGGGAATTGCAAGGACTCTTGCTCCTGGGTATCTTGTGTCTTAGACTGAATGAGGTTGTGACTAGTGGTATCTGGACATAGTCACCTGGCCTCATGCATAGAGTAGGCACGTGATGGTGTCTGCGTCCCTGCTGGGTGAGACTGGGGCTGTTTTTCTTTGAAAGTGACCACCTTCCTTATTTTTTTTTAGGGACAGAGTCTCATGTAGCCCAGGCTGTCTAAAGATACTCTCCAGCTTCTGATCTTCCTGCCTTTACCTCCCAAGTGCTGGAATTACAGGCATATACTCTCATACCCAGTTTATGAAGTGCTGGGGATAGAATCCAGGGCTTTGTATCTGTTAGGCAAGCATTTTACTGACTGATCCACACCCCCAGTTTGCCACCTTGGTTATTAAACATATGCTTCTCGTTTCTTTGGCCCCACTGTGGTATCTTTGTGGATCATGCTGATCATCTGAAACAATACTGCATAAAAGTTGTTTCTGAGGAACAGAATCTATGAGGGAGGGGAAGATCTCTTTCCACATTTAGCAGCCTAGCTGTGAAGAGCCAATAACAGGTGTTATATTTGCAACCCATTGCCACCCCAGACTTCTGGAACTGAACTGTAGGCATACTCAACTGGTTCTTGGTGGTAGCTGTGTCTCCAAGGTTTCCTATCTGGCAGGGTAGAACACTGTTGCCCATGGCCTTGACTTCAGCCTGGCTAGGGTAAGTAGAAGGCTGGGGGCTCTTGTTGTAGAAGCAGAGGTGAAGTGGGACGGGGTGAAAAACAAGTCCACACCAGTCCTACTTTGCTGGCAGTTGTCCTGCTAGATCTTAAAGCACGAGAGAGTTTTTCACATGCCTGGACTGGCTGGTAGCTTGTGTCAATCACCAGAGCAGTAATCACTGTTACCAGTGTGATTCATTTCCTTGGGACATTTCCCCTAACTCTGGATTCATACTAGCTGTTCATATAATCAGGATTTTCTAAGACATCTGTGGCGCTCTTGACCACATGCTAACCAACTTTCTTGGGTTTGGGGTATATGATGGGAATAATCAGGATAACCCTTGCTTTCACTGCTTAAATTCTGTGCATGCGTGCATGTGTGAGTGTGTACGTGTGTGCATGTGGATAGTCTCATGTGTGGGAGGCCATAGATCAATCTTAGGTATCTTCCATAGTTACTCTCTACTTTGTTTTTTGTAGACAGGATCTCCCTCCCCCGCCCCTTTATTTTTTGAGACAGACTCTCACTATGTAGCCTCAACTAGCCTGGAATTCACTATGCAGAGATCTGCCTGCCGTTGCCTCGTGAATGCTGGGATTAAAGGCATGCTTTTCCACATCCTGCTGCTTTACATGGAACACAATGATTCAGTGATACTTCTGTCTCTATCTTCTAGCTCTGAGATTATAAACACATGCTACTTTTTTTTGCCCCTTTTAACGTGGGTTTTGGGCAATCAGACTTAGGTCCTCAAGCTCACACTGAGCTATCTCCCCAGCCCCAGTTTCTAGAAGGGTTACAGATGAATTGAGCTCTACTGTGGATGAAGTATGTGTTCTGTTAAGTTCTCTGTGCTCTTGAGACCAGGTTGTGGGTGGAATCACCTGCTTGCCCTTTCAGCTACCAATTGCCCTTCAGCTGGGCATCCTGCCCAAGCAGTGCTATCCACTCAGGTCCAGGCCTGACACAAGTCCAGAAGGTGCTGGAGAAGGCAGAACACAGCCTCCTAGCCTCAGAACAACTCCTTCGAATGGTTGGACTTTCCTCTGCTTGAGTACTTGAGAGACTTGATTTACACAGGAGACCGGGTCTAATCCTGGTGTGATACACCACTTGTATATTATTTGAAACCAGTCTCTCACCAGGCTGAAGACAGGGGCACCATGTAGATTTCCCTACGATTGTAAGCCCTCCATGTGTGTTTAAAGGTTTCACACCTGAAGTTTAGCGCGCCAAAGGAGTAAAAGCGTGTTATGTTTGGACAGCATGGATCCAGATCTTTCTCTCTCTGGTTTATTTTCTCACAACAGTAATTTTGCTTTATTTCTAATTCTTTTATGAGCTGAGGATGGAAGATTTGCACATACTAGGCAAGGGTTTACCACAGAGCTATATCCCTAGCACCTTGTTGTATGAGGCGTGGGCTGTGTCCCACTACCCAACTAGCTTAATCCCTGAAATAACCACACAGAAATTGTATTAATTACTGCCTGGCCCATTATTTCTAGCCTCTTATTGGCTAACTCTCCCATATTAGTTTAACCCATTTCTATTAAATCTGTGTATCACCACATGACTGTGGCTTACCAGCAAGATTCTAACCTACATTCATCTCAGGCCAGAGATTCATGGCATCTTGATTCTGCCCTTCTTCCTCCCAGCATTCCGTTCTGTCTTCCCGCCTGCCTAAGCTGCTGCCCTATATAAAGGCCAAGGCAGTTTCTTTATTCAACCAATAAAAGCAACACAAATACAGAAGGGCCTCCTACACCAGCACCTTGTTTTATATTTCTAATTATGAGAGTTTTTTTTAATATACACCTGGGCAGAGTGTAATAAGTTCTTATGTGTTCACTACCAACTTCATTATTTATTCACCCATGGACAGTCGCCTTATTCTAGTCAAACTTTCTTATCCTCAAGTTGGCTTAATTAATCCTGCTATCATTAGATCTTATTTGGCTGTATATGTTCATTGTTTATTTCCAAAACAGGATGTTAAAAATAATGAAAACAACCACACTATCATTATCACCCCTAAATTTCCATCACCTAGCTAGCCAGTATTCAAATATCCGTTTTCCTGTAAATTTGATATTTTCATCAATCCTATCTTTCTTTTCTCCTTTTCCTCCTACTCCTGTTTTTCCTCCTTCTCTTCCAGACAAGGTATTACTCTTTAGCACAGGTTGGCCTTGAGTTCACAACAGTAGCCCTCCTGCCTCAGTCTCCAAGTGTCAGTGGTGTTAGTTGTTTTGTTTTGAAACAGGCTCTCATGTAGCTAAGGTTGAGAATGGTGGCTATTATTTATTTATTAAGATTTACTTTTGGGTGTTTGAATGTTTACCTGCATATATTTAAGTGTACCATGTGTGTGCCTGGTACCCTCAGAGGTCCAAAGCCAGCACTGAATTAATTCCCTGGAACTGGTGTTACAGATGGTTGTGAGCTGCTCTGTAGGTGCTAGGAATTGATCTCTGGTCTGCAAGAGCAGTAAATTCTCTTAACCTATGAACCATCTCTATGTTAAAAAAATTATGGGGGCTGGAGTGTTTGAGAGCGCTGGCTGCTCAGACTCGGGTTCAGTTCCCAGCACCCACATGGCAGCTCGTACACACCTGGCTGTAATTCCAGTTCCAGGACTTTTAACACCCTCACACAGATGTATCTGCAGGCAAAACACCAGTGCACATAAAATAAAAATAAATTATTTTTTAAAAATATTTAAAAATAAATTATAATTTATTTTGGAAATTATAATATGTCATCATTTTCCCCTATCCAATTTTTCTCTCTAACCTCTCCCATTCACCCCCTTGCTGTCTCTAACTCAAAACTTCTAATACTTATTTAGACGTTGTGTTTCAATAGAGTACTTCTAGGTGAGGGGTGTATTTTGTGAGCTACCTTAATCCTTCTTTCCTTTCCTTTCGTCCTCCATCATGATCCTCTTCCCCTTCTCCCTTCCTTCCCCTTCTTCCTTTCTTCCCTTCCTTGGAACTCCAGGCCCTGAACAGGCTAGGCAAGCAACCTACTCCTGTCCTCTACCCAGTTCTACACCTTAATTAATGCTTAAAAAAGCAAGGCAAAACAAAGCAAACCAAGAATGATAGGAGTTCCTACCCTGTACTGTAGATGTGAATTTTCAATTTTATTTTTTGTGGAATTAGCAAACTTAGACCAATCCGCTTAGTTTATCAGGAAGCAAACAAAACCCCCAGAGGCTTTGCCTGTGGCCTTTACTGTGTAAGATGCAAGAGGAGTCTGGGGCCTAGAGCTTTCTGACTGGCTGATCCCACCCCTCCAGAGTCCTCATGGAGAGGCCAGGTGTACAAAGGCTGTTGTGTTGACTGCAGATGCCCATGGCAGTTGCTTTTGCCATACAGTGGAGATACTATTTGTCTGAGAGCCCAGAACAACTGTTTTCATTCTCTACAGAGCGTGTTTATGCACATGACCTTTACAGAGCACTTTTCTGGCCCCCATGGAGGTCCTGATGCTCATGCAGATTAGCCAAGTAAGTGCTTCATTTTTCACCCTGGAATGGCTTGGCTGTCCCATTAACAATTTTACTTTGCAGAACTAATTGTTTCTTTGGTCCTGTTAAATGTGCATTGGTAATCTTCTGTATGTTAGTGTATTATTTGCAGATGATAAAAAAGAGGCCCTTGGTGCATAGCAGTCAAATCATGTGCCTAGCAGCAAGGGGTAGCCAGCTCCCACTAACGGGTGTGCATATAGTCTCTTCATATGATGTTCATGCATGCAGAAACATGTGCACATGAGAGATGTGCTGTTCCAACAGCCCTGTTGGGTGACTCATTTTTATATTCATGAAGCTAATATGTATGTATGTGCGTGCTATGTGACTGTATACAAGTACACAACATGCTATGTGTATGGATACACATAGAGGCCAGAGATCAACCTTAAATGTTATTCCTCCAGTGCTGTCTACCTTATTTTTTAAGACAGGGCCTCACTGGTCTAGAACTCACCAAGTAGACTGTGCTGCCAAAGCAGCAATCCTCAGGGATCTGCCATCTCCACTTTCCCATTATTGGGATCACAAGTAGACACCACACCAGCAAGCCTGCCTGGCATTTTGTGTTGCATATGTGGTAAATGTACATATTCATGTTGGTGTCTGCATATATGTGTTCAGGTTTCTATGCATGTTTGTGTGTGTACTTTTGTGTAGAGGCCAAAAGTCAGTGTGTTCTCCTCAGTTCTTCTCCTCATTTTTTGAGACAGTCTCTCACTGCCTAGAGCTTACAGATTCAGCTAGACTGGCTGACCAGCAAATCTTAGGGGTGCTGCTGTCTCTGCTTTCGCAGTTCTGGGATTATAACATACATATGCTATTGTACTTATCTTCATGTGGGTGTTAGGGATCTGAACTTGGGTCCTCATACTTGCATGACTTTACCAACTGAGCTAGCATTGCAGTCCCTGAAACTAATATCTATTTGTTCAGTAAGAGCCTGGAGCCATGTTTGCTACTGGGATGAATGCTGAAAAATGCACTCACCCTCAGAGGACCTGCATTTTAGGTGATTCAAGGGAGGCAGAATTGCTCCTGAGAGACCTTGGCAGGCCAGGCAGGCAGGCAGGTAGGTGACCTTGACTATCAAGGAAGAGATCCATTTGTAGAAAGTTTGTAAAACAGTCTCTAGACAAAAGAGTCCCAGTTAGTTCTTTATTGCTGGCATGAACATTTACAAGGACTCAAATAAACCAGAGTAGATAAATGAACAGGCAGTGTTGTTTGCTGATCGCTCATGGCTGATGGAACGAACAAATAATTAAATTGTTGATAACAAATGAAATTAGGAGAACTTACTACCTGGGCAGTCTGAGATACATAGTTATGAAACATGGTGCTGAAGATGATTCTACTTTGCCTTCTGAGCTTTGGATTGACTTGAGAGCTGGCAAGAAAGGCATGGAAGAGTCTTTGGTATAGATGGCCGTGCCACCTGCCCAGAAAGGTTTGAAAACTAATGACAGTTTATATTCTCCTGGTGACTTGGTTTTCCATGCTGATAATTACTGTGCTCTCTGTCATTATAGAATGCTACTAACATACAGTTAATTTTGCAAAGAGGAGGAGTATCAGCATCAAGGGAGGGAGTGTTTATGGCTCTTTACTTTAGTGTCTTCTAATATGGTTGCAGCCACCTGTGTTTTCAGAGGATTCTTTGTGCGATGATTTGTGTGTACATGTATGGGTGGTATGTATCTACAAGTATGGATATACATACACCTAGAATCCAGAGGTTTATGTTGAGAGTCTTCTCCACCATATCCTTTTGTCATGTTTTGGTTTTTGTTTGTATACAGTGTCTCACTTTGTAGGAATCAGGCTGGCCTTGAACTCATAGAGACTTGCTGTGTGACAGTCTGACTTTTTCTGTCCTGCCTGCAAACTCCCAAATAACCACATGGAGATGTCTTATTAATTATAAGAGCTTGACTAATAGCTTAGGCTTGTTCCTAACAAGCTCTTATAACACAAATTAACCTTTTTTTTAAAAAATTAATCTGCATTCTACCACATGGCTTTTACCTCTATGCCATTTTGTATGTCTGACTCATTCCATGTCTGTCTCATTTCTCCTCAGTGTCCTCTCTGCCCCCCAAATCCTGCCTAGCTATTGACCATTCAGCTTTTTATTAAACCAATTTGAGTGACAAGTCTTCCTAGTGTACAAAAACATTATTCTACAACATTTCTGTATCTGCCTCCCAAGAAAAAAAGCCAAGGCCAGTGCTTCTTAATGTCAGTTTTTTTTTAAAAAAAATATTTATTTATTATGTATACAATGTTCTTCTGCAGGCCAGAAGAGGGCACCAGGCCTCATTACAAATGGTTGTGAGCCACCATATGGTTGCTGGGAATTGAACTCAAGGACCTTTGGAAGAACAGGCAATGCTCTTAACCTCTGAGCCATCTCTCCAGCCCATTAATGTCAGTTTTATAAATGATTCCAGAAGCTGAACTCACCTGTGTGCCTGGTAACTGGTGCATTGTCAGGGCCACAGTGGCAGATGTTAAACTTAGTATCATTAAGAGCAGGAGTGTCAGTCACCCTTGATATCTTAGTCCCCACCATCCCTCTTCAGTACATCTTGGAGTGATTTCTGTATGGAGGACCACAGTTAACAAAATCCACAGATGGTCCAGTCTCCCAAGTGAGATGGGTGGTGATTGCCTAGAGCCTACATAACCCTCTGTGTATTTTGTAAGTGTGCAAGCATGTGTGTGTGTGTGTGTGTGCATGTTTGTATGTATGTGGGTGAAAGTACTTGTTTTTTTTGTGTATGCAGTTGCATGTGAAGAATAGAGGTTGACCTTAACTGTTGTTTCTCATTCACCATCACCTAATTTTTTGAGACTGAACTGAACCTGGAGCCATTGAACCCTAGGGACCCATCTGTTTTCTACCTCCCCAGAGTTGGGGTTACAAGCATGGACCTGGCTTTTTACATGGGTGCTAAAGATCCAATTCATGTCTTAAGAGCTTTCAAGGAAGACCCTTTACCCACCAAGCCATCTTCTTGACCTGCCTGAAACTCTGTGTAGGGAGGATGACCTTGAACTCCTGATCCTCTTCTAAATCTTGAACAGGAACTACGAGGGTGACTAGTGTTGGGTGGAGCCCTCATAGACAAGTGCACCCCTGTACACAGCCTGGTAACACAGCAGAAAGGGCAGCTGGAGGGCATAGGCAGTATGTTCTTTAACATTGAGAGAAATATGCAAATCAATGTTATGATCCTAGTAGAGATATAGAAATCTTTTGAATATAAGATTTTGGGGATGAAACATAAATACCAAATTCTAAAAAGTTTATTTTAGAGGAAGAAGGAAGAAATGAACCAATAGAGGTTTAATGGGGAGGAGAGGGCTTTAATTATAATTGCTTTTTCCCTTTTAAAACAGAAAATGGTTCTCTTGTCGTGACACATATCTGTAATTCCAACATTTGGGAGGTAGAAACAGGAGGATCAGGAGTCCAAGGCAGTCCCTGGCTGTATAGCCAATTCAAGGTCAGCCAGTGCTATAGGAGACCCTGTCAAAACAAACAGAAGTAAATCTGGCAAAATGTTCAACTTTGTTTAGATTGGGTGGTGGCTCTGAAAGGATTTGCTTTCCTTGTGGCTTGAGATACTTTGTTATATAAGATGAAGTGGCAGGTACCAGATGCCCACAGGTGCAGTGTGTATTGATATAGTGAACAGGCTTAGCCTGGTGTTTATATTCACCTTTGATTTCAAGATGTTTCTCCCCTGATACCTTCTACAGTGTTAGAATTATGGTGACTTTTGTGTGTGTGTGTGTGTGTGTGTGTGTGGTACTGGGAATTGAATCTAGGTCTTTACACATGCTCTGCCACTGAGCTATATCCTATTCCGTATTTTAAAAAACATTTATCTGTGTGTGTGTGTGTGTGTGTGTGTGTGTGTGTGTGTGTGTGTGTATGCATGCATGCATGCATGTGTATGACCATTGAACATATTCGATGGTCAGAGGACAATCTGTAGGAGTCTGTTCCTTGTAAATTCTTGATCAAACTCAGGTCATGTGACTCTATGCTGAGCCATCTCAAAGACCCCTAACCTCTGCTGTTTTTTTGTTTTGTTTTGTTTTTTTAAGAACTTTGGGATTCTCTTATTTTTAAATCTATCAGAAGTTAGGTAAAATACATTGTCTACATTTTAAAAAGACACTCTGGGTGTGGCAGCACAGGCTTGTGGTTCTGGCACTCCAGAAGGTCAGGCTGAAGGATCCTAATTTTGAGCTACGTAATGAGACCTTCATCTCAAAAACAAAACACTACCTGAGTCACGGTGAAGCATAGTGAAGATAGTTCCAGCACTTGGGAGGGCAGATCTCTGTGAGTTCAAGGCCTGCTTGGTCTACAGAGCTTCCAGGACAGCCAGGGCTACACAGAGAAAACTTGCCTTGAAAAATAACAACAACCAAACAAAAAATGAAACAGAAACACCAACACAACAACAAAAAGAAGATAGCTTTAAGGTATGTTTTCTCTTCTGGCTAATGCCTTCTGATGGAAGGGAAGCTCCTTGTCTCTGTTTCCATGAAGTGTCAGAGAATTCTCCACAGAGAAAGCACTCCCCTCCACCCTCAGCATTGAGGAGATCCACGAAATCTGTACTTTTTCTTCCCCTGGAGACCATACGCTTTCTGTGAGCCTAGTTCTGGTCCCCACTGTCCTGCAGGAAAAGGCTGCTTTAGCAGAGAGCTTAATTGAACTGGGATTATTGCAGACAGGGTGGGAGTGCCCACACATTCCTTTCATGCCAGTGGTGGGGGATGATTTCTAAGCAGGCGGGTGATGGAGTAATATCCCCTGCTTACTGGCTGTCTCTCCAAGGAAATCAGAGCTTATTATTCCCTTTCAATTAATCCTCACAACATCCCGATCTGAGCTTTGTTTTTTTGAAAAGGATGCCTGGACACACACATGGCTCCGAGTAAGAACCCCGGAGGCCCAAGAGCTTTTCTCCAAACTCTCCCCTCGTAGCTGAGTGGCAAGCTATTGGTGGCAAAGAGGAAGGAAAGATTTATGGGGTGTCACCTGCAGTGCCAGGCACGGCTGGGAACTCCTAGGAATCTCTAAATTTTTGGAACAGTCGTGGTGGGGTGGCGTTGGTGGTAGCATGAGATTTCATGTGGGCATCATGTCACTGGTCCAAGCAGGTCAGGGTCAGGGGCCTATATCTGTCCCCTACTGACGCTAAGGCTCTGCTCTGCCTCTTGGTCAGCCTGTGCTTCCAGCTAGGGAACACACAGACAGAGGCTGTTGCAGCTGAAGCAAAATCACAGTCTCTTGTGATGGACAGCACGTGACTGATACCACTAGAAACAGTTTCTACCTAAAATGACACAGTTTGATAACATTGAGTTGAGGAGCACTTGAACTCCCACTCAGGGGCAGGGACCATGGCCCCAGTGTCTCAAGGACAAATTTTTTCTCATTTCTGTATTGAGATGGGACCTACTTTTATTTGTCATATTTTGGTTGATAACAGGGAAGAGACAAAAAGAGGCCAAGAAGTCATTCGACTGGGGCCCCTTCCCTTTTTCTTTTGTGATCCTGCAGATCAAACCTGGGGCTTCATGCGTACTAGACAAATGCTTTATTACCATTGAGCCATCTCCTGGCCCCAGGTCCATTTTTTTAAGGAGGGACTGAGAGAGGTAGAATTTACACCTAGAGCCTGCTGATCACAGTGCAGAGTCTTTCTCATATTATTTTTCTTTTTGTGATGATTGTTTGAAAACTATTGTCAATCACTGGTGAGTAGTAGGGACACAGGCTTGGCCTCAGCTTCTTTGTGTTAGATAGTGACTTTTCTTATCTCAAGCTGAGCTCTCTATTAACTGAAAACACTTGGCTGTTAGACTTGGTGTTTGATTGCTGCTAGAATTTTTTTTTGTCACACTGCCCTGTAATAAACCAGAGAAATGTTTGTGCCAAACATAGAAGGGATGGGAAGGGATAATGAAAGCCTCACCATTCCCACCCTGCTCACCTTGGTGGTTCAGCTTGCTATTTTGAGTCTGTTTTTTGTTTACCATGTCTACCTATTAGAGGAAGGACACCTGGCTACTGTCTGTGAAGGCTGTTGGGGAATGGAAGATTTTCCAACATATCATGTACATGTATGTAACTCCGTGCTTCAGGGTAATATTTCTACCACTAAGCTACATCTCTAGCCTCTCATCCAAAGTCTTGCCCTTCATTGGGGACTTCTAGGTTGATGCTCTACCACTGAACCATGCTCCTGTTTGTGCTCCTGGTTTTCTGACTGATAGGTTTATCTTACTGCTGTGTAGACTTTACATTCTTAGAGAGAGAAGAGCAGCATTTTCTTAGTACTCTTCTTTCTCTTCTCCAAAGTGAAAACAGCTTGTCTCCAACTTTGCTTACTGTTTTTGAGGCAATAGAAATAGAGCCGGTCTATGAAGAAAGACAAAGGAACTCATAAGAATGTGAGTGAATTGTTAAGCTGAGAAAAGGTATATGTTTAAAATGCCTTATTTTTATTTATTTTGAGATAGTGTCTTATTGTGTAGCATGGGATGAACTCAAATTAATGGCAATTCTAACTCAGACTCCTGACTGCTAAGATCACAAGCATAAGCCACCATGTCAAGGTTACTTCTAGTTAAAAAATGTATTATTATTATGTGTGGGGCGACAGGGGATGAGGCAGGCATGCCAGTGTGTGTTTGTGGAGGTCTGAGGACAACTTTCTGGAGTTGATTCTTTCCTTCCTCCTTTATGCAGGATCTAAAGATTGTATTCTGGTCTCCAGATTTGTATGCTAAGAGCCTTTCCCAGCTGAGCTATCCTATGGTCTCCTCTGATTTTTTTTTTTTAAAGTAAGAAATTAAGAAGGTACTCAAAATGCACAGGAAAAGAAATAAAAATTACCACCAGTTCTTCGGCTGTGGCAGTTTCAGTCTTAGCAATCTTATAGATACTCTCATTCCTCAGTGATGGTGTCAACATCAGACACCTCAAGTGCCTAGACAGGCTTATTCTGTAGCCATTTGTCTCCTACTCCAGAGTTTACCAAGCTATTAAAGATATTTTCTGCATTAGATATGGAGTGCCGTTACTAGAGCTCATACTGGGAGGCCCTGGCTTTCATTCTCAGCACTACATAAATAGGACATGGAAACTCATGCCCATAATCCCAGCACTTGGGAAGTAGATGCGGGAGTATCAGCAATTCAAGCATGTCCTCATCTACATAGCAAGTTGGACACTAGCTTGGGCTATATGAAAGAAAAAGGCTATCTCAAAGAAAAAAAATTTCCAAAGTTAACTGAAAAATAAATATGCACACGCCTTTAATCCCAGCACCGGAAGGCAGAGGCAGGCAGATCTTCAAGTTCAGTGCCAGCCTGGTCTACAGAATGAGTTCCAGGAAAGTCAGGGAACACAGAGAAAACCTGTCTCAAAAACACTCCCATCATCACCCCCAAAATATAAATAAATACAAACTGTATTGAGGTGCTGTGTTCCATGAGATTTTACTGTATGATTTTTTTGAAAATATTTTTATAAATTTTATTTATTATTGTTGTGTGGATATGTGTGTGGGTTTATACTGGTACTTCAGTGTTCATGTGGTTTTAGGACAATTTTCAGGAGTCAGTCCTGAAGTGTTCTTGTATGTTCAGGCATCTATTCACGACTGTTTAAATGTCTGTTTCCTTTGGCTAAATATCCGAATATAGATGTATGTAGTAAAGGTGAACATTTTCTTTTCTTTTTTTAAAAAATATTTATTTATTTATTATGTATACAATATTCAATATTCTGTCTGTGTGCATGTCTGCAGAACAGAAGAGGGCACCAGACCCCATTACAGATGGTTGTGAGCCACCATGTGGTTGCTGGGAATTGAACTCAGGACCTTTGGAAGAGCAGGCAATGCTCTTAACCTCTGAGCCATCTCTCCAGCCCCCAAAGGTGAACATTTTCAAGATTTTTGGGTACATGTCATGACATCACCATCTAGAAAAGCCGGAGTAGTTCAACAACTATCCTAATTTATTGTATTACTTATTTCTGAGAAAATATATTTTATAGATCAAAAAGAATTAGAGAAGTTTTCTGTCTGCCTGAGTCCCCTTTGATCTGATGTTCCAGTTTCTTTGTAGATTAAGACTACATCTGAGAATTATCTCCCCTTATCTGCCATTATAGTCTGCTGTGCACACTCTTCTGAACCTTACCTCTACACTTTTCAAAATTAACTGTGTGTATTTTAGTTTGTGGGTGTGGGTGTGGGCGCGCACATGCGTGCACATGCTCGCACCTATCTTATGTCTGCTGGTGTAGCTGTGAGCATGCCTGTGGAGGTAGAAGTTTTGTTCTACTGGACCTACCTACCATATTTTTAATGAGACAGGTCTTTCACTTCCTGGGAGCTCTTGTTGTAAGTAGTCTAGGCTGACTGGGCAGCAAGTATTTCAAGCCATATCTCTCTAGATATGTATCTCTCTCTCTCTCTCTCTCTCTCTCTCTCTCTCTCTCTCTCTCTCACACACACACACACACACACACACACACACACACAACCTGACTGCCTGCCTCTCTTCCTGCCTCCCTGCCTCCCTGCCTCCCTGCCTCCCTTCCTCTCTCCCTCCCTAATGTGTAAGGGTGTTTCAATTGCTTGTATATCTGTGCACCACTTGCATGCCTGTGCCTATAAGGCTTGGGGGGGGGGTACTAGATCCCTTGGAACTAGAGTTACAAGTGATTGGTCGTGAGCCACTATCACACATGTGCACAGCACACATGTGTGGATACTGGAAATTGAACCTGAGTCCTCTGAAAGAGCAGTCAATGCTGTTAACTGCTGAGTTATCTCTCCAGCCCCATACCAAGCCTTTTAGCATGGGTTCTGGAATCCACTTTGAGTCCTCAGCTTGTGTGAGGCAAAGTTTTCATCCACCAAGTTATCTCCTCAGCTCAATTAACTATTTCTTAGTAGTTCCAAATCACTACTTGAAAGCTTAAAGATATCCTCTTGCCTTACATGCTTATGAAAGCTGTCTCTTGTTTTGTGACACAGATAATCATGTTTTATGGGCTCACTTCTCCTTTGATAGTTTCTTGAACTGCTTCCTGTCATTGCTTTTGTATCCAACACACCCTTGGGGAACTTTGTGCCTGCTTAAGGAGGATACAAGGTGTAGGTGTTTCTGCATGGTCTGCAGGAGAGTGTTGGAGTTATGGATTGGGGCATTTGTGGATATAATTGTGTCTGTGTTACCGTTAGCACACCAGCATGGTGGGAGATAGCCTTGTTTTCCAGGGCTCAAATTCCAATTTCTTCACTACCATTCTCACTATGCAAATAGCACATAATAATTCATAAGGAATGTGAAAAGAACAAAGCAAGCCAGAATAGCTTTCTTTGCTTTGAAATATACATGGAAGCAAGAGGTCATGAAGGAGATTGGAACTGAGTTGATTGAATGCTTGGCTAGCATAGCATAAGCACCACATAAACCAGATATGAAAAATACAGTCTGAAATCCTAGTGCCCTGGGAAGTGGAGGCAGGAATATCAGAAGTTCTAGGTCATCTTTTTTTCCATACTGTGTTGGAGGCCAGCCTAGGTTATATGAGACTGTCTCAAACAAACAAAACCAGAAAGGATCCTGAAATCCTTTGACACTTTCCCCACCCTCTCCTTATCAACCTGAAATAAAGCCATTTTCCCACTGAATAAGCAGGACTTCAGGTTTTGTATCTAAAGAAGCAGCAGGTCCTTTTAAGCAACGGATCTCATGGCAAGTCAACAAATGAGCACAGTTTCACTGAGGGTATTGGGAGTAACTGTTCTGACACTGAAAAGTTTTAGGAACTGAAATCTTTGCCACCAAGGCTGAAGGAGGGGCTAAACAGAGAAAAGTTGCTGCTGCCTCAGCCATCATGGCTGCTCAAACCTGCTACCACTGCAGCTGCTAGCAAGCCGGGATTTAGGGGGTTTAGAAAAACCTAATGTAGTTTTGTTCTCACCTCTTGTTTTCAAAGAAGACAATGCACAAAGGGTCTTTAATAAAGATATATTAAAAAGATTAATAAAGATATATTAAATATATATATATTTAATAAAGATATATTAAAAAGGTGAAAAGAAGATGGCTCAGTAGGTAAAGGTGCTTGCCAATAAGCCTGATGAACCTGAGTTATATATATTCCTGGAACCCACATGGTGGACAGAGAGAACTGATTCTTGAAGCTGTTCTTTGACCACACATGCACTGTAGCATGCTCACGAACACAAATAAATAGAAATGTAAAATAATTTATTAATAAGGATATTAAAGAATTGGGGATTTGTAACTCAGTTGGTAGAGTTTTTCTAGCCTGCACAAAACTGAATTCCATCCTTAGTACCATATAAATGCAAAGTAGTGTGGCACACCAGTAACCCCAACACACTAGATGTAGGGCAGAAGGATTACCTACATAGCAAAGGCCAGTGTGTGCTGAGAGGGAGAGAAGAACAGAGAGACAGAGGGACAGAGAGAGGCCTTTGAGTTCCTTAAGTGGAAGGAACTATTTTCTTCCAGAATTCTGCTTGGGTAGGAAGCCTGTTGACTTGCCTGGGAGCCATCTGACTCCTTCCATTCTTTGCAGAAATGTAAACCATCAAGCTTAAAGATCTGCTCTTGGAAAGTATCAAAGCTTTTTCAAACTGGTCTCAGGGATAAGTGTCTGCTGCTGACCTGAGCCCTTAGGCTGAGCCTAGGAGGCCTCCCTCAGCT
Source organism: Myodes glareolus (assembly GCF_982192425.1). Classification (NCBI taxonomy): domain Eukaryota; kingdom Metazoa; phylum Chordata; class Mammalia; order Rodentia; family Cricetidae; genus Myodes; species Myodes glareolus. Next base: position 109,909,169 of record NC_142027.1, read on the forward strand.
GCCTGTGGGGATGGGCAGCAGAAATTCTGTGCCTTTAGGCAACTTTGATCCTGATCCCCTGCTTCTTGCCCTGTGTCCTTCAGATAGCTTTGATATGAGAGCCCTTACTCTGTGTCAGTCAGTAGATGTGCTGTCTGCACCACCTTTTCTGAAAGTTTGAGAAAAAGTGAATCCTCCTTTTAGTTCTGCTCCCTCCCTCCCTCCCTCCCTCCCTCCCTCCCTCCCTCCCTCCCTCCCTCCCTCCCTCCCTCCCTTTTCCTCCCTCCCTCCCTCCCTCCCCCTCCCTCCTCCCCTCCCCTCCCTCCCTCCCTCCCTCCCTCCCTTCTTTTTCTCTTCTTCCTCTACTCACCCCCCCTTCTTCAAGATAGGACAGAATCTTATGTGGTACAGACTGACCTCAAATTTGCTGTGTAGCTAAGGCTGATCTTGAACTTATGATCTTCCTGTTTCTACTTCCAAAATTCTAGGATTACATGCTTGTGCCACCATGCCAGTCTTATGTAGTGCCAGAGAGGGAGCCCAGAGTTTTCTGCATACAAAGGGTCAGCCCAGGTTCTTAGCCCTATTTCTAGTTTAAAGTGTTCTAAAACAATGTGAATTTTTTTCTTGCTTTTCTAAGTGAAACATTCTTACTACCTTGAGAGTTTCTTTGGAGTACAGCCATGAATTGGTTTCTTTGACTGAGGCTGGCTCCTGTCTGGATTTGTTGCCCCCTGCCTCTTGACCTCTGTTTAGGGCTCATAGCCAGCCTAAGGGCTATTTTCTGTCTCCCCAGACCTGGTGTGGGTAAAGTGGGGTGTCACATTCTTGCCTCCTGTGGGAATCATTAGTGAGTTCTAAATGTAGACATGGAGTCGACTGTAGGTTCAGCTCCTGCCCATGATGATAGGTGGTTCCATAGGCTCACCTGGTATCCTTCAGCATGGGACAGGTGCTTCCTTATGAAGATATTGGGCCACTCTCTGAATTTTCTTCTACCCCTTTCCCTACTTGGTGGTGACATATAGTCACTGGGTATGTGGAGCAAGTATAAGAGCTTATGTGGGCAAGGAACATGTGTGTATATCACAGCATGCTCTTTGTCCCAAGAGGTGCAAAACCTATAGGAAGGGACTGGTTTTAAAAAGCACCTGAGGACATGTGCAAAGCTGAAAATGCAACTGACTGCAGGATGTGCTACATAAACGAACAACCTCAGGAAAAGGGTTGTAAAAAATAAAAAAATCACTTCTTTAGTCCCAGCACTCAGGAGATAGAGGCAGGTGAATCTCTTGAGAACAATCTGATCCACAGGACAGTCAGCGTTACACAAAGAAACTTTCTGTTGAAAAACCAAAACCAAACAAACAAAATATCACTTACCTAAAAATACTCCTAGAAAGTGGGGTAAACTGGAGGTTATGTGACTGAGGTTTTCTGTCCCACCAGGTCCCACAGCCATTTAGCCTCAAAGAATCACACAGAGGTCTACATTAGTTATAAACTGATTGGCCTATTAGCTCAGGCTTATTATTAACTCTTATAACTTATATTAGCCCATTATTCTTGTCTGTGTTAGCCATGTGGCTTTTCACCTTTTTTTGGCAAGGCAGTCACATCTTGCTTCCTCTGTGGCTGGGTGACAACTGCAGAATGCAGAATCCTCTTCCCAGAATTCTCCTGTTCTCATTGCCCTGCCTCTACTTCCTGCGTGGTTGCCTTGCCTTTACTTCCTGCCTGGCTAATCAGCATTTTATTAAACAAGTACAAGAAACAAATGGTTACAGGGTAAAACCATTACCTGACAGTGGACATGCCTTCAGAAAATTCCATTTGGAAGCCAGGCATGCTGGCATATACCTATAATCTTAGTGCTTGGAGATAACTGAAGCAGGGTGATCACAAGTTTTGGGCTACATAGAGAGGCCCTGACTTTAAAAAGAGAAGGAGAAAGTAGCTGGGAATGTGGCTCAGTTGGTGGAGTGCTTGCCTACTGGCATACCTGAAGCCTGAGTTCCATCCCCAGCACTGCATAAAGTAGACATGGTGGTGCATGCCTGTAATCCAAGCACAGGGAAGTGAAGACAGGCTGATTAGGTGTTTTAGGGTATCCTTGACTATGTAGTGAGTTTAAGGCTGCCCTGGGCTACATAAAACCCTGCCCTGTGTGTGTGTGTGTGTGTGTGTGTGTGTGTGTGTGTTGTGTGTGTTGTGTGTGTGTGTGTGTGTTTCTGACCACAATCTAATATTTAGTGGCAATATCTGTTCCTTGGGAAGGATGGAGGGCTCACAGCCATTTGGGAAGATTTTGTGCCTTTGTCCTTGGAAAGAAAGTACAGAGGGGCCTTTTTCTCCTTATCAAAATTCCCCTAGATCCTTCTCACTGACCTCATAAAGAAGCAGATGGCATTCTGAAGATGTCACACTGGTTCTTGGCTATATAAAGAGAAAGGACCCACACCATAAACATTTTGAATCTCCCAGGAAAGGAAAACTATTCCTTCAATGAAATATCAATGCAAGGGGAGCATTAAAGGATACAGAAATTGTGAACTCAGTTCCAGGTGGAACCAGAGACTGTATTGTAACCTTTTGGAGAATTGTTCATTGAAAAGCAAATAGGATGAAATATAGACTGTGAAAGTGACTAAATCATTTTTATGCTTCCTGGGTTTTGGTGCCATTCAATAGGGAAGGAGAATAGAAAAAGGACTTGGTTTTGGAAGAAAGAAAGACTTGCTAGAAGCAGCCAAGGACCTGGCTTAGGGGTTCTGTAGGTCTGAGGAAACCTCCATGTGGAATTCTCACAACAGTTTGTGCACTTTTGAGATGGCTGGCCTTGAAATCACAATGTTTCTGCTGCTCCAGAGCTGGGATGGCAGACATTTACTGCCACCCAAACACCGCACCACCAAGCTACATGCTGAGCCTTTTTTAGAGCAATTTTTAAAGCATACTTTCCTGGAGAGATCAGATGTTGCAAAAAGGCACCTTTTGACTGGGGAGTAGCTCTGTCAGTAAGAGACTTACGTCAGAGCATGGGGATGAAAAAAGCCTGTTGTGGGTAATGCACATTTACTATTCCAGCTCTGGGGAAGCGGAGGCTGGAGGAGCCCTGGATCCAACAGATCTAGCCTATTGGTGAGATCCAGACCAATGTGTGAAACTTGTCCCAAAGGAGGTAGTGTTTCTGAGGATGACACCCAAGGTTATCCTGTGACATCTGCACACACTTATGCTCTGCCTCCCGTTCAACTCTCTCTCTCTCTCCCTCCCTCCCTCCCTCCTTTTTTTCTTTTTCTTTTGTTTTGTTTTTTGAGGCATAGTTTCTCTGTAGCTTTGGAGCCTGTCCTAGAACTCAGTCTGTAGACCACACTGGCCTCGTACTCACAGAGATCCTCCTGTTTCTGCCTCCCGAGTGCTGGGATTAAATGCATGTACCTCCACTGCCAGACTCCCATTCAATTTTTAAGAAAGTATTATTTTATTTTATGTGTATGGTTGTTTTGCCTACATATGTGTCTGTACACTGTGTGCATGCTTGGTGCCTATGGAGGCCAGAAGATGGAGTCAGAGTCTCTTTTACTGGCATTATAAAAGGTTGTTAGCCAGCATGTAGGGGCTGGAAATCAAACCCAGGTCCTCTGGAACAGTGGTCAGCAGTCTTGAATGCTGAGCCATTTCTCCAGCCACCCCCTTTAAAAGAGGTGTCTTTGATTGATTTACAGGGAGCTCCCCAACAGTTGCATGGAGATGGGGCCCCAGGGACTGAGTTACAAGTACCTACCTGTAGGAATAAACAATTCTTTTAAAAGGTCTATGAAGAAAGGGTTGGAGAGAGGGGAGGGGAGGGAGAGAGAGGGAGGAAGAGGAGGAAGAGAGAAAGACAAAGGCAGCCTACAGTTCATCTGAAAAGGAAGTGGAAAGTTCAAGTTGCTGGGGATCTTATTACTGTCTGTCTCACTCACCGTAATTAAAAAATGCCTGAATGATCTTAATAACACATGATTCAGCCGACAAGCACTAATTGCCCTGTATCAGGCCAAGAGGAGATGAATGCTGTCAAGAAAACCACAAGTCAGACAAGCTGATTCTGTCTTAGTCTGACACGGTGTTCCCGTGTACAGACCAGTTTTTGCTGGAGCGCTTCCAGCACTCTACCTTGCCATTCATCTCCATCGCTGCCAGGCCCGGGCTGCGCGCCTTTTGCCTCTCCTTACTCCTGCTTCCTTGGCTCAGGACTGAATATAAAAAATCCAAATATGCTCTTGCTCTTATTGGCCCTTTTTCTTTGGAGGTAAGGGCTGAATTCGGTTCCCATTTAATATAAATGTCCCAGTGAGCTTGTCAGTGAATTACATGGCATTTGGAAATTGATTTTCTGATGCTATAGATTTGTCAAGACTTCTTCCTGTTTATCCAAGGATTTGATGGGACCTGTTGGGCCACAGAACCTTGTAGTTGGCTATTTAACTTACCAAGAGAAGGGAACCAGTGACTCCTTGTTACTTGTTACTTGGCGTCCACAGCCCTTCCTAATGGAGAGTTTTAGGAAAGGGTCATGTGTGGTTCACATTTGTTCTATCATGTCTACAGAACAACTGTGCCCTTTTATTCAGACAGACTTCTGGGCTGGATATTTCTGTGCGATAATGAGGACCTGTGTTCAGTAAATGTCCATAGGAAACACAACCTGGGGGTTGTGATATGTTTGTAGTCTCAGCACTGGGGAGGTATGCAGGAGGGTTCCAAGGGCTCACCAGTCAACCAGTCTAGCTGAGTGGGTGACATCTAGGTAAAAAAACACTGTCTCAAAAAGCAAGGTGGGGGGGGGTAATACTTAAGAAAGAAAGCTGAGATTGTCATCTGTCCTCCACAAACATTAGTGTGTGCTTGCGCATGCGCGCGCGTGTACACACACACACACACACACATACACACGTGTGTGTGTGTGTTGATGAATGTGCATGCAAATTGTGTGTGTGTGTGTGTGTGTGTGTGTGTGTATGTATCACCTAAAAAAAAAAAAGCAGAATCAGAGTCTGAATCTAATATTGAAATTCAGTTCCAAGGGACCCAGTTCCTGTGTTCCCTGAGTTGTGGACCTGTCAAGCCACAGCTTTCATGGTGTCCTGATGTCCTTGATCACTTCCATCTACTCTGAACCTGCGTGGCACCAGGCCCTGTGCTAGGTTGGTGTAAGACTATATTATACCATAATGTGTGTGTGTGTGTGTGTGTGTGTGTGTGTGTGTGTGTGTGTGTATAAACATGGAACTTGCTCTCAATCAGAACAGAAGTCTGAGGGAAATTGAGTGGCACGAATCTCCAGCATCTAATACAGCAGCCCTGTCCCTCTATGTGACGGGGGTGGAGGGATTGGGTCTGGGCCTGATAGAGTTGGACTCTGTTCTGCTTCTAGAACCTGCTGGTGTGGTGCCTCAGGCACACAGTCTTTAGCATCTCTGAATCTGCTCCAGACCCAAGAAAGGATGCTGTCAATGTAAGGTAGTTGCCAAGACAGATAGTTGTCCTGAGGAGTTTTTTTGGGGGTAGGGGTGGGAGAGAGTTTCAGGCATCCCAGACTGACCTCAATTGTACTTTGTAGCAAAAAAATTAACTTGGACTTTTTTTTTTAATGTTTTTTAGAGACAGGGTTTCTCTGTTTAATAGCCCTGCTGAGACCAGGCTAGACCTGTGAAGCCCTGAGTGACTGGAAACTGTAGAGTCCAGACCAGTGATTGGCTTCAAACCCTGAAATTTTGGCTCAAGTGTGTGTGTATGTGTGTGTGTGTGTGTGTGTGTGTGTGTGTGTGTGTGTGCACATGCGCACGTGCGCACGTACACATGCATGTTTGCATGTTCATTTATATGTGAGTGCACATATATATGTATGTTTGTATAGGTGTTCACATATGTAGGCATGTGGAGGCCAGAGGGCAGCCTCAGCTATCAATCCTTAGATACTATCCACCTATTTATTTTTTCTTTATTTCTTTTTGAGACAGGGTCTCTTACTAAACCTGGGACTCATCAAGTGGGCTGGGCCAACTGGCCATTGAACTTAAGGGATCCACCTCTTTGCCTCCCCAGTATTGGGATTACAAGCATGCACTGTTACATCTGACTTATTAATTGGGTTCTGAGGATGGAACTCCAGTCCTTGTGCTTGGCTGAGTCTTAAAATTTGAGAGTTGGGAAAGGAAGATTGCTTAGTAGTTGTCTTTGTACCTCACCAAAAATTACAGATACTTTTTTCATATGAAGGAGTGGTACTCATTACTGTGTGCCCCCCACCCCCTCCCACTTTCCTAGCATCAAGTTATTTATACCATGGGCGAGTCTGTCACACAGTCTGGTTGCGGAACGTTGCCACCCTTTGAATCAGACTCCTGCCAGTAATTTCTGTTTACAGTAGAACTGTGGAAATGGTTATCGGGATTAAGTTTGCAGAAGATGCAAAACGCCAGCCTGCCTGAGATCTTTATAATATGTACATACAGACAAAAGCTGGCTGGAGTTCATGAGCAATTTTAACTCATTGTACTTTTCTTAGCTACTGTTCCTGAGTTTCCATAGCGTGCAGGAACTGTTAAGAAATGGACAGGAGGGGTGAAGTCTTATGTTTTTTATTTATTTATTTTAATTTTGCTCATCTTGTTTTGTTTTTTTGAGAAAGGTGTGTGTGTGTGTGTGTGTGTGCGCGCGCGCACACACACACACACACACACACACACACACACGAGCTCACAACCTTGGCTGTCCTGGAACTCAATTTGTAGACCAGACTGGCCTTGAACTCAGAGATCCACCCACCTCTGCCTTCTAAGTGCTGGGATTAAAGGTGTGTGCTACTACTGCCCAACTAATTTTGCTCTTTTTTTTTTTTAAAACTTTTTTTTTTTGTGGGGTGGATTAAGACAGGGTTTCTCTGTAGCTTTTGGAGCCTGTCCTGGAACTAGCTCTTGTAGACCAGGCTGGCCTCAAACTCGCAGAGATCCGCCTGCCTCTGCCTCCCGAGTGCTGGGGTTAAAGGCATGCACCACCTCCACCCGGCCGATTTTTTTTTTTTTAACTTTAGATTTAATTCTTTGTCTCTGTGGGTATGTGCATGTGAGTACAGGTGTCTGCAGAGTCCAGAAGAGGACATCTAATCTCCCAGGAGCTGGAGTTATAAGTGGTTGAAGCACCTGACATGAATGCTCATAACTGAACTCAGTCTTCTACAAGAACAGTATACACCCTTAACCACCTCTCATTAAACATTAAGAACTATTGTTCTTTTAATGTTTTTTTATTATATTTTAGTTATGCCATGGAATTGGTAGAGAGAACAGAGGACAACTTGTAAGAAATCAGTTTTCTCCTTCTATGTGAGTGTCAGGGATCAAACTCAAGTTGTCAGGCTTGGTAGCAAATGCCTCTCGGTTGTCCTTTGAGACAGCATCTTGTGAAGCCCAGGCTTAACCCTGAATTTGCTGTGTAGCTGGGGAAGACCTTAAGTTCCTGTTCCCTCTGCCACCACCTCCCAAACACTGGGATGGCAATTGTGTATTATCACACTCAACTCCTTGCAAATATCTTTTATCTGTAGTTATTTTAGAGTCTTCCTAATGGGGTCCAAGAAATGCTGTGTTCTAAAGTTAGATAGTAATTGCTAGTAAATTCTAGCAATTGCTACAGTACAGTAAATCCCTTGTATCTGTCAGGTGTAAGTTCTAAAACCCCCAACAGATTCTTGGAACCAAGGGTAGTACCAAGCCTTATAGAGCCTATGTTGTTGTTTTAAAACTGTAGATGCAACTCTTTGATAAAACTTAATTTGTAAATTAGGCATGGTAAGGGATTAGCAACCATAGTCAATATTAAAATTAAAGCATTGGGGTATCATGATGATTGACTGGCACTACTAAGTGAATGATGGTAGGAAAATATATACGGGGTAGATAAATTGAACTATAGTTGATCTGATACTTGAGATAACTATTTAGTGACTAATGGGAGGGCAGTATATATACAGTGTATATACTCTGAACAATGATTGATGTAAATACAGTGTGGATATGCTGGACCAAGAGATGATCTACATCCCAGGCTTGCCAAAGTGGGATGATGCAAGAGTTTTGTTGTTTTGTTTTTGGTGTGCAATTTAAGACTTATGAATTATTTCTGAAATTTTCTCCTTTGGGTATTTTCAGACATTGGTGGACTATAACTGACACTGCAGATAATAGGGAATGCTGTATTAGTTTTCAGGTGAGTCAGGGAAGTGCTGGTACCCTGTAGAGACTTAGCTGAAAGACCTCATGCTGTTTAGATACATTGTTAGCCTCTCCTGTACTGGGTGCTACACTCACTGTTGGCTTCTTCCCTAAGAACAGAAACAGGTCTAGGTGGCACGGGACACTTGTGAGTAGCAGTCTCATGCATTATAGAGTTCTTTTTCAAGTCCTTTTCTTCCTTTCTGCAAAGTTTTGTGCTTTCTAGAATGCTGACTTCAGTATAGAAGTTGTTTAATTCTTGATTTGGCACCTTAATGGTTATTTACACAGTGACAACACAGATGTTGGGTAAACAGGGAATTCGCTTTAGTGAGCTCTTCAGTGACGAGAAGTCATTTCCCCCTGGCCCCTGTTGTTTGGGTTTTGGTGCTGCTTGTCTTTAGCAAGACTGACAGGCTTGCCCCAGCCCCTCCATTTCCTACACTTACTCCCTGTGTGTATCTTGCAGTACCAGCTGTGTGAGTCGCATGTGGTGGAATGACTTGCACTAAATCAGGTTGGTTTTGGTTTTGGTGTTTTGTTTTGTTTTGTTTTTTACCTTCTTGTGTACTTGAAGTTGCTGTCAGATGTCTTTCTAGATTGCTCTCCACCATGAGACAGGGCTTTCTTTAACTAGCCAGCTTGCTCTGGGGCTCTTCTTTCTTTGTCTCCCAAGTGCTAGGATTACATATCACATGACATTTACATGGCTTCTGGGGAACACAGGCTCTGCTGCTTACATTTGTACCATAAGCACTTTACCCTCTCAGCCATTTCTTCAGTCTCACTGAGTTATTTTTGCATGCCAGCCTTCTGGTTGGATAGCGTATTGAAGGTTGGGGGCCTGGAGGATTTTCAAGTTCACTAAGAACTTTGGAAACATCTAGGCAAGGATGTCCTAATAAAGACTGGGAAGATTCCCCTTCCAGATATACAGTGAGATGAGTATCCAGATGTCCCCTCTGCTGTGTTTCAGTCAAGAAAATGTGACTTTTGGATCATGACAGACCCACTTGAGACCCAGACAACCTTGGAGTTGGATGGCAGCAAAGCTGGAGTGGGTGTCTCTACCTAAGTCTGTTGATCAGTTGCAGAGAGGATCAGCAACTCACCATCTGGTGGTCCTGGCCTTCAGAGGAGACATCTGTGACCACCTGCTCTCTGTCTTCCCATTGCTTGGGAGTACATTGGCTTCATTGTGATGTGGAGGTACTTGAGAGCTGGCTACATGTTCTGCCTTTTTCAGGTTTAAACTTGACTCTTGATGATGGGCAAATGCTTCATGGTGAAAGGAAATTGTCTTCACTCTTAGCCACAGTGTAGCCTCCATCTTGCCATGCCTATTTGGCATATAGAACAGACAACATTGTCCCAAAATGGGTCAGGCAGCACAGTTGGGCCCTAGAACATAAGTTCTGTGGGACAAGGTCCGAGCCCTGACCTGGTGGATATGGGCAAAGGTATGTTGTCTGCAAGATATGGGCATGGAAATGTTGCCCCCCCTTATGTCCTTTAATTTTTAGTTCCATTAAACTTTCTATTTCTGACCCACAACCACATGCAGCCAAAGATAGATGTGAGTGGGTCCCAACACCGAATCATAAATTTGAAGCATCATAGGAATCCAGGCTTGGTAGTACATGCCTTTAAATTCAAGCACTTGGGAAGCAGAGTCAAGTGGATCTCTGTGAGTTCTAGGCCAACCAAGGATACATAAAAAACCAAACCAAACCAAAAATCATGAGCTATTTGCAGATAGCAACATTGTGTCACAATATCAGAAAGTTGAATAGTCATTGAAAGGCTTGTAAGACAAACCAAGAAGTGTGAAGTAATGCTTTTTCCTATAGCACACCCAACACATCTGGATTGTACCAGAAGTTATTTCTCAGGAAAAAGACCTGGGGACTTACAAATCTGGCCTTGAGGCTGACTGCCTATAAGCTGCAGAAGCGCTCTTTCCTTGGTGTGTTGTGGAACTCTGAATGCTTTGATTTTGTGCAGAAAGTGTTTTGGTGGGTAACTCAAGTTTAAAGTGTCCACCCATCCCAAGAGTGGGAATGTGGGAGACTGTCAGCTTACCACAACAACCTTAGCCCAGCAATAAGGAAACAAGACTTTCCCAGCCAGGGTGCAGGGCTCTCTGTTTCCAGGGTATGGAGAGCCCAGCTCTAAGAGCATGGGGCAGAGCTCATCTGCAGGAAGGGTGTTCCTAACCTGCCAATCCCTATTTCCCCTTCCCTTCTATTTTTTTGGTAAGTGTTAGCAACCTGCATTGCTCTTAGGATCCGAGCAACAACTCAAAAGGAGGTTTCCCATGCCCAGCCCTGGGAGCTTTGCCTTATTGTTTTAGCTACTGTTTTCACGAGTCAACTTTGGACACAATGGTGATGTGACCATGTATGTAAAGGCTGGCTTATAAATAGCTCATTTCATACATGAAGGTTTCTATTCACTGCTGGGATACAAACCTACCTTGCTGTTTCTGAGTTGTATTTATTCTATTATTTACTCTTTAATTATTTAACAAATTGTCCAGGCTAACCTTGAACTCTTTTGTGGAGATGGCTTTTAGTCCTCTACTTCTCACCTGATGTGCTCACATGAGATCTTTTATTTCTGAAGTGTGGTTTGACATTGTTTAGGCTGTTGCTTGATTTTTATTTTTACCTCTTTTGTCACTTAAGTGAGATGTCTTATTTCTTATTTAGTGTTAGACCATTTAGTAGAATTTTATTTTTGAGAAAGAATATGATTATTGTATCACATTCAAAACACTTGTCTCTGATGGAATCTTTCAGAGTCATATCAATCCTGTAATTTTGTTTTCAGAGATGTTTTATCATTAAATGTATGGGCACCAAAAATGTTTTCTTTAGTCATTGCATCTGGTAGTCTTGTTCCCCCTGTCACCTTTTCTGGTACTTAGGATTAAATTTAGGAACTTGGACATGACAAACAAGTACTCTAGCACTGAGCTACACCCCAAGTCCTTTACTGAGCATTCCAAGTATTGTACTGCTGAGCTATACCTTAGCCCTCCATCACTGCATCTGCAACTCTTGCTAGTCTACAGAAGTCAGCTATTTGAAGTCTGGTCCTGGATTTGACTCTGTAATAACAATATTTACACCTGTACCAGGTGCAGTGGGGAGTCCAAAGCTAAATAAGACAGCCCTTACCCTCATAGCTGTGTTCATACTGGCCTCAGGACACACAAGTAATCAACCCAGTGGTACCAGGATGTGACATTACAATCTAAGGATGATTGGCAAAGCCAGGAGATCTTCATTGAGATGGTAGCACCAGGATTCCAAATTTAAGGTAATAGGGATAAAATACAAATTTGGGAGCAATGGTCCTCTATTTTCCCTAAATCCAAAGAAATATAATTCCTTTAAAAAACAAAACAAAAACGAAAAAACAAAACAAAACAAAACCCAGGTAACCAGACATAGTTGTGCTCAGTTGTGATCCTAGCATTCAGGAGATAAGGCAAGAAGATCAGAAGGCCAAGGTCATCCTTATTACTCAGTGAAGTCAAGCTAGACTACTTTGGTTCACTGTCTCTGAAAAAAACAAAGGAATGAAGAAAGCAAAAAAGAAAGAAAACAGGGCTTTGATGAGCTTTGCTGGCCTTTTTTTTTTTTTAATTTTAGGTTTGGTATCACTCTGTTCCCTCCCATTTGGCGAAGTGGTGTAATGCTTTAGCACATTTTAAATAAGATTACACAAGCTGCTGTTAGTTGGCGTCAAGTGTCTTTTAATCTGGAGAGAAAAATGTTACCTCCTTCATTTGCAAAACAGAGTGTTTCTGGCACCCTGTCCCACTGTCTTCTGGTTGTTCCATTTTCCAGAACTTAACTGTGGGGTTCTAATTACCCTCATTTAGATGTCCAGGACAGAAATTGCTGCTCCAACAAGAAAATTTTGTAATGAACCAGAGGAAATGGGCTCATCAATACTGTGTTAACTTGTAGCCAAAAAAAAAAAAAAATCTATGGATTTTTTTTAAAAGAATATGGCTATTTAATTGAAAAATGTTGTTAAAAATACACTTTCCCTTCCCATCAGCTTGTTGTTAATGATCAGTTATCCAAACTAGAGTCACTTAAAATTGATGCTCCTTTGCCAAAATATGTCTCCCTTTTCTTCTGTTTCTGGGCAGAATTTTTCGATACTACATCTATTTTTGTTTAATTAGGCCCTGCACAAAAATGAAGGAGAGCTGTATTTAAATTTTTCGACTATTAAAAGGCCTAAAATGATCCTTAGATGAAAGACATAAAAATTAACTTTAATATTTATTATGTGAATAAAACCAGTGGGGAGAGAACTCACAGACCACTTTTCGTCCCCCGGTTCTCACAGCTGGCGAAGATTAATTGCAGACCCGAAAGCGGACATGCCTGCTAGTTTCCCTCGTTCTGTGACTAGGAAATAGCTCAAATAGGGAAGTAAAAAACACTTGTTCTCCTTGCATTCTTTAGACAGGTTGTAAATTTTATAACTTGCTAATATCATAAAATGCTGATTAATATCATATTTTGCCTTTTGATAGAACTATCCTAATTTATGCTCTCACTGGATGGATTCCTTTGTATATTTTAATTCCCAGAAGACAAAATCATGTGAAATATTTGCCTCATGCACAGGACGCTCTGGAGGTACCAGTTCTGGAGCTATACAGATGGAAAGTTCTGGCAGCACTAGTCCACAGGCTTCACAATTAGGCTGGTTGGCCGATGGGCCAGAAGAAACTCAGTGCGAAGCATGTTTGGGGGCTGGTTGGTGACCCTGCCTTGTAGAACTCTCTCTGGTTCTCTCTTTCACACCTTCCTTCCTCCCTCCCTTCCTTTTTTTTTGGGTGGGGGCGGTGGGGTGGGGTTTTGAGACAGGGTTTCTGTGTAGCTTCCTTTCTTTTTATTTTTTGTTTTTGAGACAGGATCCCATGTAGCCCAAGCTGGCTTTGAATTCCTTATGTGCTAGAAGATGACCTTGAACCTTTTGGTTCTTCTGCTTCCACCTGCCAAGTGCTGGGATTATAGGCCTCTGGCACCAGACCCCATCTATGCAGTGCAGGAAATGGAAGTCAGGGCTTTGTGCACACTGAGGAAACACTCTGTCAACCATGCTACATCCCCTGGCCAGGGTGATTGTCCTTTTCATCCTCTGAGCCACTAATCATTCCTCTGGGTCAAGAACTTAGAGGCGAATATGTGATCCCAGCCTGTATCAGTGATGGGCAGAAGGTATGCATTCAGAGTAGGCTCTGGCATTCTCTGCCTTCTGAATTTCTCAATTTGGATTGGCCATTGTGATGGCAAAGATTGTCAGCAATATGCAGATGAGCAGGGAAAGTGAAAGTGCATCCCATGCAGATAATTTCTATGTAGATAATTTGCCATAAAAATTTATATAGCAGTCCTTAAAACCTTCGGAGATTTAGTCTGTCTCAGGATAGGTAATTTATATGGTATTAAAGTGCTTTTTATGTTCCAGTCCTTTAGATTTAATGTTTATTGCCTATAAAAATGAAATCTTCTTGTAGATATTTAAAAGTTTTGGTACTGTGTGAAATATATATTCAGGTTAGGATCAAGGATCCTTTGGAGATTTTGTAAATAAATGGCAAACTCTGGAGCCCATGCTGTTGTAGGGCGACAGCAATGACTCTAACACCCCAAAAGTGATATAGGGGCTGCTGGGCCACCAGCTAGGATATGGCTGATGCACAGTTGTATGTGTGGGTTTTTTTTTTAATTACCTCACAATTATAACACTATTGTAATTCCTCAGAAAGTTAAGCAAGGCATGATGAGAATTTCATTCAAATCTGTAGGCATGAATTACAGCCCAGGTTTTAATGAACGGAGTGCCTGAGCAATGCAGAATCAAACACAAGACTGTTGAAACTTTTCCTCTCCCCTCAGATTCCTAGAAGTTTTCTTCAGTGCTAGTCATTTTGTCTGTGTGTAAACATTTTTGCTTTTTTTGGGGAGGGGCTATAGTAGATGTATGTGTATGCATGAGTTGGATGTGCATGAATGTGTGGGCACATGTATGTGGAGGCCAGAAATTGATGTGACACAGTGTAAGGGGACAGACTGATGATTTGGGGGTTGAATTTTCTTCTTATCACAAGACTAACCAAGTTGAGTCCAAGTTACAAATTGTTGGCAGTAAGTGGATTTATCCTTGTGGGTGCAGTCTGGGATGCAGGAAGCAAGGGAGCAGATGTGGGAATAAAGAAGCACCAGACACAGTGAGACCAGTTTCCACACACAGTAAGCATTCCACGACCATGCATCCTGGAGGGCCAGTGGTGGTACAGGATGACAGTCTGTCCTAAGAGGGGAGGGAATGCGAGAAGGTTTGCGAACAGTTTGTTGCTGTGGCTTTCGTTTCTGACAGCTTCATTTCTTGGGACCCGGAAGTCTCTTCAGAACTGTCTTTGTCAACTCTATCTGTATGTTTGCAGGGACAACATACTCAGATGTCACTGTGACAGTGTGTGAAGCAAGGCCAACTATACAGCCACAGCTACTAGTATTTTTGGTATTAAGCAGTTGCTAAAATTAATTCTAGTCTGAAACTTGATGAATTCTCAGTCATGGAATTAACAGGTTTCAACTGAAAAAATCAGCTTGATTAAAAATAATTTTTTTCTCCTTCTGGGAAATTTGGTGTCTGTCTACCCCTAACAAACTCAATTTGAAGTTTTCTTATTTGTTTTAGAGGATCTGTGTGCTATTTTTGTCTGGATGGGAAAAATACAAATTCTAGTATGAACCAGAAGCTTAACAGACCCTGTATCTCAGCCTAGAACACCCAGCATAATTCTTACCTTTTACAGTTCATAGTTTGTTAGCCCTGAGCTCCATTAAACAGTACAGTTGTGTCTCAAAGGCAACCTTCTTTCAGCCAGCACCACTCACCTCTGTTCCATATCTTCCTCTAAGGCTAGAAGTAGTGTGTGTGTGTGTGTGTGTGTGTGTGTGTGTGTGTGTGTGTGTACGTGTGTGTGTACGTGTATGTATGCACACGTGCATGTTACTGTGAGAGCAAATACATGCATACACGTGGAGGTCAGAGGACAACCTTAGCTGTTGATCCTCAGGTTCCTACCACCTTTTGTTTAAGAATATCTCGTCCTGGATCTTCACTAGGTAGGCCAGGAACTTTCAATGATCCACCTGTCTTTGCCTCCCATCGCTTAGCATTAGATATGTGCTGTTATATTGCCTGGCATTTTACATGGTTCTGTGGATCTGAACTCAGGTCCTCATACTTGGAAGGCAAATACTATACCAGCTAAGCCATCACTTAGCCCTTAAGATCACACTAAGTTGTTAGCAGGATGGTCTTGAACTTGTGATCTTTCTGCTTCCCTTTCTCAAGTGCTGTGATTTTTCTACCATGCCTGGCTCTATCAACAGCTTCCATGTATGTATGTATGTATGTATGTATGTATGTATGTATGTATGTATGTATGTATTTGTAGCCCCAAATCCTTACCTAGGTGTGGCTGTGGCAGCAGTGCTGAGGTGAATCACACAACCCTCTCTTCTCATCACACCCACCTGGGAGGAACAGTAGCTCACCATGTTCTGTGGATAAGGCCTCTCTGGCAGCTCCTGGGGTCAGGGATCCAGGGGATGAGGTCACAGTGGGAAAAGCAGATGCACTCTTAGTGGGGGGAGCACCCCCCTGCTCTAAACCACAATGTGTTTTGATAACTAGTGGACTTGGCAAGGGGAGTGATTGGAAACATGTGAGAGGTAACCAGAGCTGGGTTTCAAGTAGTACATATTTGAGAAGTTTTCCCCAATGTAAAAGTTACTCTTTAAGAGCCTTAAACTAATAAAAACAAGGAAATTCCATGTTACGGCTGCCACTTGGCCTTTTCATTTTTATTCCAGAAGTTAGATTTGACAGGTCAGCTGCCGACTGGCTCTGGGAGCCCAGGAACATTTAATGCAAGGAAGGGACCAGAACGAAAGTTGGCAGCCAAAGGGATGGGAAGTTCCCACCACTATTCAGTGCCAGGCTCATAATTCCATTTCACTGTATCCTATTTGTTCGTCTGGGGGCCGCTTCCTGTATTAACTATATTCCCTGAAGCTGGTTCAAGATTCTGCTAGAGACTGTGCTTGGTTCTTCCCCTTCTTGGGGCCTGATGTCACTGTGAGTTATATTTCATGGCTGCTGCCTGCTCATCAAGATTAAGATGGAAGGCTGGGCAATGGTTTAGGTAGGAAAGTGTTTGCAATGTAAGCATGAAAACCTGAGTGTTTGGATCCCCAGCACCCATGTAAAATGCTGGGCATAGGAGCTTGTGCCTGTAGGACTACACAGCACCAGGGAAAGCTGATCTGGCTAACCACCTACTCAGTCCATTAGCTCTAGGTCCAGTGAGTGACCTAGCTCAAAAAACAAGGTGGAAGAACTTGCAAGATGGTTCAGCAATAAAGGTACTTACTGCCAAGCTGGATGACCTGAGTTCAATCCTTGGGACTCACATGATAGAACGACAAAAGCCAGACTCTTGCAAGTAGGCTTCTGACTTTTTTGTGCATGTTACATTCATGCATGCATTTTGTGCATGCCACACACATACATATGCACACAACGTAAATAACTTAAAAATAAATAAATAAATGATAAGGTGGTGGTAATAGAACAGTAGATATTCAGTGATCTGTATGTATACACATCTACACACACACATATACATACACAGAGTTTAAAGTGTATATCCCATTGCCTTTGTCCTCTAGTCGCCCCGTCCTTCTTGAGCTGCAGCTTTCCTCTATCGTATATTCTTGTGGGATTTGTTGTTGTTGTTTGTTGGCTTTACTTTTTAAATCATTTTTGTTTGTTTCTGAAACATGGTCTCATATAGCCCAGGCTGCCCTTGAACTCAAAGCTGGCTTGAACTCCTGACCTGTTTGTCTCCACCTCTAAAGTGCTGGGATTACAAGTGTGCTCCACCATATTTAGCTCTTTATTCGTTGTTTCTTTAGACAAGGCCTTGCTATGTGACCTAGACTAATCATAAATTCACAATCTGGCTTGTGCCTTTCAAGCTTTGAGATCACAGGGGTATTACTTCCTGCCTTTCTCAGTGTGACCCAACAGTTCCTTAACAAAGATGACACCAGAGACCCCAGCACTTTCTTGTTTAAAAGCAATCCTGATAAGGTGGATGTGTGTGTGTGTGTGTGTGTGTGTGTGTGTGTGTGTGAGAGAGAGAGAGAGAGAGAGAGAGAGAGAGAGAGAGAGAGAGAGAGAGAATGGGTCATGATAAATAATTCTAATAATATTTTGTGAATAAATTGGAGAGTTTTCTACATTTGAAAAAAAAAATAGAAGCAGACCTGGCTCTGGATATATCCATTGTGGGAGGGAAGAGGAGGGAACACAGAGAGAAAGCTGGGGGACATAAAGACAGACCTCACCATGTCACAGGACAGATACAGCCCCAGGACTTTAAAATGGTAGGACCCTGCAACCTGGGGCCCACTGGCAGCCCAAGAGGGTCAAATATGTGGAAGTGGTGGCCTCTCTGCTGTGCTTCTGGTCAGCTGGCTGTACCTGTGAATGTCAGCTTGCGCAGTGGTAGAGCAGGCAGACAGCATTGTGTTAGGTTGTCACGGGGATTAAAAACCACAAGGGATGTAAAAGATGAGTCAGTAAACTGACATAGCAGCTATTTTTATTACCCCTGCCTTCTGGAATCTTCCCTTCTTCCCATTCTTGGGGCTGCAGCTAGCCACTTGATTTCTTTGTTATTTTTCTGTCTTCTCTGATCTTTAGCAGGAAACACTTTCTCCACCCCACTCCTAGCTATTTCCTCTGTCCACCCCACTCGCAGCTGGTCTTGGTACCTTTCTTCCTAAGAGGTGTCCAAGTACATTTAAGTGCTATGAGGGCCCTTTGTTCCCTGCAGGGAGTCCAACATGTAAATAAGTCAGCTCATGAGCTAGATGAGCCCTAATGTCATGGACCACAGGCTATTCCTCCGGGGTGATGCTCTGAACTCAGGCAATCCCCTTTTTCACATTTATATGTTTTTGTGAATTTAGTGAATTTGTGAATTGTGAAAAGCAGCTGCCTTTGAAACCAGCATAGCCTTTTCCTGTTTGTAGGGTTCAGGTTCAGATACGCCCTTCATAATCCCATTAGACACCTCCATTCAGACCTTCCCATGAAACAGACCAAGATATTGCTATTGGTACTCACATAAGTGTCATTCAGGTATATAGGAATCTTAGGGAGAAACCTGTTAGCAGACAGATAGGAGTGGGGTCTGCTAGGAACAAACCTAGCAGTTAGCTTCTGTTGAAAGTCTTTTTGTGCTTTTTGTTGTTGTTGTTTCAAGGCAGGGTCTTGTAGCATGGGCTGACCTCCCAACTCACTCACCATGTAGCTGAGAATATCTCAACTCCTGACCCTCCTGTCTCCACTTCCCTAGTATGGTTATTTAAGGTATGTACCACCACACCTGGATTATGAAGTCCTAGGAATGCACTCAGGTTTCATGTAAACACTCTACCAACCGAGCCACATCCCTAATCCAAGGAGCAAATTTCAGTGAATATAATTTCCTGCCTCAAGGAGCTTTGTTCGGTAATGGGATATAGAAGAGACACCTAGGATGTGGGGTCACTTCTGATAGGAATAGCACTGGCTATGACTGAATCAATGTCAGAACCCCTGCTATGTGGCAGCAAGAATATGTAGTAATTGTGCTTGTTAATTGCCATTCCATCCTTTAGGCAAGTTCAGACAGTTGCAGTGGCTAATTAGCTAGCTTTGTGTGGTTGTAGCTAGACCCCTCCAACTTTTAGACAAGCTGGGATATAGCTGATAAACAGAGTTTCCTGGAGACTATTGTGGGTGTTGTGTTTACCTTGCTATCGGCAATTCTCACTGAGGATTAAAATGACCCCTTAAGCCTACTTCTCTGTTCTAGGCACCAGGGACTACCATATAACCTAACCTATTTCTTTCCAACACCCAGGCTGCATGACAAGCAGCCAGCATACTGTTGGCAGAAATCACTTGTGACCCAGCTCTATGTGAGCTGCTCTTGGGGTCCACCTGGCTAACAGTAACTCTCTCCCAGTAGCAGGGTAAGGTTGCTTGCTAAACATAGCTCTGAAAATCTTGAAAATCAACCACAAAATAAAGCCAAAGATGATTCAAATGGTACAGAGGTGGCACATCTTGACTGAATCTAAGTTATCCATGAACTCGGACAGTTGGCTGATGGGTATCTTCTCAAGTTTGGCTTTTCCTGGGAACCACTTGTCTTTTCACTTTGATTTATAACTCCAGGCAGAAACATCTTGAGAACCTTTCAGAGTTTATTTGCTAATTAAAATGTGAGAAGGGAACACAGCTACAGGTTGGGTTGTGGTGCAAGGCACAGCTGTGATTTTAAACACACACACACACACACACACACACACACATCTAATCCAACAGTTTCAAAATGAAGTTATTAGCACTTCACCTGTAACTGCGATGGCTCTTAACTTTCACAACCCGTCTCTTAAGCACCCCAATCTTGCAACTCTTTTGACTGTTTCTACTTTTTCTCATTTTACTTTCTTTGTAGTGCTGGAGAGCAAGCCCAGGGCCTTGTGAGCATGCAGCAAGTTCCTTAGTTCCTGAACTTTAGCTCCACCCTCCCCCTTTAGTTTCTTCTGTTGTGTTCAGGTTGTTGTTGGAATCACAATTCTCCTGCCTGCCTTGTGTTTTGTGGCACAGAGTCTTGCTATGTAGCCCTGGCTATCCTGGAGTTTCTGTGTCAGGCCTGGCCTAGAACTGATGGCCCTCTTGCTCCAGTTTCCTGAGTGTTGGGACTACAGTCATCATATTGATTTTCTTTTTGAGATCTTGCTCTCTGTGTAGACCTGAATGGCTTGGCACTTGGTACCCTAGTCCGGGCTGGCCCTGGACTTGCTTTCACCCACTACCTCAGCTCTCCAAGTGCTGGGATAACAAATGTGTACCATCATGCAAGGCTTGACTTCTTTCTGCATTATAGAGTATTCTAACCACCCGTGAGGTTCAGTCAGGTGTGTATTTTCACAGGAGAAAAAAACTGAAGCTTGGAGATATTAGGAGGAACCAGCTCCACGGTGGAGCTTGGGCTGCCTTGAGCCCAAGATCCCTTAATGCCTTGTGTGGGTCCTGTCTAGCTTCCCAAGAAATGAGGCTATATGGGCTGAGGAGAGAAAAAGGCGTGAGGACCCGAGTTCAACAGCCATAATCCGTATTTTGTTTTGTTTTTAAAGAAACTGGACATGGTGATATGTACTTGTAATCCTAGGGCTAGAGAGAAACAGGCAGATCCTTGGGGCTTACTGACCAGCCAGCCAATCCTACTAGAGGAACTCTAGGCCACTGAGAGACCCTGTCTCAAAATACAAGGTAGACAGCTCCTCGGGAACTACGGTGAAGGCCAATACTGAGTCAGGCCTCCACAGTACAAGCACACTTGTGTACCTACACTCATAGCCATATACGATTTTTATTTTAAGGGAGTGGGGCTATGTGAGAAAACAGACTACCAAGTGTTCTGCTGCTTGAAGGATAAGGATTATGCCTGTTCAGAGCCTGAAAATGATCAGCAGTCATTCGCTCACCAGGCTTGTTTCAGAGACCTCGAAAATCTATCCAACCTAGCATGCATGCCTCAGGTGGCTCCTTTTTATTTTATATTTTGCGACTCACAGTCTGGGTCTATGTTGATAGATGTTGTGGCAGGACACACACACACACACACACACACACACACACACACACAGAGAGAGAGAGAGAGAGAGAGAGAGAGAGAGAGAAAGAGAGAGCAAGAGCGAGCTAGTGCTGCAAGGCAGCTTAGCCGCCAGCGCTTTCCCAGGGAAGTAGCAGGGAACCTTTGCCAGAGTGGCTGATGCCCTAACAAATTGATTCCTGCCAAACAATGGAGATAAATATTTTCAACAGACAGAAATGTTGGCTCCCAAAGTGTTCAAATTAAAGGCTTATTTCTGAAACAAATACTTTAGGAGGAAAACATTTCTACCAGCCTAGATGAGATCAGGGTTATTCCTCTTGGCAGTGGTGTAATTATTTTGAGATTAAAGCACAATGGCTTCCCTCTGCCTGCCTCATTTTCTCAAAGATGGCCTGCTCACCCGTCCTTGTTTTCTGGAAAAGGGGAATTGGGTTTGAGCCTGGGGAAGAGGCAGGGTGGGATTCCCACAGACACAAATTGGGCAACAAACATATCCAGTTCTTTCCCTCCTGATGGGATCTAGACAAAGCTGCACACCCATCTGGCTCTCAGTTTCCTGCCCACAAAATGGGCACCAGTGTCTACTGGGATTATAGTTACATACCACCATTCCCAGTGCTGGGGACTGAATGTAGGTCTTTATATATGCTAGACAGGCACACTGTACCAGGTTCTGTCATGATGCTTAGAACCTGGAAGGCTGGAAAACCAACACTGTCTATAGAGTTTTCTGGACTGACAGAACCAACAGTCTCTGTGTTACCCTTATCATGTATGATTTCTGATCCATCATCATCTGGTTGTTGTGACAAAGAAGCAGTTTTATGTTATTTTTGAGACAGGACCCCATATAGCCCAGATTTTCATCAAATTCCTTATATTACTGCAGATGATCTTGAACTTTGATTCTCCCATCTTTATCTCCCAAGTGCAGGGATGACAGGCCTGTGCCTCCATACTCTTTTTGTTTTGTTTTGTTTTGTTTTGTTTTGTTTTGGGTAGTTCTGGAGGTTGAACTCAGGGCTTTGTCCATATTAAACAACTCCCTGACCAGCTAAGCTACATCCCAGACAAGAGAAACTGAGATCTTGATTTATTTCTCTCTGAGCACCTGCTGGGAACTTGAGTTTAGATACTTCAGCTGCCTGTCTCCCTCAGTTTCATTCCTTGAATTCGGTTAATATGTTGTTGGGTGAGCCCTCTAAAGAGCTCTCTGGCCTGTGGTTCTGTAGAAATTTGGGTCTACATCTTTCCTTTGGTTGGGGCATTGAGCAGGCTGACTAACTGAGCTCATTCATAAGGAATTGGTTCTCTCCTTTCACCTTGTGGGTCCTGGGGATTGAATGCATGTTCTTAGGCCCTGCAGGAGCCGCCCATACTAGACCAGTTATCCCCCCTCTCTACCTCTTATTTAAACAACAACTTTCACTATGTAGCCCAGACTGGCATGCAACCACCTTTTGTCCTATTTCAATCTTCTAAGTACTGAGATTACAGCTGCATACCACTATGCCCAGTTTATGGAGGACTGGAGATCCTACTCAGAGCTTCATACATGGTAGGCAGGCACTTTACCAGCTGAGCTACATCTTTCACCCTCCATTGATCTTTTAAAGTACACGGAAGTGCGCTGTGTGACCTAGGTGGGTTGGGTGCCATGTCAGTGACTAAGGGAATAATGTATCAAATTTGACTCAAAATGTATTCTTGAGTATAAAAGAAACTCTGAACCCAGAGGAAGTCTGGAGGAAGCATGTCCCAGGCAGATGTTAGCAGTAACTGGTTGAATGTGTATGGGATCTGTTTCCTTATCTGAGACCAGAGTAATGAAGCTCTTGTGGCTGCTTCTTCCCCAGTTTCATCTCAAGGCCCACAAGAGTGGCAATGTCCACAACACCATGCTTCCTAGGCTGGGTCCTACTGGGAGGCATTGGGTGCTGTGATCTGAGGGACACAGAAAGCAGAGTACACAAGACCCAGTCAGGGATGAGGTAGGGACATTTCGTCTTTAGCTCAGGTATAAGACAACCTAGGGAGAAAGTAACTGATCTACACACAAAGACCATTGGACATCAAGAGCCAACCTTGGGTTAGGTATGGTAGAGGGCTGGTGAGGGGCAGGAGGGTCCTGTGGGCAGCTGGGAGAAGAGGAAGATGGAGCCCAAAGTTTCTAAAGAGAGAAGTCAGGCTGCTGCATTTGTGTCCAGAGAACACAGTGTATGAAATGAATGTTTCAGAAACTGTCCTGTACCAGGCAGTTCATGCTGTCCGGTTGACCTGTAAGGCAGTGCCCCTTCTGTGCAGATTGAAACGCTTCCTTCCTGTCCCTGCCTGCCTGACACTGATTCTTAGAATGGCTGCTATCTGATGTTCCGCATATTTCATTTTTCACCCTGAAATGCTGTCTCTCACGTCTCACTGTCTGAGAGTCTAGCAGGTATTGTGTGTGGTGCAAGGCTTGTCAGATGCAGCTGCAGTTTTTATTTTTGCGCTGGGGATGGGGGTTGTGATGGAGTGAAAACAAAATTAAAACCCTCCAAATCTTGGGTCTCTGAAGTTTTTTGATCTCAACGGATTCACAGAAAGGCTTGTATGGTCCAGAGCTCACAGATTAGGCTAGGCTGGCTAACTCCAGGGATCTTTCTGTCTCTGCCTTACTAGTGTGTGGAACATGCCACCAATGACCACCTTTCTTTCTTTCTTTCTTTCTTTCTTTCTTTCTTTCTTTCTTTCTTTCTTTCTTTCTTTCTTTCTTTCTTTATTTTTACATGGTTTCTGGGGAGCAAAGTCAGGGACTCATGCTTGCATGGTGTCTTAGTTTCTTTTCATATTGCTGTGATAAAATACCCTTGTAAAAACAACATAAAGTGAGGATTTATTTCAGCTTGCTCTGATAACAGGTATAGTCTGTTATCACTGGGAAATCAAGACAGTGGGAACTTGAAGCAGCTGGTCTAATACATCCATAGCGAGAACCAAAGATTGATGCATTCATGTGCTGCTCAGCTCTCTTTCTCCATTTGTACAGTCCAGGATCCCAGCCAGGGAATAGTGCTGGCCTCTCCAACGCAGTTAATGCAGTCGAGATGTCCTGCACAGGCATACTGAGAGGCCCATCTTCTAGGCAATTGTAGATTTTTGTCAGGGTGACAGTTAGCACTAATGGTCTCATGCAGCTCACACTGAACTCTCTCCATGACCTCAAGTATGCAGCACCACTCTTACTTAGTGTGACATCTATTGCTACTCCCAACTGACTGTGGGGCCCTGGAGAGCAGGCGTGATAGCCACACCAACACCTCTTGCACTATGAGTGTTTCACGATACCTCTCCATACTTCTCTAGGAGGAGCTTCAGGGCACTATGCCCATCCTATAGGTGAGGTGGCTTGCTGAAGGCCACTAGCAGGTGCAAAGCTGTCTGCGTTCAGACTGGTTCTGAAGCTGAAATTGAGTGCCCTTCTTTACAAGGCACTTGAAGTTCACAAGTTATCCTTTCTGAAGTTAAAAATTCCATTTTCTACATCTATTTATTGTGTTAGTGCACTGTGTATGTCTGTCTGTGTCCCATGGCATACACGCGGAGGACCAAGGACAACTTTATGTAGTTGGTTCTCTACTTGTAAGATCTGGGGATCAAGATCAGGTCATTAGGCTTGCCAGCAAGCACTGTTACCCACTGAGCCATCATGACAGCCCATATTATCCTTTCTTTCTTACTGTGGGTTTGCTGAAGAGCAGGGTGTGTCCTTGATATGGGGTAAACACAGAGTAAACCTAGCTACTGTGTGCTGTTAGATCTTATGAGGAAGTTTCTTGGGCTTTTCCTTTTTTGTCTGTGCCCGTGCCCCTAATCAGGGTTTCTCTGTATAACAGTCCTGGCTGTCTTAGAACTCTATGTAGACCAGGCCTTGAACTCACAGAGATCTGCCTGCTTCTGACTCCTGGGTGCTGGCCCTAAAGTTGTGTGCCACCACAACAGGCTCTAAATGAGGTTTTATTCTCCTTGTTTCACCTTAATTTTAAAGGGGGATGGAGCTGGCCAACACTAAGATGCTTACCAAGGCTTAAAAAGCAGAGTTCCTGTAACTCCCCAGGTCCCTGGGAAGGTCATATACTAGCAAGAACTTTCTTGTTCACATGCTCACTTTGCCTATTTTTTGTTGTTGTTGTTCCCTTAGTTGTAAAATAGTTTTTTTTTCTCTTAAAAGATTTTATTTTTATTTCTGTATGTCTCCCTGCCCCCTCCCTGTGGGTGGGTAAGTGAGTGGTGGGTATCCTGGAGATGGGAGAGGATGTTGGGTCCCTTGGATCTGGATTTAGAGGCAGTTGTGAGGCATCCAATGTGGGTTCTGGGAATCAAATTCAGGTTGTCTGGAAGAGCAGCAAAAGCTGCTAAGCCACCTCTCCACCCATTCCCCCTCTTTATGTGACATGATTTTTTTTGTATAGGCCGGTCTGGCCCTTGAAACTTTGTATGTGGGCCTATATCCCCAACTCTGTGGTCCCTCCTAGGCGGCTGGCCTTTCAGTTCTATTTGCCCTTTTTCTTCCGTTGCTCCGTGTTGATTACCAGCCCATTCTCTACCAGCATGTAGAATCCAAGGGTTTCCTGGGACACGTGCATATTGGCAATGCTGTTATGGTGTGAGTCTCCCTTTTCAACTACAACTACTCTCAACTGGTAAGAGCACTACCAGTTGCTCTTAGGGTCCATTGGCAGTCAGCCTGATTCTGTAGACCTGTGACTTCCACATAGGGTTGCCCACTCTGACATCTGACTCAGTGTCTGACATCTCAGAGTAGAAGACTAGAGTTATGCATGTGGACCAGAAGTCTTTGATGAGGAACCCAATAATGAAAGGTTCCTGCCCCAGAAAAACATTTGGAAATAGGTCATACCTGTTTCTTGAATTAAAGTCATACTAAGTAGGTGAAAACATTAATATTTACATGGGGGATCCTGAATGTTTCTTCCTAAAGTGGAGACCATCAGTCTATGCTCTATGAGTAATCCCCCACAGTGTCCTACACTGGAGATCAACACCATTCTATGAGTGAGGCACCCCCATGTCCTTGCCAATGCTTTCAAGCCCAGGCCTTAGTATGGGGACAAAATGTACTTTTTAATACATAAATGTTTGCTTTTAAAATGTTAGTAAAAAAATGTATAGGTACAGAATTAGGGAGAAAGCCTAGTTATTAAAGTGTTAAGGATCCCAGTTTGATCATCAGAACCCATGTCAAAAAAACTGGTTGTGGTGAAACATACTTGTTATTTGGGGAGGTAGAGGAGAATCCCAGGGTTCATTGGCCAGCTGGTCTTGCCTAATTGGTGAATTCCAGGCCACTGAGAGAGCCTGCTCAAGAAAAGGGGAACTGTACCTGGAGAATAATACCCAGGGTTGACCTTAGACCTCCACATGCATGCACATACATATACACACATACATAATTCAAGTGCGCAATAGCACAGCCTTAGAGGGTCTTCCTAATCCTCAAAAGTATCACCCTGTATCTTTCTCTGTTGTGAGAGGTTTTGCTCCTATAAAACATTCTGTATAAATCCTGAGCCTGACACAAGTACCTGCTGCCATCTGACCCTTGCCTGTCCCTCCCAGCCCCTTTGACATAGAAGCCTGGCTGGCTACTGCTCTCTAGATGGTACTTTCTTGTTCACTGCTGGCCCCAAGTAGCTGTAACAAGGTTCTCAGTGTCTCTGAAGTTGTCTGTGTTTTGTCACATAGAGCACAGTTCTGGATAAGCCCCAAGAATGAACACAGCCCACCTGTGCCCCAGCCCCAGTGAAAATGGAGGTCCTTCATAGAAGCCTAGGTGCCTTCCCTTCAGAAGGATTTGTTCTCTTCCTTGACTTTTCCCACTTCTCTCCACCAGCATATTTCCTTTTGTCTTGTCAATCTTTCCTGCCTGTTTTCTTTTTCTCTGATAGACAGCAGTCCCCTCAGCTTGCACGGCTTCTGGTTTATCTGAGTCTCCAGAGCTCCCACCTGGTCTAGGATGCTGGTGGCAGAATGAATTCAGGGCTAAGGCCAAGTGTGTGGCTTCACTAGTAAAGAGAAATTAACCTTGATGTAATGGTTACTGCACCCTGAACTTCAGATGCATTATCTTAATTAATCTCCAGAGAGGGGACCAGCTGACCACAACTACCACAGATTGTGGGAGGGAGGAGTTCAAGTTCCAGTGCAGGGTTTCCCCATGTCACTTATTGAAGGACTTCTCATTCATTTTTCATTCATTCATTTTGCAGTACTGGGAATGGAACCCAGGGCCTCACACTGCTGGACAAGTGTTCTATTGCTTAGCCACACCATAGTTCCTCACTGGTGGATTCTAGACCAGGGTCCTACTGCTGAACCATGCTCATAGTCCTTCCCTGGGGAATTCTAGACCAGAACTCTACAGCCCAGCTACCCTCTCAGGTCCTGACTGGAAGATTCTAGACAGGCCATGTACTGCTGACTATGTCCTTGGCCCCTTTCTAGGGAGATGATCTAATGCTGAACCACATCTCTATCCCCAGCCAAATATTTTTTTGAGTGGGGCCTGGGGGAGTTATAGGAATTTGATGGGTGGCTGAGCCCTGAGTAATTGTAATTGGAGCACCTCCTATTAGTCCAAACAAATGTGGACGCTTAAGTATGGGAGAAATGGCCTGTGTAATAATTGTGAAGGCTTGTTTCTATAGATGCAGCAGCTCAGTTTTTACTTGCATTGATATCATTGACAATTCCTCTGTCAGCTGTAGTTGTCTGATGGGTTTGACAGGCAGTCTCTAAAGGGGACATCATCTGAAATTTGTTCTCAGATTAAAGGTAGAGTTTGAGTCAGCAAGGTACTCATCTGGTAAAGGTGCTTGCATGTAACATGAGGGCCAGGCTTGTTGGGGTTTCGGTCCTGCCCAGTTCCCACAGTCATTAGGCCCCAAAGAAAAATCACGCAGAGAGTCTACTTTAGGTTATAAACTGATTGGCCCATTAGCTCAGGCTTCTTACTAACTCTTATATCAACCCATTATTCTTATCTATGTTAGCCACATGGGTTGGTACCTTTTTCAGTGGGGCAGGTCACATCCTGCTTCTTCGGTGATTTGGGCAGGAATCTGGGAAGAATGGGCTTCCTCCTTCCCAGCATTCTCCTGTTCTCATCGCCCTGCCTCTACTTCCTGTCTGGTTGACCTGCCTATACTTCCTGCCTGGCCAATCAGCGTTTATTTAAAATATGATTGACAGAATACAGACAATTCTCCCGCACCACTTGTAACCAAGACTGATGACCTCAGTTCAGTCCACAGGACACACATGGTAGAAGGAGAGAACCAACTCTCAAAAATTGTTTTCTTACCTACACACACACAACTGAAAAAAAAAAAAAAGACGGTAAAGATAATGCAAAAAGAACACTTTACTTGGATTGCTGAAGTATCAGTTCAGGGGCAGTGATTCTGATTTGCATGAGGATGCAATGGTAGTGGAGATTCCTTTACAGGTCTAAGAAGACCCACCCAGTGGAAAGCCTAACCAATGGTATACAAAGATCTGCTCCTGTGAAGAAGGGTGTACCTCAGCAAAAGTGGGGGTGCCCTGCATGATCATTTCTGTTATAGAAAAAAAAAGACATACTCTTAAGGTGAACAGTTTCAAAGTCATCATTGGTGCTCTCAAAACTCATTTAAAAATTTTCTATTTCATTTTCACTGTGTGTGTGTGTCTTTGCATGTGCTATACATGTGTGTGGAGGTCAGAGGACAACTTGCAGGAGCTGGTTTTTTTCACTATATGGGTCTGAGAAATTAAACCCAGCTGCAATATCAACCTTGGCTGCAAATGCCCTTACCTGTCATCTCAGCGGCCATTAAGACTTATTTTTAAACATCCTTGCCTATGTGATTTTCCTTCCTTCCTTCCTTCCTTCCTTCCTTCCTTCCTTCCTTCCTTCCTTCCTCCCTCCCTCCCTCCCTCCCTCCCTCCCTCCCTCCCTCCCTCCCTTCCTCCCTCCCGCCCTCCCCTTCTCCCTCCCTCCTGCCCTCCCCCTCTCCCTCCCTTTCTCCCTCCGTATTTAGCCCAGGCTGGCTCCAACCTTTAATCCTCCTGCCTAAACCTTCAAGGTACTGGGATGACAGGCATGCAATATCATGCCCAGTCTAGGTTCTGGGAGACAGGCCTGACATTACATGGCAGTCTTTGGTTTGTCTTTCTTTCAAATGCATCTTCACTTGGCTGGAGGCTGGAGCCCCCACAGAGGAAAACCTGGAGCTATTAGGAACCCTTTGAGGACCTGTCAGAAACAGATAAAATATCCCAGAGTTCAAAATCATTGAGGTAAATAGCCACACCTCTGTCCCCCAGAACAGGGAAGGCCTGTATGTTTGTGAACTCAGACACAGGGACATGCCAGCAGCTATCTGCTCTCCCTGATGAGTCTTGGTGGTGTCTTTGGAAGCTCTTCTGAGGAAAGGCAGGGGCTCTCTAGGCTTGGTCAGTGGAATAGCCTTGAGGGATGAGCACTCACTAAGTTCCTTTCCTGGCTTGGCATATATAGCTTGGCCATAGAGCACTAAGAAGTGCCATAGAAGCCATATGCTTCTTGGGGCGGATAATAGATTAGTGTGAGCTTACTCACACTAATAATAATAGTGAGTAAAGCCATGTAGCCCCACTGGAGACAGACGTCAGAGCTTTACCTGATAAGCCACAGCCTCGTAGCAATACACGGATTAATAGAAATGGGTTAAATTAATATGTAAGAGCCAGTAAGAATCTAGAGCTAATGGGCCAAGCAGTGATTTAATGAATACAGTTTCTGTGTGGTTATTTCGGGGCAGAGCTTCTGGGCGGCTGGGAAACAAACAAGTGGCCTCTTACAACAAGGGGCCATGTGGTTCAAAAGCCAGAGTTTCACCCTGGACCTGTCATTCAATCATACAGGAAGGGATTCCTTTAAAACGGAAAACAGTTTCTGTATGAGGTGCCCTGCTGCTCAGGCACTTCTCAGTGTCATTTCCAGTGCTTTCTACCTTGTCAGACTCTGAGTTCGTGTGTATACTGTTGTCAGCCTTGTCAACCTGGGATCTAGGGTTCTTCTTTCCTGCATTAGCAGGAGTGTCTGGTTGGGTTGGGTGTATTTTTGTGAATGGCTGTAGCTGCCATGGCTGCCTCCTCTTCTCTTCTAGCCCCACTTGCCCAGTGGGTACATTGTTTAAAATGCAGCTGTTTGGCAAAAGATGGGGAATGTTCTAATGATAGCCCCTGCCCCCGACCCCTGATAATTTTGCCCTTGTTGAAGCTGGCCTTGAGCTTGCTCCTGAATTGAAACAATCCCCTTGCCTCAGCTTGCCAAGTAACTGGAACTAAAGGCCTGTTCTATTGAACCTGGATGGCAGGATTTTAAAAATTAATACCTTCCTACTTTCCCAAGAAAGTCAAAGAGTACACACCTTAGAGTAAGTCCGTTCCTCACTAGTCTCTCCTGAGAACAAACTCACTTCAGGTTTCTTCTGCTTCTTTCTGCAAATCGCCAGAGTCTGGCTACCATGTGGAGAGATAGTCTTTTTACCGTGTAAGCACTGTTTGATGATTTGCTGATTTTGACTAAGTAGATCTTGATAACCATACTGTCCCAAATAGCATTTTTGGGTCCATGTAAAATGTTTTTGTTTGTTTGTTTGCTTTCTATTTTTTAAAAACCACCACAAAATACCATTAATTGGTGGCCATGCCAAATAATGCTGTTCACAGGCAGTTAAGTTGGTTCCAGCTTTTCCTTTTTTTGCATCTTAATGCCT
Organism: Myodes glareolus; assembly: GCF_982192425.1. Classification (NCBI taxonomy): domain Eukaryota; kingdom Metazoa; phylum Chordata; class Mammalia; order Rodentia; family Cricetidae; genus Myodes; species Myodes glareolus. The sequence continues at coordinate 109,940,002 of NC_142027.1, forward strand.
TTCAGATGTGGGAACTCTCTGAGCTCCTGTTTCCATGTGATCATGTGATTCTGTGTTTTGGTCCCGCATCTCCCCCTCCTCTCAACACATTAGATTCTTTTATTAGTACGTCATTGTATTTGACACTTTGAGAATAGACAGGCTCGGTGAATAATAAAATGATATTGGTCTTGTGTTTTGTAGCCATCTATTCCCTTCATGTTGTCTCTGGAGCTTGAGAACGCAGTCTTCTCCTTCAAAAGGGTCTGGTAGGGGCTGGGGAGATGGCTCAGTCAGTCAAACTTTTGATACTAGGTATGAGGACCTGAATTTGGAACACCAGCACCCATGTTAGAAGCTGGATATGACACTGTATATCTGCAGTCCTAGCTCTGGGGAGTGAATGCAAGTGAATGGATCCCTGGAGTTCATTAATTACCCAGCCTCACTGAATCTGTGAGCTTCTGATTCAGTGAGGGACCCTTTCCCAAAAAATGAGGTGAGAGTGATAAAGGAAAGTTTCTGCCTTCCATCTCTGGCCTCCATATGCGAACACAGATAAGGACCCCTCCCCCAAGATTTGGTGGTGTTTTACTCTTTTTTTGTAAGCAATCAGTTAAAGACTTAGAGCCTTAACAATGTGACTAGCCTTACCTGGAGCAGTGGAAGTTCCACACATAGGTGGAAGACTTAATCTCCTACTCACCATGTCAGTCTGTTTCCGTCATGGCAGGCGGCAGCACGGTATTAAATTTGGGGACTCTTGTGGTCTCCAAATGTGGTCTCTGTCATGGCTTCTCATATCGGTTCACATATATCGGCAAGGTTGGCATTAAGGACTGAGGTGGATCCCCATGGAGTCCCTGACTGCCAACAGCAACTGGCCCCAGATGGGCTTTTGCAGTGTGATGTCAGAGGTGGGTTCCTGGTCACCAACCACCTATTCCATTCAAGCTGTCTGCCTGGGAAAAGACCTCAGAATCAGAGGGTCTGACCAATGTCCTTTATTTTCTTTGTGGGGTGTATGTGTATAGGTAGGTGCCTCACTCTCACCCCACTGTCCCTTCTCTGTGCATATGTCTGTGGATGCCAGAAGACAACCTCTGCTATTATCCCTCAGGTGCCATTCATTTCTCATGACAGTGGGAGTTGTTTGTAGGCTAGATGACCAGTAAGCCCCAGGTACATCCCCTCTTCCTTTCTAACAGTGGCCTTACTTGTATGTTGAGATCTAACTCAGCTGCTTGTGCTTTTGAGTCAGTAAGCAATGCTTTCTTTCTTACCTTATTTATTTATTTTTGTGCCCAGGCCTACATTCATGTTAGGTAAGAACTTTACACTGAGCCATATCATTGGCTAGTTTTTCAAGCCACAGACTTAGGAAGACCAGGCTGGTCTCAAACTTGATATGAAGTCAAAGATGACTTTGAATTTCTAATCTTATGCCTCTACCTCCTGAGTGCTGGGATTATATACACTGCCATGCCCAGCAACCCCTTGTTCAAATTTTATTCCCCCAAAATGTACTTACTAACTGGGAAGGCTGGAACCCCACAAGTTCCCTTTAATATCCAACACCCCGCTGACTTGAAGAAGCCAAAAGATGTCACTTGTCCTTTAACTGGGGACCCAGACTTCTTCACTACAGGCAGTAGGATCCCTGTTGAAAAAGACAGCCAGCACTGGTTTTCTGTTTCTCCAAGGTTTTGTGTGTGTGTGTGTGTGTGTGTGTGTGTGTGTGTGTGTGTCTGGAAGGAAACATCAACTTTTCCCGTTCCTGTCATATTTCAATATTGGCTTTTTTCCGCCCTTCTCCAAGTCTCCCATTATAACTTCTTCTGCTGCTTAAATATAGCCGTCTAAGTTCTCGTTCTTGCCAGATTGTTTATATTTTTGCAAGCCTTCTGCGTTATCTGTGGCTGCTTGCTTGCCTCTCTTTCCATCCCACTTCCCCACGTTGGTGGCAGTTGCTCTTTTTCCCCTGCCTCCTCTTCTCTGGGATGACTTTCAAATGTGGTCTATCAAAACGCCCAGTGTTTCCCTCTTTTCTGCAGTAGCTTTGACATCTGTTCTTGAATGCTAGCCCACAGTATTCCTTTGGATTTGCTCACCCAGGATTTGTGTGAATGCCAGAAATACTTAAAGGAAGAGTGTGGCATGAGGGCCTCTCCCCACCTCATAGTTCCCCTCTCCGCATTTAAACTGTCTTAAGATTTCTAAGTTGACAGCATGCTGGTTGGTTCTTCCAGCTCTCTGTCATCTTGTCTGGCCATGAGCCACACCATCATGGTACCAGGGAAGTATCACCCAGGATGGCTTTCCTGGCCTAGTGAGTTGTTTCCTCTAAAAAGGAAGCAGGGGGCTGAGAATGCTGTTCAGTCTATAGAGTGCCTTAGTATGTAGGAAACCCTAGGTTTCTTCCCAGCACCACATAGTGTGTGGCACATACATGTGACTCTAGCACTCCAAAGGAGGAGGCAGGAGGATCAGAAATTAAAGGTTATTCTCAGCAGGGATACCTACCCCTTACCCCACTTCACATTCCCATGGAAAGTTCTGTAAGGCAAGTTGACTTTCACCTCCCATCCCAGCTACTCAGGTGGTAGCTAAGAGTGACTTTGAGTGAGGGACAGCCCCCATATATTTATTGCCCACCAGTTCCCTTACATGCACTCCTCCATGTTCTTATGCCAGTGCTAGCTCTGGGGAACTACACTGTACAATTTCTTTTAAGACTTGTAGAATTTCTGAGGGGGATTAGGGATATGGCTTAGTTGGTAGGGTGCTTGCCCAGTATACAGCACTGCATAATACATGCCTATAATCCCAACAATTGGGAGGAAAGCAAACATCGTAGGATCAGGAATTTTAGGGCATCCTCAGCTTTGTAATGATTCTGAGGCCAACCTGGGGTACATGAGGACCCCCCCCCCATTTCCCACCAATCATGAATTGTCTCAGGAGATGGGATCTTGGTGGTCTTTTAGCTCTCTCAGAAACAGAGTGGAACCTGCTGTGGATGAGGAACCACTTGTAACAGTTACTGAATGCCACACAGAATGTTCTGCTCTGTGTATTCAGTTACTGAATTTACTTGACTTAGCATATGAGACAGCAGGCCATTCAGTGGGCAGCCACATGGCCTGTATACCTGCTGTGAGCCTGGAGCTCCATCCTGGGCCCCATCTGCCATGGGCTGCTCTGGGCAGCTCCTTATAACAGATTCTCCTAGTCTTAGGGCTGGAACACGGGCTCTCTGACACTGGGTACGACTGCTGTTCAGAGCAGAGTCCTCAGACTTGGCCAGTGTTCTGGTAACCTACTCTGGGAGTCCTCAAACTCCAAGGCCTGTGGGATGCTTGGTTAACAGTGCCTCTGAAAAGCTTACAGGGCAGTGGTGATAATTATTCTTGGAATTTGCTTTTTAAAAGTTCCTCTCTCAAACTAATAGGTTAATGGATCCAATTGGGATGCCTAGCTTAGAATAAGTTTTCAAGCAGTATTTGTTGAATTGAACTAAACCAACTGTTGTTCCCTTTAGTCTCAGGTCCACACTATAGAAGGCTAGCCATGTAGAATCTATTTGGGGGAAACACTGTTAGGTAGGGGGATGAGAACTCAGGAGAATGGCCTGGAGAGATGTGGGGGCATTGACTCAACTAAGGTTTAGTAGGGAAACTGTTCCTGTGGATGTTACCTTAGGAAGGAATCCTTTGTGCAGCATGCTGAACAAATTTGGTTCTCTCCAGTTACTGTCTGGGGCTGGTGTTGTGTGAATATGTTATGCTTATGGTCCTTCACATGTCCTTGAGCCTACTTTCTGCCCATGAATTGATTCCCAGGAGTTTCTCCTTGTTGTTCAACACCAGCATCCACTTTATCCCTCCTGGGATAAATTGCAAATTATAATCTTGCTTTTCCTTTCTTGATCTCCCCACAGAGAGAACTTGATGCCACCGCAACAGTATTGGCAAACAGGCAAGATGAGAGTGAGCAGTCCAGAAAACGGCTCATTGAGCAGAGCCGAGAATTCAAGAAGAACACTCCAGAGGTGAGCTGGGACTGTGTCACAGTCTTCAGAAGGGGTCTCATGACCCCTGGGCAAATTTAGAATACTTATTGAGATATTTCTTAGTTCTTCAGAAAAAATGCATGGCAGGATACCTGTTTTTTTTTACATGCCTCCAACTCTACCCTGGCAGAGTGTATGCCTCACCCAACCCATGGGATGTGGCAGCGGACAAGTTGTTGATACCAGGTATAGGCATTACATAGGCTGGACACATGGAGCAGTGTCAGGTCCACTTGCTGTTTTAGCCTCTGGTATGTCAGGATGGTGTTAACCGAAGTCCTTCCAGGATCACTGTGGGACATTGAGCTTATGTTGATTTCCATGATGCTAGGCAGCAGTGTGTTCAAAGATGGCATTGCATCAATATTGCTGGTAAAACTTCATTTCTTCTGCTATAAACTTTGATGTTTCTTGACACAGGTTGTAAAGGGCAGTGTGCATGACTCTTTCTAGAGTCTGAGCTTCTATGACTGTGTTGAGAGTTGTATTAGTGACTTTTTCACTTCCATGACAGAGGCAACTTAAGAAAAAAAGGGTTTACTTGGACTTACAATATGAGAGTACAGTCCACTCTGCTAGGGAAGCCTTGACCACAGGAGCTTGGGGTATCTGGTCCATTGTATCTGTAGTCAGGAAACAAAGAGATTAATGCTGGTGCTCAGCTTGTGAAGGGCTCCTTGTATACCTGGCACCTCCTACCCATGGTGTGTTTGTATTAACTCAAAAGTCCAGTCTTATGCCACATACTTGCCTTCTGGCTATTGAAGAAAGCCGAGGCAGTAGGATCTTCAGTTGTAGACCTTTCTGGAGCAAGTTCAAGGCCAGTTCAAGGAACTTAGTGAGACTCTGTATTAAAATAGTAAGTAAAAATAGAGCTGGGGGCATGTGGCTCAACAATAGAGTACTTAGGAATAAAATGCTTACCTAATATGCACAAGGCCCTGGGCTCAGTCTCACCTAATATAAAATAAAATAAAACAAACCATTATTAGCTTAGAACACTATAGAATACTTTATAGGTGCAGTGGATCTTTGCTTCATAAAGCTAGCTTAGGGAAGAGAAAAAAGAAAAGAAATCTAATTTAATAGTTATCAGTTTAAAATATTCCCCGAGGTGGTTTGTGCTGACAGTTAATCATTTTGCAGATATTTATGGAATGCCGTCCATGTGCCAGACAGTGGGTCCTGTGGAGGAAGTCCTATCGCTCTTCTTCAAAGTTTTTTTTTTTTTTATCTCTTCCACCAGGCAGTAGACCATGGCCATGTGGCAAGCTGAGTGCTGGGATCCCATAACTGGCATCTTCTGCCGAAAGAAGTCTTTCCTTATACCATACACATATCCATGTGACAGCATTCTCTATATGAGCCACAAATGGCTCAGTAACCTTCCATGCAGATGAACACGCCTGCTTTTTTGAGCCTTGTTAGAGCCACGTCTTTCTTAATTTCTCTCAATCCCGCTCTCACTTTTGTTGGTTGCTTTATTTGTGTATTTGTTTGTTTTTGTTTTCCCCTATGCTTTGGATGAAACATGGCCTCACACGTTCTTAGAGAAACCATGTCATTGACTGTCTTGTAACTCAGGCCTTGCTTCAGGTCTTTGATGGTTGAAATCTATTTTAAAGACTAGATTAGTGTCTTCAATGCCTGGTGTGCTTCTAGGAGGAGCCTGGGCATTCTGATTATTTTGTTCAGCTTTGCACCACATCAGCCATTTTCAATGGGACAACTAAGAAAAAGACCCATATTCCTGAGTGGCATCACTGCCATCCATCCTAAAACTGTCTCGGTGCTTGTCTCGACCAAGCAGCTTTTGTACTGAAAGCTGGGCTCTTCAGGCCACTCCTTGATTGTCTTTTCTCACTCCAATGTGTTTTCTTCCTCTAGCTTAATAAATAAGAAGGGAAGAAAGTGTGTGTGTGTGTGTGTGTGTGTGTGTGTGTGTGTGTGTGTGTGTGTTCATCCCTGTGTGAATATAGAGTATAGAGGTGTACCCTTCCCATGGACTCATGGCATGAATGTGGACAACCTTAGTATTGGTGGTCCTTACCTTCCGCTTTCTTTGAGACTGGTGTTTTGTTTTATGCTGGCTACAAGAGGGTAGCTGTCCTGTAAGCGTCCAGGAATTTTGTTTCTTTGCTTCTCGTGTCACATAGACTCACTGGGATTATAGATGTGTGCGGCCATATCCAGCTTTATGTGGCTCCTAGGGTTCCAAACTCAGGTCCTCATGCCTGTGTGGCAAGTGCTTTACCTGTGAGCAATCTCCCACTCCACCAGTGCATCATTTTTATCTTGGTATTTCTTGTTCTTTGGAGCATGCTTCCAAAGCGCCTCATTTCATGGTGTTGTTTACAAATGGCCTTCCCTGGCTTCTTTCTTCTGGAGAAGAGTTCATCCTGAGCCCTGACCACTGAGGGTCCGTTATCCATCTTTACTGCCCCCTGCAGTGCAGGAGCTCTGGTATCTGATTTGGCATGCCCATTTTGTGAAGGAATATTCTCTGTGCCTAATATAACATAGCAGTTGTTAATTGGCTTTTATTTCCCAGGAATCAGACTCTTAATTTACCCTTGCCATCCTAGGCCTGGCCTCTTCTCTGATTCATACATAGACATTCATTCCCACTCCCTCTTCCCTTCCCTCCTTCTGTCCCTCCAGTCCTTAAGTTCTCATGCAGCCCAGGCTGAGTTCCAACTTACTTTGTAGCCAAGACTGGTAATGAGCTTCTGGACCTCCTGCCTCCATCTCTCTCTGAGTGCTCGGATTACATACATCTAGTTGGTTTATGAAGTCTGGAAATGGAGATAGGGGGATGAGAGTACATGGCAAGGAAAGCACTCCATCAACCAAGCTATATCCCTAGCCTGCCTTTTAGTCTTTTACAGGGTCTTATGTAGCCCAGTCGGTCTTGAACACAGTATGTAATCAATATTTTACTTGAACTCCTAATTTTCAGCTTTCACCTCCTGAGTTCTAGGATTACAGGTGTACACCTCCATACCTGATAGATGTTTACATTCTTGAACAGTTTCAAAATGCTAGGTTTGGGACAGGTCTCTTCTAGGATAGGTAGGATGTGGGGAAAGACCTCTGCTTTTTGTCTGTTGGGAGGAAGAGTTTTCAAGGTTATGGATGAAGTGATAGCCCTACATTTTTGCCTTTCAACCTTTTGTGAAGTTGAGGAATTAGAACAGGAAGTGGAGTCAGAAGAAAGATGAAACTGGGACTCGGGCTTTTGTCTGTAATCCCTGAACTATGGTGGCTGAGATAGGAGGCTTGCTGTGAGTTTAAGGCCAACCTGGGGTAAAGTAAGACCCCTGTGTTAGGCAAATAAGAAGGAAGGAGTAGAGGGTAGTAATACTTAACTGTGGCTGGGACCCAAGTGCATTTAGTCACTGCTCCGCTGCCTTTTATAGCCATGCAGGAGTGACTCAGCCTGGAAAAAGAGAGTCACTTAAAATAAAGTAGCCACTCCAGTGGGGCACAGCTTGGTCATATGCAGCTAGCTGGCTGGAGCCTTGAGGGGCACCTTGTCCTGTAGGGGGGTCTGGAAGAGGTGTAGTGCTCATGTAAGGGTGATCTTACAATCACCAGGTGTGGTTCAGGATGGCCACATATGACGCTGAATTTTTAAGTAGTATATTGATATTGTTGGAGGGAGAGGAGGAGGAGGAAGAGAGAGAGAGAGAGAGAGAGAGAGAGAGAGAGAGAGAGAGAGACCTTTGTATGTGTGTATATGCCCTATTGACCACTCAGCACTTCTCTTGCTTTCATTTTATCGCCAGACCTAGAAGGCTGCTGTGGCTGACAGGTTTCATACCCAGCTCCCACCCCCAAAGACAAGGTTTCTCTGTGTAGTCCTGGCTGTCCTGGAACTAACTCTGTAGACCAGGCTGGCCTCGAACTCAGAGATCCACCTGCCTCTACTGGTATTAAAGGTGTATTCCATCACTTTTCACTTTTGTTTTGGCTTGCCTTTAAGCCCAAAACCTCCACATTCAATTGAGCAAACACACAGCTGGATTTTCTGTTCTACACTGAACACATTCAGTCAACTGCACTGGAAACCCATGGACATCCCTTATGCCATAGACTGTGACTTTTAGGGGAGAAAGTAGGCCAGTAATGTTTTGCCAGACATGGGCCTCTCAGCAAGGACATTAGTGCTTAGAGGTACTCTAAACTACTCACATGCTAGGGACATGAGCAACCCTGTCACAAGCAATAACCCGTTGTGGAGATTTGGGGATCTGCCCATACCACTCAGTTGAGACTATGGCTCCCTCCATTTCTGATTCCCTAATGCTGGGATTACAAATGCACCTGGAGTTTTGCATGTTTGCTCAGGATTCAAACTTTAATCCTCATGCTTACATAGCAAGCACTTTACCAACTTAACTTCTCTGAAGTCTGCTTCTTATTTTGAGATAGGGTTTCACCGAGTTACCCATAGTGGTCTGTTATTATTATTTTAGATAAATTCTTCTTTTTGTAGGGCCGTGGGAAATCTGCAAGCAACCTTTTTAATTCCTTGTTTTTTCCTCCTTCAAAGCTCTCCATGTAAAGCCACTATGCACATTTTTGATTCATTGTCAAGAGGTCGCTCTAGTATCTGGCAGAATTATAAAGCTTGAATAATCAACCTGGGCGTTTAATCATTCTAGGATCATCTACCATCAAGTTACAATACAATAAGATTTTAACTAGAAAAAGTTTAAAAATTAAATGGGAGCTTTTAATGTTACCAGTTAAGCACATTTAGCCAATACAAAAACTCAAGTAGTTTTCTTAGTTATGAGGCAACCCCAGGGAAAAAGTTGCTCCAAGGATCTGGTGCAGCTCAAGCCACAGTATTCTTCCTTATTCCAGAAGGAGTTTGTAAGAGGTTTGGGAGGGCACGAAGCAGTCCTGAAGAACCGAGGGGTCCAGGGGTTCTAAGTAAGCATGCGTGAGCACTGCTAGTCCAGCCTTTCTCTCCCACGTACAGTGGTCTCTGCTGCAGGGGCTTTCATCTGCAGAACTATGCTTTGCCTATTTCCAATTTTCTTGAAAGATAAATATCTGTTCTCAGACCAGGTGTTGCAGATGTCCAGGTTTTTGACCCTGAGCAAAGTTCCTCACCATTCCAAATTTTGTGCCCCTTTCCTATAATCTGACTGATAGAGGTTGAGCAGCCCTCACCCAGCAATGAGTATAAGCATTTTGGATTTGGGAGCTGCTGCTGCTGCTGCTGCTGCTGCTGCTGCTGCTGCTGCTGCTTCTCCTCCTCCTCCTCCTCCTCCTCCTCCTTCTCCTCCTCCTCCTCCTCCTTTTCTTCTTCTTCTTCTTCTTCTTCATGTGTGAATATTTCTGTAGACCTTCATCAATTGCCCATCCCTAATCTACAATCCATAGATCTCCAAAACTTACAATGTTTGGAGCATGTCAGAGGATTTAAGGCTTCAGATGTTTGGATTAGGAGTGCTCTGCCTCTGACACGCATTTTGCTGGCGGGTGAAGTGATTTAGTGTGTAAAACATGTAGTAAGTGCTCACCAAATACTTTAAGTCCCTTGCCCCCTCTAAAAATAGCCCTGAGTTCTTTCTGGAGCTAGAAGGTATAGAGAAGGCTCCAACTACCAGCAGGAGCAGGCAGATAATGACCACTAAACAAATGGTGCACAAAGTAGCTTCAGGTGGTATATACACTGAAACAGCCTGGTAGCTTAGGTCTCTCATCCCATCACTGCAGATGTTGAGGCAAGAGAATTAGGACTTCAAAACTAGCCTGGGCAACTTGGTGAGACTCTGTTTCAGGAATAAACTGGGCTGGGGATATTACTTAGTGGTAAAGCACCTGCCTAGTTAAACAAAAACACAGGATAATTCAGTAGTGTGGGTGGATAAGGACCTTGGAGAAACTGAGATTTTTTTTTTAATCTAAGAATGAAAGTACCCCCTCCCCCTTTTTTACTGTCCCCAAGTCCAAACACGTAAACCCACGCCAGCAATAGAAATTCTAAAGCCACTGTTGGTGAATTTGGGTGAGTTGTTTGTCAGTGGGGTCCTTCAACTTTACGTAAAGGCCTATTGTGTTAAACAGAAAGACATCAGATCCCATCTTTCAAAAGATCAGGGGCTGCTACTGAATGTGGATTTTAGACATCGGAAGAATTCTTAAGTGACCCATGAAGAGTTAATCTCTCAGTGTCTCTGTTATGCCTGCTTTCAAGCAGCAGGGCCACCCATGGTCCCACCGCCATATACTCTTTATGTGAACAACAGATGAGGGCCCCAGCTCTCACTGAAGAGCCCTTAGAACCGGCAGCCTCTTCCTTCCTGAGCTGTGTGTCGCTTCCTCCATGTGTCTGGCATTTCTAGTGGGTTATTTTAAGCATCGTGGACAAATTATCCAAGCATTTAACAGCTGTGAAAAGGAAAGGATTGTAAAGAGATTTATGTGGACTAGAGTTTTGATGGTGACCTCTGTGAACCTCTCTCTGTGTTCTTATGGAGAAATGGGACTGATGGTCCCAGATGCTCAGTTGAAACACGTCAAGAATAATATGGCAAAGTAATTGAAGCTGTGTGCTTGTGTTGGATATTACTTTGAGGGAAGACATTGAGTTCAGGGGTAGATTCGATTTTATCTTGCGTATTTATTTTGAGTACTAGGCATGAAACCTAGAGCTTCCTGAATGCCAGGCAAACATTCTTCCCCTAAGTCCCAGCCCTTCACGGGAGGATTCTAGGCAACCATCGTACTCATGAGCCATTCCTCCATCTCCTTGCTGGGGAATTCTAAGCAAGTGTTCTACCTTCTTTTAAATTTTCATTCTGAGGCAATGTCTTACAATATCATTTAGGCTGGCCTTGAACTTGCCTTAGCATTCCAAGAGTATAGGTGTGTTGTCACTTATAGATGTGTGGGGTGGTAGGATATGTTTGGATTACTGTTTGTTATTTTCCAGTATTGGTTTTTGATCTTAACTCACAAACCTGAGTTGCATAAAAATTGACCCTATGAGGGACAATCCAGGCCCAATTGACAGACTAATTTAATTCATAACCTGGTGAGTTATTAGCCATGGTCTAGTTGTTGTTCCTAAAGGAGTCTTTAGATAGAAATCAGAACTCTTGGGGCTTCATTCTAACTGTTTTGCTTCTGGCTTGGTTTGCAGCCTGATCAAGCCCCATCACCTTTCATTTGAAAGATTTTAAATGATCAAGTAATTTATCTGTAATTTTACCTCTGCCAGCTGCTCAGAGCATGCAGAGAACTCACTAGCTTCTGCTGCCTGTCTCTCTCTGCAGGCTCCTTTCATCCTTGTCTGTTTTTCTCCATAACATTCATGGTAAGCTCTCTTTGGGTTTTTCCTTTCTGGACTCTTACATGCATTCGAAGATCTTTGCAAAGACCCTGTTATGTGTGAGGACCATGAGTTCACCAGGAATTTATTACTTTCTTGTTCTTGGTAGCTTGAGGGATATGACAGAACAGCTTATAATAGTAATTGACATTTATTGAGGGCTATCTGTTTATGTAGCTCTTTTTCATTTTTTTTTTTTAATGATAGAGTGTTATGTAGCTCAGACTGGCCTCAGACTTATTATGTAGCCAAGGATGATCTTGAATTCCCAACCTGCCTCCATCTATGAGTGGTGAGATTACAGGTGTACACTATTCTGCCTGTCTCCATCCACTCTTAAGTGTATGCCTCTTCAGTAAGTGCAGTGTTTTATTCAGGCAGAGAAGAATTGAGACCCAGAAAAGACATTAACTTGCTTTGTGTGTCCTACTCAAATCAACAAAGCTGGTGGGAGACACACATCTAGGCAAGCCTTCTGTAGGTCTGTGCCTGTGCAGGTCCCTGGGGAGTGCTTCCACAGTCTTGCAGCCCACAGCCGTCTTCCGGGTGCACAGAGCCAGCTGCCTTGTGGGATGGATCTCCAGAGCTGCCTCCTACTGCTGAAGCTGCCTGGACCAACGCCACCACCTTTCCCTGCCTGCTACTTAGCACATAAACGTTCCTGTGCACTTAGAGGAGAGTTGGAACTGATTCTTATGGTTTTATCTGCCCATCCTTTTGCCACCCCCCCCTCCAACTTCATATTTGAGAAGTCCCATCAGGCCCTTTGGCTCATGCTTCTTTTTTTTGGTGGTGGTGGTGGTGTGTGTGGGGGTTGAGACAGGGTTTCTTTGTGTGGCTTTGGCTGTTCTGGAACTAACTCTGTATACTAGACTGGCCTCAAACACATAGAGATTTGCCTGCTTCTGCTTCCTGAGTGCTAGGATTAAGGTATACACCACTACTGCCCATATCAGCCTCTTTGGAACCCTCCTATAATCTTGTGCTGACTGCATGCAGGATGCTGTAAAGAGGGTCTACTAGCACCAAGTGTGCTTAGATAGTGCTTCTTTCTTGGTACCTCAACCACTGCGAGGAGACCCAGCTTTGAGGCAGATGAAGTAAGTTCTTCCTTTACTAGCTTCTGTGTTACACTTATGGGAGCATTGCATTTCTAAGATACAGAGTGTGTTTCTGCTCTGAAAGCCTTTTTATCTAACAGTATCTTGCTGGTTTTCTCCATTACCTGAGTTGTGCTCATTAGATGAGTGTGGGCTGTAACCTTGCGCACTCATATTTCCTTCTATCTCTTGACTGGTAAACTATCTTCTGCTGTGAATGCCTGTTCACAGTTTCTTCTTCTGTCTTTCCTGCTGACATCTTTTGCTCACATTGGACCATTTGCTGATTTGTCATGCCCTTAGGTTTCCAGTCTGAATTCTCTGGAGAATTTGCCTTAGGGACCTCTCCCAGACCAAGGTGTGTATTGTCCCCTTGCTTACTGTACTGTCTGTCATGTGGAGCTGAATTGTTTTGGGGCAAGTGGGATTCTCACCCCATCCTGACTACCGTTTTCTTTTCTACATAATTTTTTTTCTCAATTCCAAATCTTCCTGTGTTTGTTCATTTGTTTTTGAGACAATATCTTACTAAGCTAAGGCTGGCCTTGAGCTTACTTTGTAGGCAAGAATACTGCTTCTTCTTCCATATCCTGAGTGTTGGGATTATAGGCATACATTGCCACTGGGTTTCTGTGGTTCAGGGCATGGAACCCAGGGCTTGCTTGGGTAAGCATCCTACCGTCTGAGCTATAGCCCAGCTGTTCTGGATCTTATTTTGGAACGCTGCTCTGTGCAGATGTCACCAGGGCACATCCTGGGTTCCTTCTGTTTTGCTTTCCGCCCCAGTCCTGGGCATTCTCTTTTGGTTGGTGATAGGTATGGCCTCAGTTTCCTTTTTTCTTTTAGAGTTTCTTGTCCTTCCCGTAACCAGTGACTAACTATTCAGTCTACCTGCCCCCAGGGAGCTGTCTCTGACTTCTTTGTCCTTTGTCAACCACCACATTCCTCATCAATGCTCCTGGATTGTCCCATCCACGTACTGTTTTGATGCTTCCAATGTTTTTCATGTCATTGATAAGTCTGATATTCTACAGACATCCTGTGCCCTTCATTCTTCAGTGCTAGGTGCACTGTGTCTGGGTCTTCCATCTTCTGCTAGATAAGTGGTTTACCACTGAACTAAATCCCCAGCCCTTCTGGCCACCAGTTCTATTTTCTCCTCTTCCTCCCAGGCTTGAACACATGCACACTTGGTAAGTAAGTAGTCTGTCATTTGCTACTTCTCACTAAATTGCAAGGCTAGTCTTGGACTGAACTAATTCTGTAGACAGCTGACTTTAAACTTGCAATCCTCCTGCCTCAGCCTCTTAAGTAACTGAAATGTTAGTTTTATGGGTCCACAGTGCCTGGCTTTGAAAATTTCTATTAAGTGAAAATTTAAATGATTTTTCTTATTGGGATTTCTTTTAATTTGTAGATTTGGACAGACTCAATGAAGTGTTCAGCATTTTGATAGTGTTATTGCAGATCATATTCTTAGGTGAGTGTAATTCCATGTAGGGCTCAGGGGACTAATGAAAACTTACAGGGCCTTCACTTAGGCAGCTCATTGCGTAGATACAAAGTAGTCAGAACTGAAGGATTGATCATTTTCATCTGGAGCAGAGCATAAAAATAAACCTCACTTTGTTATCATAGGTGGCTGTGATTAAGACAGGGTGAAAGGTCAGCTCTGAGCCTCCTACCACTGACAGTTTCTTGAGGAAGATGGAGTGTCTCTTCATCTTTGGTGCAGGTCATCAGTAGCTGAGAGCCATTACTGTCTATTGGCTGTTTGGTTTGTGTGAAATATGGGGTTGGGTGAAGCCTGCTTCCCCTAGGTCAGGTGTGTTCACATAATCAAAAGATCTGGGAACTGTGCAGCACATAACTCATATGCATGTGTACATGTGCTAGCTGCTCAAAGAAACACTTCTGCATTTTAAAACACATTTCATTATGCAATATTTTTAAGCTCCTGGGGAGAAGCTCAGTTAGCCAGTTTTTTGGGTCTTGCAAGATAGACATTTGTGAAACTGAAAGCTACTGGCAAAGCAAGGAAACATAAAGATTTCTCCTGTGTGTGATGTGCACTCGGCCCTGACTGTTCCCTTGACCTAATCTGAGATGTGTGTGTGTATGGTGTGTTGGCGTCTATTGCTTTGAATTAAAAGTTGAAGACAAGAATATTATTTATTTTGTATATAAACATCCCACAAACAGCATTTCACTTGCCATTTATTCATTCATTTATTTATTACATTTTAAAGTTTCCTTGTATATATACATGCATGTATGTACACCATTGCACACCATGGCATTTATGTAGAGGTCAGAGAACAACTTGTAAGAATCAGGCCTTCCACCCTGTGTACCAGGGATGGAACTTTGGTAGTCAGGTTTGTCAGCAAGCAACTTTACCCACTGAACCATCTTTCCCTTGCTCTTTGCTTATGATATAAATGATCGCTTTATAAAAGAAAAATATTATTTCTTTTAGTGACATGAATCCAGAAAAAGTGACCAGTAAATAAGTGTGTAAGGATCCAGAGGGGAAGTGAAAACATGATCAGGGTAGGTCAGAGTCGCTCCTTCCAGCTGAAGATAACCATGAGTTATAGTCATATTTTCTTGTTACTGAAAGAAGATTTTGAAAACTAATTCCCCCATCTTCTCCCCCCCTTTTCTCCTTCCCTTTCTCCCGTTTGAGCAAATCCATTTGTACATATAGTCAGATAAAAACGCTTGAGCATGTATTCATTGTCTTGAATGTAAGTGTGGGAATGCCAGCCAGCCTTTTTAAGTAAAGGAATTGATATGGAAGGAACCGGGGAGCTGAGAGCCGTTTCACTCTGAAATTCTTTTTGCATTAGCACATCTGCAGCATTGAGGACTGTGTGGAAAATTGAAATAGTGCTTCTATCCTGCCGTGTCTCCAGTGCGCCAATAAATCACCTTTTTCCCTTTTAAAATGTCTGGCCTTGTAATTTATGTTTGTGTAACCCATTACTAAATTCATAGTAGGTGTTTTAGTTGGCAGGCGTTGTTCTAGAGGTTCTGGGGGCACTGAAAAAAATTACAGAACCTTTGTATTTATACTTAAGTGGACATTTTAGTTTAGTTTTTTTGTTTGTTTTTTGCTTTAATAATGAACTGGGTTTTAAAATAATTGAATATATTATTATTGTGTCATATATGCCATAGTGCATGTGGAAGTCAGAGAACATTCTGAAATTGTTTCTTTCCTTTCACTGTGGATTCTGGAGATTGAATTCAGGTCATCAGACTTGGATGTCAAGCACCGTTACCTGATGAGTCATCTACTTCGTCCTGAATTTGAATTTTAAAAAATAATGATAATTTGGAACTGGGTATTTGCATTTTTCTTAGGTAAACAGTATCAAGACACTATTCTTATACTGTCAACTGTTATGAACTTCTTAATGGACTTTATGGTTTCTTTTAAAATTAAAATTGATAAAAGAAAATGATTGTGATATTGATATTGTATTAATAATATAATTTTCAATATGCTTCTCTTTGAATAGAAGACTAGAAATTCGACCCATGAGGATGGTTGGACAGGTAAAAAGTATTTGCCATCTAAACCTAATGAATTAAATTCAACCACCAGAACCCATAGTGAACCATCACACTTTTCCTGTGGCAGCTACCCCTCCCCCAATTAACAAATAAAATTTAAGAAAAATCTAAGTATGTAGTTAGGCATGGTGGTACATGAAGCTACTCAGGATGTTGAGGTGGGAGATCAAGATTTCAAGACTGGACTGGAGAATTCAGTAAGGCCAATTACAGTGTTATTTTTTAGAAGAAGGACTGGGGTGTAGCTCAGCTCTATGGTAGAACACTAACATTGGTGAGGCCCCAAGT
Organism: Myodes glareolus; assembly: GCF_982192425.1. NCBI lineage: Eukaryota > Metazoa > Chordata > Mammalia > Rodentia > Cricetidae > Myodes > Myodes glareolus. Next base: position 109,956,374 of record NC_142027.1, read on the forward strand.
GACACCTTCAGTATCCACAAGAAAAAGAAAGAAGTTTCTCATTTATCATTATTTATTCATTCATTCATTCATTCATTCTTATTTTGAAACAGGGTTTCTCTGTGTATCCTTGGCTGTTCTGAAACTCACTCTGTAGACCAGGCTGACCTTGAACTCAAAGATTCACCTGTTGTGCTGGGATTGATTAAAGGCGTGCGCCTCCATTGCCAGGCCAGAGCTGTGTGTGTTCACAAAGGAGAGAACTGACTCCACAAAGCTGTCTTCTGACTACCACAGGAGCACACCATGGCATGTGTGCACTCCCTCATGTTGCCACTCCCAATGTTAAAAAGGAGAAAAGATTCACTGTCCTCATTTAACAGTTTTAAAATTTCTTGTCTTTTGGCGACAGTTTCACTTACAAATTAAAGATGAATATAACATTCGTTGATTCTACTCACCGGTGTATGGACGTACATATGTGTGTTTTAAACAGAAATAAAAACGTTCAAGGTTTGTTCATATAATTGTGGTCTACCTTCAAAACATTTCCTCCTTTTCCTTTCTCTATCCCTTCCTTCCTCTTTCCTTCCCTTCTTCCTTCTCTCTTTTCCTGCCTTCCTCTTCCTTCCTGTTTTTGCTTCCCTTACTCCCTCCCTCCCTTTGTCTCAAATTCCTCCCAGTTTGGACTCAGATTCCTAAGGAATCAAAAGATGACCTCTGCCTTCTGAGTGCTGAGATTGTAGGCATGTGCCATCCGACTCCAGCTGAGACTTTGTAATTTTTAACCAAGCTTTGGAAAATAACCGTTGTGAACTGAGGACATAGCTCAGGAGAGCATTTGTCTTAGAATCCCCCAACAAGGGGCTGAAGGGGTAGTTCACAGTAGAGTATCTGCTCTGCTCCAGGTTCCATCTCCAGCCCTGGAAAACAAAACCCGAAGCCCAAAACATTATGTCTTCCAACCATAACTTAGAAAAACTTTAGTGTTTTACTGATTTTAATAATAATAATTCCCACTTTTCTTGTGTAAAAAGTTTAAAAAGTAACTTAAGGGTCATTAAAAGCTGTTTATGTTTATGGAGGAAGTCGGCTTTGTTTTGGTGGTCCTCCCACTTGCCCCCACTCCCTGGCTGGTTAATGATATATTCATATTTACCCTGCCTCTCAGCTATAGAGATCCCAGGGCCCATTTAGAGCACGATAATTCGTGCTTAGGCTCTTGCCTAAGAAGCCTTCCTATAATCACAACCTCTTCACTCTGAAAAACAAATGTACTCACTTGTTCCCGAGATTGTCCTAGCTTGGCTCAGTGGTGCACATTTGCCATCATGGCATTTTGGGAGGCTGAGTCAGGAGGATGAAGAACTCCAGATTAGGCTAGGTAAGACTGTGTCTCAAGGAAACAAAACAAAACACCAAACCAATAATGGACCTGTTTCAGGTACATTTGGAATTACCCTGGTCCCTCTGACCTACCTGTGAGTCAGGTTGCATGATAGGGTAGATAGAAATGGGAAAATCTGTCCTTGACTGCCTCCTGCCAAAGTTAGGCATTAAAAACACTGACAGTCTTTTTTTATTTTAGAGATAGCTTACTTGAGTTTTTGCTTTGTGCATTGTTTTGGTTTGTTTAGCAATTCTAGAGGTTGGATTAAAGTCTTTGTATGTGCTGACTGTTTTTCTTTTTCTTTTTTCTTTTTTTCCGTTTATTGATACACAGGGTCTCAGCATGTAGCTCAGTCTGGATTTAACCTTGCTATGTAGTCCAGGCTATCTTTGAGTTTTTGATCTTCCTGCCACCCTAGTGCTGGAATTACAAGCATATGCCCCCAAAACTTCCAAAAAAGACACGTTTTTAATTCAAATGAATGTTTTCCAAGCAGTGCCAGAATAAACACCTTTGTTGATGAAATAACAAGGAAAACCAAGCACTTTAAGAAGAAAATCATGGGCTAGAGAAATGACTCAGAGGTGTTAAGAGCATTGCCTGCTCTTCCAAAGGTCCTGAGTTCAATTTCCAGCAACCACATGATGGCTCACAACCATCTGTAATGGGGTCTGGTGCCCTCTTCTGGCCTGCAGGCATACACACAGACAGAATATTGTATACATAATAGTTAGATAGATAGATAGATATTTTTAAAAAAGAAGAAGAAAATCATTACTAGGAGGTTGAGGCAGGAACATGGCAAGTGGAAAAGCTACATGGGAAGATCCCGTCTCAGAAAAACAAAACAACAGGGTAGGGAGACAGTTTGGTGGGTAAAGCTACAGAAGCATGAGGACCTGCCTTCAATCCCAGAACTCTCATAAAGCAGGGTGTGGCAGCACATACCTGTAATCCCTACGTGCTTTGAAAGATGGGACAGGAGAAAGTCTAGAAACTCTGGAATCAACCTGTTATATGCAGGGCCAAATAACAAGAAACCCCATTTTAACACCTGAAGTGGTCCTCTAAACTCTATACTAAAGCATGAGTGTTCACACACACACACACACACACACACACACACACACACACACACACACACATACCTCAGTGAGGTGTGGATGACATATACTTGAAATTCCAGCCCTAGAGTGGCAGGAAGATCAAGACAAGGACAGCCTGGACTACACAGCAAGGTTAAGACCAGCCTGAGGTACATGCTGAGACCCTGTGTATCAATCAATAAGAGAAATGCCTTCATGGCAAGTGTGCAACGCACCATTGAGCCAAGCTAGAACGATCTCATTGTTGCTTGTTTCAGTGGATGGGAAACACATTTTATGGCATTTTCTCCCCACTGTTAATGCACCTTCTGGTCATTCATTCCCCATTCCCTGTCCCCAGACCACTGGTTCCCTGTTCTTGAGACTCATAATCTTGTCCCAGAAAGTGCTTCCAGCAGGGGAAAATGCTGTGCCAGAGACTGGGGAAGGGAGGCCGGAGGTGTTTATCGACCCAAAGACTCCTTCCAGATTTCCCTTCTACTTCTTTTCCAAAGCAAACTGGTGGTTTTTTCAAGTCAGCCACAGCCAAAGTACAGCAGGATTTGCTGTGTGTTTTTTACAAGGAGAGGAGCAAGCATCAGCGCTGCTCTGGGGGGGGGGGGGGGGGGAGAAAAGGCGCTCTCTCTCTCTCTCTCTCTTTCTCTCTCTCTCTCTCTCTCCTGCTCCCCCCCATGTGTATCTGTCTGTCTGTCTGTGACACAGGCTAGCAAGTACAGTGGTAAAGACATCTAAATGGCAGTGGGGGAGAAGATTAGACTAGAGATGAAGAAGGTACACGGATGCAGGAGGCCCTGCTGCACTTGCATTTCGTTCCCTAGTCAGTATTCTGGAGGACTGCTGTTACCCACAGGAACATGGGTGGAGTGAGCCATAGGGCAGGGGATATAGCTTAATAATACAGCACCTGCCTAGAATCTTGTCAGTGAGGAGCATGGTTTAGCAGTATAGCATTTTGTGAATTCCCATTGTGTAAGCCAGGCTGGTCTGGAACTCACCATTCTCCTGCCTCACCTTCCTGAGTGCTTCAGTTAAAGGTGTGTGTATCATGCCCAGCCATGGGGAGTGATAATTTACATTTTACAATTTTGTTTGTTTAATTGTGGGTGTTGGAGGGGAGCACACGTGCTGTAGCTCAAATGTGGAAGTCAGAGGACAAATTTTTAGAGTTAACACACTCCTATCATGTAGATTCCAAGTATCAAACTTAAATCTTCACACTTGGGGAAAACTGCCTATACCCACTGAACCATCTCACTTGCCCCAGAATGATGAGTCAAATTATGTTTATCTCAGAATCCCCATCCTCCATCCTTTATACCCCAGCCTGATAAGAGCCATCTATCCTCCACTGCTTAGTGACCTGATGGGCTAATGGTAGGCTAGCCTTCTCTGGTCACATGGCCCAAGTACACTCACTTGAGTGTGAACTGTTTTCATGAAGGATGAGGATTTTGTGTGGGTAAACCTGACTCGTTTCTCTCATGTCATGAGGGGGAGATGGTTTGCATATTATTGTCCAGAGAAATGCATCCAGTAACAGGTTAGGTGTTGTTCCTGCTCTTGTGGGGACAGGGCAAAAGAGGGCCATAGTGCCTGGGAAACCAGGCCTGTGCTTGCTGTGACCTTGGTCTTTTAAATCTCCTCTCAAATTTCTTTACATCCCCACTGAATTCCTCCACTCACCAAGACTCGGTATGTGTTTTCTCTAAAGCTTCTGAGCTCTGGGAAAGTTGGAACATCTCATATCCCCCCCAAGTCCATGATTCAGTACATTGATGCTGCATGTGTACTTGGTGCTTTCTGTATGCCGTTAGCCATATATTTCTGATTGACCCCTCCTTGGTCCAAGAGTGCTCCTGAATACCTGAAGCTATCACAGCTGTCTCAGTATGAGTAACCCACCTTGTGTTGTTCTTCAGGAGCAGACTCGTACTCAGAGTAGGGTAATCCTTCCTCAGAGCCATTAATATCTTGTTAGTGGTTCAGGACTCATCTGTAAGGGTCCAATATCTCTCATGGTCTACTACTCCCCTGTTTTGTTTTCATACTGAAGATTTGAAAAGTCAGAAGGGAAAGGGCAGTGTGCCTGGCTTCCTGGAGGCAGGTGGCTCTTTTAAAGCTGGGCCTTGTTATTGCCAGCCTGACCTTGTTTCCATGGAAGCAGCCAGCGGGGCAGCTTGTTCCTATCAGCCTGGGGCCCAGTGGAGCCTCAGCCTGGACAGGCTGTAGGACTGGCCCTCTCTCTGGTTCTTGGGAAGGAGGCCCAAATGCCCCGTGGAGCCTTTCTCTTCCTACTTCTATTGAAGCGGTCTAACTGACTATATAGTGCCATGCTGTTTGCCTCCCAAACATGCATGGGCTTCCTTTCTTCCCTGGAACACACCTTCAGTGGGAGTCCTGCTCAGAGGTGGTGGGTTCTCTGGAGAATATAGGGCTTCTCTTACAGTTTCTGGAGACAATTTTAAAGATAGAATAGAGGAAAAATTGTGTGCATGCATGTGTGTATTTGGTTTGGGCTTATATATGTGAAAGTGCATGTGGAGGTCAGAGATTGATGTCAGTGTTTTTCTCAGTTGTTTTTTTGAGACAAGGTTTCTCACTGAATTGGAGCTCACTGTTTTGACCATCAAATCCCAGGGAGCTGCCTATCTTTGCCTTCCTGTCACTGGGGTTATAGGTGTGCCCACCATAGGTTTTAGTAAAGCACTTTATCCAATAAGAGTCCCCTGCACCCCACCCCAGATACATCCTTTGGGGAATTTTGAATTTTTATTTTATTTTAATTTTTTATTACATTTGTGTGTGTGTGTACATGCTTGGGGCTGTGTGCATATGTCAATCAACAACTTTGGGGAGCTAGTTCTTTTCTGTGTCAGACTTGGTGGCAAGTGTCTTTACAGATTGAGCCAACTTGCTAGCCCAAATTCTATACTTTAAATTACCCCTCTGGAGTTTGCAGATATGTCTGTGGGTTCTGAGGAGTATTTGCATGGCTAAGCTCCAGAGCTGCTCTCAAGTCTTAAAAGAACAGAAAACACTAGGAATGGCTTGTTAAACCACAAACAAGGGAAAGGGTTCCTTCCTATTCTCTCTACCCTACCCCACCCCCCAACACACATCGTTTTTACTTCAAAATTATCAAACATGCCAGTACATTGTCTCCTGGGTCTGTTTTTGCATTAGGGTAGAAACATCCCCACCTTCTGTTCCAGTAGGTGGAGAAAGACTTCAATCCTAGAAGCACTGCTCATCTACCTTTTTAGGGTATTACAGGTTTAGCTTGAGGGCTGGAAGGGATCCAGAAAAGTATGACTCAGGGAGAAAAAGACTACTCCCAAAGCACGCAGGGTGGAGTGTCAGGGCCAGCACAGTAACATTCCCAGCGGGGAGACCAGCTGTCTGTAATGCAGAGACACTGGGACATAGACTTGCTTTCATAAAACAAATGAAATGGAACAAAAGTTTTTTGACTTCTCATTCTGAGAGGCCCAGTTTCTGCAGGTGTGTGTTTCGCTGACACCTTGTCCTCAGTGTTATTTCAAACAAAATGCACTTCAACAGTAGTTCCACCCCGCTCCTACCCCTGCTAGCTGGCTACAGAAAGGAGACATGCTGTTGCCCCATCCCCTGCCAGTCTCCTGACTTTGGGCAGAGAGTGAGCAGCATGTCTCCCTCCAGTGTGCTTGCTTGGGGTTTCCCCGCCTTGTTTTCCTTTTTTTCTTGGCCAGCCAGCAGTTCTTAGAGTCCAAAGCCTCTTAAGCAGAACCAGCATGGGACAGTGCCACCTTCTCCTCAAGCTAAAAGCAACTTGAAGACCCCTGCTCCAATTGCATCCTCTCCTCCAGCCCTTAGTTCCTGGTGTAGAAGGAGCAGTTCCAGGGGAACACAGCCTTGCTTCATTGTCTGCTGATGGATCACCTTAGCTTTTCCATGCCTCATTCAGCTCAGCTGGGAATCTGCTCTTCTTACAACTGATCATGATGAATAAAGAGGTAGCATCTGTGTTCAGTGCCGCATCATATTCTGCATGGAGGTGCCTGGTAGAGACCCCCTCTCCGAATCTTGATAAAGACTTACACTGAAGAAGGAAGGTGAACTCGTGTCCAACTAAGCCAGCAGTAGTGTTTCTCTGCTCATTTGGCTGTCCAGCCCTTCCACAGGCACTCACTGGGCCAGCCTTCATGTTTTCTCCCAGGTGACTGCTTTTCAGTGTCAAGTGTCACAAGCATGATACACAGTAAGGACTTAGGCTCAGCATCACTCAGAGCAAGAAGAATAATCTTGCCAGAAGTAAGTCTCTACAGCGTCCTTTCCTATGAGGTTTTGGTTATGACAATGGCTTTGATTGATTGTTGGCTAAGTTCTAAATGTAATTTGCTCTTTAAAAAAAAAAAAGACAAATTCTCATGTAACTCTGACTGACCTTGAACTCTCCATGTAACCAAGGTTAACCTTGTCTCCTGATCCTCACCCTTGCAAGTGTTGGTTATTGAGGTTACAGGTATGTACTAGTACCCAGCTTTATTTTTTTTTTTTAAAGACATAATTCCAGCTACTTAGAAGACTGAGGCAGGAAGATTGAGAGTTCAATGCCTGCCCGAACGACTTAGTGAGAGCCTATTACAAATAAAAGTTAAAGAAGGCCGGGGATGTAGCTCGGTTATAGACTACTTGCCTAGAATCTGCCAGTGAAGGGCTGGAAGTATGGCTCTGTGGTAGGTCACTTGCCTAGAAGGTAGGCACTCCACCACTGAGCTACACACCTAGCTCTTGTTTTATTTTTTTATTTTTTGGCACTCTGTTTTTAGGCCCCACCAATCCAGCATAGAATCTGCAGGTTTCCCAGAGGGCGTATGGGGTTACTATTTCCATTACTACTTGAAAAGCCTATGTGCCCTCTTGCCCACTGCTCTCCTTTAAAGGTCTCAGGGTCTCAAGGTATGCGATCACTGCCTGCTTCCTGGAACTGACCTTGAGGTAAGGAAGGCAGTCATAGCCTGCTGTTTTTTGGTACCCAGAGCTGAGACCAGATGCCCAGACACGAGAATAGCCCAGTTCATGGTTTATTTCCAGGAAGGGAAAATAGTTGCTGATACATGTATTTTAGTTGCCACTGAATTCCCTGTTCGTTTCATTTTATCAGTTACAGTTAGGAGTTCTTTCTGTTTATTTACAGCTGCACAAGGACTTTTGGAAATTGTTTATCAACAGGGAATCTCTCTGCCAGAATCTATGCCAGGTATCGGGGATTGGTTCTGAGTGAAAGTGGAATCCCTGGCAGGATGTCCAGGGAGCCTGACTTGCCCAAGGTGCTACATCCTGAGTCTAGGAAAGGGACAGAATACACAGGTCTGAACACAGGGCTACAAGTGGGAGAATATGTCTGGTTCTAGGCTGAACCTTGCTCAAAGTTCTGAACATGTCCCAGTGTCCTGCATGTGTGTAAAGTAGGAGTCCACAGGAGGCACTGACTTGTTTTCGAAGAAAGCCTTCAGAATGTGGAGGCATGTTGGTGTGCTGGAGACTCAGGAATGCAAAGAATGTGATCTCAGAGCCCCAGGTACACAGTCAAGACTCCTCAGATTAGCCAAAAGAAGGATCCTCTCCCACTCCCTTCTCTTTCTCCCTTTTTTCTTCCCTCTTTCCCTCCCATTTTTGAGAAAATCTTATGTCCTGTCCTGGTCTTGAACTTGCTATGTAGTAGAGGATGAGCTTGAACTTAGGATCCTCCTGCTTCACCCCCTAAACATGGGGTATGTATGTTGTGCTGGAGGTGGAACCTAAGACTTTGTATATGCTAGGGAAGCACTCTATTAACTGAGCTATATCCCCAGTTCTCTTCCTTTTGGTTTTTTGAAATAGGGTCTTATTCTGTTGCCTTGGTTGGCCTTAAATTTGTGGAAGTCCTCTTGCTTCAGCCTCATGAGTACTAGGAGTTATAGGTGTGAACCATTCTAACCAGCTTGGTTATTAAGAAACCCTCAGTAAAATAATTAGCTCAGTCTGAACAGAGAACTAATTTGGATGGGATCACCTATTTTGATTTCTGGACTGTTTTTAAAGGAAACTTTAAAGCCACAAGCAAAATATCTTTAAATGTGGCCTGAAATGACTTCCTTAGTCACCCCACAGCAGTGTCCTGCTACTGGCAAAGGAGATAGTGCTTTAGCAAGGGTTTCTGGAGGTTTGGAAGTTGTTACTCCAAACCATACATGTATACGGTTTTTTAAGGTGGAAGCTTCTCAATTGGTTCCTAGTCTTTAGCCAGTGCCCTTACTTCCAGCCTGGTGTGCAGAGACCTGTGCTGGGTTTATCTCCGTCACTGCAAGTGTTCCCTGTTCTGTGCTCTGCTAACAGAGCTATAATTAACTCGCAGGACGCCAGGCAGCCAGATTCGGCCGGCCGCCAAGAAATCAGCCCCAATTACTATATTCACATTGTCAGTAATGCCCACTTCACAGCTTCTGCTAATTTGAAATAGCAAGTTCTAACTTTCCATAGTCAAATTACCATTTTTGTACTGTTCTATTACATGGTGATATTTGTCCATTATTTGGGCTATGTAAACTTGGTATTATAACAACAATTAGTTGTTGTGCACTTTCTGAAATGATTTGCAATTACATCTCTTAAGAGGCAAGCACAAGTCTGTTCTGATGGAGTGAGCAACACATTTTGCTTTGGTGCCCCACACATATCAGAAATCAGGTTTTCATAGAGAGCTCAGTGCCTTGGAGTTCCGCAATAAAAGTGAACATTTAAGTTAAAGGATGTAGGGTTAGGGATGTAACTCTGTCTGTGGAGTGCTTGAGTGTCTTGTATAATAAGTCCTGGGTTCTATATTCAGTGCCACATAAACTGGGTTAGGGGTACATAACTGTGACCCCAGCACTTGGAGGCAGGAGGATAATGGTTAAAGGTCATACATGGGCATATAGCAAATTCAAGGCCAATCTGGAGTATGTACCACTTTGCACACCTGTGCACATGCAGAATCTAAAGGAGGATGTCAGGTGTCTTGCTCTATCACTCTCTACCCTATTCTCTTGAATTAGTGTTTCTCACTGAACCTTGATCTCAACTAGAAACCAGCAAGCCCCACAAGTCTCCCTATCTCTGTCCTCTAGACCTGGGGTTACAGATGCATATTCAGCCATACCTGGCTTTTCACATGGATGCTAGGAACTTGGAACTCAGGTCCTCCCTCATACTTATGTCATGTGCACTCTTCTGTACTGAGCCATCTCCTCAGCCTCTTTGGGTTTCTTTTTAGTACTAAAGTTTTCTGCCTTCTTTATGAAAATGGAGACTTTCCTTGCCCCTTTGTTAGTTCCTTTGGGCTATTCAAATCCTTAGGGACTTCAGATCTGTGACCCCAGGTGACTATCATTGGTTCTTAAGCTGTTGTGGTTCATTGGAGCCACCTGCTGGGTCCCCCTGCTTAATGGCACTTACTGGGCAGATTGGGTAGTATGGTTTTTGGTCCCTTAACAGCAGGGAAACTTCAAGAGGTCCAGTAAGGACCACTGCAACAGTTATAGTGTCAGGATGTCAGGACACAATCAAAGGACAGTAGCCTTGGTGTGTTGAGATGAGTGTGGAAACTGGGAGGAGGTGTAGAGAAACGTTTATAGCAATGTGACATTCCAGTGGCATCCAAATGGCATTTTCAATATATTTTATAAAAATCTCAGTGCACAGTGGAGTGAAAATTAAAACATCCATCTGGGTAACGGCTGGGGGTGTACTTCAATAGTAAAGCACTTGCAAAAGTGAGCATTGAAGTTGAGGGGGCTAAGGCTCAGTTGGTAGAGTGCTTTATGCACACATGGAGTCCTCACTTCAGTCCCCTGCACCAAACACACTAGGTGTTCCAGAAACACTGAGTTTCATCTCTACACCTCAGAGAGTAAAGCCAAATCAAACCAAATAAACAAATCCATAGAGTGTCTTTTCCCAAATAGATTATCTGGGAAATGCTGGTCATTATGTGTTATTTAACCCCCTTCTCTGTCTGAGTTTCATAGTAATATTCTGAGTGTATCTGAGATTTTGTAAATGATAACATCTGTATCCATGTGTGTATACATATGAGAGGCCAGAAGCTAACCTCAGTGTTGGTGCTCAGATGCTGTCCACCTTGTATTTTTGAGACAGAGTGTATCACAAGCCCAAGACTTGACAAGCAGGCTAGGCAGACTGGCTGGCTAATGAGCCCCAGGCATGTACCACCACACTGATCTTTTTACATGGCTATCTGGTTCTAAGCCCAGGCCCTTGTGCTTGCAGGACAAGCACTTGATTGACTGAGCCATTTCTCTGGCCCATCATAGTAACAACTTATTTGGAGGTAAGGCAAGGGGCTTTCTTTTTCTTTCCAGCAGTAGTCTACCAGCACAGTCCTTGAGGGTGGGATTTCTGGGAGGAAAAGGAAGCAGGAGTACCCAGATCCCTTTAGAGGCAGATGGGTCCTTTCAAGAAGTCAGGACTCTCCTGGGCTGATGTCCTGGAGCTTAGGATTGGGAAATATGTCTGCCCTGCCCTGTCCTGAAAGTGATCTTGAAGGGGTTGACCATAGCTCCACAAGATCTGATAACCATTTAGGCTCTTCTCTTGGAACCCAAACCTTTTCTTCCACGTTTTGCCTACACTTCCTGCATCCTCCCCACTTAATTGCCATCCCAGATTCCCAGAGACTTGAGTCGTGATCTTCTCTTTATTCTCCCACCTAACCCTGAAGCAGGTCTGGTAAACTGTTGCCCACAGCTACACATTGCTGCCTATGTGGTTGAGAACTAAGAGTAACCTCCATGTTTGAAAATGGATAAATAATTGGAGAGCACTTGTCTAGAATGTTCAAAACTCTGGGCTCTACTCCTAGTACTGCCTAAAAATGGAATAGTGGCTTACAGCCAGTAATCCTAGTACTCCAGAGATGGAGGCAAGGGGATAAGGGGTTCAGAATGAGCCCTGTTACATAGAGAATTCAAAGTCAGCATGATACTTGAGAACCTGTCTTTACTTACTATTTGAATGTATATGCACGCTTGTGTGAATATAAACCACATATGTGGGAGTGCCATGGAGACCAAAAGAGAATGTTAGTTCCTTTGGTGCTGGATGAAATTACAGGCATTTGTGAGCTGCCCCTACCTGACACACACTGTCTTCCCAGATCTCAAAATTGAGCTCAAATCCCTGATCTCAGAACTGCTATGGTGTAGGCTGAGACTGGAATTGAGTGGTAGAGTGTTTGGCTAGCATGCATAAAGCCCTGAACTCTGTTCCCAGGACTACATACACCAGATGTGGGGCGCAGAACCACAGTTCCATTTTTTATCACACTGATGTATGTAGATTTATGTTTTTTCAAGCGTGATGCAAGACTACCATCTATCATCTCTTGTACTTGTTCCTCATCCCACACTGAAATGTGGCTAATTAACATTAGGGAGACAGAAGCAGGAGGATCTCTGAGTTCTAGATAGTGAGATCCTTTTTCAAGAAACAAAACAAAAATAAAATTTGATTGGAATCCACTTATGCTCATTTGCCTCCTGATTGTCCCCTGATGCTTCTTTACCACAGATTCCTTGGTGTACATACTCATCCCTACTTATACAGTTACCAGAGCAAGCTTCTAGCTCTTTCTTTCTCTCTCTCTCTCTCTCTCTCTCTCTCTCTCTCTCTCTCTCTCTCTCTCTCTCTCTGGTCTGTTCTGTTCTGTCCACACCCAGTCTTCCTAAGCTGCTGTCTTATCAGTTGCTTCCCTTGATGACAGACTACTCATAGTACCCTAAATATGCATGTTCCTGGGAAGTCTGGTCCCTAAAGTCTCTGAAAAGTCCTGCAGAAAAGAAAGTTACTCAATATGGATTAGTCTGATACCCTGAAAATTCACTAACCATAACATTGTTTTTATCTTGATCTGTTCTTATCTTTACGTGAGGGATGGCAAACTCACATGGTAAATGACAGTCAAATACTACAAGCTTGTCAGTACATTCAGCCTCTTGTACTTCTCAGTTCTGCTGTAAGCCTGCCTTATACCGTATGTAAGTGGTGAGGGTATCTATATCTTTATAAAACATTATTTAAAACAAGCAAGCAAGCAGGATACTGATAGATTTGGCTCTCAGGCTGTTGTTTATTGAACAGTGATTCCCAAAGTGTGTTCTTTATCTGGGGAACTGGTTAGAAATGTATATCCTCAAGTATCCTAGGCTATAGGGGTCAGACCAGCATCGTCTGCACCTTACCAGCCACTGTGTTGAGGCTGACTCTGGTGTCCTGGAATGTTTCTTCCCTAGTAGTTAATGTATGGGTTGTTGAGTCCCTGCTGCTGTCACCAACTTCTATGTGGAGGTGTCAACCCAACAGTATTTATGGAGCCCTAACCACCTATCCTGATCTTTTGGTTTTCTTGTCTACACTCCACAGTCGTCATGCATACTACCTGCAGGCTTTCATCTTTGCACGTGGGCTCTGCAGTTGGGCATTGCACCCACCTCTGTGTTTTTGCAACCACCAAAGTGCATGCTGAATGTGACTAATATTAATGCTGTTCATACTTAGGGAAGCAGAAGAACTGCATTGTGAGCTCTTGTGCCTGATTGTGGTCTGTGGTCCACATGCTGTGTGTCCCTGTGTGAGGAGGAGTGGGGAAGTGGAGTCAGCAACTCAGGGGTTCCTGATTTTCCATGGTTCTGAGAAATGCTCATGGTGGGAGGCCTTGCAGCCGTTTCCTCTTCTTACTCCACTCTGACTCAGGGATTGATTGATGTTTGGAAACTGTGACTCATCTTGTTAGGAAAGGAACAGGAAATTTTCTTCTCCCCCGTTCCCCTCCCCATCAAATAGGTAATAAATAAAGGCAGCTGAGATCACATTTGGTGCAGTGGGGAAGCTGCAAGTACAAGGCTGGTTTTCATAACCAGACACTTCTTGCAGAAAGATGCCTGAAGTGTTTTTGTTCAGTCTTCTTAGTAAAATTACAGAGTTGCTCTGTGGATTTGCCCCCTTTGGGAAGATCTTTGGGGAATTTTATACCATCCAAATGAAGTTCACCTACTTTTTTCTTTAGTAAGAGATGTGGGAGTGGGCCGCACCACCTCTGAGTTTCCAAGTGAATATACAGAGTGGTGAGTAACGATGGTTTAAACTGGTGCACTAAATGTGAAAGAGTAAGATGTTCCAGGTTTACATCATGAACCAAATACAGATTATCTGGACTGTAGGCTGAGGCTCAGTCTGGTGCCAGGGTGCCGGCGACTGTGGGTCTCCTGTTTTGTCTCACAACATCAAGTAGTCAAGTGGATGCCCTGCTTTTGCTTGTAGGAGTCACCTTCTGGGTACTAAGGAGATAGCTCAGTGGATAAGAGCTGTATCTGTGTAAGCAAGAAGACCTAAGTTTGAATCTCCGGCACTCACGTAAAATACAGAACCTTGACATGCCTATCTCAGTGTTGTGAGGGGTGGAGCAAATAGGAGGGTCTCTGGGGCTTGTTGGTGGAGCTACCATACCTAGCTCCAGGTTCAGTGAGACCGCCCCTGTCTTGAAGGAATAAAGCAGAGCATGATTAGAACAGAACAGTTAGCATCTTTCCTTGGCACATGTTCGAGGATGGAGACACACACACACGGACGGACCACACAATATGCTCATAGCACTGTGGTGTGGGAATACCTGAGGAGCATTTTGTATCTACCTTTTCATGCTGCCTGTGTTCAGTGTGACCTAAATTTTTTAGATTCTTTATTGTGGATAATTTGGGGGAAAAACATTTCCAATTGTGACTCAAAATGAGGGTTTTATAAATGGTGACCATTGGAATTATTTTATTACGCCTATCTTTGTTACTTGCCAGGCTCAATAGCCAGTGTGGCACAAGAAGGGCCTCTTCCCGGGGTTTTGTACCACCTGCTGGAGTCTAAGCAGGTGTTCTACCATTAAGCTATGCCCTCAGCCCCTCATTGGGGGACTTTAGGCAGGAACCCTACCACTGAGCCATGCCTCCAGCTTTTTACTGTATATAGCAGACTCATGGTGCACACTGGTACTATTTTGTCTCCAGTGTTGATGGGAAGACACTGTGGCATAGATATTTCATGTCTTGCCACGCTGTTTTCAGATGGCGCACACTTGAATCTATCAATTGTCACCTTGCCTGGCAATGACAAGCAGCAAGTTACACGCTTCACTTTCTCCCGTGATGTTGTAAACTGTACTCTCACCAAATAGAAAGTGAATTGCACAGAAATACTTGAACTTAGAAGATGTTAAAATAAAGTTTTCCAGTGCCTTGCCTAGAATCCTCCAGCAAGAAGCCAGGGTGTGACTCAGTAGTAGAGTGCCTGCCTAGAATCCTAAAGTGGGGGCCTGAGGATGTGGCCACTAGTAGAAAGCCTGGCTAACATGCAAGAGGCCCTGAGTTCAATCTCCATTTCAACACCGAAAAAAAATGTAGAGAGAAAAATAGGGCCAATATGGTAGGTAGAAGTCAGCATCGTCACCTCCTTATCGTGGTACATGCTGCAGCCGCCATTTGAAATGAGTATTATCTTCAGGCTCGTAGCACCACTGTGAACACACCCATCTTGTCTGCAGGCAGGTTTATAGGGTCTTTGTGACACTGGCCTACCGATGCTGACTGAGGTAATTTCCTTTTCTGTGCTGGGTTCAGCTTGTGCAGAAGCAATCTGGTTATATTTGGCACCAACTAACTTGTTGGGGAATGACACCAGATACACAGATTAGGATCTGACTCATAGTATATTCAGTTCAAATAGGTCAGTTTTTAAAAACTCAAATGAATTCCAAATCAACTTTTCTCTCAGAGATCTTTTAAAAGGGTGGCTGTTTGCTTGAGTCCCTTTTGAAAATGGACACCTGACGAACTTTAGATTTCTGTGACCTGTTGATTAAGAATTAGTGTTCAGGGGAAAAATTCAGCATGTTATATGAATAAGAATGTGCACTCTGAAACACTAAAAAAATGATTGAGTAGGAGGGAGTGATAAAGGGTAGCAGGAGGTGAAAATGTCAACATGCACATATACATGTATGTAATTGCCAAAGAATAATGGATTCAAAAAGGGGAACAACCTAATGTCCCAAGAAGTATTTTTTTTTAATGGCAGATTAATTCATTGAAATTATTCCAGGAATGTTTGTTAAAAGCAAGAAAAAACTGCCAAGCAGGGTTGTATACACTTGTATCACAGGACTTGCGAGACTGCTATGGGAAGATCCATGCTATCTTGACTACATAGCAAGACCATGTCTCAACAGCCCCCACCCCTGAAAAAAATGACATGGAAAGTATTATGATATGACTTAATATAAGAATTGCAGATGTTTTCTCAAGCTAATTTTATGAACCACACAAATTCATACAAATATTGAATGGTGTGTGACATGGGCTATTAAGTACAAGTTTGTGTGTCTGTCTGTGTATGTGTGTACGGTGTGTGTAGTGTGCCATGTGTGAGCTAGTATACATGTGACATGACATGATGTAAAGATCAGAGAACAACTTTCAGAAGTCAGTTATCTCTTTCCATTATGGATTCTGAGGACCAGACTTGGTTTGTTCAGTTTGCACAACGAGCAGTCTCACTTGCAGAGCCATCTCACCAACCCAGCTTTCTAAGACAGGCCCTCTTATTGGCCTGGAACTTATGAAGGAGGCTAGAACAGCTGGCTAACAAGCTGCAAGGATCCACCTGTCTCCGCCTCCCCAGCTCTGGGATCACAAATGTGGTCTACCACACCCAGCTTTTTTTTAAAAAAAAAAAAAAAAAAAACTTGGATTTTTGCAAGGTAAGCACTTTACTGACTGAGCTATTTCCCCAGCCCTCCCACAACATTCTTAAGTGGGAAATAGAGGTTAGCAGAGCCAGATTCTAGGCCTTCAGAAACCCAACCTGCTATGTATTGACTATGGTTTGTGGAGGGTAATTTCCATGCTCAGTGTTAGCATCCAGTCTGTTAAAGTTGATACAGTGGAGTGGTGCCTTGCAAAGTGCTCAAAATTGCTAAGACCAAGAAAAGGGAGCCTATTGTTGAGACATCCATCTGGGGTGTTCCTGTTGGGGTTATGTTGCTGAGCCTTGTTACATGCAAATATTTATACATAAAAATAGTGTCCTTCCAGAAGTTTACAATTCAGAGGTGGGAAGGGGCGTACAACATAACAAACACCAAAATTGGGTGGGTATTGAAATTGCATGGATGCTGGATAAGGAAAGTCTGCCCAGCAAACCCCGAGGGAGCTAAGGAAAGGTGGAAAGGAGATGTCATGTGAACTGGGTGCCTACTTAGACCCTGAGTGACATGTTGGAGCTGCAAACTTGGAGAACATTATAAGACAGAAAAACTCAAGGACATGACTGGGTGGGCAGGTAGCCTAAAAGACTATTGTTGTGTGGCATGGAGGCTTTAATTTTCATTTGAGCAGGTATCTAGTAGATACTAATTTTTAATTTTATTATTTGGTCTTTTTCCGTGGAGAAGGTGGAGTTGAACCTAGAAGCTTGTGCTTGCTGGCCAAGCACTGTCCCACTGAGCCATAGTATCCAGCTCCTCACTGGGGGTTCTAGGCAAGCGGACTATCTCTAAGCTGTATCTCTAGCCTTTTTAAGTTTTTATTTGAGTACAAGTTCTTGTTAAGTTCTTGAGGCAGGCCTTGCATTTGTAATTCTCCTGCCTCAGTCTCCCTTATATCTTTACTTTAAGGAAACACAGAGCGCTCTCTCTCTCTCTCTCTCTCTCTCTCTCTCTCTCTCTCTCTCTCTCTCTCTCTGTGTGTGTGTGTGTGTGTGTGTGTGTGTGTGTTTTAGAGTATAAAAATTAGGAAGCATGACTCGCATCATTTCTGGACTGCCTTTCCTCTTACTCCCTCATCTGTTCCATATACAGCTTGCTCTGTATTCCCTTGTCACCTCATACCATAGTAATTTTTTTTTATAGTCTAGTCTCTAAATAATTTGTCTTTCTGGTCATTTTCCCATTAGAGATAACTCTCCCTAACGTGGGCATCTGTCTGGTTTGAACACAGAGCCCTGAATATCCCATCCTCGGTACCAGCCAAAGCCCTTCTGCTTTTTTGGGTGCTGTGAATCAGGCGGGGAAGGAAGCTCACATCAAGCCTCTAATTATTTCTGTTGAAACTGATGATATTGAGGGTGGAGTGCACAGCTTCATCCTCTGTGTGTGCATGTCTCTTTCCCCTTGTACAAGAAGTATATTCTTTCCTGTCGTGTTTGTTCCTGCTTGATTGGGGAGGCTGCTGTTTTCATTGTTTAATTAATGGGAACATGTTCTCTTTAGGATCTCACCATGGACAGATTTTCTGTTTGAACATGGCACAACGTGTGGACCTTTTTAAGCCTAGTTACACGCTTACCTCTTTATAGGGCAATAACTAGATTCATTTTGCAACCCTTTTCAGAATAGCATTGTTGTTAGGCTGTTTTAATAAGATTTCACTGACACGGAGATGCCCCAGGTGGCACAGCTGCTTCACAGGCACATAGACCCTTAAAGTGTATTTTAGGGGATGTTTTATATCAGGCTTCTACCCTAGACTGAAATCACTTGCTATGTGCCTGAAGGTTCTTTTCAGTATCTCTATATTGTAATTTATCTGGGATGTTTTATTGCAGTGAAGCTCCCTGTATTTGTCCTGCCCTGTTCTAGGTTTTGCTAAGGAAGATTGACATTTGTTTTGCATAGATTTTGCAAAGGGACTGA
Organism: Myodes glareolus; assembly: GCF_982192425.1. Taxonomy (NCBI): domain Eukaryota; kingdom Metazoa; phylum Chordata; class Mammalia; order Rodentia; family Cricetidae; genus Myodes; species Myodes glareolus. The sequence goes on from NC_142027.1 coordinate 109,974,603, forward strand.
CATTAAATCACACGACTAATTGTGAGATTCCTTTTTTTACTAAGGAGCTGTGACTTTGGGGGGGAAACTTAGAAAGATCCCCTTAATATGTTTTTCTCTTCCTGCCCCCTGACCTCTCTCTTTGGGTGAGTGTGGGTATATTTTAAGGCAATTTCAGTATGTAGCCCAGGTTAACCTCAAACTTAATTGGCCTCCTACCTCAGCCTTCAGAGTTCTGGGAATACAAGTATGTGCTCCCATGACTGGCCTAAGGAACCTGATCATATAAAGAGAATTGGTGGGCTAGAAGATACTCATTTTTTTAAATTGATTTTTATTGGCTCTACATTTTTCTTTGCTCCCCTCCCTGCCCCTCCCTCCCCTTCAACCCTCTCCCAAGGTCCCCATGCTCCCAGTTTACTCAGGAGATCTTGTCTTTTTCTACTTGCCATATAGATTAGATTCATGTATGTCTCATTTGAGTCCTCTTTGTTGTCTAGGTTCTCTGGGATTGTGATTTGTAGGCTGGTTTTCTTGGCTTTGTATTTAAAAACCACTTATGAGTGAGTACGTATGATAATTGTCTTTCTGGGTCTGGGTTACCTCACTCAAAATGATGTTTTCTAGCTCCATCCATTTGCCTGCAATTTTCAAGATGTTGTTATTTTTTTTTCTGCTGTGTAAATGTACCACATTTTCCTTATCCATTCTTCAGTAGAGGGGCATTTAGGTTGTTTCCAGGTTCTGACTATGACAAACGATGTTGCTCTGAACATAGTTGAGTACATGCCCTTGTGGCATGGTTGAGTATCCTTTGGATTTATATCCAAAAGTGGTATTTCTGGGTCTTGAGGAAGGTTGTTTACTAATTTTCTGAGAAATCGCCACACTGATATCCAAAGGGTTGTACCAGCTTGCATTTTCACCAGCAATGCAGAAGTGTTCTCTTTACCCCACAACCTCTCCAACATAAGCTGTCATCAGTGTTTTTGATCTTGGACATTCTTATAGGTATAAGATGGAATCTCAGAGTTGTTTTGATTTGCATTTCTCTGATGACTAAGGATGTTGAGCATTTCCTTAAGTGTCTTTCAGCCATTTTAGATTCCTCTGTTGAGAGTTCTCTGTTTAGGTCTGTACTCCATTTTTGTTGTTGTTGTTGTTGGATTATTTGTTCTTTTCATGACCAATTTCTTGAGTTCTTTGTATATTTTGGAGATCAGACCTTTGTCTGATGTGGGGTTGGTGAAGATCTTTTCCCATTTTGTAGGCTGTTGTTTTGTCTCATTGACTGTGTCCTTTGCTTTACAGAAGCTTTTCAGTTTCAGGAGGTCCAATTTATTATTTCTCTCAGTGTCTGTGCTACTGGGGTTATATTTAGGAAGTGGTCTCCTGTGCCAATGTGTTCAAGTGTACTTCCTACTTTCTTTTCTATGAGTTTCAGTGTGGCTGGCTTTATGTTGAGGTCTTCGATCCATTTGGACTTGAATTTTGTGCATGGTGATAGATAAGGATCTATTTTCATTCTTCTACATGTTGATATTCAGTTATGACAGCACCATTTGTTAAATATGCTTTCTTTTTTCCATTTGATTTTTTTTTTTTTGCTTCTTTGTCAAAAATCAGGTGTTCGTAGATGTGTGGATTAATATCCAGGTCTTCAGTTCCATTGGTCCTCTTGTCTGTTCTTATGCCAGTACCAGGCTGTTTTCAGTACTGTAGCTCTGTAGTAGAGTTTGAAATCAAGGATTGTGATGCCTCCAGAAGTCCTTTTATTGTACAGGATTGTTTTGGCTATCCTGGGTTTTTTGCTTTTCCATATGAAGTTGAGTATTGTTCTTTCGAGGTCTGTGAAGAATTTTTCTGGTATTTTGATGGGCATTGCCATTGCATCTGTAGATTGCTTTTGGTAAGATTGGCATTTTTATTATGTTGATTCTACCTACCTAAGAGCATGGGAGATCTTTCCATTTTCTGGTGTCTTCTTCAATTTCTTTTTTCAAAGATTTAAAGTTCTTGTCATACAAGTTTTCCACTTGTTTGGTTAGAGTTACTCCTAGATATTTTATGCTATTTGTGGCTATTGTGAAGGGTGATGATTCTCTGATTTCTTTCTCAGCCCTTTTATCATCTGAGTACAGGAGGGCTACTTATTTTTTTGAGTTAATCTTGTATCCTGCTACATTACTAAAAGTGTTTGAGTTGTAGAATTTCCTTGGTAGAATTTTTGGGGTCGCTTATGTAAACATATCATCAGCAAATAGTGAGAGTTTGACTTCTTCTTTTTTGATTTGTATCCCCTTGATCTCCTTTTGTTGTCTTATTGCTCCTAGCTAGGACCTCAAGAACTGTATTGAATAGGTATGGAGAGAATGGACAGCCTTGTCTTGTTCCTGATTTCAGTGGGATCACTGTGAGCTAGAAGATATTCTTTTCCTGAGCATTTTTTTTTAACAGCTTTGACTGTTTGGCCAGGCGGCCCTTTCTTCCTCCTTCCCTGTAAATGTTTCTTTCTGGTTGCCTAGTTTTAAACAGGGAACTTGAGCAAGGCATTTCAGTGTAGTAGGGAGAGAGCCCTGAGATGGCTGTGTAAAGAGGTAAGGGATGATGGTTCTGGGCAGGGGGAAGCTCAGCCCTAGGCTGGGGCTGTGCGGATCTCTAACAGGGACCCACAAGGGGTTAGGTTTGCAGGGCTGGCAGTGAGGAACCTACCTCACAAACTTTTAAATTGGAGAACTTGGAAGTGTAGTGGGGCATTCAAGCAGAGCTGTCTAGGCAACATGCCAGCCCTCAAGAATAAGGGTGTGAGTCTGGGTGTCCATGGATTATGGGGAGTTAAACTTTTCCTTTCTTGTGTCTTTTGATGGTCACAAGGTTATTGTGAGGACCCAGCTCAGTATACATAAAATCTTTCTTTAAAATGTGTTTAATTTTTTTTATATATATGTATGGGGCCAAAAGAGGGAATCAGACTCCTTGGAATGAGTTACAGATGGTTGTAAGCCACCATATGGTGCTGGGAATTGAACCTAGACCCTCTAGAAGAGTAGCCAGTGCTTTTAAACTCTGAGCCATCTCTCCAACCCACAAAAACATTTTTGTCAACTTTGAACCAGCTATATTAGTTATCACCCTCATCATTAGTCTTAGGTGAAAATTTGCACAACCATTTGGGAGGTGAGGCTTATGGCAGCCACATGGAAATTCACAGTGCACAGGATCATCTGTTTGTTCCTTTTAGTCCCAGATCAGCTGTTATTAGAACAACGGAAGCTGTATATTTTTAAAAAGCAGCCAAGCTAGCCACACTTTGAAGTGTTGCGCAATCATTAAAAATCATGCTGGTGGCAAGTCTGTAGAGCAGGCAGCAGGATAAGGAGAGGGAGAAAACTTAGGAAGGGCATGAGAGCATTATCACAATCTCAGAAGAGATGTATTAGAACTACTGGGAAGAGCTCTGATGGAGTACCAGCTGGGCCCCTAAAGGACAGGAACTCAACAATATTCTCTTCTGCATTTGACCTGCTTTAAAACTACTGTCATAACAAATATTACTTTGGTCACCAGGAACAAAATAATCAATCATGGGGCTGGGGAGATGACTTAGTGATTCAACTGCTTGCTGTAGAAGCATGAGGATGGGAGTATGAATTCCCAACACCCACATAAGTGTTAGGTAGGCTACAGATGGGGATGGAATGGGACTCATGGAGCAAACTTGCTAGCTAGAGTAGATAGCTCAGGGTTCAGCAAGATATTCTGCTCAATAAATACAGTAGAGAGACACCCAGCATAAACATCTGGCCTCTATGCGTACACACGTGCATGTGCACTTGTACACACATACACATTACACACCCTAGACACAATAAAAAAGAAATAAACACTCCTTCTTCATCAACAAGGAGCTGGCTGATTAGAGAACCAGAGAGACATTTTAAAAAATATTTTCCTGCAATTCACCTTGCCTCAAAATGCTATCTTTTACCTGGCATAGCAAACATGTGCCTGGAATATAGAAACAGGATACAGAACTGAAATGTTCCCATGCAGAATCTCAACTTGTTTTCCTCTTTGGTATCTTCTGCTTAAAGTTATGACATGCATTTTTTTTTTTTAAATTCTAGCACTCAGGAAGCAATGACTGGCAGATCTCTGTGAGTACAAGCCCTGCCTCATCTACATAGCCAGTTCTAGGCTAGCCAAGGCTGGATAGTGAGACCCTATTTCAAAAACACCTTTTTTAGTTGCTGGCACAAGACCAAACTAGTCAACATTCTAACATGGAAGGGGGAGAGTTTTGTAGGTCCCCACCTCCAAGGAAGATTTAACAATTGATGGTTTCTGGGAAGAGGGGAAACAGACTTTTTAAGGGTGTGATCTCTGATAGGTAGACTGTGCTTCAGTGGATGGCTCCATGCCTAGGAATATATGGTCAGCACAAACTAGTGGGTTATTTAATTAAAAAAAAAAGAAGTAGAGGAAAAGAGGACATGAACTGGGGAAGAAATAGGTCAATCTGGAAGGAGGGAGGTATGATTAAAATACATTGTATGAAATTCTCAAAGAATTAATAGAATATTAAGAAAGTTTTTTTTTTTAAGGCAGTATTAATGTACCCTAGACTGGCCTCAAACTCCTGCAGTAGCTGAGGATTACCTTTAACTCCTGATCTTTTAGCCACCATCTCTCCATGTGTTAGGACTACAGGTATATGCAACTGCCCTCAGTTTATTCAGTGTTAGGTGTCAAACTCATGGCGTCATACATGCTAGGTAAAGCACTCTACCATCTGAACCATATACCAACTTCTTCTTTAATTCTTTTTGATAGTGAAGTTTGGTCTTTATTTCAGTGACTGCTGGCCCTGTTAATTCTCCCTCTTCTTACACTTCTTGAAAGTACAGTGTGCTTGCATGTATGTGTATGTGTGATGTGGTGTGGTGTGCCAGTCCTTTGAAGACAGAAGGCAAGGATTGTGGACAGATTGGGGGCTGATCTGAGCCTTTATTGTGATTCAGCCACCCCTAGCCCATTTCTCCTCCTGAAAACAACTGTCAATTACCTGTTACCCAGTCAGCAGGAGATGATATCCTTATTTTTTTTTATTTTTAACTATTTATATATGTTTGAGTGTAGGGAGGGGCATAGGTGTTACCAGAGGCCAGAAGAGTATATTAGGTTCCCTGAAGCTAGAGTTACAGCTGTGTGCTGCCCTCTGTAGCTGTTGGGAACCTAACAAGAATCGTTTACAAAAACAGTTTACACCCTCAATACAGAGCATCTCTCTAGCCTTTTTAACCTGGTAGGGACTTATTTAGTCCAACCTCTCTTCACATTAGCAATTGTTACTTTTTGAATATGGAACAACCCCCATCACCCTTCATCTGTTTGAATGCTTGATTCCCCAGCTGGCAGTGCTGTTTTGGGAGGCTGTAGACCCTTTGCAAGGTAGAGCCTCATTAGAGGAAGTCATTCTCTTGGAGCAGAGCAAAGGGCCTTGAATCTTAGTCCTTCATTTCAGTTCCCAGCCACTGAGAGATGAGGAGGTGAGGAACCCCAGCACATGCTCCTGCCACCTAGCTTTCCCCACGACAGCCAAGTCCTTCCCTTGAGCAGTTTCCCTTGAGATATTTGATTGAGCCTGGGATATTGTTGGGCCATTATAGAGAAATGGCTTGGACCCCTGGGTTTTTTTTCAAATTTCATTTATTTATCCATCTATCTATATCTATCTGTCTGTCTGTCTGTCTGTCTATCTATCTATCTATCTATCTATCTATCTATCTATCTATCTATCTATCTATCTATCTAGTTTTGTTAGAAATCACAGTAAAGAGCAAACTGGCTTGGATAAACCTTTCCAAGGATGACCCAGAATGCAAGGTACAGAAAGTGTTTGTCAGAATAGACTAGTTAGCAGTTACCTTTAGGAAACCCTCTTCTGAATTTCTAGTTTACATTCTTCCACTCCTCAGTGTCCTCATGCCTGGGAGGCATATGTGCTGCATAGTCATAGTTGAGAGTCACACATCAGAGGACCAACACTACCCAATCTCCACTTACTGTATGACCTGGGACAAGCCTCTTGACTTTCTGTGCCTCATGTCTTGTCAGCTGACCTCACTGGGCTAGCCTTGTGAATGAGATATCTTAAAACAAATAGCGTATTCAGTACACCTCGCCTCCTCTGCCTCTGTGTCCTTCCTGACTTGAAAACAGCTGTCAGAGACAAATCTGCTTCAGAAGCATCCATTGGCATGCTTCTGTCCTAGGTACTCTTAGAAATCGAACTCTGGATATGAAGAATCATACCTGATATACCTTTGCAGGTCTTACCCAAAAACCATACAAAAGAACAAAACCGTGGTCTTCTCCAGATCTCTGCAGGAGACTCAATGTGTCTGCTCTACCACAGATTCATGAAGAAGGTCATCTCTGCTCCATCCATGGTGATGACCCAGGCCCTGTGAACTGTCACTTAGAAATAGAGTCCATCATGAATACAGTTCTGATATACTCTAATATGGCCTGAAATACATCTGTCAGGACTTAATATGATGATAATCTTACCTAGGAGATCTGAAAATACTTCCCTGAAAAGATGGTGTGTGGTAAGTCTTAGCTGTTATAATTTACTGTGTTGAGCTGCCCCTGTAGGTAGAGTTCCACTTGGTGGAGGGGATGTCTTTGGAGATACTAACCAGGGTATTTTGGAGTTTTCCCACCAATCTGGGTTTTGTAAGTAATAGTGGACACAGCCAGATAGCTTTCCTTAGCCTGTTGCTCCTCAGTAGCCTCCCTTCCAGCCTCCTGTCTTGTTTGTACAGGATACTGGGTACATGGTAAGCCAGAAACAGAAATGCAGACAGGCCCCTAAGGATCACATAACTATTTTTGCCTCATCACCTGAGGCAAAAATCACCTCCCTGACAGCCAGCTCTACCCTATAAGGCATAGAGCCCATTATGGTCAGTTCCTTTCCCATTCTTGCCCAGAGGTGCTCTCTGGTTCACCACAGCTAGTCTGCTGGACTTCTGAGGTCTTTCAGCCACCCATGAAGACTATGACCCCAGGTGGTTTAATGGCCTATGGTTTGCCTCTTTTTATTCTTAGAAGGGAGAAGAAAGCTACCTGTTATTTTGGGTTCTTTTGTATCATTTACTGGGTCCTTTAAGTGGGGAACACTCTGAAGAAAGAACTTTTGGAACACAAGGGACTTAGAAGCAACATATTAAACACACTTTTACTTATGGATCACAGAAGAGGAGAGAATGTGAAAGGCATGTCGAGGGAAGGGTTTTGTGGGTAAGCAAGCCCTCACCCCCAAGTGGATCACATTGTAAAGCACAGTTTGCCTCCTGTGGAAGAGAGGAGAATAAAAGAAAAGAGGCAAGAAAGAGCAGGGCCATTTATGCCTGGATTTATAGTCGCTTGTCCCCAAAAGTCATTCTCACCGTTGTTACCATGATTTTTCTGGATCCAGGGGACACCTGGCCTCGATGTGTCAAGTGTCCCATTGTCATTAGTGTTTTCAGGGACCAGGAACAGTACCAAGTAACATGAGCACAGCTAGAATGGGGCTAAGCTCACTGTTATGCATGTTGTGGCATAGTCACATTTGTGTTCTAGAAAGCCCTGCTTCCCCAGTTCATACAATGGCAGATAGACATGATCAGCCAAGCTGTGACAGAATTGCTAGATACCACACAGCTGGTGCCATTCCCCTGGCATCTCTTAGTGTCACTAGGGGCCTCAGGCCCTTGTCCTCCTGGTTCCCAAATCCTTACTGAAGCACTGTCAAGAATAGAAGGCATGCTTAGCTCTCCATGACTGCCCTGATTCTGCAGGTACCAGGAGGATCAGCTCTTTGGGGCCTAGCCTATTTCCCAGCCAACAGCCCCTCCTAGTCCTCACTGGGGAGTGGTGTGCCTGGTGTATTGACACATGGTTGGCACAGGAGCCTTGTGTCTGGAAGTTTAGTCATTTCTCCTGTCACTCTTCTGAAAAGCAGTGTTAGAAATAGATGTAGTTTCTTATTACCGTCTGGTCTGGTCCCTGAGGCTGATTTCTGCAGTATGATGAAAGTGTGCTCATTCTCCATGTTGGGACTTGGATTATGGAGTCAGATATGTCAAAAGACCGAGGCTGTAGGACCACTTAGAAACCTACCTGAGGTCTGGAGGTATAGCTCAGCTGGTAGAGTGTTTATATCATTTGCTTGAGGTCTTGGGTCCATTCCCATCAGTGAATAAACAGGGTGTGACATGTCTTTCACTCCACCATTCTGGAAGTGATGACAGAAAGTTCAGTTATCCTCTGCTACATAGAGAGTTCCAAACCATTCTGGGATACATGAGACCCTAGGTTGGAATTATTTTTAAAGATACTAATGACAGTTTAGCCAGTGTCTTCCAGAGCCTTCACATGGAAAGGATCTATCGCATCCACACTGGCCCTGTTGTGTAGCTCCCAGCCCTAGTACCTTTGGAAGGGGTTATTTGGAATCTTTCTTCATTTAACACATTTATGGCTTAGTTAAGTGTCTCTTCCAATGACTAATAAAGCCCCAACAGCTTCTAAAATACCATGCCAGTCCCAAGATGGATTGAGAACCTAGATTCTGTCTTTGTTGTAAAAGATTTGAAACTGCAGGTTTTAGAAATCTTTAAAAGCGCCTTGCTTGTATAATGTTTATTGGACACAAATTCTTTCTCAAATAATGGCATCACAATGGCTCTAAAAAATTAAGTGGCTTGTTCAGTCTGGTTGTGTATCTTAAATGCTGGAAAACCACAAACACAGATTCTGTAAGCTGAGTTTAATTAAACCACATCCCTAAAGTGATCCGTGCCACATGAAGGGATGATTTGTGTACCATACTCTCTGAAAAGATCTGTAAAAGGTCCCCAGAAACACACAACCGGGATTTATCCTAGAGAAATTGTTTCCTCTCTCCAGATCCCTTTCCTTATATAAACCATGAGACTTCAGGGACTGGAGCACCCCAAAGTCCTTGGCATTTAACTGCTCTTCAAGGTGTCAGCAACTTGAAGTAATCAGAATGTGTTGCAGTTTTATCCTTTGTTTTCTCTCTTCACATAAAATGAAGGAGCAGAAAACCTTGGTTCCAAATTGGAACATGTGCCTAGAAGCTCCCAGTGATGGACTGGGGTGTGGCTCAACAGTAAATTACCTGTCTGGAATCTCCCAGTGAGGGACTGGGGGTGTGGCTCGTGGTAGAGCGCTTACTTAACAGCACAAGTCCCCTTTCTTCTCCAGTGCTGAATAAACAAACAAATCAAATAAGGACAATACTTCCATATTTAATGCATATCAAAAGGTGGCCACCAGGAGACCTAACTCTCTGTGGGCTTCTTGGTCTGTCTGGTAAGTCCAGTGTCTCTATTGTTTGTTGTCTTTGTTGTTGTTTATGGTGCTAGGGTGGAACCCATGACCATGTGCATTCTAGGCAAATACTGACCTCTAGGCTTCAGACTTGCCATTGCTTTTTAAGTTTCTCTCTGCTTTTCTCTGTCGCTCTGTCTCTGTCTCACCACTCCCTGTGTGTGTGTGTGTGTGTGTGTGTTGAGGAGTGGTGGTGAAGGTCAACACTTTAGAGATTGACCTTGGGTCTGTAATTGGCATTTCCTTGGCTGTGTTGCTTTGGGTTGAGTACTCAGCTCCTAGTTCTCCTTCCTCAGGAGTAAAGAAACTGGGAAGCACCCACAGACACCTAGTCTGTTGTAACAAGTCCTGCCCATGGTCTACCCAGACTGAGAGCTTATCTCAAAGGTATTAAAAAAAAAAAAAACCCGGGTGGGCATGTGCCCTGAAATTCTAGTGCTTGGGAGGTCAAGCCAGGTGGATCATAAGTTCTAGGCCAACCTGGGCTACATAGTGAGATCCTCTCTCAAAACATACACAAAATAGATGGGTGCTGTGACTCCAATAAGCAGAGTGATTGCCTAGCAAGCACAAAACTCTGGGTTCTACCCCAAGCACATCATAAACCAGATATGGTGGTGAATGCCTATAAACTTATGAGGCGGTGGCAGAAGGATCAGGAGTCCAGTTCATACTTGGCAACATAGATAATTTGAGGCCAGCCGAGGCTACATGCAACACTTTTAACAAAAAGGGAAAGGGCACAGATATAGAGACACCCTGAGTTTAGGAGATCAAGTCATACTCCTGGAATTCACATCTGTTTCGGAAACTGGAATCCTCCCTGTAAAGAGCCATCCATTCACTGCGAGTACAGCCTGGCATGTCCACCTCTTCAGCATGGGAATTAAAGAAAGCCTCACTTTTTAATAACTTAGAGCTGAAGACATCTAAGTCCTCCCAGCATTGTGGAATATAGCCTGAAATAGTTGGAAGCTTGAATTTTAAGCCTCTTTTGACCAGATCAAAGAAACCTAAACTTCTAAAAATACCAAATTAGCTATTAAAGCATAGTTTCTATCTTTAGTTGAAATGTGTGCAGTGTGCGCTTCTGGAATGTATTCAACTGTATCCAGAGAAGTTAGCACTTACCTGGAAAAATGAGGTGTTTAGCCTGCAGTAATAACTAACTCTTCAGCCCCTGGCCTCCCCTCAGCGGGACTCAGGATTCCACAGGATAAATGCCCTTTCCCTTCTTGTGAATTTTCTCTGTCTTCTTGTTTGGTTTTGGTGTCGAAAAGAGGCACCAATCTCCTCGTTTGTTTGCTTGTTTATTTTTTAAAGTATTTTGAATTCATTTATCATCATTATATTAGGACATCATATTATAATATAATAATAACATATAATTATATTATATTTTTCTTTGTAAAATAACACCTTCCTCCTGTATGTGTATTTTTCTCTTCCCACCCCTGTGGGTATGCATGAGTGTACAGTGTGTGTAAGGCCAGAGAAGGCATTCTGCTCTATTATTTATTTTCTTGAGACAGGGTCTCTCACTGAACCTTGAGCTAGGCTAGTAGCCAGCAAGCTCCAATGATCCTCACAGCACTGGAACTGAAGGTGTGTACAAGGCCACACCTGGCTTTTTACATGGGTACTAGGGATCTGAACTTGGTCTTCATGCTTTACAGCAAGTGCTCTTATCCACTGATCATTCCCCAGCCTAGTACTGTGTTTTTTAAAGAACATTTTCTTGTAATCATATAATGTTCTTTAAGCCTGTCTCTCCCCTCCCCCTAGTGGTGCCGTCTTTGAGACCCAACATGAAATGACATGTTTGAGAGCATTGAGTTTGCAAGTCATATAGCTCAGAGCGCTTATTCCTACCCAGGGCAGACTGAAATATTTGTATTTGAGTTTCAAATGTGTTCTGTGATGTGTACGCAACAGATCGGCCTTCCTAATTGCTGTGCTTGTTAACATTCAAATGAGGTTTCAATCTGGAGCCAGAATTGAGTGACAGTTGCAGAAAGTGTCCCAGAATCTTACTGAGTGATGTGGGGCAGGAAGCCTGAGGTAGAAAACTTGAGACAGACCATTCTCAAAGAAGTCAGCAGACTTGACTTTCAATACTTCACTGACAGACACTTGGTTTAGACAGAGCTTTATGCCAGATGTCCTATGTCAGCTGTTCAGATCCCACAAAGGGGACCTCAGGTGTCAGTAAGGGGCCATGCCCCCGGGGTGGCAGAATCAGCCTCCTAGAGTAGACAGATTCAAGTCTGTCATCTTGGATTTGTCAGTTTCTGGTCGCAATCAACCAATCCATGGTCAGCTGACTTCCTTGAGTATGGAGGTGCCTGGTTGTCTGGAGATGGGGACCTTGGGTGGGATTTCTGCCAGTTTTGCCTACAGTCGAAGGGAAGTGAAATGAGCAATTTGTCCTAGGCACCTACTTTGTACGTGGCTGATCCCTGCTAAAGACGTCAGCTAAATTGATGTCAGTGATCGCTTGGGCAAGACAACTTCTCCATTATGTATCTGAGAAACTGAAGTCAGACAGTCACTCTTCTGCCCAAGCCTGTGACAAACCTAATACTGAGACTGAGTTCACTGACCTCAAGTATCATGCTCTTGTCACCATGCCATGACTGACCTTCAGCTGTCTGTGTTTTACTGAGTTCTGTAATTCTCTACAGCTTGCCTAGAGAGAGTTGGCTCAGGGTGAAGATCAAGGCAGGGACTAGCACTGGTGGGGGAAAAAAAGGAAGTAAAACCAAAGACTGACTAGCAAAGTGGTGGTGGTGCACACCTTTAATCCCACACCCGGGAGGCAGAAGCAAGTGGGTTTCTGTGAGTTCAAGGCCAGTCTTGTCTGCATAGTGAGTGCCAGGACAGTCAGGGCTACACAGAGAAACCAGTGTCTTGAAAACTCAAAGACATCCCCCCCCCCAAAAAAAAACAGAAAAAGCAAAACCCACGTACAAAAGCAAGAACTGACAAGCAGACCCCAAACTGGACAGCTTTTCAAAGTACATTCCTGGTCTTATACTCTTGATAAAAATGAGTCATGAATTTGACCATACACTTCCCAAAAGCCACGTAGATGAGACCTACTGTTCATGAGCTAAAAACAGGGCGTGAGTAGAGTCAAAGCATGGCTGCTGTGGTATGGAGGAAATTCACTCCCCAAGATGCCCATGAAGGGACATGTAACTCAATGCTGGTTATAAGTTCCTGGCAACTGCTTGCCATGGTGTGTATGTATCTTGTAGTTTAATAGAAATACCTTTCCATTTATCTGTAAGAAGAGGAAAAGAATCCCTCAGGCTGTGTATTGTTCAGTGAGGGTGACTGCTAAGTTCAGAGTCACAGCAAACACAGCAAACAAAGCCCTGGTCGTTGAGAACTATAATAGAACTCTCTATCCTTGTTTCTCTCTTTGGGGTACATACATGCAGTTTGTAGACAAGGTGGTCTTAAGAATTTTCCTGGTTGCCAAGCAGTGGTGCATGCATGCCTTTAATTTCAACACTCAGGAGGCAGAGACAGGTGGATCTCAGGCTGTCCTGGTCTACGAGTGAGTTCCAGGACAGCCAGGACTACACAGGAAACCTGTCTCCAAAACCAAAATTTTTGGTCAGCTGGCTTGAAGGGATTTCTGGGAGGGAGCAGCTGTCAGGGACAGAAGGCATTGAAGCCCTTGACTCTGAGAGTTGCTGTTACTGTTTGTGATGTCCTAGTGTGCCTTCATCATCTCTATCCAATGTATTCCTCTGCTTGGTTTAGCCAAGAGGGAGAAGACCTCCTCACTCCTCACACTTTGGGTTCTGGTTCCAGCATTTTAGCAGTCCCGGGTGTATGGGTCAGTCACATGGAACCAGTCATATAGACACTATCTAGTGAGGTATCAGTGGCTGTAAGGAGGAGTCTCAGGTCACTGTTGTACAGTAGTTGTCACACAGCTCTGTCTTTACCTTCAGGGATGTCTCCATTGCCTGTCACTAATGCCCTGCAGAGTTTTTGTTTTTTCACAGGTCTTAGGAATCCGTCCCAACTTTGTATATGTGCTGGACTGCTGAGCCACCCCCAAGCCCCTCACTGGGGGATTCTAGGCAGGTGCTCTACCACTGAGCCACACCCCAGCCCCTCACTGGGGGATTCTGGGCAGGTGCTTTACCCATGAGGCACACCCTACACCCTAATATGACTTTAAGGTACAAAGCTCTGCCTGTTATTTTTGGCTTCTTTCCTTTGACTCTAAAAGTGATGCTTGGGTTCTGGGGATTACTTTTCATGCAATTTAAGTCGCCAGTTATACATTCTACATCTTAATAGAGAAGCACCAAGTCATGCCACTTGGCCCTCATCCTTCAGTGTTATTTGGCCATGTTAGGCACACTTTGTCTAGTGGAGGACACACCCCTTGGGGTTCTTTTTGTATCTTGAATTGACCTCTTAGCCCTCAGCTCTCGATGCCACTGACCCAGCCAGACATGGTGGCACAGACCTATCAGTTGAAATCCTCATTTCACAAGTTAGACATCAGACCCACAAAAGATTTGGCCAGGATACTATCCTTGAAAGTCTCAATTCCACAAGCTCTCATCTAAACCACATTACTGAGTTTAATTTTGTCCCCATCTTCACAGATTGTTAGGAAATGAAATCCCACCTTAAATCCCCAAAACTACTGATGAAATCTGAAGTGTTGTGAAATGATGAAAGAAGCAAGAAGCTAGGAAGTGTGAGGGCTTTGCGTTCTAGCTTACAGGAAACTAATGAGTGGGAAAATCTAATTTAGGTGAAACATCCCATGTTAAGAGATGAAAGTCCATTATATTGGGATCTAATTCTATAACCTAAATATAGATGGAGATATATTATATGTTGGCCTTTTCCACCAAGTACAGTGTAGCAGACTGTAAGGAGTACCTTTTGTGTTATAGAGAGGAGAGACTTATGGCAGTGACAGCTAACAGGAATGGAACCTGGACTATATTTCCTTAAGTTTTATAGTAGGAATACATTGTGTAGTAGTCGAGCATGGATTTTCACGCCTGTAATCCCAGCAATCAGAGAGCTGAGGCAGAATAATAGCCTTGAGTTGGAGGCGACCTTGGCTACAGAGTGAGATAGGTCTCAGAATGCAAAAACAAACAAAACAAATTGATAAGGGGTGGGGGCATCTTCCAGTACTACTACCCAGTGATAATTTGGTGCCTTTAATAATCTTTTTCCTGATAGATTTCTTGCTTTGTCTTGTTGTTTGTTGGTTTCTAAAGAATATGGCATTTATTCATTGTATATTTCATCTTATGTATATTTCCCCTAAATCCACCATTTCCCTTGTCACCATAAATATGTTGTCCGACCTGGGATTGCCACTGTGGATTATCAATTTTTATGTGACAACAGTTTTATGTGTGTGGTATGAGGTGCAGGGATATATCTCCTGTCCCAAACTGATAGCTAATTTTCTCAATGCAAGCATTATTTTGTTTGCTTTTATTATTTGGTTTGAGTTTATTGGGGGGGAAGATTGGGGGTCTTGTTTTTGTTGTTTTGTTTGTTCTTGTATTTTCTAGATAGTGTCTTGTATGTTTCATACTGGCCTCAAACTCAGTATGCAGCCAAAGATGACCTTGAAGTCCCGCCTCCGCCTCCTCATGATCTGGGCTTATAGTTGTACAGTGCACAAGTGTGCAGTGCCACTCCAGCTCAATGCAGTGTTCTTTTCGGCATTCTAACTGATGGCAAAGACTTACTATATTGCACAGTAAGCCATGAGTTCAGTTCCAACTTCCACAGGGAAAAAATCTTAATAAAAGATTCTTTAGAATGTTTTTAAAGGTGAGAAATGTGCACCAAAATATGTATATGCAAACTATTGTTTGAAAACTCAGGAAGGATTTTGAGATGATTTTCTCCCTCAGAGCTGACATTTAAAGACATGATAGTTCAGGGCCCAAGGGCTTTCGGCTGTAATTGAATGTTTGTACTATAGACTATTCCTTTCTTTCGCAAACTTTTAAAGATTTATTTTTCTTAATTGTATGTGTGTGTGTGTGTGTGTGTGTGTGTGTGTCTGTCTGTCTGTCTGTCTGTCTGTCTGTCAGTATATGAGTGCAAGTGCCAGCAAAAATCAGAAGTTGGATTCCCTGAAGCCAAGGTTACATGGAGTTGTGAGCTGCCTTATATGGGTGCTGGATGTGCTCTTAACCACAGAGCCATCCCTCCAGCCTCCTTTCCCTGACTTTTTTAAGCAGCCTTTAAAGTGTCAGAGGGATCACAGTAGAATTTTGGCGTTTAAGATGGTGGCATAACTGCACATATTGGAAAGCTCTAAATGTGCTTTTATTCTAGGCTGGGGAGGTGGTACAGTGAGTAAAATGGTTGCTGCACAAGTATGAAGAGTAGAGTTCAATTCCTAAGCCCATACCAGTAGAGCACACTGATAGCCCCAGTGCCTGTTTAGTGAGCATAGGAGAGTCCCTGAGGCTCACTGGCCTGCCAATCTAGCCTAATAGGCAATTTCCAAGCCAAAGAGATCCTGTCTCAAAACAACAAACGTGGACAGCAACTGAAAGAATTACATACAGGATTCCCTCTTACATGACTGGATACACCCGTGCATCTGCACACATAACAACACGCATATACTTGTGCACAGACACATTTATGAAGTTCGAGGTCATCTTCAGCTACATAGTGAGTTTGAGACCATCCTTAGCTACTTGAGATCCTGTTTCAGAAAATCTAAAAAACAAGAACCAAAGAGCGCACATACTTCTTTTCCTCTCTCTGTAGGGTCTAATGACTGAGATGACAAGTTGAAATCTGACCTGTTTAACCTCATCACACACAGGGCAAGCAGGGTGAATGTGAAAATCACAAAGAGCCAACTGACAAGTCACTCATTGTCATGATCACCTCTTCCTCCCTAGAACCTGTTTTCTTCCTGATTCTTGCCATCCTTCCCTGTCTTGAAGGGTTTCACATGCCCAGTGCTGCCCCTTCCCAGCCCTCACTATTGTACATCCTACTCACTATTGTACATCCTTGGTGTTCTGGCATCTAGGGGTCCTGTTCTTTAGTGTCTCCAATTCAACTTTCTCCTATCCATTTTATATTTATTTATTTAGCTTTTTTGAACAAGGTCTTTTGAATACTTCCATCTTGCTGTGTAGCTGTGGCTGGCCTTCAGTTTTCCTGTCTCCATCTCCCAAATTCTGGGATTACAGGCATTTGCCACCTCATTCAGTACCTGTTAGTTTAAACACCACCCACATCTTTACTGATATTAGCCCCAGTGTTCTACTGCCAGCTCTGTTCAACATCTGTACTTGAAGAGACACCTCAAACTTCACAGGACTTAAAAAAAGAAATATGATCTTTTTACCACTTTCCCTGCCATTAGCCTGGTCCTCCAGGAAATGAAGTCACCACTCACAAGCCACTCAAGGTAAAGGTCTTATGTTGCCTGGTTTCTTCCCAGTAGCCTTCTAAGCATTATGTGTTACCTCCCCACTACATTGCTGTTATTGTCATAATCCATACCACACTCATTTCCACAGCCTACAGCACAGTTTAACTTTTAATAGTGAAATTCAGATCTTATAGTCTTCCGCCTGTACCTCCTGATGCATTCTTTTCCCAGGCTTCATGCCACCATCATATACTGAATTTCAGAGCCCTAATCCTAACATAATTCCCTGAATTTGCGGGTCTTACAATCTCACTGGGGGATTCTAGGCAGGTGCTCTACCACTGAGCCACACCCCAGCCCCTCACTGGGGGATTCTAGGCAGGTGCTCTACCACTGAGCCACACCCCAGCCCCTCACTGGGGGATTCTAGGCAGGTGCTCTACCACTGAGCCACACCCCAGCCCCTCACTGGGGGATTCTAGGTAAGCTCTCTACCACAGAGTCACATCCCAGCCCAGAATTGTTCTTCTTTAAATAGCTATTCACATGGCGACCTTGTCTTAGAAATTAAGCTTTAAAAAAAGAAAGGAAAGAAAGAGAATTTTGGTAGTAAGACTCTATCACCTATAACAAATGCCCAGGATAATGGACGTATAAAGAGAAAAGGTATACTTTGACATACAGGTTCAAAGCTTTCAGAGATTGCTTTGTGCCTGTAGTAGTACAATGAAACATAGTTGGAGATTCTTGTGGTGGAACAATGCTGGCCACTCATGACCAGGAATCAAGAGAGAAAGCAAGAGTCAGCATCCTATCATCCTCTTCTAGGCTTTTCCCTCCCCCATCCCATGACCTAAAGCCATTCCAGTTATTCCATCCTACAGTTCCCATCACTCCCCAAGAGCATGAAGCTAGAGACCAGGCCTTTAAAACACGTGCCTTTGAAGGACATTTAAGATCCATACCACAACAAGTAATTGCACCGTGCCTCAGGCCTGTAATTCCAGCATCCAGGAGGCAGAGGCAGGAGGATTATACCATGTTCAAAGCCAGCCAGGTCCATAGAGTAAGATCCAGTCTCAAAACAACACAGCAAGACACTCTACCCAGGCTTGTTGCCCAGCTCCCAGGCTTCCCTGTTACCTCCATTTACCAGTTTCCTCTCTTCGGGTGGGATGACGAACCAAGTCCTTTCCCTCTGTGCCTCCCCCTTTTTAGTGACCTTGTCCTCCAGCTTCTGCTTGTTACAAAGTTCTGTGTTAACCACAATCCCCAGATTGTTAGGTAGTGGCCTTAAATTCCTTGTCAGCTAACATGTAGGTGTACTTTATGTGGATGAGGTGAGTGACCTGCTTCCTAATCTGTTAAATGTACCTGCCATTAGGGTTATTATGTGATGGTACATTTAAAAGTCCCTGAATTTCCTTTTCATACACTCATGTTGCTTACTATAAAAAAAAAGAAGGTGGGGGCTGGGGAAATGACTGAGTGGATAAAGTGTTTGCCACCAAGCACAAGGACCTGATTTCTGACCCTAGCACCTAGGTAAAAGCACCAAATGGTCAGCCCTGAAAACATGCATACAAGTAACATTATACGGACTGATCATGTTCTATTTATATGTGTAGTAGTAGTAGTAGTAGTAGTAGTAGTTGTGTGTGTGTGTGTGTGTGTGAGAGAGAGAGAGAGAGAGAGAGGATAATTAAAAAGAGGCAAAGGAGGAAAATTAAATAAATAATTGTTATCTCAAAAAATTAAATTACAAAAGAAATAATTTAGAAGGCAATGTTAAAAAAAACGAAAAGCTGAATATTACTGCATGTACCTATAACCCAGTGCTGGGGAGGCAAACAGGAGGATCTTTGAGGTTTCCTGGCTAGACAGTCTGCCCAAATCACGGAGCTCCAAGTTCAGTTATTTTGTCTTCAAAAATAAAGTGGTCAGTAACTAAGGAAGATGCTTGATGTTCACCTCTCTCCACCACACAAATATGTGCATGCACATGAGTGTGCCCCACCCCCCCACGATAGGCCACTGCCTTAAGGAACCTTCTTTGAGCTTTTTATTATGCTGTTTTTACATAATGCTTCAGAGAGATCCTCAGGGCCAGGTCCTGAAATCCTTGTACTCCAAGAAATGTGCTTCCCTTACAGCATTCCTTATGACAGAGGCCCATGCGAGCAATGGGGGGGGCGGTGGTTTGAGCCTGGGAAAACTAGATGTCCGTTGAAAATGCTGCAGCTAGTGTTTGGTGCCTGCCAAGCCTGCTCATAAAACCAGTGTGTTCTAGGTACAAAATGAACCGCAGAGAAAATAAAAACACACAAGTTGAAATCTGTTTGAATATGAAGATGCTGCACATAGCCTCCCAATGTATCCAGATCGCATCCATCTTAATTTTATTATATATTAAAGTTTCAAACTTTTCAAATAACGCCATTTTCGTTGTTTTAGTGCATCTGAGAATTATAGAGCTATTTGGCATGACTGTCAGGCAAGGATTCCTGCCATTTATTGGGGCCCTGGTTTTATTTAATAGCCAGATGAATGGAACAGTTAATAAAAGAAATATTGCTTTATTCCCTGACATTTATGTCCTTGGTTTCCAATAAAGAATTGAAATTATGAATAGTTGATGGTTTAAATTGATGTTTTATGTTGAACGCTAGCTATAATTTGCCCTCTGAGGATTGTAATACCACGAAACAGATGGTTTTTCACAGTAACAAATTGCTATGTGTATACAGTCTATAGCCATGGCTTTCAGATACATTCACCTTCAGTCCTAAGCTGACCTGCTTCTGCAAGATGGTGACACACACAGCTTCTCCAGGAAAGGGTCCTGCTCAGGGAGGATGCAACCAGACCCTAGAGGTCCCACCAAGATTAAGGTTAAGGTCAGAAGTGGAGGCAGGGTGTGTGTTTGTCAGCCTTTTCCTAAATACAACCTGTATCTGCCCAGTGGGCTCTATCAGGAGCCACATTCTGTTCAAGGTCATGGTAGCAGGTATGAGACAAGGCTCAATGATTCCACCCACCTTGAGACTGCATCTTTTTAGGACAGGCAGAGAACATAGGGACACATTGATACACTTTGCATGTGAACTGTGGTAGGCAGCTTGTGAACCCTGAAGTCAAGTGACTGGAGAAGCAACTTTTTTGGGTAGTTTCTTGAACACCCTTGCCTCAGTTTCTGGGCCCATAAATGTGGATAATAGAAACTTTCTCCTTGTAATGACAAACAAATGAGATAGTCCACACCAGATAATTTGTAGCCTAGTACTGGGCCAGGCAGCGTTTAGAAGGAATGTCTGAAACTGCACAGACTAGGGATATGGCTTATTTGGTAGAGCACATACTGACTGCAGTAATCACTGAATTTTAGCCTCCAGCACTGCATCAATCAAATCAGATATGATAGTGCCTGTCCATAAGGCCAGCTTTCAGGAGGTGGATGCAGGAGGATCAGGAGTTCTAGGTCATCTGACATAGTGAGTTTGAAGCTAGCTAAGATACATAAGACACTAGAGAGGAAGAGACAGAGAGAGTTTTATCTACAAGTTTGTTCTTGAGACACTTAGCAGAGAAGACTAAATAAGAACATTATTAAAGTAAGTACTGGATGAGTTAGTAAAATAAAAAAAACTATCCATTGCATGACTCACCTAAAAGAGCAACCATCAGTTTCTCTCCTAGACTGCATGTATCTTTTCCCTAACTCCTCCCAAGAAGAGGAGGGGCAAGGGCCCTTGTCCAGGCCTGCTGGAGCCATCCTTAGCAATCCCAGGCTCCACCCTCGCTGCACTTCAGTGGCTCCAGTAGGGACCTGAGGAAGAGCTCTGAGTCCAGTCTCCCATGCAGGGCCAGGGAGCATGACTGCTGCATCTAGCATAGCTCCCAGTTGGTGCTGATAGGAGTTGAGAGAAAGCTGCCTAGAGGTTTGACCAGTTGACATAAGAGTGGATCCTAATTCTGGACTCTACTTGATCAGAGGCTTCTGGAGCCTTTCCCATTGGTAACTGAGGCTGCTGAACTAGCATGTACATTCTCTGATCCCCAGCACAGCCATCAATCTCTAGCTCTTTCTAGGAGCCGTATCAGCATGGCAGCAGCCTGTGCTGTGGCTTCACTGACCTCCACACAATAACAAGTTCCAAGTCTGGGCTCCCCATGCATCCTCTGTTCTGGGCCTCTACCAACTGCAGTGCAGAACTCTGACCTCTCCTAACCAAGTGGCATGCCTGCATGGGATGCAGAGACTAGTGGTGACAATGGAACAGATACAGCAGGGAGTATGTGACGCTTAAGTAGAAGGGCTTGTTGAAGATGCTGGTGGTGGACTGAAAAGGGCTCTTTTGACCTAACTGTGTGGAAGGATGCTTTTGGTACTGTTCAAGAGTTCAGACATTTTGTGAACACAATTTTTTGGCAATAGCGACAATCCGATTCTTCAGTGGACATATAGGGAGTAATAATCCAAGAACAAGGCATGTTTGAAGTCTGTTGCAGATAATCATGTTTCAAAGATAATTATAAACAAATTCAGGAGCTGAGGATATAATTCTACTGGTAGAGTGGTTGCCTAACATGTCACAAAGCCTTTTAAACCATGCATGTGGTACACACTTCTAGTCCTAGCATTTGGGAGTTGAAAGCAGAAATATTAGTAGTTTAAGGTCATCCTTGGCTACATAGTTAATTTGAGGCCTGAGCTACATGAGACTTCATCAAGACAGACAGAGACAGAATTAGAGACTATTAGGGGCCTTTGTCCTGATTGGCTAAATAGATCAAGACCCCAGGAGCCCCGCTTTCCCTTCTGTGGTTAGTGAGGACCACTTGGCTGTATCTTCCTATAATTTTCCTGTATCCCTGAACCCTTTCCACTTCCCAGTGCTAACAGTAGATCTAGAGGTAAAGTGCTCAGGGGCTGAGAAAGGTGGCAGTTTTACGTGACGAAGGCTTCATGTGTGAGTGCTCTGCAATTCTCTCCTCCAACATGCATTTTTAAATCATATGCTGTGCAACCCTCTGCTGAGACATGAACCATAGCATTGTGAATGCAAATGGCTTGTCAGACACTAGGTGCAGCTGAGGTAGCACTGATCCCTGCTCCACCCCCAGGACAGAAGTAGGGGTGGGGTCGGCAGGAGGGGCGGGATCAGAGGGAGGGGTAGGGGCGGCAGGAGGGGCGGGGTCGGAGGGAGGGGCAATATTAGCATCCAGGGCAGCAGGAGTTGTGGGTTTTACTTTATCATCACATTGTACTGAAGAGAGGGAGGGACAGAAAACTAGCTTGTTTGAAACAAGGCATACAAGACTTGGAATCTACAGCAGTGGTTAAAGTGCTTGCCAGACAAGCATAAGGACCCTATTTTATTCCCCAGACCCCACACACAGCTGAATGCAGCATTGCAGGTGTTTGTAATCTTAGCCCTTCCAGGGAAATGAGAGACAGGGATAGGAGACTCATGGAAGCTCCAGAGAGGGCCAGGTAGCCTGGCTATGCAGTAATGAACAAGAAAGATTTGTATCAAAGGAGGTAGAAGGTTAGTGCTGACATCTGAGGTTGTCTCCCTACCTCTATGTGCATGCTATGGCATGTCATGCTCACACATGTACATGCATGTGCATGCGTGCACAAATGAAGAAAAAAGCATTCATGGGATCCTCCTATTCACTTGCATTGTTAAGTGTTCTAGAATATCAACTAGAACGTTGTCCCTAGGAAAGCCAGGCTCAGAGCAGGCACCAAGGCCTCAAAAAATTTCAACAAGTCTCTGGTTGACCAGGTTTTGCTAGAAATCAGAGCTTCTATAGAACATCAGTTGTTTTTAACCAGTATTTTTTTTATTTTTAAAAATATTACTTGGCTCATCGGGACTCTCTCATGTGGGCTAATAGACGTCTCTTTTGAAATTTGTAGTATGTGTGGCAGGTAAGTGTAGCTATGGTTGGTCATAGAGGGCTGGCAAGGGATGAATCCTGGGTGCCAGTGCCCCTGGCCAGAGCCCTTCCATGAACTGCTTGAAGCTCAGGTGGAAATGAGGGAGGTGATGGCTCAGCCTCAGCATCCCAGGCCCTCTGTCTATCTGTCTGTCTGTCTGTCTATCTATCTAGGAGGGAGCATGTTTGCCATGGCAAGCATGTGGAGAGGTTAAAGGACAACTTAGAGGAATCAGTTCTCTCTTCCCACCATGTTGTTTCTAAGGATTAAACTTTTGTTGTCAGGCTTGGCAGCAAGTACCTGGTGAGCTATCTTGCTAGCCCTCCACCTTATTTTCTGAGACAGGGTTTCACTGAGACTGGAGCACAATGATTCAGATGACTGATTTGTCCAGCAAGCCACAGGGATCCTCCTGTCGCCACCCCACCCCCATGCTGTGATAACAGACAGAAGCCATCACACACAGATTTTATGAGAGTTTTACTTAGTTTCTCATGCTTGTGCAGCAGGTATTTTACCCTTTGAACCATCTCCCCAGCCTAAAACTGACATCTGATTTTTGATGAGAGTTCAAGAGGCTGAGATCCTCTCCAGTTGAGACCACATTGACTGCATATGCCTGCCAAAAACTATCTGAGTTCCTGGGGCCTGTGAGCATCCTGGTTGAGCATTCAGTGCCCAGAAGGAGATTTAGTTCCTCTTTGTAAGATGTAGGAAATATATGTTTGTTTTTTGGACATATGTTCCAGGTGGGACAATGACTTAGACCTCAGTGATATAGAACCTAACCCAATGATCAAAGGCAGATTCATCCAGCTGTTGCTGAAAGAAAATATACCAAATTATTAATGTGGATTAAATTCTTGGGGGGAAAGGGAGGCTACCCCCTCCTTTTTTTTAAATTTGAGGGACCTTTTGGTTCATAGTAACTAAAAAGAAATCTGTGTGTGTATGTGTGTGTGTGTGTGTGTGTGTATATGTGTGTGTGTGTATACATGTGCACATATGTATGAATGCTACATGTGAAGGTCAGAGAATTATCTCAGGTGCCAGTACTTTCTTTGGGTCTTACCTATTTTTGAGACAAGTTCTTTGTTGTTACTCTAAGTGGACTCCAGAAAACAATCTGCATAAACCCTGAAGATGACTTATTAAAAAGCACACATAATATATACTCCAAGACACACACTTTCAGTCATGGCTTTGCCAGGATTTCTTGAAAAGCACCTGTCATCCTCATCTCCTATTTCCACCCCTGGGCTTCACAGGACTTCTGGAAAGAGGAAAAGGAAGACTTTGGCCTCATGAAGTTGAGTCCACGACTGGCACAAAAGATAGGATCTTTGGAACCAAGACAGTAACCTCAGCCTCCCATGCCCTATCAAGTATGGACTGGGCACATGGCTGACTTCCCAGGGTATATCAGGGAGCAGTCAGGAAGCCATTTCCTTCTGCTGACTGCTAGGGTTCAGCTTTCTTATTCCCTCTTCAATAGTGCGGACTTGTGTCAAGGATATGAGAGAAAGGAGCTGCTGACCTCTCAGGTTCACAGCTAGGCTTTGAAGTATGTTTCCTCAGGGGCTCCAGGCCTCGCTGCTGAAGGATGCCCGGAAAAGGTCTGTAAGCCTCCATCAGCCACGGAATCCGGCCTCACCCTGCGTCCCTGGCCTGAGCATCTGCTGGCCTTCCTCTAGCACAAGACCAGGCACTCTGGTGGTGGAAGAGGCTCTAGAAAGGTGGCTCCTACAGTCTGCTCATTCCCCAGACTTTGCTTCCTCCTGCATCAGGACATCTTTTTTCGCTCCAACCTCCTACTAGTCAGAAGTCTGGTCCTTTAAACTCAGGCTGCAAGTGCTGTGAGATTGTCTGAAATCTCAATTCCCTGGCCAACTTGCCTCTCTTGGATTTACTCGGCCACATCTGGGAAGCAGACTTGTCACTGCTCCGTAAAGAGCACCCTACCGACAGGGTATGGGGACAGGTTTTCTGCTGTGCTAAAACTGGTGACAAATTGACAGAGTATGACCTGTTGATCTGCAGTAGGGCCCACTTGTGGTCCGGTTGCCTCCAAGATTAAACTTTCCCTGGTGACCCACAGAGCACCAGGAAGAGTGACAGGCAGCCTGCTTCAAGATTACGGACAACTATGTGGAGCTGGTCTGGGTTTAAAGTATATGGGCTTTAGAGTTTTCAGGCTCTGTAAGAAAATTAAATCCTTTGTGCCAACTCTGGATCTGCTGGTTGTGTGAGTGGTGGACGCACGAGTGTGCGTGCCAGTGCACGTGTGTTGTAGAGAGTTCCTATTTTGAGCTGTTTGGGAAAGCAGCTGCCCTGAATTGAGGCGCATGTGTCTTCAGCTTGTTTCCCGATGTTAGCACTAAAATAGAAACTGGCCTCTGTCGGCAGTGGCTCTCCCGGGCAGCTTGTCAGCAAAAGCACTTCCAAGTGTTTCCCCAGTCTGTGCTTTTGACGGAGAGTGCCTTTTTTCTTCTTTAATTTATTCTATTTGCTGGTCCAGTGATGGAACCCAGAGTTTTGTGCATGCTAGGCAAGTACTCTACAGCTCAGCCATGCCCCCAGCATTTCATCTCTCTGTAGCCCAGGATGGCATTGAACTAGTAGCCTCCCAGTAGCCTCCCAGGTGCTAGGAGTATGTGTCACAACTGACTAGGAACAGTCCTCATGTCTAGACTCAGTATCCCTTAACCACCATCACTGGGCAGCTTCAAGTCTTCTGAAAATTATTAAGATACCCACCCACAATCTAGACCTGGGAGCTGGCAGTCACCTTCAATTTGGCCCTCCTGAGCTTTAGTTAACCCCTAGGCTGTTTGGCCTTCCTCTCCAGCTTGAACACAATCATGTTTAATTTTGTGTTCTTGCCTTTTAAATGAGTCACTCTTGTTTATTTAGCTGTGAGTGAGGGGCAGGGGTAGGAATGGGAAATGATCCCTCTCCACCCTTTAGATCACTCAATAAACACTTCCATCAAGTGGGTTCTATAAGCACTAGGAGCATCAACCTTAGAGTGGCCTGGCCTCACTGCTGGGTTCTCTCTCCTGTAAAGCAGTTAGTTGTATTGGGTGGTGGACAACTCTATGTTAGGTGCATGGAATTCCAAGAGAAAGTTTCTTCTGCCTGGAGGAGAGATTGGCTTCATGCAAGGGGTTGCCTGAAGCTGGTTTCCCGTACTTCTATTGTATCTGCCTTGCATGGGCTCCTGAGATTGCCTTGCTGTGCTGTCAGTGAATGTGTCTTGTCCTCCCCGAAGAACTTCAAGAGGCCAGGACCAGCCAGGTGTGGTAGCACACCTGTAACCTCAGCACACAGAGGTTAAAACAGGAGGATTGTTAGGTTTGATGCCAGCTTGCCTATAACAAGACCCTATTTCAGAAGAAAAGGAAGAATGAGGGGTGAGGATTATGTAACTTCTTGACTGTATGCGTGCAAAGCTCACAGCAGATACAAGTGCGTTCCTGACATTCACTGCAGGTTTATTCAAAGCAGCAGACTCACCCTGATCCCGATTGTTTCCCTACTAATTAGCCACTTGCACTGAAACAGTAGTGAAAACAGTAGTAAAACTCCCGCTCTAGTTGTTTCATTGAATAATGTGCTTATAATCACAGTCTCAAGGAGGAGGGGTGGCAGCAGCAGGTGGATTTCTGGGGTTCACTGGTCAGCCAATACAACTGAATCTGAAATTTCCAGGCCAATGAAACCCTGTCCCAAAAAATAAAGTGTATAGCACTTACAAATATCACCGTCTGGAGCTCTGACTTCGGCACATGTGCACACATGCAAATAAACATGTGCATAGACACGCACAGAGAGAAGGCAAGAAAGCCACTTGGAATCGTGGTATCCCAGCCCAGCCTGAGCTCACAGAGAAGGGACTTTTACACATGGGTCAGAGCCTGGATCATCCCTGGGTTGACAGACCTGTATTCTGGTGGCAACCTGGCTGCTTCAGCAGGCTACCCCCAGCCTTTTAGCCCCAATGCAGCATGAGTATGTTGGGTCACACTAGTGTGAGTGACCAGGGACCTGAAGCTTCCAGGACAACAAAGTGATGCTTCCATGACAGTTGACTTGCCAACTTCTCTTTAGGAATAAGTGTGACATTCAGTGTGCCCTCTCCTTAGAATACTTTGAGTTTCAGCTTCCATATGATGTTGAACATTCTAGGTCTCCCACAAAACACACAGCTTATTCCCATGTCCCCCTTCATCCATATCTGACTGTGGTTGGGATGGTTTTTCCATAGTGGAATACAGACTCGAGTGCAGGTTTCCATGGACTCATTTTTAGCCTGAGTTTGACATCTTCCTCTACCATGCAGATGGGTTTAGTGAGGTACGACTGGAACTGGCCTAAGAGAGGTGCCCCTGACCTGTTGATGAGACAGGGTCACGGGGCACAGGGCAGAATGCCCTGGTCGCTTCTTTGGCAGTTCTGCAAATTCCTGCCCTGCCACCCTATGTGCTATATGTCTTGGACTGAGATAGGATGTCAAGTTGCAACATTTATAAGAAGAAAGAGTAGATGCTGGGGATAAACAGACTCATAAATGACCACAAGTAAATTTCTATTCCAGAAGCATTTTGAGCTTTCACAGACATATTTGTGTTCCAGGTCTCATTTGATGTTCACAACAGCCTCTTGGGCTGGGAAGTCTGAGAGATGGGGCCTCACTGAGGTTGAGGGTCATGGCTTTTCAGTTTACACAAGATTATGGTGGGCTGCAGACATTCACAGGATACACACGTGCTTGAATTCCAAAGCCTGGCTCGTTCCACATGGCTAGGACAAATCCTTCTCACAAGTTTACCTTGTGCGAGAGGGTGGGACAAGCAGAAAGGAACAGATCAGAGGTCCACAACTTCTATGTGTAACTATAGTGCTAGGGATCAAACCTGACACACACTAGGCAGGCACTCTCCTCACTGGGGATTCTGGGCAAACGCTCAACTCTGAGCTAGCTTCTTAAACCTTTATGTATGTATGTATGTATGTATGTATGTATGTATGTATGTATGTATCTATCTATCTATCTATCTATCTATCTATCTATCTATCTATCTATCTTCTCTTTTTAAAGACAGGGTCTCATCAAGCTTCCCAGGCAGGCCTTGAACTTCTGTTCTTCTTGCCTCAGTCTCCCAAGTAGCTTTGATGACAGCCCCAGTACCACAGATCTGACCACAAACTTTCTCTTGAAGGGTATGACATTAAATATTTTAGACCCGACTGGGCAAAAGACAAAATCAGGATATTATGTAGTCACTTACATAACCATTTTAAATGTAACCATTTAAAAGTGTAAAAACCATTCTTAGCTCACAGACCATAAAAATACCAAGAGCCAGCTGGATTTAGCTGGCTAGCTGGAGCTTGCCGACCCAGGGTGGACCATCTCCTGTTAGCTATGAGCACAGTTCTGCAGAATTGGTCTCTTTCCTTCCCCTGCTGCTGAGGCAGAGTAACTGTGAGTCAGTGGACTTAAACCCTGTCACAGACACATTTGTGTTCAACAGAATGAGAAGAGCATTCCTGAAAATGGCCATGCCCACATCTCACGGTCACCCTCTGGTGCTCTTAGAATCACTATTGTTCTGATTTCCAAGCATGGCTGCACTGTGTGTTGTATGTGGCTCTGTGGTCTCAGGCTGGCTTTCCGTGCTTCTTCTGGCCAGGGTCATGGTGTTACAACAGGCTCTGGACAGGGTTTCACCTACCTTGAGCCAGCTTGGTGAGTGTTCTTTATGTCTAGATTCTTTGAGCAGTAGTGGTCTCTCGGGCCACCTCAACAGTTGGATCCCTGTTGATGTGTTCTTTAATCTTCCATTTAGTATGTATGTGCATAAACATGTGTAAGTAGGGATGCCATGGTGTCTGTGGAGATCAGAGGACAATTTACAAGGAGTTGGTTCTACCTTTCTACTCTGTGGGATCCCTTGAATCCAGCCAGGTGCTCAGGCTTGTCAGTCATCACCTTCCCTGTTGTTACCCTGCTTTTAATGTGCACCCAACTTGCCTTTTGGGTCTTCTTTCTAGATTTCCTCCTTCTCTGCTCAATCTCTGCATCTAAACCTTCCCTGGCTCCATTCCCACCCCTTTCCTGGATTAAGCATCTGCCCTGCACTTTCCTTCTGGTTTTGTTTGTTTGGGTCTTATCCTTTCCTTATCTGCCATCTATGCACATATCTGTCTTCTGTTTGTGTGTGATTCAAGTACATGGAGCTAGGTGACTAGACTAATGCACCTATCAATGACTGTCCTCTCAGCAGGCCCCTTCCTCTCCTTCATTTCTCTTGAGTAGTACAGGCAGAACAAGCACTTCACACTTAGCAGCCTGTAATTCTTGCATATATGGGTGGATGCTAGAGGATCAAGAGTTCAAGGACACCTTCAGTTGCCTAGAGAGTTTGAGACCAGCCTGGGCTGCAATGACCCTGACTCCAAAAAAGAATAAAAGATAATTATAAGAAAGTATCTGTTTTAGAGGATAGACCCTGTCCTGGCTGTGTGCTTCCTAGTGGGCAAAAGGAACTTCTAATAGCTCTTCAACAGTTGCCATGTTCCTGATCACTCACTAAGTTCAGGTTCATCATGCCTGAGGTTCAAGGGAGCATCTGGGGACAGAAAGGAGGCCCAGAAAATCTGGGATACACATTCTAACCTGAACTGGAATGAATGTTCAAAGGCTTGGCCTGCTTTGGCATCTGTAGTACCTCCAGAAAAATACAGTTTAGATGATATCAGAGCACAGCAGTCTGGGGCACCATCAGGTCACAGTTTGGCATTCTATCCAGATAGTTTAGAGTAGAAGGCATTAAGTTCCCAAATATCACATGTCCTGTGTACAGAGTGATGGTAAGTCTGCACTTTGTGATTTACGTTGGTGCTGGTATGTATATGCTGCTATCAGACATCTTATAGGATGTGGCCAGACTTTAACCTATCACTAAACTTGGCACATTTCCCAGGATAACCCTTTAGAATGTATCCTGAAGGCTCCACAGGGCAGCAGCTCAGTTACTGGAAGGATTAAGAAATAGAACCATGGAGACCAGGGAGCTGCTGAGCTTTATTGGAGGTACAACAAATCAAGTGAGTCGGGCCTTATTGTGTGCATGCATGTGCACACAGGTGGATGTGTACATGCGTGTGTAGAGGTCAGAGGTAAACCTTAGGTGTCATTTCCCGGGTACCTTCTATCTTTTGTTGAAGACAAAGTTCCTTGTTGGCCTGGAAGTTTCAGATTAGCTGTCCACAACAGCTCTTGGAAGGCAAGTGCTTTACTGACTGATTCATCTCCCCACCCCACCAGGTCTCTTCAACCCAAGTTCTTCACATTTTCTTTTCTTCCCCCAGGTAGTCTTTCCTACTTCTTTACAGCAGGGCTACATGGTAGAGAGGTTTGGCCCACCAGCTACACTCTGACTGAGGATGCCCAGTCTTATGAGAGTCTCATGTGTATGCAATCTTAGCTGTTCTGATTACAGAGTAGAAATTGCCATATCATAACCACAGAGGTAGCATTCTTCAGCACTGTAGCCTAGACTGACCTCAAACACATGATCCCTCTGCCTCAGCCTCTTGAGTGCTGGGATGACAAGTATGTACCACCATGCTAACTAAGCCTTAGTTCCTTTTTATTCAAGTCTTGGGGAACCTTAGCTGTACCTCAGGGTAGATGTCTGGATGCCTGGGGCCTGGACTTCTGTATCCCTGGCTGTCTATAGTAGCTTGTTATAGGTCTCTGTAGCTTTTAAAAGTTGTAGCTAAGGATTTTCTATTTGCTACATGGGAGAATATGAAAATGAAAGTTAGAAGGCAAGACTGATAAGCCCTCTTTGCTATGTCATCTTTTGTTCAACTCCCAGGAAACACAGTTGGGTCATGAAGTGTCAACTGCTGGCCATTTCGAGAACGGGTGTCTGTTCTCCCATCTGCTGGAAGTTAGAGACAGGTCTAAGGATCTATTTCTTTGCTTGTCTATAAGTTTGACTCCATAGAAATTTATTGGTTGAATCAATGAATGGACCATTTTCTTAGATAATTATTAATTTTTTTCTTGGATTGGTTGATTAGTTTGGTTTGGGGTGGTTGTTTTGTCTGGGTGGGAGGGGTTTTTGTTTGTTTGTTTTGTTTAGGTTGGTTGGTTGGTTGGTTAGGTTTTTGTTTTGTTGCTCAAATAGGGTCTTAAGTGTCCTAGTCTGGCTTCTACTATGTAGCGGAGGATGATGTTGAACTCTCAGTCCTCCTGCCTCTACCATCTCAGTGCTAGGATTATAGGTGTTTGCCCCATGTTAGGTTTATGTAGTACTACAAATTGAACACAGGGCTTCATCATGCTAGGCAAACACTCTACCACCTGAGCTACACCTCTAGCCCTTACCCAGTTAATTCTGCCAGCTTGTAGGAACCTGAAATATTTTTGTCATTTAAGTAGGGAATAGGTCAAAAATAATCCCAACCAACCACAATTTTCCAGACTATTCCTGAGTGTGTGATACAAAACACAGTGTATGGAGGGTAGGGGCACTACTCAGGTGAAGTTGTTTTTGAATCCTGACTGTCCTGTACTATTCTCTTTTGATGTTGCTGGAATGTAAACAGCCCTGTACTTTGACCTTATTCAAACACTTGGCTTTGCACACATTTTGCAGCCCAGGGTGATGTGATGATTTTTAGGTCCTGTGGTTGGGTACACAGTCTTGTGTGCTGGAGTTGCAGATCGAGAAACTCTGAAGAGAGATGATAAGGTATGGAAATTGCTGGAGCTCCACTGAATGATGATTGGAGATAAGTGGATATATATTAGCCGTATATGGTAATAATAGAAAAGTCTGGGCAGCTGCTTTTGACATCTATGAACTTATGTATGACTCATCCCGCCAGTTAGGCGGCTCTGGACAGCAGAAGCCTTCCACTGATTTCTTTGCTAAACTGTTTCACTGTACGGATGCCAGGCTGAGATTCAAGAGAGAATCTCAATACTGCCTGTAGCCTGCCCTTGTTTAAGAGGCACAAGAGAGGTGACAAGAGGCATTCCTAAAGTATTTGACTGAATTTTTTTAAAATTGTGTGCATTTTTTTTCTTTTTGAACCAGTTTCTTTAGATAGCTTGCTTAGAATCATGATCCTCTTGACTCAACTTCCCAACTCTAGGATTATAGGCATGCACCACCACACCCTGCTTTCAAAAGTCTTTGAAAACCATTTTCTCTGTTGAGTGTTACACTTTTTCTTAATGCTCTTAAATAGCTCTTTATTTAGTCGACACCCCCATGCCTTCAAGTTCTGTATACATATATAATTGGATATGGATTAAAAATATTGAGGGAGCTGGGCACTGGTGGCGCACGCCTTTAATCCCAACACTCGAGAGGTAGAGGCAGAAGGATCTCTGGAAGTTCGAGGCCAGCCTGGTCTAAATCCTGTCTTGAAAAACCAATATGGAAATTCTCATCTGTATTGAATGTGCAAAGATTTTTTTTCTTTTTGCTGTGATTATTCCTGAAGTGATTCAATATACCAGCTAGAAACTTAGTATTGTTACTATGACAAGTATTGCAAGTCATCTAGAGATGATTCGGGGCTGGGATTGGTGTACAACTGAAGAACACTGGCCTAGAATCTCTAATGAAAGGCTGGGAACATGGCTCAGTGGTAGAGCACTTGTCTAACACAGGTAATTCCCTGAGTTCCACCTCCAAAATCTCAACAAAATAGAAATTAAAATATGGTTTACAGAACACACTGTATGGAGATGTACAAGTTGGTTCTATATAAGTATGGTGCCATTTTACGTAAGGAACTTCAGCATCCACAGGTATTGTTTCAGATGGGTGCAGGGTTGAAGCTAATCCCCTGTGAATAATGAGAGAGGTAACTGTATTCTTTAAGCACTGCAGACTAGTGAATAGTGAAAAGTCACCGGATCAGAAATCTTTTGGAGATTGAACATTAGAATGTTTTAGGGTGTGCCTTTTCTCTCCACCCTTGCCTACCATGGTAAACCTCAGCTGCTTAGTTCAGGAGTTCTCTGGGGATACTTACTAGATAACACTGGATGGATCTGAGGAGCTGATTTTTGGAGATCCCAAAAGGGACCTTCTTGGATAGAATGAGGTTGAGTTCCTTTCTTAGCTGCACACAAACAGCACTCAGGATAAGAACCGGGGTCAGGATGCTTCATTCTGCCCTGAAGATTTTGTTTTCCCTCCCATGCTAGGTACAGGCATCCTTTGAGATGCTTCGGAACATCTTCAAATAGTTTTAAAAGCTGCTTTCAAAGATTTCCATTCCTTAGTTGCCTGCTTCATGAGACATTTTGTAGGCCATCCATGTGGCATAAAGAATTTCATCTAGAAATTAAGAAATTATGGTCTGCGTTTCCTGTGCCAATAGCTGGCTCTGTGTTATTTTCCGTAAGAAATGAGAATAGAAGAGGAAGAGGAGAAAGTCATGTGCAAACAGACCTCATTTGGATTCCATCTCTGTGGACTTGCTAGACCTCATGGACCACTGGGCACCTATTTAGGATCCAGCCTCTTTTTGATCGTGTGCAGTAAGCATTGTGTCTGCAAGTAGATTTGCTCATCGTTTATTATTAATTACTACTGAGCTGCTCTGTGAAGCTACTAAATATTAATAAACAGTATATGTTTGTGATTAAGTTGAGACAAAGGACCCTCCTCCCCATGCATCTTCCTCTTATAAAGTGATGTACACATGAATGATGGATAAAATTGAGGCCAGGCTTTCAGATGAGGAAGCAACGGAAATGGAGACATAGCATGTTTGAGATCTGACTTTAAGTTATATAAACGTTTGTTTGTTTGTTTGTTTGTTTGCTTGTTTTTGTGATTGTTAGGAACTGAACCCAAGGCTCTGGCAATAGTACAAAACAGTTCTTAAGCTGAGTCTTGTCCCTAACTCCTCACTGGGAGATTCTAGGCACATGTTCTACTGCTGAACTATGCCTCAGTCTGCCTTTAAGAAACACACACACACACACACACACACACACACACACACACACACACACACCATGTCCTTGTTTTGAATAGTGATACCCTCTCTCTGTTCACACTGTAGCTGTGTAGAACCATCTTTGTTCCTTAGATGTTGGTTTGTGATGTTTCAAATCTTCTACACTGTCTCCTGAGACTTGTTCCTCTGATGATAAAGTGGTGTTACTCATCATAGAAATAGCATTCGGCATAAAGAAGAGAGAATTAAACCAGCTATATCCTAAAAATGAGTATTAGCATGTGGCTTTTAGGCCTGTACAACCTTAATATTGTGATATCATTCATAATCTACAGAGGTCACGCCTTGAAAAATGAGTTGTGAAATAAGTAAATAATTGACAAAAATGTTTTAAGTAAATATGGTTTGGCATTGGGTTTGTAGTTGTGGGGCATGGTTTCTTATCTTCACTGTCTGTTTATTCATGATTACTGCCTATTTTAAAACAATTGGGGTTGAAGAGATGGCTCAACAGTTAAGAGCACTTGATGCTTTTCCAGAGAACTTGAGTTCTCAGCACTCATATTATGGCTTACAAGACAACCAATAACTCCAGCTCTAGGGAATCCAACATCTGGCCTCAGGGCACCTGCATACATGTGCACAAATTATGCATGTGGTAGTTTGAATATGAATGGTCTGCATAGCTCATGTTTGAATACTTGGTCCCCTGTTAGTGGAACTGTTGGGCAAAGGATTAGGGAAAGTGGCTTTGAAAGAGCTGTGTCAGTAGGTGCAAGGCTTTGATATTTCAGAAGACTCCTGTCATTCCCAGTGTGCTCTCTGCCTCTGGCTTGTAGATTGGAAATGTGAGTTCTCAGCTGTTCCCGTTGCCATGCCTTCACTCCACCATAAAGGCCTCTAGCCCTATGGAATCGTAAATCAATTCAATACTTTATTTTATAAGATGCATTTGCCATGGTGTGCCCCCACCTCCACCCCCCTCACAGGGTTTCTCTGTAGCTTTGGAGCCTGTCCTGGAACTAGCTCTTGTAGACCAGGTTGGCCTTGAACTCACAGAGAGCCACCTGTCTCTGCTTCCTAGAGAGCTGGGATTAAAGGTGTGCACTACCACTGCTCTGTTGCCATGGTGTTTTATCACAGGAGTAGAAAAGTAACTAATTCAACACATGAACAGAAATAAAAATTAAAACAATTAGGATTATGTTGTACAGGAGGCACAGGAACATATTATGTTTTTTCTTTGTTGGTATAGAATCTCGTGTAACTCAGGCTTTTCTGTAACTAGTTCTATAACCAAGACTGACTTTAAACTTCCTCTCTTCCTGCTTCTACCTCCTGAATGCTGGGATTACAGGCATTCAGTATTGTTATGGCTGGAAACATTTGGCTTTGTTCAAGATTAAAGAGTGCCTGTGTTCTCCAGCTGATGTCTGCTGAAGAAATATAAATTGGTGCTAGGCTTGTATCTTTGTGACTTTTTACCTAGCATGTTCAAAGCCTGTGTTCTATCCCTAGCACCATGTCATCCAAGTGTGGTGGTACTTGCCAGATGGAGAGGATGATCAGAAATTCAAGGTTCTCCTTGGCTGTATAGTGAGTTTGAAACCAGCTGGGCAGCAAGAGATTCTGTCTCAAAAACATAAAGAAATGTAAACCACTCGCTTGATTTGGCAGTATTTGTAGTTTGTTGAAAAATAATTTCATCAATTTCCAAATATGCCACTATACTATAAAACTAGCTTATCTTCAGTAAGTAATTCCACTGTAGATTCTAAACTGTTTCTAATTTTTCCCTGCCCTACACATTGCCTAATCATTCTTGCACATACATTATTTTTACTTCTCTTGTTAGTCTTAGGGATAGATTCCTAGAAGCAAAAACTCTAATACAGGGATTAATCTGTTTTCTAACCTTTAAATGGCCATTTCTTTTTGGATGTTAGCAAAACCCTAAGATCCTAAATAGATTATGCAGTGGGTGTGTCTGATGAGAGGAGGAGTCAAGCTTTCTGATTGGTTCCTGAAACAACCCTGGTAAAAGGCCCCTTCGTACCTGTCCCTTGCCTAGCACATTGCAGAGTCACCTTCTAGCTAGTTTGGGCAAAGCATCTTTTGCTCATTCACCCAGCATCTTCCTCGAACTCCATCAACAGAGAGCACCCTGCTCTGGGCTTCGTTCTTACCAAGACATGAGGTATTTAAGTAGAAGAGATCAGGACTCTCACTCAGTACTCATAGTGAACACTCTGAAGAAAGTATAAGGAACATGTGATTCCTGTCTTTGGTACATCCACAGCAATACTTTTATAATTCTGAAACAAGTAGAAGTTCAGAAATGACCATCTATTTGGAAAGTGCCCAGAAGAAGTCTGGAGAAGTTGTTCCTTTGGTAAATATTTCCTGTGCAAGCACAAGGACCTTGGTTTGATCTCCATACCCACACTGAAATTAAAAAACAAAAAACAGGCGTGGTGGTGTACACTTACAATCCCAGCACTGAAGAGATGAAATTGGTAGATCCTTGGGGTTCACTGATCAGCTAGCCTAGCCTCGTTGGTTAACTCCAGGCCAGTAAGAGACCCTGTCTCAAAAAACAAGGTAGATGACACCTAAATATTGACAGTGTACCTACACATAATACACATATACACTGAAAGAAGAAAAGAAAGAAAAAAAACTGAAGAATATTGGGATCAACTGAAAGAAAAACAAGACTCGTTTGGAGAACAGATCGCAGAGATCTGAGGTTGCGTTGTCATTTTTCTCTTCCTGGCCCTCTGTCTACCAAGCTGTGTCTGCAGCATGTGCCTCCTCTAGGACCTAAGGATTTGGGAGCTGGGCAAAGACAGGCCAGTGTTTTCACACTCTCCCAAGTGGGGATGCTAGGCCACAGATGTTTTAAAACATCCGACTTCTTTGTCTGTATTGCCTATTGGTCCTCAGAGCAGAAACATGGTTTTGAACTCCCAGCAGCCATTAGTTTTCAGATGAAATAGCCATTTCTCAGCATTTTATTTTCATTAAATTGAGAGCAATAGGGGATAGGATGTGACTCAGTTGGTAGAGTGAGTTCCATAATCAGGCATGGTGGTACACACCTGTAATCTCAACATTTCAGGATGGGGAGACTGTAGGATCAGGAGTTCCAGGTCATCTTCAGCTATATAGTATGTTTTGAGGCCAGAAGGAGCCATATCAAGATACTGTCTCAGGGAGGGTGGGCAAGGCTTATTGGTGTTGACCATGCTAGAGATGAATACGGAAGTTTGTAACAACATTGGAGTAAGGATATTAGAGCTTCTAGAAAACTCTGCTTTTGAGAAAATGTGCAGAAATGTCAAAATAGCAAGAAGTTTTAACCCAATGGACTTGCTACAGGGTCTTGAAAAAGCCAGGATTCCCAAGACACTAGCTAAATGAACCCTTGCCTTCCAACACTTGGGTTCTGCAATAGGCCAAGCAACTGTCATGCACCCACCAGTCACTTTGTTACAGTGTGACCCATGCCCATCTGGAACCATCCTCTTCTCCTTGATTTGTTTCTTTTCAAATCTGACATTATGGGTGGGACACAAGAGACCCTGGATCTTCAGCAGAGAACCTGACAGAGCTGCTATTGCTTGGGAACTCAGTGTCTCTGTCCTTTATGTTCCTCACTGACTAACTTTACCACTTACCCACTAGAGTCCCACACCTGATCTCCACACCTCCAGTCACTCTATGACTCCAGGAAGCTGGCCCTCCCCGCACCCAATGTTACTAGGATAGTGCTAAAGTCACATCTATCACATTTGAGACTCTCCACCAGAACATAGGATGCTTTAAATGGGGCAAAGAAATTTAAATGGGAAGAAATTATAGCATGAGCGAGTTTCTCCTTTTTGAGATAATCTTATTTGATAACAAACCTCACAGAGATGTACATTTTATCTGGAGACAAAGGCAGCGTGGCAGGGTCTGCATCGTGGTAATTGCATGTTTGGGTTTCATTCTTTAAAGTATGTTTCTATTATTTCAGTTTAGGAAAAAGACTGTTCGTCTATTCCGTTGCTGGGTGGCCCATCCACTGTAAAAATAGGTCAAGAACTGTAATCTAACTCGACTGCTGATAAATAATTAAAGCTAATGGAATTTTCGTAAATCTGTGAACTAAATTCTCTGAGTTGCTGCCAGGTCATACTGGATGCTGTTGTAGAGAGAGATTTTTTATTTAACACCCCAGTTTAAATGACATTTAAAACTTCTCCTCCACCTCACAGAGACTGTAAAGGGTATGTGCTCATCTATAAAAGCATCTGAAAGCATGAAGCCCATCAAATAGCCACGCCATTCACCTTCAGGTGATGAGATGGGAAGTGAAGGCTCCTGTATCCTGGGACAAAGGGAGACTTCATTTTTCACCAAGCTCTCTTTCAGTTGAACTCTGCAATTGAAGTATCATATCTTGTTTTAAGAACCTCCTACTCGTGGTTGGTTAAGTACTTGCCATGCAAGCATGAGGACCTGAATTGATCTCAAGAACTTATGGTAAAAGTTGACTGTGGTGGTTCATGCCTGCAGTCCCAGAGCTGAGGAGGACCCCTAGAATTTGCTGGCAGCCAGTCTAACTGAATCAGCAAGCTCCAGGTTCAACAAGAGCCACTGTTTAAAGAAAAGGTGGAGAGTGATTGAGGAAGTCACTCACTATCAACCTCAGGCCTCCACACTCATAAGCTTCACATCTGATCTGGGTTCTTGACTGTGTTGATAAAGGAGAATCATGGGTATTGTAAATGACACCAGGAATAAGTGCTTGGAGCTAATTTCCCTTCACAGGGAACTGTGATGCTCTGCATCTTCTTGAATTGCAGGTTGTTGTGAGGATGGATGGCTTACTTCTTAAGACAACAGGTCCCTTATTATTGTTTAGTGGTCCTGGCCTGTAACCTCAGCACTCAGGAGGAAGGAAGCAGGAAGATCATAAGTTGTAGGCCAGCATGAGCTACATAATGAGGTGTGAGATCTGCCGTCCTTCTGTCTGTCAGACACACACACACACACACACACACACCAAGAAGGAAAAGTTGGGGTGTTGGGAGCAATTTGTTGTTACTTTTTAGGAAGGGGAGATTGATTTGCTCTTTTTCAAGAAGCTGTCCTGTTTTTAGAGGGCTCTATTAACTTCGTATGTATTCACTTTCTTGTAGTTATCAGTAATGAATCCAGATTTTTTAAATGATTCTGTACATAGAAATGTCTAGATTACAGAATAAATCATCCTGTTTAAATTGTTCCTACCTAGCATACGAATGTTCTGGAATCTGAGTTTTTTGGATTTATCCCTCCGTCCCTCCGCCCCTCCCTCCCTCCCTCAGAAGAGTTTTCTGTATCTCAGGCTGGGTTGGAGCACACTACAAATGCCTGATCCTCCTGCCTCCAGCTCACAAGTGCCATATTTATAGCCATACATCATTACACCTGGCTTATGTGGTATTAGAGATGGAACATAGAGCTTCAGGAATGCTAGACAGGCATTCTACCAACTGGGCTGCAGTCCTAGCCATGCTTTCTGTATTTAAAAATTTTTATTTTGAGATACAGTTTGACCATGTACACTAGGCTGACCTCAAACCTTTGGCTCT
Source organism: Myodes glareolus (assembly GCF_982192425.1). Classification (NCBI taxonomy): domain Eukaryota; kingdom Metazoa; phylum Chordata; class Mammalia; order Rodentia; family Cricetidae; genus Myodes; species Myodes glareolus. The sequence goes on from NC_142027.1 coordinate 110,013,979, forward strand.
CAACCCTCCTGCCTCAGCTTCCCTAGTCCTGGGATTACAGGTATGTAATGTAATGTAAACCATTGTAATTGTAAACCACCAATGCCTGGTTTAAGTGAAATGCCTACCAAGTATTACTAAGCAACAATGTTATAGCCACTCTTCACCAGAGAGGTTTCTACCAAAGCTCAACACTTTTCCAGCTCGGTGGAAAGTCCTGACCTGATATGAGTTTTCTTGTGAAAGGCAGGACAGGTGGTCTGAGTGTAGGATGGCATGACTCTGACATTCCCAGGTGAACTTGACAACTGGCAAGTTCCACTGACCAGTTCAAAGACTGTGGCTTCAAAGGGCAGCCCTGACCCCATTCTCCTAACTGTCTGCCAGTTCTGTGATTGCTCAGCAGAAGGCCCAGTGTCTTGGAGAGAGATAATTGATCTATTTCAAATATTCACAGGACCAGGTGAGCAGCACCACCCCCTTGAGACTCATCATGCCTGTTAGAACCATCACTACTTCTCTCTTTCTGTTCTCACCCCTCATTCCTGCCTATAAATCAAGTCACGAATACTTTGTATGTATCTCAGAAGACCAGGACCCTTTTTTTAAAAATACAAAATATCACAATAGTCTCTAAAATAGGAGTTACTATATAGTTTTTTTAGATTAAAAAAAAAGCAGTGACTTGCGGCCTATTATTGTACTGTATTTAATTTTGAAGTAATCCTATTTTGTCAGCTATAATACTTAGATTTTTATGTGTTTTGTCCATTTCAGAATCAGGGTGAATATGAATGAATGTTGACCATTAAAATATAAAAGCGCTTGTTTCTCTTCCTGCAGTTTAGAACAATGGCGTGTCTTGCATTTGGTGCTATCAGTTTTAGCACAATATACTATATAAAAATGTGCTTTGGGGGCTGGAGAGATGACAACATTTAAGACCAATGGCAAGGGACCTGGGTTCAAGTCCTAGTTCTGACATGGCAGCTAACAATTGTATGTAACTTCAGTTTTAGGGGATCTGATGCCCTCTTCTGGCTTTCTCAGGTACCAGGCATACATGATGCACAGACAACATGCAGTCAAAATAAATGATAAAACTCACATAAATAATAAAAATAAAAATTTGAAATGTGCTTTGAACATATACTTAGGACATTTTCATTTTTTTAAAAAAAATACGTATTTTGTGTGTGTGTGTGAGAAAAAGGGGGGGGAGATCAGAGAATTTGGTTCTTTCTTTTCTTCCATCATACAGACTCTGGAGTTGAACTTGAGTTGCCAGGCTTGGCAGCAAGCTCATTTACTTTACTGGCTCTGTAAGACATTTTCAGTCAGAATTTCCTTTGTGGGGTGTGTGTGTGTGTGTGTGTGTGTGTGTTGGGGGTCATCTATTCATGTGCATGTGAAGGTCAGTGGACTATCTCAGGTGTCATTCTCCAGGAGCTATCCACCTTGTTTTTTGATGCCAGGTCTCTTCCTGGCCCAGAGATCTCCAATAGGCTAGGCTGACTGGCCAGCAAGCCACAGAAATCTGCCTGTCTGTGTCTTCCTAGTGTTGGGACCACAAGTTCACACCACCATCCCTGACTAAATAAGAGTTTTCTGGCTTTGAGGTTTTGATAATGAAGGCAAAGTGAAGGCTTCATAAAGTCCTAATAAATGATTTTTTTCCAGTCCTATGTGGTAATGTGATATGCCTCCTCACCTTCAATATTTCTGAGGGTCCTTTGTGAAAACCAGTCTTCTTTTACCTGGGTTAAGCCCTACCCCAGCTTGTCAAACAAACTTGACACAAGAAGAAAATGTGAGCTGAAATTAAGGAGTGAAGAAAGTTGGACCCCAACCCTGAACAAGCAAATCTGGATCCTGAGGTGACACTTAAGCCGGAGGTCTGAGGGGATGGGAGCAGGAGAGATGTCACAAGGAACTAGTGACCTAAGACCCCAAAGAGGGGACAGAGTCTTCCAGTAACTTCTTCTGGGCCTCAGATAAACCAACAGTCCAGGTCCATGAGGGCCTTTGAGTACGTGTTTATGGAGCCCACACACCTCCTAAATGTAGGGCTAAGAACATAGTTGGAGCATTCTTTGTATTTTACCTCTTTTCCTTTTAAGCCAGAGTAACTGTCTCAACCAACTTTTTTTTAAAGAAAAGATTTATTTATTTTCTTATGTATGTGAGTGTTTTGTCTGTATGTGTGTATGTGCACCACATACATGCCTGATGCTTACAGACACAAGAAAATGGCTTCAGATCACCTGGAACTAGAATTCCAGATGATTGTGAGCACCATGTGGGTGCTGGGAGTCAAACCTAGGTCATCTGAAAGAGTAACATGTATACTGTAAGGAGCCGCCAGGATGTCGCCTTGGCGAGATAGTGCCAGCGGTCCTACAGCCTGGAGGTATACAGATTCTTTGATGCTGCCGTGCTGGCCAGAGTGCTTGGGGCCTATGTTTTGCATTTCAGAGCCTTGGTTCCCTGACCTGTCCTGTGGCCTTGGGCCCTAGCAGAATGGCATCAACCAATCATCATTCGAGCCTCTCACCCTAGAAAAGCGGCTGCCTTTGGGTTTTTCCGCTCTCTCGTCTTCCCTTTTCCCCATTCCCCTTTTCAACCGAGTGCTCCAATAAATTGTGATTGAGAAGGATTCTTGATTTTGTGATCGGTCCTTCTTGCTGGACAAGGAGTGCGTGTCACAGTATACTTCTTAACTGCTGAGCCAACTCTCTAGCCCAGAATAATGAAAATTGTGTCTGCATAGAAGTTTCTCTGGTAATGTCACCTTTTTTGCTATATGCTCAAGAGAGAGGGCCAGACAAATCATTTTGACCTTTTCCAACAGACATCTAATAGTAATCTCTTCAAGGCATTTCTTTCCCCTAATAAAAATATGCATTTACCGTATGTATATGTGTGTGTATATTTGTTGTGATTATAGGTAGTGTAGGTATAGGTTTGTGTAGAGGTCAGAGGTCAATCTCATCCTATTCCCCAGAAATTTTCCATCTTGCTTTTTGAAACAAGGCTTCTAACTAGCATATGGGTCTCAGTAAGTCAACTTGACTGGCTAACCCCAATACGCCCAGGGATTCTCCATGCCCAGCTTTTTACCAGGGTGCTAGGGATCAAACTCAGGTCCTCATGGTTGCATGGCAAGCAGCTAACTGACTGAACCATCTCCTCACGAGATGTTCCCACAAGAGCACCACTTTCTGTGATTAAGACCTGTTTTGCTTTTTGTTTAGTGAGGATACAAGATGGAACAAAAATTGATAATGCTGAAAAACCCTTAACTCAATTCAGTGTTCAACTCTATTCTTAGGGCTTTTAAACAGATGTCAGTTACCATTCCAGTGTGGTTTCAATCAACCTGAACCCCACCTTTCTTCAGTTGGCAATGGTCAGGATGGTTGCAACAGTGATGACCCAAGACCAGAAGCAGCAGAGACTGTGGTTTCAGTGGCTGTCTAGAATACAAAGGGCACCATGCTTTAAAAAGAGGATAAATCACTTCCTGTTCATGCTGACGGTGACAGAGTCCCGTGGGCCAGAACTGAGCAGCTTTGAATCTCTCTACTTAGTTTAGTAACAAACCAGATAATATTTGCAGGCAGCAGATTGAGATAAGGCATTTCTCAAACTGCCGAGAAATAAAATTAGAATGGGTGACTTTTAGCTGGTGATTTGAAGTGCATCTGTGTCAGTTTGTGTGAGACATGTGAATACATAGTCATTTCTTCTTCCCATCAGCCTTTGGGAAGGGTAGGGGGTACACATGCACCTGTGTGCAGACAGATGCACATCTGGCTTTAATATCAAAAGGTTGCTTCAGGGACTGGGATTGTGGCCCAATTGGCAAAGCCCTGTATTCCATCCCCAGATCACACCAGCTTGGCATGTATATTCCTGTATTCTCAGCATCCGTGAGGTAGAGGCAGGGGGATTGAGGAGTTCAAGATTATCCTTAACTGCATTGAGTTCAAGTCCAGTGAAATCCTATTTTTAAAAGCCCCAAATAATTAGAAAGGGGGAGTGGCAAGCCTGTCATGAGCGGTGTAGCTCTCTGGCCTTCCTAGAACCCTGTTAGGCTGCAGAGATAATTCTGTTACCTTCTTGCTTCAGACAGTAGTTTTCTTATAAGGCCAACTTTTTACCAAGAGGTGGGCTTGGGGAGCCCAGGGTCCTTTTCTCTGCTGTGGTCCCCATGTCTGGGCTGCTCATTTCTGTCATCTTGTAACCTCACCCAGCTTCTCTCTGTGGTCCCCATATTGGGGGCTCTTCATTTCTGTCATTTTATAACCTTACCTAGCTTTTCTCTTAATCCTCTGAATGAGGCTTTATAAGAGAGGACCTGACTGGTACAGCTCAGGTTGGACTTGAGCTTGCCATCCTCCTGAGTCAGCCTCCCTTGTGCACAAGTCACCACACGTGAGTTCCATAAGCCATCTGAGTAACACATGTGTCCATCAGTACCATGTTACTCTTTTGGTGGCTACTACATCATGCCATTCCACACTTGTGGTGATTTTAATCCTTTATACAATTTTAGCCTAGTGTGAACTAGAGAGAAAGGTGGATGGGGAGACTGAGTTCAGTTCAGTTCCTAACTTGTCCAGCTCCCTGACCTTAGACAAATTTCCTTCCCCTTCTAAGCTGTGGACATCTTTCTGTTCAATGTTCCAAGCCATGGTGTAGATGGGATCACTGGACAAAGGTTAAGGACTGCTGGTGCCCAGCACAAATTGAACATTCAGTTAGCACTCTTTGGCCTGGTTCTGTTCCTCCCTGTCCTTTCCCCTTAGGCTTTAACTAAAGGTTCAACACATTTGCTATGGCAGCTTCCAAACCTACTCCAGCTGGTCTCTGTTCCCTGGAGCTTCCCAGCTGCTAAATCTAGTCTTGTCTTCCCTTGGTCCTTTGCTCTGCAGCAGTCTGTAGAAGCAACACCCTTCTCTTGGGAACACTCTCTGTTTAGCTCTTCATTCTCCTGGCTGTCTTAGAGTTCTTGTCCACATCTTAACCTCTCCCATTGACCCTCCCTCCCAGGAGAGTACTTATTTGTAAATGCATCTCTTGGCATGAGCTACCCGTGATAGAGATGGTCAACCACCTGTGGCAAAGGATGGTCACCAGGTCCTGTGTTTCCTCCCCACTGAGCCATGTAGCAAATATCCAGTATACTAAGACTTAATGTAAAGTGATTGTGAACATCACACAGAGTTCTTATATAGCTCAGACTGACCTTGAACTTCTGAGGTTCCCACCTTTACTTACCAAGTACTGGAATTACAAGTGTGCTTCACTACAATGCTCATTAGAAAAATGATTAGAAAAATGATTCAGTGGTTAAAAGTGCTGCTGCTCCTGCAGAGGGCCAGGTTTCCATTCACAGGTGGTTTATAACTACCTGTAACTCTAGTTCCAAGAGATCCAACACCCTTTTCTGGCCTCTTTGGGCACCTGCATGCAGGTACAAAGACAGATGCAAAATTATAAATGAATAAAATTAATTTTTTATAAGTATGGCTATATAATTCGAGCCCTTGGGAGGTGGAAGTTCAAGGTTATCCTTAGCTACATAATGCTTTAGATGAGAATTTGTCTCAAAAAACAAACAAACCCAAGAAACATAAATCTTTCTCCTGTCATCCTTTCTTTTAATCTTTCTTTGCCCTTCACTGTTAGATTTTTATCCTGTCCTTCTGGAACGGGTAGTGGGCTGAACAGAATAGTATTTTATTTCCTATTGCTACCATCTGCTTATAACAACAGGAATACATCATCTAACACCGCTGGAGGGTGGGAATTCAGAACAGGATTTACGAGGTGGACATGGAGGTGCCAGCAAAAGCTGCATTCCTTCCAGAAGCTTTGGGGAGGTCTGGTTCCAACCTGTGCCAGTTTTGCCAGGCTATGCTTATCCTCTGGCCAGGACCCCACATCTTCTGTACTCCCAGTCTCAGCTTCAGTGTCAGACTCCCCTCCTGACTCCCTCTCGGAAGGACTCCTGTGTTTTTCTTGGGTACTCTAATGACATTGGTCCCATTTGGATGGTCCAGGATTTTCTCCCTAACTCAGGATTGTTAACATAATCACAGCTGCAATGTCACTTTACTGTGTGAACTCATGTATTCGCAGGCCTCAAGATATCTTTTGGGGGCCATTAGTCTCCACAGGTAGCAATGTTTGTGTAAAAAAAAAAAAGCCTGTGAATGCATCTCATTGCTTTCTGGCATTGAACATAGTGTAAAAATACAGTAATCATCCAGTGGAGGAGCAAAAAATACTGGTTTCTCCAAAGAAGTAAAGGTGGTACATGTATGAATGCAGCCCTTAGGAAACTATGGGTAAGGGAGGTGACTCAGTGGGTAAAATGTCTTGCCATGTGAGCATGAGGATCTGAGTTTGATCCCCAGCACCCACATAAAAGCTGGATGTGTAGGACCATGTACTTAATAATACCAGTGTTGGAAGGCAGAGACACTGGTGCCTCACTGGCCAGAAAGCCTAGCTGAATCAACTCCAGGCCACTGAGAGACCCTGCCTCAAAAAGTAAGCAGAAAGCAAGTGAGGAAGACACTCAACTCCTGGCCTCCACAAGGACACATGCACACATTCACATGAACATGTACATATACCACACACACAACATGTGCATGTTAGAAGTTGCACTGTTTTGTTCCATTTTGTCGTAGAACAAGGCCTTGCTTTGTGATTTTTCTGAGAAAATAATCTGCACAGAGCCCTCGTAGGAATCCTAACCCATGTTGTTCTTCTCTTTCTTCCCATGGCTGTTTCCTGACCTCCTTTCTACCCAGGATTTGCGTAAGCAGGTAGCACCACTGCTCAAGAGCTTCCAAGGGGAGGTAAGTGAGCCTTTATGTTCACTTTTGCTCAAGCCACCTTTTGTTTTTGTGTTGGTTATTTTTCTTATTACTGTGACAAAACACCTGACAGAAGCAACTTAAGGAAGAAATGTTGATTGTAGCTCACAGTTTGAAGGTGCAGTCTGGGTCATGGTGGGAAGGGATGGCAACAGTAGCATAAGGCATCTTGGTCACATCCTCATTCAGGAAGCAGAGAAATGAATGCTGATGCTCAGCTAACCTTCTCCTTTTTATTCAGACTGGGTGAGAAGCTATGGAAGTGGTACTGAATGTGTCTTACTTCCTGAAAAACCCTTCCACTCTCCGCTTGCCCTGATGTCTCCAGGGACATCGCCCTTTCCCCAACAGACAGGCTGTTAAGATGACAGTAGATCAGAAATACCTTTAGAAAAAAGCCAATAATAACTGTTGTCTTTGACTGAAAAGTTTGAAATTTTATAATCATAATGATTACAAGTAATTATTATGGCAAAGTCATCAAATTTAACTCATGTTGAAATTAGATTGATTGATTGCTGTACTTAATTTTCTGTTTCACAAGCCCAGACAATTAGTTGGGAGCAGGAGTTAACCTCAGTGTTCAATCCAACTTGAAGCATGTCTACTCCAACAGTAATTTAAATAATCCCTCATAACCAGGCCTGGTAGAGCATTCTTGTAATTCACCCAGCACTCAGAAGACAGAGATAGGAGGATTTCGTTCTAGATCTCAGCTACATAGTGTGTTCCAGTTCAGCCTATGCTATATGGCAATACCTTGTCTAAATACAAACATATTCACACCTGGGACATACTGAGGTCAGATCTCCTGGAACTGAAGTTATACATGGTTATGAGCCACCATCTGGGTGCTGGGAGTAGAACTCTGGTCCCCTGCAAGAGCAACAAAATGCTCTTAACTAACCTGAGCCACCTCTACATCCCGTTAATCTTTTTAACCTACTGAAGCTTTGATATATTTCTTCACTTTTGGAGCAGAGGCAGGCAGATCTCTGAGTTTGAGACCAGCCTGGTGTACAAGAACTAGTTCCAGGACAGGTCCCAAAGCTACAGAGAAACCTTGTCTTGAAAAACCAAAACTAACCAAACAAACAAAAATAAAAACCCAGTGTTGAGTATGTTCATTTGGGTAATTTTTTTGTTCATTTCTGTTTTTTCTTTTATCTATTTGATTTATGGTCATAGGTAAACTGTACTGTAGTACTTTTTGAAAGCTGTTGCTTAGCTCAAGTTTTCCACACTTTTATTTGTCTTCTAATAAGACTGTGAGGTTTTACCTAAAATTTCTCCCAGGTTCCACACTAGTACTGCCAGTATCTCCCTGATCTTCCACCTTCCAGGCCACACTTTTCTCAGAGGGGACAAGGAGAGAAGAGAAAATTCTAGAAATGGCCTTTTCTTGCAGGGAGTACATTGCCTTAATCAGGGAATCACAGTCCTTATAGAGCACCACGGATGATGCCACCAAGGTCCTACTTGAGGAAACAGTGAGCTTCTTGGGCTTACATACAAAGTATGTAATAATAATATAAAAATAAAAAGCGAGAAGCCTGGATAACCTCAGAGCAACCGCAGCACCACAGAGTCTCACCCCAAATGGACAGCAACATCCCTGTAGCTACATAAGAGGAGTCCCAACTTCCACAGTCTGTGTACCCTGTGCCACATGTACAAAGCCACATGTGATCGGAGCAGAACTGTATGCAAATATCTGGGAAATGTAAGAGGAAGTGACTAAGTGTGCAGTGGCTCCCAAAACGTCTTCTGTGATGTATACCAGTTTTTAGGCTCCATCTTGAAGGTCACTTACAAGTCATCACGGCTGCTCTGATGAAGATAATGGCAGTGATGCTAGGAGCAAAGCACTATATAACACACAGTGCACACAGTTCTCTCTAGGAGAGTTCTGTCAGCCATTCATGGGATCGACAGAAAATTCCATTAGAAAATAGAACATGAACATCCTAATTTATCTTCTGAAGCCACTATAACCTAGATGTCAGAATCAGACAAGAACAAAACAAGAAGGAAAATCAAAGTCATTCTTATTTAGCTATAAATAAATAGTTTAGGAGCCCTAAGAAAGGTAAGTGGAAGCCACTAGGCGTCCCTAGAATAGTTTTATTTAACAGTAGAAGATTACATTATTATTACTTTATAACATGGCCAGATGGAGAATTACCATTTCACTAACATAAGAAAATATTTTGATAAAAATCTGTTCAAGAGGATTGGTTAAGAGCAGCTATTGCAAAGGACCTGGGTTCAGTACCCAGCATCCACATGGCAGCTCATGACCACCTGTACTCCAGTTCTAGGGGATCCAGAATTCTCTTCTGCCTTCACAGACATGAGGCACATAAGTGATATACAGACATATTCTCAAACATACTCATGAATAAAATAAATAACTTTAAAAAATGATTAAACAGAAACTATTAGCAAGCTATAAATAGAAACTTTTTTAACCTTGAAAAAAACTGCCTATTTACTCCAACAATAGTCATCAAACCTATTTGTGTTAGAAACAATTTCCTTTACAACCAAGAACTAGGAAGATGGTTCAGTGGTACAGCACTTGTGTAGAATCCCCCAGCAAGGGACAGAGTGGGACAGGGTTATGACTCAGTGGTAGAGCTCTTTTATGGAATGCATAAGGCCGTGGATTTGATCCCTAGCACCAATAAGACAAATAGTAAGTAAAGTTAACCTTGAAGACAATTAAAAAGTTTGAAAATAATAAACCAAAGAATGACAACCTAAGTTGTTGCATAATTGGAGTCCATGGCCAAAAGAACGCTGCAGCCTACAGTTACAGCCCTTACAATGCTAGACTCAAAAGTGATAGCATGTGAATTTGTTTAGTAAGAGTTTGGTGTGACTCTGTTAGTCTTTGTATATTTGCAATATTTGTTTCAGAACATAATAATTCTGATTACATAGCAAAAACTGCATGACTTTTGTTTGCTTGGTTTGTTTGTGACAGGGTGTCATGTAGCCCAGATTGGCCTTACTCACCATGTAACCAAGGAAGACCTTGAATTCCTGGTCCCCCTTTCCTCTACTTTCCAAGTGTTGGATGGAACCCAGGGATTCTTGCATGCTTGACAAGTGCTCTTCTCACTAAGCTACATCCCAGGCTCCATGATTGGTTTCAGTTTGCCAGTGAAACTCAGGTGCTCAGGTAAAGCTATAGACTTAGATTAGACATGCTAACAAGGAAGGCAAAATGGTAATCATATTCAAAGTGTCCAACACTGAAATTCCATGTGGGGGTCAAGTAGGGAAGAAAAAGTAGTACCTTTTCCTGCCCATTGCAAGGTTCACGCATGACCCTATAACTAAAAACAGATGAGTAAGAGAAGGTTTACACACTTAGTGAAAGCTTCCCTTCAGAAGCAAAGACCAGAGCTGACACAGGAGGGTGCAGATTTCAAGACCAGCCTGTGAAGCAGAGTGAATGGAGTGCCAGCCTCCACTATATAGTAAGAACTTGTTTCAAAAATGCTGCATACATTTATTGTATGCAGTATATTTCATATATATGTATGTATGTATGTTATATATTATATACTATTATAAATGTGTGTGTTGTTTTATATAGGATCACACGTGACCCATGTTAACCGGCTACATAGCTTGTAATCCTAGTAGTAAAAACAGGAGGATCAGAAGTTCAAGGCCGTCTTTGGGTCCATAGCAAGATCAGAAGTTCAAGGCCATCTTTGGGTACATAGCAAATTTATTGGACACATAGGACCCTGTCATAAAAACTTTTTTTTTTTTTAAGGAACAGAGACATCAGAGATCCCTACAAGTATCTTTAATGGGGGCCCTGTAGAGCAAGAAAGAGAGCTCTAGCCACCTTGAGGACAGGTCAGATTGACTAATACCTTCTCCTATGTGGCCCTCTGCCCTGGACCTCTTTCTTATCCAGCTCAGTCACCCTCAAGCCCTGGGCCCTTCTGGAGTAGTGGAAGGGACCACTGTGGTTAAGGTGGCAATGGGAATGGTGCATTTTAAAGAGCAAAACCTCAAGGCCAAACCAGCACAGGGTCCTCCTGGAGGTTGGCTGGGTGATGGCTCAATTAGAGGCGCGCGGGACTGTGCTGAGGCAAGTAGGCCAGCTCTATAATTGAAAGCACATTTTCCCCTCTGAAGCTGCAGCTGGTTTAGCTCTGCTCATGCAGAAAAGGATATAACCTTGCATAACATAGGAAATGAACGGTTGAGAGAGAAGCCAAATTCAATTTTAGTCAGATATGTTGAGGCCGAGCCCATGATCTATGGGAGCCGGGGCCTGAGCAGCTCGCATGTGGAAAGGCGCGCACTCAGCACTCTATTAATCACGGCCGCCCGCCTGGCGCTGCCGCCCCTGTGTATAGGGGGCCACTGCGCCCGCGCTCCTCCTCAGCGCTGGAGAGCAGCCAAGCACTCCAGAAGTTAACCTCTTAAAGACCCAGAGCTGCTTTCTGTTGAATAAATGTAATTTTGTGGTCAGAAATAAATGCTTGTGATGTAGCAGGGAGCTTTGAAAACAACAGCGAGCCAAAGCTATTACAAATTGCTCCGTGTTGGGGAAGTCAACAGCACACATCAAAATTCCGCGTGTAAGGCAAATTGATTTCGGCCCAGAGCTCTGCAGCTATTCAATAAAAGTCCTATTAAACCATTGTGTGTAATGAACAATCCAGAGCAAATCTAATATTTTCAGAGGGTAATTATTTTTAACGTCCTCTCGGTAGCCATCACTAGATTTCTTGAATGTTTACAGTGATACCCAAATGGAGTATTCTCTACCCAGCTGTCATTTGGCCTCTGAGCTTGGAAATCCCTCTGCTTTGGGCTCCAGCTGCCTAGCAGGCACCTGGCAGTCTCCTTGTGCCTAGAGTTAAGTGAGGGCTAGCCCTGCTCCTCCAGGAAGATGTTCAGGGGCTCTGGTGTCTCCCAGACACATAGATGTCTGAGAAGTTTTGTTGAATCAGCCTGAACTGGTGGAAACAGGCAAAATGGAGCTAAGGAAGCCTGAGTGAGGTCAGTGCAATATTAGTAGTGTTCACATAGAACCTCAGGTAACAGGCAAGAAAGTCAGATCCTGTGTGATCCAGAGACCCATGTCAGTATCCAGGGGAACCATGGCAGACCTGGCACCATGGCACATGTCTGTTTTACTTTGTTTTCTTGATCATGTGGAAATCATGGTGATTCACACAGCTAAGCAAGGCTCACCTCAGTCCCACTCCTGTTCAGTTCATGGTGGATATGTAACCCTGCCTCACCAAGCCACAATTCTTAATGTCAGTCTTCTGTCTAGACTGCAAGTTCTCAAAGACAAGAGCTGCTTATTCTTTCTTTGATTCAGTGATACTTATTTGTCAAGCCTTACCTGAACTACACCTTGATATGTAATGGCAGAAAGATTCATGCAGATACTGTTTTCAATGAGTTTAATGTGTGATCTGTGTCCCATGTTACACAGTGCTTGGTGAATAGTAAACATCATTAAATAAAAGATGCAAGGAAGAGGAATGACTAATGGATCTTTGTGGTTGGGTGAAGGTAGATGGGTTAGTTAGATGGATTGGTGAGTGAGTTAGAAGGATGTTATTCATTGGAATGAATAGATGGATTTGTATGAGTGAGGATGGATGGGTAGATGAATGGGATGGATGGATTGATGGTTGTTGGTAAAGGCATGAATGGATAGATGGATGGATATGGAAGAGAGTAGATGGACTGATGAATAGGATAGATGGATATTAGTGAGTAGGGTAGATGGATGGATAACTGAATGGGTAGGTGGACTGGAAGAGTTTATGGAAGAAGTGGTTGAGTGTCTGGATAGATGGATGGATGAAAGGGGATGAATGGATGGATGATAAAGCAGATGGCAGGAGCTAGATGTATGGGGATGAGTGAATGATTTGATAGATTAATGGGAATGGATGGGTGGATGTCTAAGGTTAGATGGGTTTATAGAGAAGGTATATGAAATGGAATAGACAGATGGATAATTGCATAGATTGAGATTGGCAAAAATGCATGAATCAAACAGAAAAATTGTGTTCTAGTTATTTTCTATTATTGTGATAACCAACCAAGACCAAAAGGAATCTGCAGAAGAAAAGGTTTCATTTTACAGCTTGCAAGTCTATAATAAAGGGAAGCCAGGACAGGAACTCAGAGGAAGGAACCTATAGGCAGGAACCTATAGGCAGAAACTATGAGGAGTGCTACTTGATATCTTGCTCTCTGTGGCTTTTTCAGCCTGAATTACAGAACTCAGGGCCACCTGTCCAGTGTTGGCACCACACACATGGGTTGTGCCCTTCCATATTAATAATAATCAATAATAATCAATAGCATGTCCCACAGTCTTGTCTTCAGGTCAGTCTTACAGAGGTATTTTCTCAATTAAAGTTCCTTCTTTATGGATGATTTTATCTTATGTCATGTTGACAAATTTTTAACCAGCACAGATAGATAGATAGATAGATAGATAGATAGATAGATAGATAGATAGATAGATAGATAGATAATATATAGACAGATATCTGCATAGGTGAAAGTAACACTTTTACTATATAAATTAAAAACATCCCCATCAGTAAAAAGGCTTTATCTTCTGTCAGCTTCTGTACTTAACCCAACTCATGGATATTAAGATAAGAGTACTAGTCCTAAAGATAGTAAGCTTAAGACCTGGTGCCCCTGACTGTAACATTGGTCAAATCAGCTGACTTCTCGGTGCCTCTGCCAATTCAAATGCTGAACACGAGGGCTCAATGGAATACATCTGGATGAGAATTAGAACAGTATTTATAAACCTGACATGGTAGCAGTCCATGATCCCAGCACCAAGAGGGTCAGAAGTCCAAAGACTTCCTCAGCTACCTAGAGAGCTCCAGGCTAGCTTGGGCTATAAGAAACCGTATTGAAAGGGGAAAGGGAACAGTGAGGAGAGAACAGTAAGAAGATAAAGGAAGAAAGGAAACAGTATTTGGGCATAAGAATAAACTGATACTACTTCCCCTACAAGCCTAAAATTAATCCTGGTCACATAGATTTGTTCAAATATGAATATGGTCAAATCAAATTTTAATGACTTGCATGCCTGATTCTCTACATATCTTCTTTTGGAAAAACTACATCTGGATGTTCATTAGGTTTCCCTAGAGTCCAGTAACTCAATGCAACAATTCTATGAATGAGACTGAAACCAAGGATCAAATGGCCAAAAGGTCAGGTTCCCAGAGTGAACTTGAGAGCAGAGATCACTTAGAAACATAAGTGACTGGGGTGTGGCTCAGTGGTAGAGCACCTGCCTAGAATCTCCCAGTGAGAGGCTCAGGTGTTTCTTGTTGGCTATACTCACCCTTCAGTGATCTATATGGTTTTCCTTATACCAGTACCACATTTGGTTAACAGGGTTTGTGGTAATTCATCAACTGGGAAGTATGAGTCTTCCAACTTTTTCCAGTTTCAAGATTTGTCTGATGAGGTCCTTGCATTTCCACACAGATTTCAGGATCAGTCTATCATTTTTGGCAATGAAGCCAGCTGAGATTTTGGAGTGCAGTGTATTGAATCTGTAAATCAGCTTTGTGGCTGTTACTATTGTCATGGTATTAAGTCTTCAATTCAGCAAAGGCCTCCATTTAATTTAGGTTTTTTCTGCAATGTTTTGTTGTTTTCAGAGTAAATTTTATACTTCTTTTTTAAAAAATTCTTTGACAATTTCATATGTTCACAATGTAGTTTTCTTCTTTTTTTCTTTCTTTTTTTTCTTTTTTAAGACATCATCTCACCATGTAGCTCTGACTGACCTTGAACTCAGAGTATACAACTCACAGAGATCCATGTGCCTCTGCTTCCTAGCACTGGAATTAAAGACATGTTATACTATGCCCAGCTTTGCAATGTATCTTGATCATATCTGTCCCAAATCTGCCCCCTTCCACTCTTGCTCAGACCCTCAATACTTTCCTTTCCCTCTGTGATGTCCTCTTTTTTGGACACTGAATCCAGTAAGTGCCATGGTTTTTAGTAGGAGATAAAAGTAAAAGTCTTCTGCTAGTTGGGGATTGTGAACCTCCCCACACTCTGTTTTCATGGTGGGAATGAAGGAAAGAATGAACTAGAGAGTGAGGCTGGCAGTTGGCTCCTCCCACCTCTGCACTGAGCCTGCCCACAGCAGTCTCCCGCCACTGGTGTGATCTGTGGCTTACCTTGCAGTTCTGGTTGAGCTTTAGAAAAACTGCAGGCAGCTAATCCTTCAGCCTCACACAGCTCTTCATCTGCATGCCGAAAATGGAATGTCAGTGGTGACATAAGGGCCCCGAAGACTGCACGGAGAGGACGTTAATTATCAGTTTGATTGTCTGCATTGTTCTTCCTCTGACACTTACCCATACCTCTGCCTGTGGCCTCTCACTCTTAACCCATTCATTCTTTATTGCAACATTTTCTTTTAGATTTTTGCTAAAACACACTTTCCTCATCCAAAAATAGATGAGTTGGACTAGCAAGATGGCTCAGCAGTAGTGGCACTTGCCAGTAAGCCTACTGGCCTGAGCTTTTATCCCCAGAACCCCCATGATGGAGGGAGAGAGCTGACTCCTCAACAATATTCTCTGCCCTCCACATTCAAAATACAAAGGTTTTTTTTGTTTTGTCTTGTTTTCATTTTTTGTTTTGTTTTAAGAGAAAGATTTTTTTTTTTCTCTTGTAGTTCATACTGATTTTCAATTCAACATGTAGACCAGGATGGTCTTGAACTCCTGTTTCTTCTGCTCTCTACCTTACAGGTGCTGGGACAGCAGGGATTGTGCCGCCATGCCCAGGACCATAGCAGACTTGTTTCTGCTACTGATACAAAACACTGTTGTTATAGGTCTTTCATATACGTATCGACTTTTTATCTATACATGTAATTCTTGAGACTTGAGTTGTACTGTCAACTTTGGAATTAAAAAAAAAAAATCTTTGCTCCCTAGTTAAGCCAGCATCACACAGGAATTAACAACCTGATTACTTTGCAAGCATTACATTACTTTTCTTTTGAGCTAACATAGCACATTGTTAAATACAGACAGTCTTCAATACAGACTCAGAATTGTACTGTCAAGTATAGTAAAGCAATAGGTCTGAAGCTTAGTGGGTAGAATGCTTGCCTAGCAAACACAAAGCCCTGGGTTCTGTCACCATCGCTGTACAAACTGAGTGTAGAGGTGCACACTCTGATCTCAGCACTCCTGTAATGGAGGCAGGAGGATCAAAAATCCATTGTCAGCTGATAGCGGTGGTGCACATATTTAATCCCAGCACTCAGGATACAGAGGCAGGTGGATCTCTGTGAGTTTGAGGTTGGCTTGGTCTATAAATTGAGTTCTGGGACAGCCAGGGCTACATAGAGAAACTCTGTCTCCAAAAAGGGGGGAGGGGCAAAAAATACAGTATATTTGTCAGCCTGTCAAATTCAAGACCATTCTGAACTATATTCAGCCCTGACTCAAAATAAGAAGACAAAGGGAATAGATGTCTGGTAGAAGACTTTGGTCATGTTGCTGGAGGTGTGTTGTACGTCTCATTTGTAGAGCGATGCCTAGAGGAGTGGGGGACATTAGTTTTCAGTGTCTGTGGACCGCCAAAGGCTATCATTGCATCGTGTCTCAAAAAACGGGTGCTTATGCTCAGACAGCCCTTTTCATATTAACCAGCTTTGAAATGACTTGAAGACAAATTCCCAAACCATCAATTCTTTCCTGCAAGTGAAATAGTTGCTCACTGAGTATGGGTTTCCATTCTCTGAAAGAATATAGGAGCTGCAGCAAGGATTTTCCTTTTGGGAAACTCCTTGAGCGGGGGTGGGGGTGTGTGTGAGGTGGTGGTGAGTCTGGTCTGTAGCCCTGGCTCTATGGACAGTCTGATCTCCTGTGCTCGTGGGAGTGGCCTTAATTTATAAGTAGATGTGAGCCCAGTTCCAGGGATCAGTAGAAAATTCCGATGAGGCGCCTTCTAGGCTGAATAAAAATTGCTTGGTACTCCCAGGAACAGGGAGTGACTAGGTGTGGCTGGAAGGGGGGCGTGGCAGCAGGTGAGCCCCAAACTGCACAGGAAGCTTTTTTTTTTTTTATAAAGCAGGTGACCAGGGCCTGTGTGGTCTCATGATCCAACCTAGTCTAGTCATCACAGTGATGCCTCTATTTTCCTCCTGTTCATGTTGGTATTATGGGGTGGGAAGAGTAGATAGATTTGCCACCTCAGGCCTATATGTACACAAAGGAGCCATAAGGTATAACCTGGGAACCTGATTCCACACCCTTTCTTTAGACCTCACCCAAAGAGCTGCCTCGCCTGTGTGCCACCGCCTGTGCACATAGTGACAGGCAGATAAGAATGGGATGAG
Source organism: Myodes glareolus (assembly GCF_982192425.1). Taxonomy (NCBI): domain Eukaryota; kingdom Metazoa; phylum Chordata; class Mammalia; order Rodentia; family Cricetidae; genus Myodes; species Myodes glareolus. Next base: position 110,031,262 of record NC_142027.1, read on the forward strand.
TGTAAGTTTCTTTCTGCCTTCCTCTTTGAATTTAGTCCAGACAAGAAGACCATTCCCTTCATAGACTCCTGCAGGCTTGCTCTTAGAGGGAACAAAGTCAATATCACTTGTTACTTCTCTGTGTTAAGTCACTTGGCTGTGTTAGAGCACTTGCTTGCTCAGCCCTGGTAGGTGACGTTTGTCACCTGTAGCCCCTGGCAGTTCTGATCAGACAGTCAGCCCCAAAGTTCTAGCATTTCCACCCAACTCTGCTCTTCCCTGGAACTCTGCCAACCAGAGGAAGTCTGGACTGAATCTAGAAGAAGTGGACTTGGGCATAGGTAGTCTGCCTTGCCTGGATATGCCTGAGAAGGCTCAGGTGGAAACCTGAAAACAGAAAGTGCTGCAGCCTGCATCACTGGCTACCAGCAGTAGATAAGAACAGCCACCTAGGAAAGATGAGCTAGCGGCTAACGCATATGTCAGGACAGCAACCATAGGGAGAAGGCAGAAGAAAGGGGATCACAAGAAGGCTGTCAGAATTCTCAAAATGTCCTCATTATTCCAGACCATTAGAGAAGACTTACCAGGGAACTGGCAGTCTCAGCTAGAAACTTGGCTTCTCTTAAACCTCATGGGCTGGGGATGTGGCTTGACTGGTAGGTCAAGCATACATGAAATCATGGGTTTGACCCCCAGCACTGAATAAACTGTACATGGAAACACATATCTGTGGAGGCAAGAGGATCAAGAGTTCAAGGTAATCCCCAGCTAAATAGTGAATTCAAGGGTAGCTTGAACTATGTGAGATCTTGTCCTGGAAGGAAAGAAAGAAGGAAAAAACTTAGTATCTACTTACTTCATGGATTACTTAAACCCACTGCCTACCCTTGTCATCTTGGGACTGGGTTTGAACTTGCTGCCTTTGTGGAAAAGTCGAAGAAAGGAGCGCTTAGAACCACACAGACTTGGAATTTGATTCCTGGTGCTGTCAGAGTGGCTTAAACACAGAAATGATTGCCTTCTGGTCCTGAGACTAAAGGACAAGGTGAAAGTCTGAACCGGATTGGTTTCTTTTGAGAACAAGGTAGTGGCAAATGATAATCCTTGGTATGTAGAAGCAGCAGCCCAGCCCCTGTCAGTGATAGTCTCCCTGTGTATGTCTGCTAGAAAAAAAGCATTCCGGCGTTGCACAAACACATGAACAAGGTGTAAGTAACCTAGCAAGGCAATTTCTTTTTATGAAACATGTGGGTCATGAACAAAACCAGGCTGCAAACACATGGGACAGGAAGTTTGCTTAGTTTTTATACTAAAGCGGATGGTGATTCTGTGTCATCTCTTTGGTGATGTTGTCCCCCTCCATTTTACTGTGAATGTGTGTGTGTGTCTCCCCAACCCTCAAGTCACCCCTTGCTATAATGTCCTGTTAGGTTCAGGTGCACAGAGCTGACTTCCAGTTAACTTTATCACCTCAGAACCTGAAGTAAGGCCATATGCATGGCTGTGAGGGACTAGGAGTCATTTTTTGTTTTGTTTTGTTTCTGTTTGTTGACTTTTTGATGTCTTTTGGGGAGGAGTTGTTTTTCAAGACAGGGTTTCTCTGTTTAACAGCCCTGGCTGTCCTGGAACTCACTATATAGACCAGGCTGACCTAAGACTCATAGAGATCCACCTGCCTCTGCCTCCTAAAAGCTGGGATTAAAGGCAGGCACCACCACTGCCTGGCAGGGGTTAGGACTCATAGGTGGTTCCAGACATACAGTTCAGCACACCCCTCTTAGACATGCAAACAATTTCCACAGGGATCTGGAGGGACCAGTATCAGTATTCTTCCTGAATCCTGAGCTTGGTCTGCTGGAGGGGAAGTCACTTCAGTTACCCATAGTAAGAGTACCTGGGAAATGCAGGTACCTCCCTGGCCTGTGCTGTGATGGTTTCTGGAGCCAGTGCGGGGATCAAGGCACAAAGGCAGCTAGATACATAAGAAGTAGTCCATCCTAGGGGCAAGCCAAACATGGTGTTGGATACCTTTCTCAGTTCTTGGAGGTGGAGGCTGGGGGAATCCAGAGTTCAATTTTATTTCTAGCTACATAGTAAGTTCAAAGCTAGCATGGACTACAGGAGATCCTGGGGAGATGGGGAAAGAGGTATTTGCCTTGTAGATTATTTTGGGACAACACCCCCCCACCCATCAAATTACAATTTTTCTTAATGAAGGGAGAATAGAGTCTGAATTTTATTTTACTTTGTTTTTTCAATTTATTTATTTTTCCCCATTCGAAAATTTACGCTTCCTCCACTCCTCCCATTCTCCTCCTGATGCCCCACTCATCCTCCTTCCCCCTCCAGCCTTAAGAGAGGGCAGGGAACCCTGCCCTGTGGGAAGTCCAAGGCCCTCCCCCCTACATCCAGGCCTAGGAAGCTTTGCATCCAAATAGACTAGGGTCCCAAAAAGCCAGTACATGCAGTAAAAACAAGTCCCAGTGCCTTTATCAATGGCTTCTCAGTCAGTCCCCCTTGTCAGCCACATTCAGAGAGTCCGGTTTGATCGCATGTTCCTTCAGTCCCAGTCCAGCTGGATTTGGTGAGCTCCCATTAGAACAGGCGCACTATCTCAGTGGGTGGACCAACCCCTCGCCGTCCAGACTTTCTTGCTCATCTTCTCCCTCCATCTGATCTTCAACTGGACCCTATGTTCATAGCAGCATTATTTGTAATAGCCAGAACCTGGAAACAACCTAGATGCCCCTCAATGGAAGAATGGATAAAGAAATTGTGCAATATATACACATTAGAGTATTACTCAGTAGTAAAAAAATAATGACATCTTGAATTTTGCATGCAAATGGATGGAAATAGAAAACACTATCCTGAGTGAGATAACCCAGACCCAAAAAGACGAATATGGTATGTACTCACTCATTAGTGGATCCTAGCCGTAAATAAAGGACATTAAGCCTATAGTTCGCAAGCCTAGAGAAGCCAAATAACAAGGTGAACTCAAAGAAAAACATATATAGATCCTCCTGGGGGGCTGGAGAGATGGCTCAGTGGTTAAGAGCATTGCCTACTCTTCCAAAGGTTCTGGGTTCAATTCCCAGCAACCACATGGTGGCTCACAACCATCTGTAATGAGGTCTGGTGCCCTCTTCTGGCCTCCAGGCATATGCGTAGGCAGAATATTGTATAAATAAATAAATATTTTTTTTAAAAAAAAAAAAAGATCCTCCTGGAAATTGGAAGCAAACAAGATTGCCGGGCAAAACTTGGGAGCCTAGGGGTGGGGTGAAGGAAGGGGAGAGGGGGAAAGAGAAGGGAGAAAGGAAAGACTGGAGAGAGCTTGGGGGAGTGGGAGGGTGGAGATGGAGGAAGGGTGGATATAGAAGCAGAGAAGACGGTATCTACATTAAGGGAGCCATTTTAGGGTTGGCAAGAAACTTGGCTCTAGAGGGGATCCCAGTTGTCCACGGGGATGTCCCCAGCTAGGTCCTTGGGCAGCAGAGCAGAGGGTACCTGAACTGGCCTTGCCCCACTATCACACTGATGATTATCTCGAATATCACCATAGAATCTTCATCCATCAACGTATGGAGATAGAGACAGAGACCCTCATCAGAGCAACAGATAGAGTCTGAGTTTTAAACAAGTGACTTCAGATGTTGACTTTGAAACACTTGTTAGAAACTGCTGCTGTTTGCCGTGTCACTGCCTGTCCTGTATTAGAACTCCTGAGACCTAGGAGCCTGTGTCCCCCACTCTTCAATGATTCACCTTCCTTTCTCAGATTGCTCTCAGCCCTTAACAGACTGTTGCCTGGCCCAGGCGAGAGGCCCTATAATTAAGACCCATCTTTTGCCTCTTTAATAACACAGGAGAGAGAGTGATCCTAGGTAAGGCCAGGAGGAAACTGTAATTCCAGGTCCTCCTCCTGAGCTGGTACGAATTTAGTGCATGTAAAGGCTTGCTGCCTTAGGAGCAAGAGCTGTCTTTTGGCTTGGCAGCTGTATGACAGGAGGTAAATAGCATAACAAGGCAGTCTGAAACTCCTTGGAACCCCAGTCTACTTGGAGTTTCCTACTTCACCTTCCATGATATGAAGACATTGGCTGAGGAAAATGAGCTTGTCTGGGTCAGTTCATAAGACACAGCACAGACATAGAGCTTCCCCAGTGCCTATGGAAAACATTAGCAGTGTCCTTAACTTACTTTTTTCTATGCCTCATACTGACTCAGCATGCTCCAATTTTCCCCATTGGTCATTTCTCAATGCTTCCACATTGTCCTCTAGAATGAGGACAGAAAGATTTAAATGGTCTTCCAATCCCAGCCTCTTTCTAGGTATGTTCTACTGTGGTATATATCAGGTAAATGCTATCCTCCTCCATATATAGGGGTGGCCTCTTAGATTCTGACCCCACTTGCCCATCCAGTGTCATTGCCAATGAGTTTCATGTGTGTATATTTGTGCTTTCTCTCTAAGACCCTTGCTGACTGCTCCCATGTCCATGACTTGCTATAGCCTTATCCAAGGATCTTAACTTTTGTTCCACAACTAGAACATAAGCAAATATGTGAGGTAGGAGGATTAGGAAGTTCTAGGCTACCTCAGGCTATATAGTAAGACATTTTGAATTATCTCTTGTCTCCTTTCCTTTCAGATTGATGCACTGAGTAAAAGAAGCAAAGAAGCAGAGGCAGCCTTCTTGACTGTGTACAAAAGATTAATTGATGTTCCGGGTAAGTCAGGCCATTGCTAGCCAGTGAGAGCATTGTGTTTGCCTAGTTGTAACTGTTAGTTACTGTTTTTAGTTTTCCTAAGGTGGATGGATCATTCAGGCAGCTTCCCTGGGAAACCAAGGGGTTTGAAGAATGTGAAGTCTTTAGAACCCAGACTTTGGGTAAGCAGGAAGATGCAATGTATATAATCCCAGGCTCATGTCTGATTCCTCTGTAAGCACAGAAGCCCATGCCTGTGGCCATGCAGCAGGATGTTTGTGTCACATGAAAGTACAGTGTTCTGCAGTGGTCTCCCAAGGGCTCCACTCCCCTCCCCTCCAGGGTCACAGAGGATCAGTGACTTCTGGGAAAATATCTTTTCACTTAAAGGTTAAAGCTGACAGCCCCATTCACTGTGACTAAGTATTTGAGTTGCATCTTCTTTTAAAGGCATGCATTCAAGTTGAAGTGCTCCTTGTCAGGGATACCTCAAGGAGGTGCCATCCAAGTCCTTTAGAGCAGTGTGGTAGGTTCCTCATTCCTCAGCTTCCATGAGATTGAGAATCTGTCAGGACAGAAGGACATGATCACATGGGTCCTGGCTCCGCCCTGGAGGAAAAGTCACATAGCTGTCTTCCTCTGCCTACAAGGAAACCAAAGAACCCCCCCTATACACACTGCAGTCACATGTTTGCCCTGTTTGATAATTGTGCAGACATCACCCGTATGAGGCATGCCTTGGCAAACAAAGCAGAGCTTCTCTTTTGTGCCTGTACGAGTGTTGCATCCCTTCTAAGAAGGGCCTGGTCCGTAGCACTGTGGTCACTGACAGCCACCCAGTCAATGCCACCAGAGTTCGCTCTTCTCTCTGGGAACTGAACCAAACAAGGAATTCTCTGTATTGCTTTTCCCTTTGGATCTGTTTTCTTTTTCGTAAAATGGATAGGATGTGGGAATGCTGGAGTGGAGAATACTTTCCTATGTCTCACGTTTTTAATGCCTTAGGTGTTTGTCATGCTCTGAGCTCTAAATTCTGACCTTGGGATTTTCTGTAAGAGTTTGTATGTGAGAATGGGTTTTCTGAAGACTGCCCAAAACCCACAAGGAAGTTTCTGTATTATAATTATTTGGTGCTTAGGGTACACTGCATGCCCTAGTTTGCTTATCTGTTGCTGTAATAAAACAGCAACCAAATCAATTTGTGGTAGGAAAGCATTTATTTGACTTATATGTTCTGATCACATACATCTTTGAGAGGAGTTAGAACAGGGATCTAGAAACAGGAACTAAAACAGAGACCATGGAGAAAAACTGCTTATTGGCTTACTCTCCATGGCTTGCTCGGCCTGCCTTCTTGTACAACCCAGACTTCCTGCTCAGAGATGACACTGCTTACAGTGGACTGGGCACTCCCACATCCATCACTAATCAAGAATTGCCCACAGGAGCAATTCTCCTTCCCATGATTGCTCTAAGTTGCACTGTTCCTCAGGTGCCAGCAGTTTGATGAACACCTCTTACATTTTTTTTCTCTTATTTTACTTTTCATTGTCGCGGATTGAATCCCCCGGGACTTTGTACATGTTAATTAACTTGGTTCTCTTATATATAAGGCTTCTGAGGATGTTTTCTCAAACCATGTGATGTCCACACTGACTCCCAGGATGCAGAATTTATAGGAAAAGTACAGTCATTTCCATATCATTCATTCTCCAAGTGTTCTCTTGGTTCCTCCTGCTCTCTGCTCCTGCCATCACTGCAGGATTCCACAGGGAAGGGTGTTCCAGATGGGAGCTGAGCCTGTCAAGCTGGGGAATTATTCTTTTGTGTTCACAAAAGACTTACTTTCATTTTGATCTCAGCTGCCATTTTCAAGCTAAAACGTATATTCTGTGCAAAGTCATGTTTGTACCAGTATTTTCCCCTAGTGAAGTTTCCCAGATAAGTAAACACTTAACAGATTGTTGGATTCTTTATCTGAAATTATTTTCTACCTTCGTTTCCCACAGAACACAAATATATTGTTTTCTCATTAAAGTTATATTTTATATATAAAGACCTTATATTTTTATAGTTTTCATAGTTATCATATCGGACTGGAGAATTTTATTTTTACGTTTATTTGCTTGTGTACAAATGCACATACATGTGTGCCACAGAGCATGTGTGTCCATCAGAGAACAACTTGTCAGAGTCTGTTCTCCCCTTCTACCATTTGTGTCCTGGTAATCAAACTCGGGCCCACAAGCACCTTTATTCTCTGAGTCATTTCAACGGCCCATGTTTGGTTTTGGAGGCAGAGTTGTACTGTATATCTAAGGGTGGCTTCAGTTTCACTACATAGTCCAGGTTAATCTCTGGCTTACCACAATCCTCCTGTCTTGGTCTCACAATTACTAGAGATAGAGGTGTGTGCTACAACACCAAGCTTGAACTATCAGTAGTTTTCAACCTGTGGGTCATGACTCCTTTGTGGGTAGCATATCAGATCTCCTGCATATCAGATATTTACATTATGATTCATAACAATAACAAAATTACAGTTGTGGAATAGCAATGAAAATAATGTTGTGTTTGGGGGTCACCACAAGATGAGGAACTGTATTAAAGGATCGCAGCATTAAGAAGGTTGATAGGGTGTCTGTCTAGCCTACATGAAGCCCTAGGTTCCATCTGTAGCTACGTAAATCCAGACACTATGGTAAATACATGTAATTCCAGCACTCGGGGTAAAGGAAGATCTGGAATTCAAGCTCATTCTTGGCTACACACCAAGTTCAAGGCCAGCATGGTCTACTGGAGCGCCTGCCTCAAAAAAAAAAAAAATGTTTTTGTACAAACTCAACCCAAACACTTAAATTCCAAGTAGATCACTACCCTCAGCATGCTGTGCACTGACAGGTCTGACAAGTTTCCTAGGAAGCTGGGCTGGGATGCTCCACCTGGGTCATGCAGTCTGGTGATTGCTTAGATGAGGTAATCCTGTGGCTGGGGCTTCCAGGAAAGGCCTGGTCAATAGCGCCTCATTTATTGACAGCCACCCAGCCAGGCAGGGGTCCAGGAGCCTTCATTGTCTGTGGGCTTTAGGCTGCAGTCCAGTAGAGTACAGAAGGACTTGTGGACATATTGAGTTCTACTTAAGAGAGACAGGAACTCATATTAACAAGAAGCTTGGGGAAAACCGACAGGTATGTCAGCTACATGCCCTGTGGCTCAGTGCCAGGAGCCCAGGCAGGGCAGGATTGCCAGCCCCAGGAAGAGCTGGGTCAGGTCCTGAGGTGGCGCCAGCTGCCATGCCGCCTAAAGCTGTATTTGTTGTTTCTTCTTGCTCCTTGTTTGTGGAGTCTACCAGAGGGAAAGTGCCATATGGCCAAGGTTTATTCTCTTGCTCTTTGCCCACCAACAGGCATACAGAAAGTATGAGCCAGGCAGGTTATAGAACCTCCAGGGACCCCAAACCATTTTTAGCAGCAGTCACCAAAGAGACAGCTTCATCTCTATCTAGCTCTCATTCCCAGGTGCATGCCTGCTGTCTCCTGAACTGTCCATTGGGATGGCTAATGCCCCCTGTTCCCACCCAAGGGACACTGTCCTCTTCCTGGACCCTGCTTCTTTTGGGTAGTACTTCCTCTTACCCATATGCTCACCCAAGGACCATGTAGTCAGCCTGTCCTCCTAGCCTGTAGGATGTCTCTGTCCCAATTCCTGCCACTCTTCTTTACATTGCAGGTGCCCCAAGCACAGCTCAGTTCACCTCTTCCTAGACCTGCAGATTAATTTATATGAGGACCCAGAATCCTAAAATGTTCAACCTTATCCTGACACATTTTGCTCTGACCTAACAGTCTAGGTCTGTGTAGTTTAAGTAGAGAATTCACCATCTTCCTACCTCAGCCTCCCAAATGCTAAGATCATAACATGTATTGCCATACTCAACTTCCTGTCATTCCCCTCCCTTTTGAGACAGGGTCTGATGTAGCTCAGAGCTACCCTCAAACTTGATATGTAGCTGAGGATAACTTTAAACTTCTGATCCTCCTGCCTCCCCAACCTGAGTACTGGAATTAAAGGTATGTACCACCCTTTGACTCCAGAGTCTCATGCATGCTAGACAAGCAGTCTACCAATTGAACTACAGCCCAGCCATCTCACTGCTATTGTAACTATGGCTGTATGCTGCATAACAATGTTTTAGTCAACAAGGGAATGCATATACAATAACAGTGGTATTATAAGACTGTCACCTAGTGATTTCCTCCCTGTTTTGGCTTCTGTAATATTTCTTCAGAAATGACAGAATCCAGTAACACATTTCTCGCAATTTATCCTCATAGATGCCTGACTGTACTTGCTAACTGGGTTCTTTTGGAAGGGACACTCAAACAACATGGCCCTATTCCTAATCATTTCCCAGGCATCTACCCCAGTGTCTACCATGTAGTAGAAATTTGGTAAATATTTAGCCAGTGGATGTACAAGTGGATGTATCAAATCATTTCTTCAAAGTGCTTTCTGAAGTCAGATGGGTGGTGCTATAATCCCAGCACTAGGGTTGTGGAAGCAGGATGCTCAGAGTTTAAGGTTATCCTCACCTCTGTAAGAGTTTCACTGTAGGGCAATATGAATGACATGAAATTGTGCGGGGCAAACTAAACACAGTATGTACTCAAGGTTTCCCTGGTCTGTAGCTTTCTTCAATCAAATTTATACCTTGCTCCTGTGGTTGACACCACCCATGGGAATGAACTCCCTAGAGTATCTAAAGTATCAGACAGCATCTACTGCTCCAGAACAGATTGTCTTGTCACTGCCATGGAGAGGTTTAATAGCTCGCTGAATTTTCATTTAGCTTTTATGTCAGTCTATAAAGATTTTCATGGCTGCAAAGATATTGACACAGCCCTTCCATTTGGGGTCCAGCACATATGCTTGGCAAGTTTTCCATCCTGTGGCTTTAATGCCTAGCACATGCATTTGATTGAACAGCTGTCCTGCCTGCATCCCAGCCGGAATCTCCTTATACCCTGCCTATTCACCTGCCCCTGACCTCTAGCCACTTTGTGGACTAGGAGTGAAGGAGAAAGACTCTGCCAGCTTTGACTTCTTTCATCCCTCATGCCCACCCCCCTTCCCCAACAAAGCAGAGTGTGGTGTTGCACACCTGTAATCCCAGCACTTAGAAGGGTCAAGAATTCATAAATAAACCAGACCCTGCATCTATTCATCAGTTAAGAGAGAGTAGTATTGCTCTTGCAGGACCTGAGTTTCTAGTGCCCACATTAAGTGGCTCACAACTGTCTGTAACTTCAGCTCCAGGGATCAGATCGCTTTTTGGCTTCCACAGGTGCATGTGCGTGCACGCACACGCACACACACACAAATAATAATTCTAAAGAGACCTTGTCTTATTTAGGGTTTCTATTGCTACAGCGAAACACCATGACCAAAAACACATTGTGGAGGAACAGGTTTATTCAGTTTAAACTTCTACATTGCCGTTATCACCAAAGGGGGTCAGAACAGGACCTCAGACAGGGGAGGAACTGATGCAGAGGCCATGGACGAGTGCTGCTTACTGACTTGTTTTACATGGTTTGCTCAGCCTGCTTTCGTACCATCAGCCCAGGGATGACCCACCCACAATGGACTGGGCCCTCTCCCATCAACCACTAATTAAGAAAATGCCCTACAGCTGGATCTTATGGAGACATTTTTCCCAATTGGGGTTCCTTCCTCTCTGATGATGCTAGCTTGTGTCAAATTGACATAAGACCAGCCAGCACAGATCCTGTCTCCCAAAAAACAAAAACAACTATCAAAAATCCCAGCATGTTTAAGATACTGAATAGACCTTTATTGCAAAACAACCTTGAGTTATTATTGGTTATTATCCCAGCAGTTAAAATAATAATGGCCTAATATTTCCTTAGTGACAGAGAGATTTTTTAAAATTTTTTTCTCTTATGATCTACCTGCCTCTGCCTTCCCAGTGCTAGGATTAAAAGCATGAACCACTGGGTCCAGCTCAGGTATGGTTTGCTTGAGTTGGGTTTTCACTCTGTCACTCAGACCCTCCTGGAATCTCTAATTCTCCAGTCTCCGCCTCTCTGGTGCTGGGATTATAGATGTGTGCTACCAACACACTTAAGAACTCAAAGCCTTAGACTTCCATAAGAAGGTGTTTTACTCAGTCACATCTGTGGCTCCAGTTTAATTTTTTAGTAATTCATTAGTTATTTTATAATTTTTTATAATGTGCGTGTGCTTGCATGTTTGTGTCATATCAATATATGGAAATTAGAACCTTTAGAAGGTGATTTTCTCTTTCCATTATGTGAGTCCTGGGGATCAAACTTGCATCATCAGGCTTATCAGCAAATACATTTACCTGCTGAACTGTTATCCTTGTCCCCATTCATTTATTTTTTTGAAACAGGGTTTAATGTGGCCCAGGATAGCCTAACACTTGGTGTGCAACCAGCACTGGCCTTACATGTCTGATACTCCAGCCTCAGCTAGTGCTAAAATTCTGAGCATGCCTCACCATGCTTGGCTAATTTTTTTTTTTAATTCCACGCACTTCTCATTGAGATTTATATCCATTCTCTAACAATTCACCTCATGAGTACAAGTGTCATGACCATTTGCCAACTTTGTGACCTGATATGATTCCCGCAGTGAGGCTTCCCTCTGCATCGGTTTTCCTATTCTTGAGGCTGTCATCTCTCTGTATTTGGGTCCATGACTGTGGACAAGGGCAGAGTTTCAGATGGTTTCTTGATGCCAACAACTTTCCAGTGCACAAAGCACAGTCTAAGACATGCTGTTCAAGACATTTCAATTCTGCTAGCACCTCCTGGCAGTTTATTACATCAAGAAGCCTGGACGAAGAACACCAAAAGACTCAATTCCTTTCCTTCACCCCACTCCCCCAACACCGCACACACCCTTTGATCAGTAGAAAAAATGTCACAATTACAATTTGAGTAAAACAGCTTGTATCTCTAGCTGACGATACAAGAACTAAATGTCTCTGCTTTTAAAGGGTGACCCTCTCTCATAGCTAGAATATTATAGAATGGCCTCCCTTTGAAGGCTCTGCATGGCAGGAATTTTCCTGTTGGTATGCATAATCTGCCAGTCATTAACCTTGAGTGGGTGACTTTCTTCAGATTTTCATTCTGTAATAATGTATTTGTTTGCATGGTTAGAAGGGGGCAACACATAAATCAGCAGAACAATCACTTGCAGTCTAACTTTCTCAGTTGTTGTGCTGTCTAGTTTATGTCAGCTTGACATGAGCTAGAATCATCAGGGGAGGGAGTCTCAGCTGAGAAAATGCCTTCTTAAAGTTGAGCTGTAGGCAAGCCTGTAAAGCATTTTCTTGAGATGGGGGTGGGTCTGGGCCATTGTGTGTGGAGCTATCTCCCTGGGTTCTCTAAGAAAGCAAGCTGAGGAGTCATGGAGAACAAGCCAGTAAACAGCAAACTTCCATGACTGCTGCAATAGCTCCTGCCTCCAAGATCCTGCTCTGTTTGAGTTCCTGTCCTGAGTTCCTTCATTGATTAACAGTGATGTGGGCATATAAACCAAATAAACCCTTTCCTCCCAAGTTGCTTTGATCATAGTGTTTCATTCCAGCCAAAGTGACCCTGACTAAGCGTTACCCTTACCAGTGCATCACAGCTAAGAGCACAGTTAGCTGCCTACTTGTAAAGTACTCATAAAACTAAAACATGATTGGATGTCTGCTCTGGAAAGTTCTTGATGCAGTAGTTTTGGGGAGGTGTGTGTGTTGAGATAAAATCTGAAAGAGTAAGGCTGTCCTCATACTCACTACATGGCCCAGGCTGTCCTGGAACTCTGAATCCTTCCCAATCCTTCCAAGCACTGGGTTTATAGACCTGTGTTTCCACACCTGGTTATCAGTTTTGTGATAGTAGTGTGTGCCTTTAATCCCAGCACTTGGAAGGCAAAGACACATTACCAGCCCCGAAAAATATTCATCACCTCATGAATCAGGACTCCAGTCCACATTATAAGAACTGCCTCGATTTCTTTGATTGCCCTAGGAAACGGGCCTGTAGTTTTGGAAAGCACATGTGTGGTAGTTGCTTTTCTTATTGCTGTGACAAAAGCAGCTTAAGGGAGAAGGGGTTTGTTTTGGCTCACAGTTTTAGGACATACATCAAGAGGAGAAATGCAGCAGGAGCACAAGGCGCTGGTCATATTCCATCCGCAGTCAGGAAGCCAAGAGTTGAATGCTGGTTCTCAGCTCATTTTTCCTTTCCTTCAGTCCAGGACCCCAACCAGAAAATAAGTCTTTACTCTTCAATTAAATCTTTCTGCAAACACCTTCATAGTCAAATCCAGAGATGTATTTTCATGGTGATTCTAAATCTAGTTAAATTATTGACAGTGAAAATTAACCATCACAATATGACATGGGTTTTCTGAAGTGATAAGTGAGATCTTCCTAGAAAGAGCTCATTTGTGGGTCATTCTATTCCCAGAACTTTATACAAAGTTGGCAGAAATGGTACACAACCTTTTGCTGTTGTTGTTTGAGACAAGGTCTCAGTAGCCCCAGGTTGACCTCAAACTCATATAGCTGGGGCTGGAAAGATGGCTCAGAGGTTAAGACTGCTCTTCCAGAGGTCCTGAGTTCAATTCCCAGCAACCACATGGTGGCTCACAACCATCTGTAATGAGATCTGGTGCCCTCTTCTGGCCTACAGGCATACATGCAGAGGAACCCTGTATACATAATAAATAAATAAATCTTTAAAAAAAATACTCATATAGCTATTGATGACCTTGAACTCCTGTTCCCTCAACCTCTACCTCCTAAGTGCTGGGATTACAGGTGTGCACCATCATGCCCCATTTATGTGGTGCTAGACTGGGGATTGAATCCAGAGCACCAAGTGTATTAGGCAAATACACTATAAACAGAGCTATAGCCTCAGCTTGAGGTCTGCTTTTTAATGTCCCTCCACAGGGGTGAAATGGCCAGCTAGTCCTTTGTTTTGTTACTTTCTGGTGAGGACATGTCACAGACAAAATTAGAAACTTTCTTTCCATTCTTCCTTCTTCTCTGTTGGCCATAATGACTCCTAAGGAAAGCTGACAGGGTCTGATGTGTCAAATAGAAGTGCCTCTTGGTTTTCCAACCACCATGTCATTGGTGTGCTAGCCTTCAAGGCTGGAAAAATATGGTTGCCTCTAGTCCATTTCCAGAAAGATAGTCTAGCTCAGGTATTCCAGGTCTCCTGATGTTGGCAAACTAGGACCAATGCCCCTGACTCTTGCAGAGTGACTATAGTGGCCTGAGACCTACAAGATCTCCCTTACAGGTGTCTTGTCTGTCCTCCTGGGACATTTTGAGTCATATTACTAAGAAACAACCTCTGAGGCACCAAACCAAGACAAAAAGGGAACAGGGACATCTGAGGAGCAGTGTAGCTTGGGTTACAGGCAGGCACTCAGCTGCCTGTAACTCCTTGGCCTGGAGCTGGTCCTAAAACTGCTTCAAGATATAAGAAGCAAAGAGGCAATTGGGCTTCACACTGGAGGAATTAGAAACCAAACAGGAGACAACTTTTTTTTCCACCCTCCATCAATCAACTACAAACTCTTAGTTTTTATTTTTAGATAGTCTTACAGCGTCCATGCTGACCTCTGCATCACTGTCTACCAAGGATACCCCCCTGCTCTGGCTTCCACCTTCTGAGTTCTGGGATTGCAGGTGCACGCCACCATATCCTGTTTATGTGTGGTTGAGTGAATTGTGGAGCCCAGGACTTCATGCATGCTAGGCAAGGGGTCTCCCAATGGAACCATATCCCCAACACCCAGCTATAAACACTTTCAAAAAGTGAAAGTTACAAGGTAGATGCCTATGTCCGTGCCGGAAGCTTTGGCATGCTATCCTCATTCTTGATCCTGCCTACCCCAAACCCTTGGCTGTACTGGTGCTTTGAGAATTGAACTGATCCAGGGAATCCTTGATGTGCTTGCACACAGGGGTGTCTGGCCTGGTCCCATCTATTTCTCCCCATCCCTCCACCCCCAGCCCGGCCATGACTGGAGTGGTCCTGGCATGCTGGGTATCTAGACAGCTTTTCATCGGTTGCTCATCAGCATGCTAATTGTCATATAACTAATTATGCCTTGAATTCCAGTTGATTTTCTTAATGAGACAGCTGGGTTAATTATGTAATCGTATGATTACATTAGTCCAGAGTGTCCTGGCAAAAAGTAGAGTCTGCCTCTATGTGATGTCATCGCTGGGACGGTGCTCACAAGGAACACATTCATCCTGGTACTGGTGGCAGGGGACAGCCCTGTGCTGCCTGTAGAACTGTCTGTGCAAACATGAGCCCTGGGTTTAAAATAGGCTTCTAAGCCCTCACAGTATGGGAAAGATCTGTTTGCCGCAAGCCCAACTACCTCCAAATCTTCCCTGGCATAAACAGTCCTAGCCAGATCTGAAGCAGACTTGTCATCTTAGCAGCTTCAGTGAAGCCTATCATTGTGCCCTCCGTAATTCTGGGACCTCTTAGTTTGACACTACTTCACTTTATTGGAGCATGCCAGCTTCTTGGGTAGTAATCAGAGACTCCCAAATAAAATGTTTATATTAAAGTCCTGGAGGGCCAGGGCGAGTGGCTTGACCAGATAAATGGCCCCAGCATTGTCTTGCATTATGGCACCATCTCCACAGAAACATGTTCCTGGGGTCCACGCTTTTAAGTGGCCACTCCACCTGATTACACTGGCGTCCTGGTTCTTCCTCTGCCAGGATTTCCTTCTCAGCACAAACCAGGTAACTGCTGAAACTCAGCATTGGTCTTCTTGCAGATGTCGTCTAGGATTCTCGTCTTTCCTCACACCTAATAAGCGCACCCCCAGAAGTTGACCCTCACTTGAGTCCCTCCTATCACCCCTGCCACCACCTCCCTCATCCATAGTCCAGTGATCCCTTACTCCCTGGGCTCACCCTGCCTACTGCATCCTGCTGGCCACTCTTGGCCCCGTAGCCACACCCATCCGAACAAAGCACTGGCCAGAGATCTTAATGTATCTTCAGATTGACCTGAGAGACTCACTTTATAGCTGAGGATGACCTTGAATTTCTGATCTTCCTGCCTCTGCCTCCTGAGTACAGGTATGTGGCTCCAGGCCTGGTTTGTGTGGGATCAAACCCAGAACTTCATGTGTACTAGGCAGGTACTCTACCAACTGAGAGCTATCTTGTTTTTTAAGGCAGGGTCTCGGTCTCTCTCTCTCTCTCTCTCTCTCTCTCTCTCTCTCTCTCTCTCTCTCTCTCTCTCTCTCTGGGATTTGGGGTTCTCCAAGTAGGCTAAGGTGACTGACCAGCAAGCCCCCAAGGGTGCTTCTGTCTCCATTGGCAACCAGACCTGGGATTGCCATGGGCTGGGAATCAGAACTCAGGTCCTCGTGCTTGTATGGCAGGCACTTTACCCACTGAGCTGTCTTCCCAATTTGGCATTTTTTAAACAATTTGTCATCATATTGACCAGTCTGGCCTCGAGCTTACATAGATCTGTCTATCTGTGCCTTCCAGACTGCTGGAATTACAGGCATGAGCCACCACATCTGGCTTTGTAAGGAATGATTCGCTCCATCCAAAATACCAAAATTATTGGCATGATGTTAATCGTAGTATATTTATTATCTTTTATTTTTTTAAAGACAGAGTTACTATATATCTCTTGTTGGCCTAGAACTCCTTATATAGGCTAGCCTCAAATTCATTCATAGACTCCACCTGCCTCTGACTGTCAGTGTTGGCACTAAAGGCGTATTCTGCCATTTTAAGATCTGTAGGATGGGCCAATCGTGGTGGTGCATGCCTCAAATCCCAGCAGTCCAGGAAGCACAGGCAGGCAGGTCTCTGTGCAGTTGAGACCAGCCTGATCTACATACTGATTTCCATGCCAGCCAGGTCTGTAGTGAAACCCTGATGAGAGAGAGAGAGAGAGAGGGGGGGGGGGGATCCATTCTTTCATTCATTTTCTGATCTTGGGATTTGTAAATTCAGTTATTTTCTAGATCAGTCTGGCCGGAAGCTAATCAATTTCAATGATTTTTTTTTCTTTAAGAACCTGCTTTTGTTTGTATTGATTTTTTTTTCCTTTTTGCCTTTTCAGTTTTATTGCTCCCCAATCTCCTTTGCTCACTTCTGCTTACTTTGTGTTTGATTTGCTCCTTTTTTATGTTCTTAAGTGGAGGTCCAGGTCATGTTTTACTCCATTGTGGCCAGAGAATGTACTTTGGATGATATTTGTTCTTTTGAATTTATCAAGGCTTGTTTGCAGCTCTGCTTGTTATTGATGGATGTT
Source organism: Myodes glareolus (assembly GCF_982192425.1). Lineage (NCBI taxonomy): Eukaryota > Metazoa > Chordata > Mammalia > Rodentia > Cricetidae > Myodes > Myodes glareolus. The sequence continues at coordinate 110,048,328 of NC_142027.1, forward strand.
CCTCGTACATATGAAAGGAACACTTGTTGTGCAGCTGTGTGGGGCTACCAGAGTGCTTGGTAGTCTGTGTTTTTCCGCTTTTGCATCCATACTGACTGTTTGCTGGGTTTCTCAGTGGAAGAGCATCTGCATAGAGTCCCAGCCATAAAAGAGCTGTGGGAATGTCTCAGTTGTAGAGCCCTAGCCTTGCATTCTCAAGGCTCTGAGTTCCTTCCCCAGCACCATGGGAGGAAATTATACCTGTTTATGTTATTAATAAGTGTGAATGGAGATTTGAAATTTGTGCCCATGATTATTGATTTTTCTTTTTCTCCTGTCCTGTCAGTTTTTGATTACTGTATTTGGGGATGTGTGCCTCTAGTCCTTTAGGCAAGCCTTTGAGAGCTAGGTGTTAGTCTTGTTTATCATGTGTCCCCTCAGCACCCAGAACCGCCCTGGTATCTTTATCATTAACGTTATCGGTTACTTTGGTGGTGGTAGATGATTCTAGTCATGCCTAGCACCGAACTCCTCACTCCTCTTGTGTCTCTATTAAGGCAACTACTCAAGTATCTCTGTCTCCTCTTACTAAACAATGCCCCTCTTTTCCATTTATATGGAACCCATCTTCCACTCATCCGTGAGTGTGACTGGATTTTTTTGTTTTGCTTTGTTTTGTTTTGTTTTCTTGATATTTGATGTACCTGGGCTACCTCTCCAGAGAGGCTGGTTCTTGCTGACTTGGCTCAGTGTCCCTTGCAGTGCCCATCCCTGGCCTTTCCCAGATCATGTAGCCACTTAGGAAACCCTTGTTAAATTAGTACATGAAGAGACAGTATAATTGAGGTGGCTGCTGGCTCAGGAAATAGCATTCTTAATTATCATTTTGCATACCTGTTGGCCTGGCCAGCTTCCCTTCCCATCCCTGTCCCTGGGGGAGATGCCAGTGCCTGACACATCACAGCTTGCCCTCCCCCAGCTTCTGCAAGGATGACTAGAATTAATGAGATAATGTTACCGCGCTTCGCAAAATGTGCTGAATAAATCCAGGTGATAGGGTTGTTTGTTATATAATTATGCTGTTTAAGTCCTGAGTTGCATAACGAACTGCACACTACATCTGAGCATGCTTCAGGAATTAACTTATCAGATTTTTTTGAGTTTGTCTTGGTGGGTGGATGGGGATAGTGGCAAAGCATGTTGGGTTGGAGACTGGGCAGGTGGCTTACAGAACTTTGCATGTTATTCTTCTGTCAATGGGTGTGTTCTTTCTCCTCCCTCAGACAATTCCGTAATTGAACTGCTGAAATCAGAGGCTTCTGACGTACAGCCTGAGAGCTAACAATGCTTGTATGGAGTTTAAATGGCATTGGAAATCTTTAACGAGACAGAAAGCTATGATTTCCCCAGCTTAACATGCAGGTCGGGGTTTGGCCTGCTGAAGTTCATTGTTTCAGTCTCCAGCTCAAACATGCTAGGGCTATTATACCATCATGTGGTAATTAGCCGTTCCTTTAATATACATAATAAAAATTAAGCCTAAGAGGTACTTTACCAATGGCTTTTACATATCCCAAAACAATATTTCAATGCTGTGGGCCTTTAGTCATCATAAAGTTGGGAGTCTAATGCATCACACTGTTTGAACATTGAGTTCCTTTTCCATTCTGTAGCCAGTTTTGCTACTTTTACATTAACTTTAATACTGTTAAGTATAGATGCCACGATGAATAATTACAAGAGTGCCAGAACTTCCATTTACAGCGGGACATGTTGAGAATTTGTCCAAAGTCTTTGTTGGTTACTATTTGCTTCATAACATGTGTGTTCTCTTCGTATGTTACTGGATACCTGTTGAATGGCAAGATGAAAGCTATTTTTTTTTTTAATCAGAGATAGACACACTGGATCCTGGCCTTTAAATAGGAATGGCCCAGAGGAGCCCAAGGACATAGCTCAGTCAGTGCAGTACAGTGCTTGACAAACATGAGAATCCAAGTTCCATCCCCAGTACCCATGTAAAAGCTCCTGTGAGTTTGTACTCCCCAGAGCTGGGGAGGTGGAAACTGGTGGGTTTCTGGGACTTGCTGGCCAGCCAACCTAGCCTACGAAGGAAGGGAGGGAGGGAGGGAGGGAGGGAGGGAGGGAGGGAGGGAGGGAGGGAGGGAGGGAGGGAGGGAGGGAGGGAGGGAGGGAGGGAGGGAGGGAGGAAGGAAGGAAGGAAGGAAGGAAGGAAGGAAAATAAAGATCAAATTGACCCAGGCCAAATGAAAGACACTGCCTCAACAAAAGAGAAAGATTGAGGAAGATACCTTGTCCACATGTCCACATACACACGTATATAAAATGCGAGCTTAGTTCTTGAAAAGTCAAATTGGTACTATCAGTTGTGCTAGAAACATCGGTGAACATTTATGGAGTTTTTTCCAAGTACAGCACCTTCCCCTCTCCATCCCTGACGTGGATCAAGTTCTAGTTGTCTTTCTACATAAAGGAGGCTGTGGGCATATCACTCATTTCTCTCAAGGCAGTTTCCCAGCCTGAAGACATGGAGGCCAAAGAGGAATCCAGGTTTCCTGGGAAGATACTGCAATCAAAAAAAAAAAAAAAAAAACAAACCTGAGCTGCTCTGGGGATTCCATTTTTCTTGTTATTGCCACTCCTGCTTAGAAGAACTATGTTCCCAAAATAGCTCTAGCAATCTAAAATAACATAAATATTTTAATGCTGATTGAAATAATAATGAAAAGTCATGAATGAGAAAGGGAGACAGGCAGGGACTGTGTATATAGGCCACATAAGTGCCCAGTAGGCCTCAGATTCAGATGATGTACAGTGTTGGTATTAAGCCCCAGTGCAGGGCTCCCTAGGGGCTGCAGACTCTAACTCCACACATCCTAATGACACGTGGAGTAAACTCTGTGAACACATAGACATCTCAGAGAATGCCAGGCTCTGGTGAAACAGCATTCACAGAGCCATGGTGGGCCAGCCCCTGCTTCCAGGAACCAAGGGTGGTCTGAAAAATTAATGACTCTGGCATTGGAAAATTAAGTGAGCTCTTGAATATATACCCTCACTGATCTGCCATGTGTGGTGTTTAGCATTCCTTGAGAGGAGACTAAATCTCCATAACCATCCCCAGGCGAGGCTGGCGCCCCTGCCAGAAATAGATTCAGTAATCTTTCTAAGCCTTGTGACTTGGGTATTCTTCTACTCTCAGAATTCCAAAGGGTGTGTTCCCCTGGTGGGTTGTAATTGCCTCCTAGACAGAAGGAAAATGAAGATCAAATTGACCCAAGGCATTTAATGTCTGTCCGTCTTCTGCTGAGAATTCGTGGGAAAGCCAGAGGCCAAAACCCAGTCCTATAAATTGCATGTCTGATTTTTCCAACTGTAGACTATAATCTAATACTGAGTAAATCTGATGGCAGATATCATTCTTTTTGGAGGAGGAGGGCCAGTTTTTCTAAGTGTGAGTGAATGAACATCCATGTTGAAGCCAGAGGTCAGCTTCAGGTATTGTTCCTCAGGAGCCCGTGTCTCCCGCTGACCTGGTGTTCAGAAGTTCTGCAAGCATCGCTGGCAGTGAGCTAGAGAGGTCCATCTGTCTCCACCCCACTATTAGGATTACTAATGCCACACTTGACTTTTTATGTGGGTGCTGGGAACTCAGACTCAGGTCCTTATGCTTGTACACCAAGCTTTTTACAGACTGAGCCATCTCCCCAGCCCCAGTGTGTTCTTTTGTTCACAAGGTATTACAAGACAGGCCCAGATGCTCTTCTGCTCTATGTACTCTAATGGGAATTGGTGGCTTCCTAGCTGGCTGGCCACATGCCTGTCACAGGGGTAATGCTGAGTCACCCCCAGTTGTGTTTTTATAGGGGTCTCCAGTCTTAGAACCATCAGCTGCACACCACTGACTGTTCTTAACACCCATCATCAGTAAAGGAGGATGACAATTTAAATAATTATTATTATTATTATTTAAAAAGACCATGTCTTGCTGTAGATGTAATTTAGGGGATAGAGCACACACGAATTTCAACATGCACAAAGCACTGGATCAGATATCCAGCAGCACATGATATAACCGTGGTGTTACATGCCTCTAATGATAGAATTTGAGAAATGAAATCAGGGATCTGAAGTTCAAGGCCAGCATGGTATATATAAACCTCTGCCTCAAAAAGTAAAATAAAATAAAGGGTAATGTCCTTACAGAGACCCAAGAGTTTTCATGTATAGAATAGTGATCACCTGGAGTCAGCCAGCTTAGGTCAGCTTTACCTGGGTCTACCAGCCAATCAGGTGAACTCGGACCAGCCTTCCTCTGTACTGAATTTCAGTGCTACTTCTATACTATGTCATTGTGAGACTCTTGCAAGGGAATGTGCTGTCTGTACAAGTGTTATATGGCGTTTAATTCCAAGTTCATGAACTTCCTAGACACATTTAAACAGAGACACTGTTCCATGGAGTAGTATCATCCAGAGAAGGCTCTGCAGTAAGATAGACTTCCCTGGAGCCCCTTCCTCCCACTCAGTACACCCATGGCTCTCTTTTCACTGACCAATGGATGAAAATTTTTAGAGAACTGCACAAGAGTTAGCAAATACCATGAGTCCTGTCATCACCACATTTTTGCATATTAAGGATCTTGTATTGAGTTCTTTCTTTATCAAACTACCTAGCAGAAGGAAGAATTAAGGCCCCAAGAGAGTCTCCAGGAGGTGAGTTCTGGCCTAGAACTACCAGTAAGGGACTGGTGTGGCTCAGAAGTACAACACCTACTTAGTTGCCCCCCAGTAAGGAACTAAGGGTATGTCAGCATAAGAGGACTTGCCTAGAATCCACCAGTGAGAACCTGAGAACATGGCTTGGCTGTGGTAGTGTTTCCTGGATGAGGGTCTGGGTACAGTATGCTGATCTGTGTTCTCCCATTGTGTAGATCCTGTACCAGCCCTGGACCTCGGGCAACAGCTGGAAATAAAAGTGCAGCGTCTACATGACATTGAAACGGAGAACCAGAAGCTTAGAGAAACACTAGAAGAATACAACAAGGAGTTTGCCGAAGTGAAACATCAAGGTCAGTGGCAAATCCTGCCTGGCTTTGCTTTCTTCCCCTTCCCCCTTAATTGCCTTCTTCATACTGTTGGGACTGGCTGTAATTGTTACCCTCCTCATGAAGCCAGGGTGGGGCAAGCAGCCGAATCTCTTAAACAAAGATAATGACACTGCCTAACTATGCCACAGCTAAACTTTTCCTCCCGCAATAACTACATTGGATTTTTTTATTGCTCTTGGTCTGGGCCGGATCAGGATTCTTTGAAAATTTCTCCTGTATCATCTTGTGATAGGATCTGTCATTTCAAAGACTGATGTGTCGCCTCTGGGCGACACCTGTCAGACAGCCAACTCCTGATCAAAGGGTCATACACAGTAAGTCATTTAGTAATTGCTACTGATCCATTAAGACTCCAGACAAGATGCATCCTTGCAAGTTGTGTGCTTACACACCATTCTTCCCATGTCGACCTCATCCATTCATTATGGATCTCCTGGAAAAGAAAGGGGAAAAAATAGACTCTTGACAGGACTACCTTACTTCACAAGTCAGGCGTGGCAAAGGCTTTTTCTTGACAGGGAATGAACAAATATAAAGAAATTTGTTCTACACCTAAAAGCCAAGTGTGTTCAAAATCCTAGAACCATGTCCTAGCCTGATGTAAGCTGCAAATCCAGCTACTTTGGAGGCCAAGGTCAGAGGATCCAAAGTTCAGAGTCTGCCTAAGCTATAGGTTGAGTTTAAGGCTGCTCTGAGCAATTTAGTAAAAGCAAAAAGAGAGCTGAGGTATATAGCTAAATAGTTGAAAATCTTCCAGTGTGGGATTGTGGGTGTGGTTCAGTGTTTACCCAGCCTTGCATCATCAAGGCCCTAAGTTCAATTCTCCATTGATAAAAAATAAAAACAAACAATACGAAATGCCCCAGAGCTTCCTGACTTCCTTGTGTTGAAGAAAAAAGCTATTCAACAGCAATCACAAGATTTATAAGGCAACTCCTAAGTTTCTTTTGTGTCTATGTGTCCTCATGGTTTTGTTTTAGAGATATAGATGAAGACCTCGATGGAAGGGAGGGGCATCAACCTGCCTGGCTCCTCTGCCTCCCTGCTATTTAGTGAGCTTTAGAAAACTAATCAAAAGCTCAATGACTAGGATTGTGAAGAACATTCTTTTGCCCTTAGAGAATGTTGGAGACTTGGGATGGGGCACTGTCTGTGGGAAGATCCATAAAGAGGCTGGAATGACATAGGAAGAGCTCCAAGGACAGACAGGCATGGAGAGTGGGCAGCTAGCCCCTGGCTTCTCTTAGGGACCCTTGATCACACACTGCCTGGAACTTGAATTCATGGTGGGATGCAGAAAATGTGGGGATCAGATCCCACTTGAGTCTGGTTCTACTGAGACTATGATGGCCTTTGGGACCACAAGGGACAGCATTGTCCTGCTTGGAAGGGAGTTGTTAGGCATGTGAAGCTGGGATTCTTCAAGACTTTTCTCTCCCCCAGCAACCTTCTGCAGCAATTGCCAGTAAAATTTGTTTCTTTTGAAATGCCCAGTGCCTGGGTTACAGATAATTATGTGCACACCTGCTTTGTTACACACACCTAGAGAAAATCTAGTTCTTTTTATTTTTAACTCCAATGGCATGCCTTTTTTGCTACCTTTGAGACAGGGATTTTACCTAACCCAGGTTTACCTCAAAGTTACCATGTATCTCAGGCTGGCCTAAAACTCAATGTATAGCCCAGTCTGATATCAGACTCACTGTAAACAGCCTTGGCTAAACCTCAAATTCATTCTGTAACTCAGACTGCCTTCAAACTCACCATGTAGCCCATGCTGACTTCCAAACTTACCTTGCATTTAAGTCTATCCTCAAACTTACTAAGAAGTTCAGAGTAGTCTTCAACTAGTAATTCTTTTACCTCAGCCTCCCTGAAAATGCTAACATCATTTCATTCCTCATTTGTTTTCAGAGAGTGTTCATGGGAACACACAAAATATACACTGCCTGACAGATGACACTACAGAGAGCTAGAACTACAAGCCCTATCTGGCCTGTCAGTTTCTGCTTCTCCATTTATTACCTCAAATACCTGTACCAGATTCTGGGAATGCAAATAAACTCAAGTAGACACGATCACCCAAACTCCATGGTGGTTTCTCCCTTCCCCAGTACAGTAAATGGCATTCAGCCACGGTACCTGGCATTTTTCATTCCATGAGAAACAATAGCAAAGCTGCCTTGATGAGGGCTTGATGAGGGCTATGTCTGACTCCACTTCCAAATGTTTGCCCCTTTCCTCTGTAGTAAAGTCTTTAAATCTACACCAAAACTTTATTAGTCTGCCCTCTGTAGAGGACCAACTTAAGGATGCATCAGTAAGACAATATATGTTTTACCATCGATTTCCCCCTTTTCTAAGTGTGCTGGAGGGACCACCACAATCCTTCCTGGCAAAACCCATTGATCCTCTCCAACTTGAATACTACAAGTTCAATTTCACATTGAGGGAGTAAAAGGTCCCCAAAGGGACTCATAACCATTGATTTTGTGTCAGCGTGGACAAGCTCAAGTTTAAAATACAGTGATCCCAGCAGGTTACAAAAGCCTGGTTCACCCAGCTATGAGGAACCGCTTCCCTTACCGCTGGTTTTTCGGTCTTTCATTCTGCAGAGGTTACGATAAAAGCACTTAAGGAGAAAATCCGAGAATACGAGCAGACTCTGAAGAGCCAGGCCGAGACCATTGCTCTGGAGAAGGAACAGAAATTGCAAAATGATTTTGCTGAGAAGGAGAGGTGAGTGCAGCCTCACAGCTCCCATCACCACTACAGCACCAATAAACACTTCACTTCTAACCCTGACGTCACATGACAGTTTGAAAAATGCACTTGTGAAATCAGCCCAGGTTGTTGACTAAAGTGTCAAAGCTCCTAAGCAAAGTTTTGTTTGAAGGACTTAGATGTCACTCAGTGGTGGAGCATCTGTCTGTAGTCCCCACTGTGAGTGAGGCCTTGGGTTCCATCCTCAACACTGCTGGAAAGTTTTGTTTAAAAAAAATGACAGCAATCCTTGCTTCTTCATTGTAAAATCCCTTGAGTGCAAAGTGTCACTTTTCTCCTGGTGGCCATGGCAACAGGCAGCCGGAACAGAAGTGTTTCTCAGACCTGCAGAATGAGAACAAGGATTGTATAAGTTGAACACAAGTTGACAAATGACAGCTGTACTTGAACTGAGGCAACAGAGGACAGGTTCTGCCAACATGTGCCTTCTGCAAAAAAGCCTGAACTCCATCTACCTTCATTGAATCTGATATTTATGTGTCACGTAAAAAATAGCTTTTGTTTTGTTTTGCTTTGCTTCTTTCTATTGTACCAGTACCTCATAAAGCAAGGAATTGAGGTACTCTAATCCAAAAATCTGAAATATTCTTGACATGTAAAACTGTAAATACTGAAAATGTTTAGTATGCCCTGGACTGAGATCACTCAAAATCCATACCTAGCATGCGCAGGATTGTGGTTTCCATCCCAGCACCAAAAGAAACAAAATGTTCAGGCTTTTTAGAGCACTCTAGACTTGACACTTTCACCCAGTGCCATCTATATAAAGATTCCAGAATTTAAAAATCTCTAAATAAAAGACTGTCACAGTTGTGGTCTACGCATTTTGGATGAGGGACCCTCGGCCTGGATCAGTAAAATGTACCAATGCTGCACCTGACTAATGACAGTTATAGCTTTCTAATGGTTTATTTTATTCCAGACTTTCTCCATAAATGAGTAGTTTTCTGCTAATGGAACAATTTAATGAAAATCAGATTTCTTGTAAAAGCTATGGGGACTCCTGAGCTTGTTAGTTCCAACTGTGTTAGTCAGATTTTTAAAAACTTTAGTTAAATTAAGATGTTAAATTTTAGCACTAGCATGAGGAAATGCACATACATTTTAACAGGAGGCACTAATTAGATTTATAGTTTCAAGTAAGTGGCTAAGTTTACTCACAAGGGGTGTGAGGTGTGTGTGTGTGTGTGTGTTTGTGTGTGTGTAGGCCAAAGGTCAGTGTCCTTTACTCTCCACTTTTTTCTTTGAGACAGGTCTCTCACTGAATCTGGAGACCAATTCAGCTAGACCAATTGGTCAGGTCCTCAAACTTGTGTGGCAAACAATTGACCCATTTAGCCATATTGCCAGCCCTCAGCATGGTGTTTTATTCTACTTGTGAGCATTGATTTCATGGCTAATTCACCAGAGTTCTATGGGGTTACCTCAAAAAGATCACAGGAGCCAGGTACAGTGGCACACACATGATTCCAGTATTCATGAGTCTCAGGTATAAGAATCATGTGTTCCTTTTTGTTTTGAACAAAGTCCTACTATGTAGCCTTGGCTAGTCTGGAACTTAATAGGTAGACCAGAATGGCTTCAAACTCCCAGAAGTCTGCCTGCCTGCGAGTGCTAGAATTAAAGATATGAAAGACATACACACCTGGCAGATCATGGAGCTACATAGCAAGACCTTGTCTACAATAGCAAAATAAAGCAAAAATAAAAGACATCCTGGGCAGTGGTGGTGCACGCCTTTAATCCTAGGACTTGACTCTCAAGATAGGCAGGCAGATCTTTGTGAGTTTGAGGCAGCCTGGTCTACTAAGTTCCAGGACAGCCAGGACTGTTATATAGAGAAACCTTTCCAAACCTATTCTTGGAAAACCAAAAGAAAAAGCTAAGCTGAGGCTCCTTCATAAAGCTCATGCTTAACTGCATGATGCCCTTGCTCAGTCTCCAACACCAATATATAAGAAAAAAAAAAGAAAAGAAATAAAAAAAAAAAACTTCTTCTGGTTATATTTCTGTTACTATGATAAAATATTATGACCAAAAGCAACTTGAAGAGGAATGTATTTCTTCTGTCTTTTAGGTCACAATTCATCATTGTTTGAAGTCAGGGCAGGAACATGGAGCAGAAACAATAGAGGAATACTTCTTTCTTACACATCCCAGAAGTACCTGCCCAAGGATGGTACCACCCTTAGCGACTGGGCCCTCTTGCTTTAATTAATAATTAAGACACTCCACACCTCTAAAATGCCTACCAGCCAATCTGATCTAGGCAATTTCACAATCATGGTTTTCTCTCAGATGACTCTAGGCTGTGTCAAGTTGACAATTAAATCTAACTAGGACACCTCCCATGTCTCACAGAAGCTTCAGGGATACTGTGGTGCTGAGTTCAGTGGCTCCATTTATAAAGAAGGAAAAGCTAGGTGTGGTGGTGCATGCCTTTAGTCCCAGAACCTGGGGAGCAGAGGCATTCAGATCTCAAACCTCTGAGTTTGGGGCCAACTTGGTCTATGACCAGTTCCAGATCAGTGATGGCTACATAGTTAGACCCTGATCTAAATACAAGTAAAAACGAACAAATATAAGGAAAATAGGTTCAGGCATGGTAGCCCATACCTTTAATCTCAGCTTTCAGGAGACTGATGTAGGCAGATTTATGTGAATTTGAGGCCGGCCTGGTCTACATAGAGTTTTAGGCCAGAGACCCTGTCTTACCCCCCCCCAAAAAAAGTGGAAAGAGATCCAAGTTCAGAAAGTAACCTCCACATGGGCAACATATACACAATAATAATTAAAATAATTAAAGAAAGTATGGTGCAATGCTTGATTGTGCAGGAAAATACAGCACTCTAAACCCCTCACTTCCTTCCATGAAAACTGGATAAGGGGATATGAGCCATCTCTAACCATAACTCTTCTTAGTCATGGAAACTATAATTCAATAAAATTCACAACAGCCTGAGCAAACAATACAGCAAGATAAGAGTGAAAACCACAGGATTTAAAGTTTCATACATTCACTGGCAGAGTGTTCCAGATTCCGTCCCTAGCACCACTTACTCAAGTATGTTGACATCAATTTTACTCCCAGCACTGGAGAGGTAAAAAATCAGGAATTCAAGGTTATCCTCAACTCCATAATCAGTTTGAGGCCAACTTGTGCTGCATGAGACCCATTCTCAAAAAAGAAAGGAAGGGAGGGAGGGGGAGAGAGAGAGAGAAAGAAAGAAAGAGCTTGTACATAGTGTAATAGGTAGCATGCATCCCTTCAGCCTCATACAGTATGAAAGTGTGGAAATAAATGATATGGGAATGTAGTACTGTTCGGGTAAATTCAAATTAGGTAAAGGAATGGATTATATTAAAAGAGAATAATATTTAGGGAAAGGAATGAAAACAAAACTTTACCTTTATTACCTTTCTTTACATGCAGAAAAAAATCATGTGGAGCCAGGCATAGTGACTATGCCTGTAATTCCAGCAAATCGGAACCTAAAACAGGAGGATTGCTGTGACTTCAAAGCTTGCCTTAGAGAGTTTTAGGCTAGACTGGGCTACAGAGTCTTAAAACCTTGATTTTAAAACTGAGATGTCTCAGTATATCAATCCTTTGCTCTACATGTATGAGGAAAGTGTTTTGTATCTCCAGAACCCACATAAAATTGGGCAGGCATAGCAGTGACCTGTAATCCCAGCTGAAGCAGAGACGAATCCCTAGGATATATTGACCCCTAGATTAGCTAGAATTGTCGAGTTGTGGGTTCAGTTAGAGACTTTGCCTCAATAAATAAGGTGGAACATGACCAAAGACCAACTTCAAAATTTCAGCATTTGGCCTACACACACACATACACACACATGATTTTAAAAATCTAACTGGATGTGGGATTTAAATAATAATTAATTCATTATATACCAAAAGAGAACTTTGATATTTGATATTTTTAAATATTTTTAAGTAAAAAATCTTTATAATAATATCTGGAAAAGTATATCAATATAACCATCCAATATTTAAAACAAAATTTAAAAGACCAATAACAGTAAAGTTTTAAAGATATCAACAAAGAGAGAAAAATATATTTATACTGCATAAGATAATGAGTGAACTTTTATTCATTATTTATTGATTTTTAGCTATGCGTATGTGTGTCTGTATGTGAATTGGTACAGGAGAGTGCATGTGTATATATATTCTTTCGTGTGTGTGTGTGTGTGTGTGTGTGTGTGTGTGTGTGTGTGTGCCTGTATGTGCGCCATGTGCATGCACTGCCTGTGAAGTCCAGAAATGGGCATCAGATCCCCTAGAACTGGAGTTAAGACAGTGATGAGCTGCCTAATGTGGGTGATGGGAACCAAACCCAGTCTTTAAAAAGAGTAGCAAGAGCTTTTGGCCACCAACCCCAAGCTCTTCTACATATACTCAGAGCTCTTACAGATTAATGGAAAGAAATGATCAGTTCTACTTGCCATACATGACAGTACATGCCAGTAATACCATCACTGAGGAGGTATAGGCAGAAAGATTGGGAGTTCATGGCCAGCCTTGGCTACATGAGACCCAGTCTCAATAAACAAACAAACAAAACTAGTAACTACCTTCTAAAAGTGGGCAGAGTTGATATTTGAGCATACAAAGAGACAGCAATAAATACTGAGTTTGATTTTATCCAGTGTTGGCAGGGTTTACAAAAACACATTGGCAGGAGTTTAAATTAGAGGATTTTAATTGGGAAGTTCTTAATATCTATCCAAAAAGAAAAACAATTACATAAAGCCTGTGACCATTAAAATTACTTTGTTAGAAATTTTTCCAACAGATTTACTCTTCAAGTTAGCCAAAAACATAGTTGACGAAATTTTAGCAGAAAGAAACTAAACAGTCTTAGGTATCTGTGGCGTTTTGGTTCAGTTTGCTACTGAGAATGAGGGGTAGCAATATATGCTGAAACAGAGCACTTCCAAACTGGTGATGAAGGGAAAGGCACACTGCCAAGCACACAAGTAGAAGAAAGGGTAGCTTCATGTCTCATGACCCAGTACACAAGAGGCTGAAGCAGAGAATTCTAGAGTTGGAGGCCAGCCTTGGCTAAAGGGAGTAACTTTCTTAACCCTCCCCTCCATAAAAGTAAGTGGGGGAATGGAATTTATATTGCATTATATCATTGTTACATTTTAATTTAATTCATACATACTGTTACATGTTACTTTGCTTTGCACTGTTACTTATTACTGTATGCTACATATTATTCAGAAGCATAAGACTTGTCAGTCTGTTGTGTTAGTGGATTGTGTATTAGTTCACATGCCTTTCATGTAGTTTGTATGCCTGTAGTTATTTATTATAGCGTTGCATTGTAGAAAAGGACAAGGGAACTTTGAGGAGTAAAAGAATTAAGAAAGACTGTACTTTTTATCCTCTTGTAGTATGTGTTTTTTTTTTTAAAAAAAAAAATGGAGTGCCATCTTCAATCCCAGCCCTTGGGAGGCAGAGGGAGGTGGATCTTTGTGATTTGGAGGCTAGTCTGGTCTACATAGTGAGTTCCAGAACAGCCAGGGCCTAGTAGAGAGACTGCCTCAAAATATAAAACAAAAACAAACAAAACAAAACAAACAAACAAAGGGCCTTGGGACCTGGAGAGGTGGCTCAGTTGATAAAATTCTTGCTACAAAAGCTTGAGGGCCTGAGTTCATATTTTCAGTGCCCATGTAAAAAAGCCAGGTACTGCAACACAACTGTAATTCCAGAACTGGGGCATGAAACAGGTGGATTGATTGCTAAGGCAATTGGATTGAGTTCAGGGTTCAGTGAGGAACACTGTCTCCAAAAATAAGTCAAGAAACAGTTGAAGAATATACAGGCATTGGCCTCTAGCTTGCGCGCATGGGCACACACACAGACATACATGATCATATAATTTTTAAAGTGGGATTTCCTTAAGACTTATTTTTAATTATGTGTATATGTATGAATATGGGTAAGGAGTGTGTGTCCAGGTACCTGCAGGGACCAGAAGAGGCCAGAAAAAAATCTCTAGAATTAATCACATGCACTTGTTAGCCACCTGATGTGGGCACTTGAAAATGAACTCTGGTCCTCTGCAGTTTTATAATTTATGATGGGTCCTCTCTCTCTCTCTCTCTCTCTCTCTCTCTCTCTCTCTCTCTCTCTCTCTCTCTTTCTTCCGAGACAGGGTTCCTCTGTGTAGCTTTGGAGCCTGTCCTGGAACTCGCTCTGTAGACCAGACTGACCTCGAACTCACAGAGTTCCACCTGCCTTTGCCTCCTGAGTGGTAGCATTAAAGGCGTGCACCACCACCGCCTGGCTAAGGGTCCTCCCATTTTATAATAGACACACATGGGAAGTATTAGTAAAACTTTTCTAGAGGTGACAGAAATTTGACTCTTTTTATTTTTCAAGCCATCATTTCTCCTCTTTTGTACCCTCAGTTTATTGTGTTGAGGATATATTAAATTCATGGATATAAAAATGATGAGCTTGTTTTTAGATTTTTTTTTTTTTCGTTGCAAACACAGAGGAAAGCATGCTGTCTCTTGACTGAGGACAGCATTTGGAGACCATGGGAATAGTAAACTACTTTCAGATATTCAGAATTACCCCCACCCCCACCCACTGTGGTAGCATTTGCGCTCCACTTTAGAGGAAAGGACAGCTGTCACATCTGTTTAGGACATCCTTTATGCCAACAGATTCCTTTTCTGTGTCAGCAGAATGTAAATGTATCATTCTTCTCCCCGACTTAGGAAAACAATGAGTATGTGATGATGCTATTTCATTTCTTTTTAATATCTGCTATCTCAGAACAAGTTCCATATAGGAGAACCTTCCACACTGATTGCCACACATGTCAGGTCCTGCAGAGTGCACACAGTCCACGTTGTATAATACGCATTCACAAAGATGAGATGCAGAGATTCAAGCTGTCCTGGGAGGCCTGCCTCCAGCTGGGCCTCCCTGAGAAGAGTGCTGAGCAGTGGGGCTCAGGGCACACAGCCTATCTCAGTAGTCAAAACAAGATGACCAATTTGGGTTCATTTTCTCTCTCTCTCTCTCTTTTCCCAGAAAGCTGCAAGAGACCCAGATGTCCACCACCTCAAAGCTGGAGGAAGCTGAGCACAAACTCCAGACTTTGCAAACAGGTTCGATGCTCTCCATCCTATTTGAAGACACATGTGGAAGATGGAAGTAGGCTGGGCAAGCATGGGCAGTCTCCTGGCCTGTTTCTAGTCCCTCTGCTACTTGTTGCTTGGGGATCCTGCACTTAGGCACCTTGAGCCCACATAAAGCCTGATATCAGGCTGATCTACCTGACTGCATTAGTCACTGCATTGAGTTGCTAATGTGGATGTGGGTGGCTCTCCTGCCTTTTCCCTCCCTGCGCCAGCCATCCTTCCTGTTCTTCTTTCCAACAAACACTTCTAAATCACCAAACTGTCAAGAACTGTCATCTCATTTGGAACAATAATGGGGGTGAGGGGACTTAGTTCTACCCAAAATGAAGTTAAGAACTGTTAGAGCAGAACCTTTAAATTCTAAAAGATACCAAAAAAGGTCATACCAAAGTTTGCCTTTCTTTTTTTTGTTTCCTTTTCTGAAAAGGAAGCAGCATGGCATCTTTAAATGTGGGGAGAAAAATGAGGAGACATCATGATCCAACTTAGAACACAAATGTTACAGGGACAAAAAATAGTCACAACCAGTTTAACAGTCAAATGAGTAAATGTCCAAAAATTGCAAACACCAAGCTACTGATGTAGCTCTGCAAAGGAGCTTTTGTTTAGAATACCATCAGCAAGGGACTGGGAACCTACTCAGTGGTAGAGCACCTGCCTAGAATCTTCCATTGAGGGGCTCCAAGTGTGGGTTAATTGTAGAGTTCCTGCCTAGTATGGGCAAAAGCTTTGGTTCAGTCTTTACCTTATACATGCATGTATGTATATATATATATATATATGTCTACACACGTGATATAACACTTAAAAATTATAGAAAATGAAGAAACAGTCCAGCAGAACAGTAAGTGAAGTAGCAGGAAGCTTTGAGAAGCAGTGTGGATCATAAGGGAAAGAGCTGACAGTTTTTAACGGTCAGGGATTTGCAGATAAATCAGTGACAGATGGTTTTGCCTATCATGCTGTCAGCTTTTTTGAAACAGATAATGCCATTGTGGCTGAGGATGCAGGAGCATGGTCACAGGCTCTGTGTGGATGTGAATGGGAGAGTTGCCTCTTGAGGCTTGCTGGGTGGTATGTAGGGGCAAGTGTGCTCAGTTCTTTACCAACTGCCTTACTTCTGAGTGTGTTAAAAGGAAAGCTGATTGGTCTGCCTGTGGCCGAACACGGAGAGACTTCCATTCTAGACCACTAAGGGAAAAGATGCGCCTCAGAAAATACTCTTAACCATCCCATTTATGGAGCTATTAAGATCTTCATGTAATCCAGGCTAACCTGGGCCTCATGACCCTCCTGCTTCTGCCTCCTCTGTGCTGAGATGACAGGCATGCACCACTATGCTTTGCTCTTCTGTTCGGCCAGTAAATGAAGTTGACAGTCCATAGATGAGGTTTCTTCCCCTACCACAGAGCACACTCTTTTAAAATAAACTTTGGGTCTGTGTGGATCGCGGCATGTGTTCATACATATGAGTTGTAGATGTCTGCAGAGGCATTGGATCCCTTTGGGGTTATGGACAGTTGTGAGTTGTACAACATGGGTGCGGGGAGCCAAGGGTGAGTCCTCTGCAAGAGCTTAACCTCTGAACCATTTCTCCAGCCCACAATAAAGTAAATAGAGGTATGTATTAAATAATTATTGAAAATATAAATAGGAGCTGAGGAGTTTGCTCAGATCCATAGCACACAAACATAAGGATCTGAATTCAATCTCTAGAGCCCATGTAAAAAGCCATGTGTGGTGGACCACGCTTATAATCCCAGTCCTACCAAGGTAAAGACAGGTTGGTCCCTGGAGCTCACTGACCTGCCAATCTTGCCTACTTGGTGAGTTCCAGGTCAGTGGGAGACCCTGCTCCAAAAACAGCAAGGTGAATGGCATCAGAAGAACACTGAAATTTGTAGCACATACACATACGCACACAGGGATATGAGCACACATACACTAAACCTTTTGAAGTCTTATATAGGAAATACATAAGCTAGTAGCAGAGCTGTTTATAGTCATGGTTGGTTACCATATGCATGCTTTTACTCAGCTGGTAGCATGCCAGAGTTACTGTAGGCTCACAAATCATGTGTTGCACTAAGACGATAAGGCACCTAGATGATAGGAACTTTCCACCTCCAATATAATTATATGTGACCTTCATCATATACTTGGTCTGTGATTAACAGAATATGCAACTGTATTTGCAGTTGGTATAGAAATGAGTTTTGATGATAAAAGCCATTTAAAAGCTGAAAGTCTGCAGCAAACTGGACGGTGGTTCTCTGTTGAAGGAGGTACTTCAAAGAGATAAGGCGAGGTGAGGGGAAGTTTTCTTCTCCATCCTTTATATGTTTCTCATCTTCGTGTACTTTTCCCTTTTTACTTTAAGCAGTTGGTATTCTAGCTGGCTTAATGGCACAATCCTGTAATCTCATCACTGGAGAATTGTACCTAGGGAGATCCAGAATTTGAAACCCCATCTTTGAAAGCAGCCTAAAGAGGTGGGGATATAGCTCCATCAGTAGAGTGCTTGTCCAGTACTCAAAAATCCTCGGATTTGATCCCAAGCATGAAGGAAAACAGGCTCATATCTGTAATCTCAGAGCTGAGTAGGTAGAGGCAGGTGGGTCAGACGGTCAGTGTTGTCTTTGGCTGTATAATGAGCTCAAGGATAGCCTGGGTTACATAGACCCTGTCTGAAAACAGACAAGATTGGTATCTTTTATCATAGTTTCTGTCCTTGCCTTTTAGCCCTGGAAAAAACTCGAACAGAATTATTTGACCTGAAAACCAAATATGATGAAGAAACTACTGCAAAGTAAGTGTCTGTATGATATCATCCTCTGTTTTTTGTTTTATTTTTGTTTTTCTGTTTTTCGCATTTGGTCAAGATGACTGTGCTATTGCTAATCCACAGAAGATGGGCTTAGAAGATATTCAACCTCCTGTCATGCTGTCAAGATATAATGTCAGTCTAGTAAATCCCTTGTATCATACCCATCCCGCTGAAACTTCTGTTCCTGGTCACAAAGAAGTCTAGACTTGGCGCACTCATGTGTGCGTGTGTGTCTGTGTAAATGAGTGTACATACCACAGTGCACATGTAGAGTCTGAGGACCCCTTTAAGGCAGGGTTTTTTGTTTCTGCCTGTTTTATACTCTGGGCTAGCCTATCTGTACGTCTCTAGATTGACCCTCCTGTCTCAACCTCTTGTCTCACTGTAGGAGTGCTAGAATTACAGATGTGTACCACATCTGACTTTATTTTTTTATTTTATGGGTTTGGGTGTTTTGCCTGTCTGGTCTTGGTCTGTATGTCTTGTGTATTGTGTGTGTGCAGTACCTGCATGAACCAAAAGAGGGCATCAGATCCTCTGAAGTTGCAGTTACAGGTGATTCTGAGCATGTGGGGGCTAGGAATTGAACCTGGGGTTTTTCCATTTGTATGCTAAAGGTGAAACTCCCATTATCATACTTACACAGCAAGCATTTTTACCTGCTTAGCCATGTCCAGCCCATATGTTTTACTTTTTGCTACACTGGGAAAGGGTGAACTTTCAAGCAATGTGATTGGTGGGATACTTCTGTGGAAATACAGTCTGGAGAAATTATGTCACCTTTTTCTGCGACAGAGTACCTTAGGAAGAATAAGCACAGCCAATAAAGGTAGTTTGTCACTGAGTCTTACAGCTTTGTACAGAGCTCCCCGTGTAGGGACACTCGGGGATGAGACGGAGCCAATGATGCTTCCTGTTTACTTGACCATTGTCAAGATGACATCAGACATTACAGTAACCTGTGACAGGAACATTTACCACCAGACCCCTCCTTGTAAATGAGCAGAAAGGAGGAACTGATATTGTCCTAAGTTGTGAGTCAGCCACAAGTCTGATAGCTATGGCTAATGTTCAGACAAGCTGTGTAAGGCTGAAGTTTTCATGGCTTTTTCCCATTAGAGAAGGCTCTTCTGATCTTCCACAAAAACATACATGTATTCACCAGCAGTGCTGCCTCCGGCCACTGGGAACACAGGTCCTTGGTTTGTTAATATGTTGCTCCAATAGGTATCAGTAGAGTCAATCTGAGTTGCTCCCACCTTATTGTAGTGAGAGACAGGACTTACACCCCAGCAAGCCTTGTCCTTTTCATGTGACATATGTGTTCATGTACTTGAATTGTGTGCCTGTGGAAGCCAGACATTGGGTATTTTCCTCAATCACTTGCTACTTATTTTTTTATTTATTTTATTGTTTTATGTATATGAATGTTTTGCCTGCATTTATGTCTGTACCATGTATATGCCTGATGCTCTCAGAGGTTAGAAGATAACAACAGAGTCTCTGGAATTGGAATTATCAAGTAGTTATGAGCCACCATATGGGTGTTGTGTGTTTGTCTAACTCAGGTCCTCTGGAAGAGCAACCAGTACTGTTAACCACTGAGTCATCTCAGCTCTCCTCCTTATTTTTTGTTTTAAGCAGGGTGTCTCAATAAACTTGGAGTTCACACAGGGACTAGACTGTTGGCCAGTGAGCACTAGGGATAGGTAGTCCTCAGGAGTGGGAGTACCAACATGTGTCACCACACTTAGGTTTGTACATGGGTCCTAGGGCTCTGAGCTTAGACCCTCATTCTTACACAGCAAACCATCATCTCCCTAGCCTCAGGGCCATCTCTTGACCCTCTACTCTCCTTTGTTTGGTAGTCCAGACCTTAAGGCCCAGTTAGTTCCCAACCTTGCAATCAAACTTCACTAGATCACGTAGAACTTATTCACAGAGACCCAGATGCCCTCATAAGTCTCCCTAGCTTATAGCATAGCTAAACCTCATAGAAACCTTTAGACCATCACTCTCCTCCCTCCATGCTCTACAGTTAGGCTTGAAAAGTACACATGAGCTCAGTCTAAGGGAGTAATGGTTAAATTTCCTTGTAAAATTCTGTGACTTTGGCTTACCTCCTTCCATCCCAAAGACAGAACCATCTAAGAGCAGCTGCCATCAGCCAACTGAGGACACACATGCTACTCCCACCCTTTGAAAGCT
Source organism: Myodes glareolus (assembly GCF_982192425.1). NCBI lineage: Eukaryota > Metazoa > Chordata > Mammalia > Rodentia > Cricetidae > Myodes > Myodes glareolus. The sequence goes on from NC_142027.1 coordinate 110,068,451, forward strand.
CATAGACTTCCTTACCTGCAACACATTCCCACAGCAGAAACCACACCAACCGCCATGATAAAACTCCTGGACCCTGTCCCCTTTTCTGTCAGTGTTTTATCTTCATGTAATGTGATCATTTCTGCTTGGATTTTATCCTACTAAACTGATCATTTTTCTCAGTAACTGAATATTTTTGTTTTCTTTTGTTTTTGTTTTTTTGAGACTAACTCTCTACATAACCCTGGCTGCCCTGATGTGCAGACAGCATGTTAATCAGTGTGTGGCTCCTCATTCCACTTGACATCACTGTCTTGATTGACCTAACTCCTAGTGAGTTTGGAAATATAGTTGTTTATATCACTATTTATTATTGCTAAACTGTACTACTTTCTTGTATGTACTTGTTTTCTTGTCTGTGTTTCTATGTGTATATGCAGCAGCATACCTTTAGAGGTCAGAGGACAACCTTGGGTGTTCATAATTATGGATTTAGCAGTCTTTTCTTTTGAGAGTTTTTGATGTTCATATGTTATGAGCATGCATGTATATGTGTACATATGTACATATGTCCACCTGGATGTGAAAGTCAGAGGTTGATGTCAGGTGTTTTCTTCAACAGTTCTCCACCTTAGAAATTTTGAGACAGGGTCTCACTTGAACCCAGAGCTCACTGATGCAACAGCCTGCTTTAAGGATATCATGCCTTTGCCTCCCTAGTGCTAGATTCAGGCAGCCTACCAAGCCAATCCAGGATTCAGATGAGTCCTAGGGCTCTCAACCACAGTTGTCCTGCTTGCATGACAAGTGCTTTACCCACTGAGACACATTCCTAGTCCTCCTTTGTTCTTTTTTGAGAGGGGGTTTCACTGCACTACTTTGGCTGATCTGAAACTTCAAGGTTCAAGAGATCTTCCTTCATGAGCTTCTGCAATAGCTGGGGGCTATAGGTGTGCTACTGTACCTGGCAAGGATGTGGGACTCAATGAGTGATTTCTAAGTATAAGAAGTCTGTGAAAGAACAAGGCCACACTGGAAGACCTGGTCTCTTGGAAGACCTGCCACAGTCCTAAAAATTGTGCCCACAGTATAGTGGATTGATGGATGTGGAAAGGTAGTCCAACTAGACTGGACTGAAATTTTATTTCTCTGATTAGAAAAAGAAAGGACTGAGTGGGGCTAGGCAGGTGACTCAGGCTGGGAAGTGCTTGTCATGAATGCATGAAGACCTAAATTTGATCTCCAGCACCCGGATAAGAACTGGGCTTGGTAAAGTTCACTTGAAATCCTAGCACTGGGGACGTAAAGACAGGCAGATCCCTGGGGCTCCCTGAACAGCAGCTTATATTAACTGACCTCAGGACCCAGTCAGAGTCTGGGTCTCTGAAAAAAAAAAAAAGAAGAAGAAGAAAAGATGGATGGCTCCCAAGGAACAGCACAGAAGGTGACCTCTCTGGCATCCACATTCATGTGCACATGTACACACACCATCTTTGGTGTGTTTTGATGGTTTTAAACATCTTTTTGAAAGAAAAAAAAAGAATGCTTCAACGCATGCTGACAAAGAACCTAGGAAAGGGAGGTAGGGACAGAGAAAAGGCTTTGAGGAAAGACTGCTCTGGAAGCGATTGCTCTGTTTCCTGTACACACTGGGACCTCCAGGGCCTCTTGTCTCTTGGACAAGGGGCATAAGAGCAGCTGCATCACTGAATAGCTATGGAGAGCGATGAAGTGTGTACAGAGGCAACATTGCAAGGCCTGGGGTGCTCACAGCTGAGTTGCATGTATGCTTCTTGGAGAGCGTTAGTCTGAAATGTGTCAGTCATTCAGACCATTGACCTTCCCTCTCCCCCATTTAGAAAGAAATCGCAGGGACTGGGGATGTAACTCAGCTGATAGGGTGCTTGCCTATCATCCTCAAGGCCTTGGGGTCGATCTTCAATACTACAAGAACCAGGTGTGGTGGCACATGCCTCTAATCGCGGCACTTGGGAGGTGGAAGCCAAGAAGATGAGGAGTTAAAGGTCAGCTTCAGCTATACTGTTAGAGGCCAATTTGGGCTATACAAGACATGTGGGGGGATGTAGGTCAAAGGCAACAAGGCCACTTGAAGCCTTCCACCCCCAACCCTAACTGCTGCTTTTGCAGTCATTTCAGCTGTACGTCAGCTGGGACTGCTCTGCTGGCTGTGATAGGGACAGTGGCAGTAAAGTTTTCCATGTGTAGGCTTGAAGCAAAATGTAATTAGCCTTTATGCACAGAACAAGGCCCCATTGATGAGTACAGCTGGTCTTTGTTTGGTCCCATCGCTGAGAGTGGGAGGTAAAGTGTTCTTCTTCATGTTTATTAATGCAAGATTCCGTAGACAAATGGCAAGCACAGTTTAATATTTGTTGGAACACGGCGGGGGGGGAGGGGCTTGCCAAACAGTTGTTGTGTGAGCGGATTGCAGGCCCTCACATTATAACCATTGCTAGGTTAAATAAATGGATTATTTCTGCTTTTTTTTTTTTTAATGTAACTCCTCCTCAAATGATCAGCCCTGGGTCCCATTCTCCCCACAACAAATGCATATGTAGCACCTTAAGGACCTTAAAGTTGCATCTTATAAAGTCTGTCAGTGTGGATTTTACCATTCTCGCTGTTTCCTGGGACTGCCTTCAGCAAGCAGTGGCTGCCACCCTTAAAGGGGCCTTGAACAGCTCATATACTGCCCATTTTCCTCCGCTTCTGTTTTATAATCTTTCACTTCCCCTTGAGTTTAAGACACCATATAATGAGTGCAAGAATTCCCATTTGTATTTTTTGTTGTTGTTGTTCTTGTTATTTTTCTTTTTTTTTCCATTTGTATTTTTTTAACCTTTTTGGGGGGGAATGTGTACCCTGTATTATGGTGCACATGTAGAGGTCAGAAGACAACTTGTAGGAGCCAGTTCTCTCCTACCATGTGGAGTCTGGTGATGGATCTTGGGTCATGAGGCTTGGCAGAAAAGCACTTTTACCCGCCGAGCCCTCTATCCAGCCTCAGACGTCTTATTTCAGTTTTCCCTCTGCAGCGGGCCTGGGTGAACAAGGAGAGTCCTGGAACACCTTTCAGACCTAAGGTTAAAGACAGGGGATGTGGCTCAGTTGTATAGTCCTTGCCTAGCTAGCATGTGTGAAGCCCTGGGCTTAACCACCAACACTCAAGAGGTAAAGACAAAAAGATCAAAGTTAAAATTTGTCCTGAGCTACATAGCAACTTTGAGGCCAGCTTGGGCTACATAAAATCCAGTCTCAGAAAACTTTAAAAAAAAATCAATCTTTTGACAGATGGGTATAGTTTAATAATAGAGTGCATGCCCAATATGTTCAAGCTCTGGGTTCAATTCCCTCTCATACTGGGCACAGAAGAGGGAGAGGAACAAACATACTCTTTCTACAGCTAATATTACTCTGTTACTCCCAAATTTTCCTTAAGCTTCTTCATGTTGTATTCCTCTCCTCTGCTTATTTTCAAGAAAAGACATTATATATGCAAATACCTCCATAGCACATTACAAAAGCAACATTGATGAAGAAATACTTGGATTCAATTCGAAGTATGTTCTTTGTACTGTGTGTGACTAGTGAATATCATATCCATTGCTCTGGGAAGACAAGACTACTCTTAGTCAGTTCAGCTGATTGCTCAGAGAACCCAAACTCTGATTTGCAGGCATGGGGACCTCTGTGCTCCAACAGAGGACAAGGACGCAGAAACTGAAAGAGGAAGCCAGAGGTTCCCAGTATGACTATCCAATGGGAAGTATGACTAGCATGCTGGTGAGCAGAGGTGGCAGCAGCTCGTGGACAGGTTTCTGGACTATTACACAGTGGATTTTCAAATGTCATCACACTTGCTGTTTGTGGCAGTCATTAAGAAAGCCCTTACTATGTTAACTGCATGAATGAGGCATGGCAGGCAAGCACCCAGTCAGACACCTGCCCCTTCCATTCGGCTTGAAGTGAAGTGCTGTTTTGCACAGGATCTCATAGTTCTTTGGGGGCATGAATGTGCTTAGAATCTCGCAGTGAGAGGATTGGGGCATGACTCAGCGAGAGTGATTGTCTAGCACGTACAAGGCCTTGGTTTCGTCCTCAGCAAAGGGAATAAATGTCCCTTTCTGAGGCTGCCTCTATAATGGCCTTGTTAACCTGTGTGAGGGGGCTAATGGTGACAGCAGATTTCTGTGTCTTCCTGGCAAAGCCTATTGTTTATGATTTTGCCATCCTTTTCTTTATAATTCTACATGAATTACTCTGGAAATTAGGCTGGGCCAGACCATCTGACCAAGACTATATGCCCAAGAATCACATGGCCATTATGATCTGTCTGTCATGTTACATAAATGTCACATCCTTTGACTCTTTTTATTTTTTTTTCTTGTGTGGTGTTCTTCCTGCACATATGTCTGTGTACCACATGCATGCCTGGTATCCAAGGAGGCCAGTAAGAGACATCAAATCCTCTACAACTAGAGTTAAAAACAGTTGTGTGTATACTGGGAACCAAGCCTGGGTCATCTGGAAGAGCAACCAGTGCTTTTAACTCCTGAACTGCCACACCTCCCTTTTATTTATCAGTGGTGCTTAGAAACAGGGCTAGCCTGAAACTCACTGTGTAGACCAGGTCTTGGACTCACAAAGATCCATCAACCTCTGCCTCTGCTTCCTAAATGCTGGGATTAAAGGCATAACATGTACTGCACATCCAGCTTTTAGGGGGTGGGAGTATTTCATTCTGTATCTCTGGCTGACCCTGAATTCTGTGACCATGATCCTACACACACACACACACACACACACACACACACACACACACACACCAGTAAATTTGGGAAGACCAAAGGGAGGTGTCCTGAAACCTCGGTGGCATTCTTTCCCCATCACTTTCAGAATGTAATTGTTTTCCATCTTTCTAATGAATCATCAGTATCCAGGGTGAGTTGCTGTAAATATCCTGGTTGGATTAATTTTCCTAAAAACAGAGAAGCAAATCCTGTGTGATTTTAAGGGTATGGACTTGAATAATTTAGTCAGATCTAGACTTTCCCCCAATGTCTTATTTCTATTTCCAGAGGCATTCGTACATTTGGTAGAATTTCTGGCGTTTTCCATCCTTGTGTAAGGTTTCTGCTTCATATCTAAAACTCAGTGTTGGGTGAGTTTCCAAGGCTTTTCTGTTTCAGTCTCCTTGGGTGGGACTAGAACGAAGAGGTTGGCTTCCTGTGTCCAAACCCAGAAGACTTTGTGTGTCCATGTATGTACAAGCCTGTGTCTGTGTGCACAGATGCACATATGAGTGCATGTAGAGGTTAGAAAACAACCTTGTCTGCCTGTCCTCGGATGCAGCCCCTCCCCCTTGTTTTCCTGGAACTCACCAAGTAAGCTGGACTGTCTGGCCAGCAAGCCTATGGGATCAGCCTCTGTCTGCCTCCCACTGCTTGGGAATACAAGTGTGTACCACAATGTCCAGATTTTTCTTATGGGTTCTGGGTGTTGAACTCAGCCCTCATATTTGAACAGCAAGCTCTTTACCAACCAAGCCATCTCCCCAGCCCTTGAATTCTACATTTTGAAATTTGAACTAGTTGCCATTTAGGTGCTGGTACTATGAGGTCCAAAAGTTTCAAGTTCAAACCATCCCAGAGATGTTGACACCTTAATAAACAAATTAACTGTGGAAACTAGGTGGTGCACACCTTTAAGAGGCCAATGGGTCTCCGTGAGTTCAAGGCCAGCTTGGTCTACACTGTGAGTTCTAGAATAGCCAGGGCTACTTAAAGAGACCCTGTCTCTAAAGCCATTTACTTCATTAAAGATTGATGTGGGAAGGCCTAACCTACTGTGAATAGTGTCACCCCTGGGCAGGTAGTTGTCAAAGAAAGCAGGCTAAGCAAGCCAGTAAGCAGTATTCCTCAGTGGTTTCTGCTTCAGTTCCTGTCCTGGCTTCCATCATAATGGGCTATAAACTGTGAGAGATGAAATAAACCCTTTCTTCACCAGCTTTCTCTTGGTCATGGTATTTATCACAGTAACAGAGTTGCAAAATTAATACAGTCAGTATCCATGGTGACTATAGTTTAGTGTCAAAATGTCACATTTGTGTAGGACTCATGTTTTGAAGTGTGAACAATTCATTCAGTGTGAGGGACCTCCTACCTTACCTTGACTCTGACTCTGCAGTGGCAGAAATATGTGTGAAAGGTCCAGCAGCATCCAGGCAAGCTTCAAAGGCGTCTGTCTTGGAGAACTCAGGGATTCTAGGCTGGTTTCATCAAATCAAGAGAGAGACTTAACAGTTGGCTACCCAGGGGCCCTCATTCTAAGATAGCTTGTAAGAAACTTTGTAGGCACATGCATATGTGTTTATACATGTGGAGATAAAGGACTACCCCAGTTGTTCCTCGGGTACCACCCACATTGGTTTTTGAGATAGGGTCACCCCAGTGGCCTAGAATCCACCTGTCTTCATCTCTCCAGCACTCAACGTGCCACTAAACCCAGGTCCTTGTGCTTGGGCCATCTCCGACTCTCACTTAAACTTTTAGGAAGCAGAATAAAATGTTTTCTGTAGGAAAGCCAGGGCAGAGCCAGATAATTGAGCTCATTGTTTTCCTTCACGGCTTGTTTGCCCTTTCATTCTCTTCCTAAGGTGCTGGATGTTGAGGAATGTCTCCATTTGCCAGAAAGACAGTGGGGTGTCTCATATTTCCCCTGCCAGACCACTAGTTCTGAAGCGAGCCTGCAGAATGAATTTTTAATGCTGAACGTTATGGCATCGCTCTTGCAGCCAGCCACATTGCTCTCCTGAGCCTACAGATTTAATGCTCGAATGAGCAAAGTGAGGACTTGGGGGCACTCAACACAGTGAGAATTAACCCCCCAACAACCATGCTGGTGCCCTCTTATCTCCAGAAAGCTAACCCTAAGGAGTCGGAAGAGAAAATTAAAACTCTATAGTGTTTGGAATGTTCTCCAAACAGCCTGGAGCACAAAGCAGGGCATGGTCTCAGAATTTCATCAGATAGTGTGTGTGTTTTTACCTTTTCACTTTTTTTTTTCCACCGTGGCTGTACTTACTTGGATCTATTTCTGTGATCTTCCCACCCTTAAAAAAACTTTACGATCTGCAAGGCTTACAGAATACACATAAGACTGGAGACTCTCCAGTTTCTATGAAAAGTCCAAATGGAATCAGAAGTCCAGAGCTGGTCGCTAACAATGGAAAAGGGACCATTCGTATTCAGTGGCTAATTCTGGTTTGGACCATATGGTTGATTGTTATTTTTCCCCTCAGGAGGTTTCTATATTTTTGAAGTTTTCAAAATTAAGAATAAGTTGTATATAAAAATTGTTCAAGCTTAAATAAATTGGAGAAGGGTGGAATCTTCAAGCAGTAGAACAAATGGCTGAGTATGTAGATAATAAGCTAGGGCTGTGTTCTATGCCAATTAAAGCCTAGGTGTCTTAAATATATACATGTAAAAGAAATCATGAAAGCACTAAGAGAGATTTTAGGTGAGGATTTATATAATAAGGGAGTGGAAGAGACCTTTTTTTTAAAGCTTGATGCCAAAAGTAGAAAACCTATGGGATATTCAAAGATTTCTGGAGGTGGATGGTGGACAAGATGGGTACAAGAGTGACGTAAGGATAGATAAAACATCTACAATGTGTAAGTAGAAAAATGGTTAATATCTGTTTCTTACAAAGCCATAACAAAATATTAGAGTTCAGTAGAGTGGATGTATAGATGAGAGGAAGAGATACTGGACTGATGGATGAGTGGGTAGAAGGCATGAATGCATGAAATGAATGGGTAGATAGACTATTTATTTATAGGATAAACTATTTACAATTTATAAGACAGATAAAGGGTTAGCATATATTTCTTACAAAACAATAACAAAAATCTATAGGTGAATAAACTGGATAGATTAAATGAGGTGATGGATGGGTAGATGTAAATGGCAAATAGGTGAATGGTGGAAAAAGCGAATATATGCATCAATGCACAAATAAATTGATGGATGAAAGATAAATGGATGGAAAAAATTGTAAGACATATACAATGTATATTTCTTACAACGCAATAGCAAAATGTATAATACCCAGAAGAGAAAGCTTTTTCTGTTCTCTCCTAGGTAGATATTTGTACCACAGGCATTTCAAACTGCCTTTCATAACTTTCCTCTTCAGTGCAGGCTGCTGTCCCTCTGTTTGTGTTTTGTGTCACCTTCCACTAGAGATCATTGTTTTTTCCTTCATTCCAGAAACCTCGGGTCCTTCTTGACTCTCTGCTGCCCTCCTGTCTAAATCGACATCAGTCCCTCTTCCACAACTGTCTTCTTTTCTTATTTCTTAGCTCTACCGTTACCACCATAATCTGAGCTTTTTCCTCACTCAGCATCGTTTCTATATCTTATCAACTTGTCTCTCTGGTGCCATTTTCTCCCTGGATGAATCTACCTTCCCAGGATCTGCTAAAAGTGTCCAAAATATAATAATCCTGTGCTGAGCTGCCCTGGTTAAGATCCTCCCTTGCTTGCTTTCCTGCCTCCAAGGACAAGACCCAGATCACAATGCAGTTGCCTTAACAGCTCCATCCCATGCCAAAACCAGCGCCACCCCCCCCCCCAAGTTCGCCGCCCACCAGCCCCCTCCCCCCCAGAAGCCGTGCTCTTCCACACCTCTAACTCTTAGCTCTGGCTATGCTCAGGGCCATCTCCCTACTCACTGAGCATAGGGTCTGTGAAGAGAATTCAGGGAGATTTGAATCTAGACCCAGAAATAGTACATCTTGATTGTCAATGTGTGGTAGGGCGATTTTCTCTCATTTATAAAGGTAGTAAACAAACCAGGCTAATTCCAGATGTGGAGCCTTGTCTGTTGTCAATAATGCTGTTTTCTCATCCCATTCAGTTATATCACAGACACTTCCAGTGCTCAGCACAATACTGATCAGTAACTAGTAGTGTTGTTTGTCATCCCACTAAAGGACACCTTGATATAGCACAAATTTGTGTTTCTTTTAACATTCTATTAACTGTTCTTAGAAGTAATTGTTGCTTTTAGTAAATGCATATATTTAAAATATTTTAGGACTGAGGCTGTAGCTCAGTGGGTAGAGTGTATACCTATCATATACGGAGATCCCTTGGTTCAACTTCCACTATTATATAAATTGGACATGTAGTGCATGCATTTAATCCTAGCACTCAGATTTTTAGATCATCTTTGTCTCCATAACAAGTTAGCCTAGCCTACATGAGATCTTATCTTTAAATTAATTTTTAAGAATTCTGTTTGAATGAGATGTGGCATTGCAATTGTGAGGTCAAGGCCTATAGTTTCAGATATGTAGCACCAAATCCAACTCACCATATTGGAACCCAAATTTGTCTAATATTTTGCATGGTGCAAATCAGACATAAAAAATTACTCATACCAGGCAGTGGTGGCACATGCCTTTAATCTGCTTGGGAGGCAGAGGCAGGTGAATCCCTGAGTTCAAGGCCAGCCTGGTCTACAAAGTGGGTTCCAGGACAGCCATGGCTGTTATACAGAGAAACCCTGTCTTGAAAAAAAGAGGGCAGTGGGAGAAGGATAATTACATGTCTTTGACTTCTGCCAATAGTTTCACTCTATCTGCCTAAATCTTTATCCTGATAAGTGGCATACAATCTGTATACTGTATATATATATCTGTATACTGTCTTACTGTTTCCATTGGTTTTTTGTTTTTTATGCCTTCATTGTTTGCTCACTTAATTTTTACAGAATGCCTCTTATTTATAAAGTTTTATTCTTATTTATTCATTATAAAGTTTATCATTCTTATCAAGTTTTATAAATTAACCCAGGCAATAAATTTACCCTTATTTAATACACATGCAAATATATAATGTCGTTATTCTTTCTCTGTACTAACATTTTGTAATTTGATTTTTATAGGTCTAATATATGCCCCATTGTTATAATTCCCCCATAATTATATCCCTATTTTAGATCATTTATTATAGTTTCCAGATATTTACAATTGGCATATGGGAATTAATTTTCTTGTCTTTACCCAAAAATAAATAAATAAATGAAGTTTGTTGGCCTCATCTCTAACTACCCATTTGCTAAACTGAATTGTTTGGCAACCATATTACATATATGTAGTGACTTTTTCAAACATTTTGTGACAACAGGAACAGGCAATGTTTAGAAACAGGTTCTCATGTAGCCCAGGCTGCTCTCTCACTTGCAGTGTAGCTGAGAATGACCTTGATGTCTGACTCCTAATAACTTCCTGATATATTTCAGAAAGAATTTACCATATCAACTCAGTACCTGAGTGTTCAGATCATTTCTTACTGAGGTTCACCTTAGTGAGCCCATCTGAGGCCTTTTAAAAGTGGTGTGTCTCAGTGTTTTACCATTCCATACAGTACTATGATCACAGGCCATGTCCAAATAGCAGCAAATTATACTATATTATCTTAACCCTCCCTCTGCAGCGAGGCCCACTCTTCTAGAACATTCATTCTGAACTCGAAGATTCCTACCAATGAATTCTCATAAGTTATTTGTATTGTCCAGCTTTTTCTTTTCTTTTCAGAGAGGGGGATTGTTTTGTTTTGAAAGGGCGTTGTATAGTCCAGGCTGGCCTCCAGCAAGCTGTGTAGTGGATGCTGGCCTTGAACACAGATCTGCCTGCCTTCATTTCCTTAATGCTACGATTACAGGTGTTCCCCACCACACAAGGCCATTTCCAACCATTTTCCGCTGTTTAGCAGAAAAATGACCACCCTTGCATGAATTGTGGGTAGTAGATCCCAGGAGGAGACGTACACTGACTAACAATATTCTTGTCATTGTATTATTTTCAAAACCCCTCCCTCCCCTTTTTTTATTTCCCCTAAACTCAGAAATCTGTCATCTGGGTATCCAGGGTCCTCCTTTAATTGTCTTTTTAAAAATGACTGAACTCCATTTCCTCTCCAGAGCAACAGTGACATTGTACAGTGCTGATCAAAGGCGAAATGGCTCAGCAGGTAAAGGAACTTGCTCTGCAAACCTGATTATCTGAGTTCAATCCCCAGAGCCCATATAAAGGTGGAAGGAGAGGATCAACTCCCCAGAATTCTCCTCTAACCTCCACATGCATGCCTTGGCACATGCACACTGCAGTCTCACGCATACACACAATATAATAATAATAATAGTTGTAATAGTAAAAATAAGAAGTTAAAACTAAAAGCATATGCTATAAAACCAGTGATTTGACCTTGATCCTGTCCCATTGAAGAGATCCCATCAACCAACATTATCAAGCCATGATGGAAAGCAGGAGCATATGGCTTACCCATTAAGACTCCCTTCCAAGGGCCAGGCATGATGGCACATGCCTTTAGTCCCAGCACTCGGGAGACAGAGGCAGGCAGATCTGAGTTCAAGGCCAGCCTGATCTACAAACAAGTTCCAGGACAGCCAGGGCTACACAGAGAAACCTTGTCTCGAAAAAAAAGTGTGTGTGTGTGTGTGTGTGTGTGTGTGTGTGTGTGTGTGTGTGTTGATAAGAATAAATCTTGAAAGAGAGGGTTGATGAAATAGCTCAGCATTTAAAAGCACTTGCCACACAAGCCTGACAACCTGCATTCAATCCCCAGAACCTAGGTAAAAGTGGAAGGAGAAAACTGACTCATGAAAGTTGTCTTCTGACCTCCCATGCAATGGTGTGGCATGACATGCACATGCACACACATTATGACAATTAAAACTTAAAGAGTGATTTCTTTAATAAAAGAATAAGGATATAGGCATATATACACACACACAGTGTCTCTCTCATTATACAGACACACACCTCCTAAAAATAATTTCATACCCAAGTGAGAAATTGTGTTGTCTTACCTACCATTTTCATCATGCCTACTTCCACGAAGTATTTAAAGTAGTTGTAAGGAAAAATCCTGAAACAATAAGGCTCTGAGAGTGGAGTCTGAGTAAAGGGGGGAAGATGACTTTTTAAGACTCAGGTTTGTACAAAAAGCTCTATCATTTAACAGCCTGATAGTCAGAACATTTCCCCTCCATGTGATACTTTATTGTTTGGATGTTGTTGTTTTTTTTTTACAAGCCCAGAATTGCTATAGTGCCCTGATTTACTATTTGCTTGACTCTAAGGGAAAACTTTATCTTTCAATTAACCTTTCTATTTTTTTCCGTCCATCGGAGTATTGTGGACTTCCTCTGTGGTATTTTAGCGATTAGACAGGATGGAGGGCATCCTTAAAGAGGTGAGGCCAAATCCGATGAGATCAGAATGAAGGGAAAGGATGGTCTGCGTGGGGCCAGCAAGTCTGGCCCCAGTTAAACTGTTTGTCTGACTTCACAAATAGAATGGGAATCTCTGAATTATTCATTTTTAAGTTACCTTAAAAAAGTCATTTATATACTGCCCCAATGCAGACTTCTGGTGCCAGCTAGTAGAAGAGAAAGGATTTGTCTTTCCTACAAATGTTCTGCAGCCTTCCAGACTAGCTTGTGCAGTTCTGCTGTTCAGCCCTTCAGCTAGGGGTGAAGAACACCATCATGTAACTTAAAGTGCAAGGCAGTGAAGGGCGTGTGGGAATCGTGGAGGAAACAAAGCCACAGGTGAATGGTATGGAATTTTTTACACTTACATGAAAGGGAGCTGGGAGAAGGAGCTAAGAAGTGGACTTAGGCTAAGGTGTGGGGGTCAGGATAGGATGGTAGGGGCGTGAGGATGTTAACCAGTTTTCTGTAGTTTTGGTTTTTTTCTTAGCTTCTGCCACCTACCCTGTTCTTAACAGTTCTCACACCAGCATAGTACTTAGAGGAGAAGGAGGTAATTAGAGGGCCCTTGTATCTTGGAGTAAGAGAAGTGTTCATAGACTCTGAGGCTCCCTGTGTTCTTGCCTAGGTCATCACTGCTTTGCCCCAGGCCTGTTTCCTTACCTGTTTATAGACCAAGGTAGAGTCTTCCTGTACAGAAAATGCTCAGGAAGAGGTACTAGGCCTGCAGCCACATGAATTGTCTCATGAGCTTGGCCTGCACCTGTTGACACAGATTAGTGCCACACATTAAGGATAGTACATTTTAAAAAAAAAAAAAAAAAAGGCTGTGGCATATGCACTTGGGAAGCAGAAGTAGGTGGATCTCTGTGAGTTTGAGGCCAGTGTGATCTACAGAGTGAGTTCCAGGACAGCCAAGGCTATATAAAGACACTGTCTTAAAAAAAAAAAAAAAAAAAAAAAAGACAGTACTTCTGTCTACAGCACAGTGGGAGTACTTAGATTGGGCTAGGAATAAGCCCGCTGCTAGAAAAACTTACCAAAGCAAAAGACTGTGTGGTGCATATTGAAGGAGTCTTCAGAATTCTGATTGTAGACATCTGGGCAAGCACTTAGAGAGTGGGTGCAGAAGAATCAGAATCTCAAGGCAAAGTTCAAGGCCAGCCTGTGCTATGTGAATTCCTGTAGTCTAAAGATAAAAAGTAAATAAAAACTGTTGGAAAAGTGATGTTGGAAAAGGAACACTGTGTTCCTGAGTCGTTCTGTAGCCATTGATTGGTCCAGCCCTACTGCAAAATCTAGGCATCTCCAATGTTGGACTCCAGAGCTAGAAACTCCCAGGTCAGCTGCACAGTTCAAAGGGACACAATGTTGAAGAAATAGGAAAGGCCCACAAAGAATGAGAGGCTTTCCTGGAGCCAGGCCATAGGTAAGAATGTAAGTAGGCACCTGTGGATGTGGGTGCTCCTAGTCATAATGCCTGTAAAACAGCAAGATAACTCAACACCCTCTGCCAAGCCTGATGACCTGAGTTCAAATCCCCAGGACCTACATGATAGAGAACCAACTCCCACAAGCTGTCTTCTTGCATGTGCACACACAATCAAATGTAATAAAAATTATTTAGTTTTTGTTTGTTTCATGTCTGTTCTACACACATACCAAAGTATGTGTGAGGAGGTCAGAAGACAACATCTGAGAGTTGGTTCTCTCTTTTCCACCATTTGAGTCCTGAGGATGGAACTCAGGTTGTCAAAGCTGGCAGCAGGTACTGAGCCAGCTCTCCAACCCTAAGAAAATGTTTTCATAACTTTGTCTACTCAAGATGACAAAAGAAACAAAGGCCATACCCATGTATAAATACTTATATAAAATACTAGATGAAGTATTAGCAAACAGACCTGAGAACTCAATAAACTCCTGATATACCAAGTGACAGGTAGTATAATTTACCATATTAGCAGGTCAGAGGAGAAAATCCATTTCATTAGCTACATAAATGCTTGAGAGGTACTTAAAGGAATCGATACCCATCTTTTATTAAAAATTCATAATAAAGTAAGAGATGGGTATTTTATTAACAAAATCTAAAGGTATATATTAAAGCAAAAAACCAACAACAACAACAATATGGTGACTTGTGAAATAGTCAGTTAGTTAACACTTGAAATCCATACCAGACAAGGATTCCCCACTGTTGTCTTAGTTAGGGTTACTGCTGATGTGCTGAGACATCATAACCAAAAGCAACTTGTGGAGGCTTATACATCCTGAATCACAGTCCATGGAGGGAAGCCAAGTTGGGAACTGATGCAGAGGCAATGGAGGAGTGCTGCTTACTAGTTTGCTCCTCGTGGTTTGTTCAGCCTGCTATCATGTATCACCACAATGGATCTCTCTCTCTCTCTCTCTCTCTCTCTCTCTCTCTCTCTCTCTCTCTCTCTCTCTCACACACACACACACACACACACACACACACACACCACTAATAAAGAAAATGCCCTTCAGACTTGTTTATAGCCAGATCTTACAGAGGCAAGATATCTATTAAGGCTTCCTCCTCTTGGATGACTATAGCTTAAGTTAAAATTAGCCAGCATCCTGTATAGAAAGGTGTGTGTGTTTGTGTATATAGGTAATCACACACTTGAATGTTTACAAGAGACCAGATTCCAACCACCTTTTGGGTTTTTTTGAGACAGGCTCTCCTTTATTCTTGGAGCTTGCCACTTCAGCTAAACTAGATGAACATTAAGTCCCAGGATCTGCCTGTCCCTATCTCCCCATTGCTGTGGTTACAAGCACCTGCTACCATGTCCAGCCTTTTTTTAATGTGGGTTCTAAAGATCCAACTCAGGTTCTCACGCATGCAAGGCAAGCACTTTACCAACCAAGCTATCTTCCCAGCCCAGTTTTCCCAAATAAAGAAGAGGAGGCCATTCCAGGGATACCACCTCCTGATTGACATCTGACTCCCACACTCTATGCAGCTTATTAATTTCTCGTGACAGAATATCTGACCAAAGCAACTTGAGAAAGGTTAATTTTGGTTCATAGTTGGTAGGGAAAGCATGGCAGCAGAAGTGTGAGGCAGCTGCTCACCTTGCATCCTCAGTCGGGAAGCAGAGAGAGATGGATGCTGGTGCTTGCTTTCTCTTTTGTCTTCAGTCCAGACCACAGCCCATGGGGATGGTCTTGCTCATGTTCTTCTTACCTCACTTAACCTAATCTCCACAGTCCCTCACAGACACGCCAGAGGCTTTCTTTCTCCTGTGTGCTTCCACACCTTGTCAGCCGACAGTAAACAACCTTCCAACTACAGATTGTCCCTGTCCTTCCCAGAGCCTTCTCCTTGTGCCAGACTGAGAGAGGGGACCTCCACCCTTCATGGGGATGACAGTCCCCATCATAGAGCACCTTTCCTCAGAGCCAAACTCCATCTACCCCCAATCAACCTGTTCTTTCTGACCTTGGACTCAAGTCCTGGCCTGCCTATCTTGCATATCTCAAATTTTTTTAATGACAAAATGATAGTAATAATAATTAGGGGCTCATGAGATGGCTCAGCAGGAAAAGGTGCTTGTTGCCAAGCCTGATGACCTCAGCTTGATCCCTGGGACCCACATCATAAGAGAACAGATCCCTGCAATTTGTCCTCTGCCTTTGACATGCATACCCATACATGCATGCATACATAGAAAATAAACATATAAATAATAATTAAAATAAAATTCTACAGCATTTGCATAGAATGTTCTCCAAATCACCACCCATAACTTAATAGATAATACAATGCATGTTCCGTAAATAGTTTTTACTCTACATTGCTTATCAAATGAGGTTTACTGGAGGTTGATAAAGACATGGAACATCTTTGTGCAACCATTTGCTAATCTGCAAAAGTGGAACCTAAGGACATGGAGGACTGAGCACATTGTTTTCCTGGCATCATTGATGGCTAAGACGATGAAATATGCAGCAGCCTGGCGCTGGGCCGGATGTTGCTAGCACTCAGGAGGTTTGTGTGAAAGGAAATACATGGTGTCTGGCATGGCTATAATTTCTTTTCCATCAACCTTGACCGTGTCCTTTGAAGTTTGTCATAAAAATGGTATGTTAGTCCAGAGAATACCATTGAATGAAATGATGTGCAGGGAAATAACTGAATGAAATACACACACACACACACACACACACACACATTCTATGCCCTGATGAAATGACCCCATGCTTGAAGTCAGAGAAGAGCATAAAAAATATAGGTTAATAGACAGTGGATGCTGTGTTGTCAGTTCACAAAAAGGTGAGAGGATGAGATTTTTATAATAAATTTTTTGTGCTGAACAAACAGTCTGCACTAATACAGACTTTGAAATATAAAAAAGATTTTAGACAAATGTCAATCTCACAATCTTTAGGAACTTTGAAATGGAAAGAATGGCCAGGCGTGATAGCATAGTCATGTAATCCCAGCACTCAGGAGGCAGAATCAGGAAGATTGAGTCTCTAGGGCCATGAGACCTGACTCAAGACAAATCGGAGAATGAGTACCCTTTCCAGCCAGATACAGTGATGCACACTTGTAATCCCAGAGGCTGAGGCAGGATTGCTGCAAGCTTGGAACTACGTAATGAATACTAGGCCAGGAAGGGCTATATTGCAATACTCATCTTTTAAAAAGCAGGGCAGGAGGGAGGGAGAGAAGAAAAAAAGGAAAACAAACCCTCTCAAAGATTAACTGTTGTATTATGAATCTCATACAGCTCATCCCTGTCCTGGTAAAGTAGCAGATGTGGCTCTTGGCTCCTGGACATTTCCATTGTACTTATAAAGGACAAGTGATCTAGTGGGCTTGATTTTGTTGGCAAATGAGGTGCAGCAGTACACTTGAGAGGGTGTGTCCTAGTTTGCTTCTCTAGTACTGTAACGAAACACTCACTACCCAAAAGCAAATCAGTGAGAAAAGGGTTTATTTAGCTTACACTTCCACATCACAATTCATTATTGAGGGATATCAAAGCAAGAATTGAAAAAGAGAACATGAAAGGAACTCTGCCAGCTTCCTTATACAACCCAGGATCACCTGGGAGGGAGCACCATCTACAGTGGGCTGGACCCTCTCACATCAATTATTAATCAAAAAATATTATTTTATTATTAAAATAATTAAAATTATTAATTAAGCTCTACAGCTTGCCTATAGATCAAGCAGATGGAGACAATTCCTCAGTTGAGGTTCCCTTTTTTTCAGGTGACTGGTCTGTGTCTACTTGACAAGTAACCAGCACAGGGTGGAGAGTAGTGCTTCAAGAATAGGACCCACCTGGCTGGTCCAGGCTGTGCTTCACATCTTCCAGAACTCAAGGTTGCATTGAAATTCCCAGCTAGTGGTGCACAGCTTGGTGGAGCATACCTGCCATCTAATCAGGAGAGACCCTACCTAAAGTAATTTAGTTATAACTAGTTGTGTTCTCTTTGACCTAGAGAAAGGGGGTGGGAGTTTTTCTCCTAAAAAATAAGAGAAAGCTTACGTATAGCCTTTTAAAGTAATCATCTGTGGAGAGAGCTGGCTGGGGTTAGATTGTGTAGCTCATTTGTGCTCTCACCCCAGCATAACACCAAACACTGGGCTTCATTCCCAGCACTACTTAAAACTAAGTACTATGGCACACTCTGGGGATTTCAGCCCTCGGGAGCTGCAGTCAGGAGGACTAGAAATTCAAGGTTATCTTCAGCTAGCTACACAGTAAATTCAACGGCAGACTGAGATATATCAGATCTTGTAACAGAAATGTAATATTAATAGTTTAGTAGGCAAGGAAGTGATGGTGCATGCCTGTAATCCCAACACTCAGGAGGCAGAGTCAGGCAGATCTCTGGGAGGTCAGCCTGGTCTACAGAGGGAATTCCAGGACAGCCAGAGCTATTACACAGAGAAAACCTGCCATCATTATCATCATCATCACCCTCATAATGTAGACTTTGGGACAAGCCTTGTTCCCTCCCTGTCTTCTGTTGTTTCTGGGTATAGTAGCCTCTCTGGGTCTGGGTGTCACCAGTCTTCAGATTTGAGTAACTCTGCCATACTACAACAGAACAGCGTTGTTGATCTCCTCTGCGAGTCCAGGAAAACCACAAGTGCTCTCAAAGTGAAATGTACAGCTGCCATTACCACATTCATTATTTTGCTCAGTTCTGTGGTTGCTTAGCAACCAAAGTTAGACTGACCCACCAATGGAAAATTTAAAATTACTTCCAGTAATTGCTTCAAACAGCAGAGAAAACATCTTCCTGTTTAGATGGGACTAGGTGGCATTTTATTTTGTTTTTCAAAACTGTTTTACATTTATTTACTTATTTTGTGTGTGTGTGCGCACACACAGTTGGCATGGACCTGTGTGGAGGTCAGAAGACAACTTGCAGAAGTCTTGTCTCTTTTACTATGTAGCTTTCTGGAGAATGAAACCACTGAGCCATCTTTAGTCCCAACTCAAGACTAAAGACTAGGTTCCCATAAAAGATCTGAAATCTTTTATTGCATTTCCTAAATATTAGGAATCCTTGGGGCTCAGTAGTTAAGAATACTTGCTGCTCTTGCAGAAGACCCAGGTTCAGTCCCCAGCATGTACATGGCAGCTCACAACCATCTGTAACCAGTTCCATAGAATCCAGCACCCTCTTCTGGCCTCATATGCACATAAAATAAAATGAATTTTTTTTAAAAAAAGAATTCTAATGAACATTTGAGAGTCTCATCATGTAGCCTAGGCTAGACTCAAACTCATCATCCTGCCTCATCCTTTTCAGTGCTGGAGTTACAGGTGTTGTACATACACCATTCACTGTTGAAGAAACACAACCCCAAACCTTCTAGAATCTATCTAAATTCCACTTCCCTATCCCCAGACTCCTGCTGTAGGTGGGCTGAGCCTTTGGCAGCCCCACCAGCCTTTTGATTCTGGGTCTAGCTCCTCCAGGTGTGGAGTGGATGGAGTTGCAGGCAATCTGGGTAGCAGGAATGGGTAGATAGACCCAGAGGAGGCAGCCTTCTCCTACTGCTACTTCTCCCTGAGACTCCAAGGTGATCTCTTGGGAGGAGCAGTGAAGGGAAGGCAAACGCAAGAAATGGATTCCCCATAGCAAGGGAAGCAAAGGGACTAAGAAAAAATAACAAGAGATGAATTCCCCATAGCAAGGGAAGCAAGGGAACTAAGAGAAATTACAGATGTGAAGAGTTACTGAGGAACAAAAACAGAAAACAGCTAATTTGCAATGGCTCTAAAACAAGTTATAACAAGTTGAAGAACTTTCTGCAAGACAGCAAAAAAGCATAAAGGAAAAGTCCAGCAAGATGGCTCAGCAAGTAAAGGTACTTGCCACACAAGCCTGGTGACCTAAATTCAATTGCCATAATCATCCACATAAAAGTGAAAGGGGAGAACCAACTTCCACATGTATGAAATGGCATGCATTTGTGCAGACGCACATACACAGTATATCTGTGTGTCTGTATTTAAAGAATAAGGGCCAGGCAAGATGGCTCATTAGATAAAGGTGCTTGCCAACAAGGCTGAGGACCTGAGTTCAGTCCCTGGGACCCTCATGCTGAAAGGAAAGTATTGACTCCTTAAAATTGTCTTCTGACTTCCACACACATCACCATGGAACATGCTTCCACCCAAAGACACACAAGTGGTAAAATATACAGACGTATTTGAATGAGTGGAAGACAGAAGTGAGTGTGCCAGCCCATTGCCAGTTGAGTGGAAGGAAGATGATGGAGTGAAGGAAGCTCAGCAGAACTAAAGGAAGATAAGGGCACAGTCACTAAAGTACTTGATGTGCGAGTATGAGGTCCCGAGTTCAATCCCACGTAAAACCACCAGATGTGGTGGGGTGCACTTAGGACCCCAGGATTGAGGAGGCAGAAACAATTCTGCAGTTCTCTAGTCAGCCAGTCTGGCCTACTTAGCCAACTCCTGGCCAGTCAGAGAACCTACCTCAAAAATAATGTGGCAAGCAGATACCTTTAATCCTAATGCAAGGCAGGCGAGGTTCACAACCAGTCTGGCCTACATAATGAGTTCCAGGCCAGCAAAAGCTACATAATGAAACCACATTACAAAAATAAGTGGGTAACACTGAAGGCTGACCTCTGGCTCTCACAAGCATGCACACGAATAAACATGCATGCACACACAGGGGGAAAAAACATAAAAGTTGAATGATGTAGAAGATAGAAGTTGGTATGCTTACCATGTCCAGTCAGATAGACAAAATGACATAAAGATTGTTTAGCAGAGCTAAAGTAAGATGATCCTGCTCATGAAGAAGCATCCTGGGATACAAGGAGCTGTCCTACCTGAACACATATTCAGGGTCTGCTTACTTACTCAGGCCTAGCCGATCCTCATCCC
Source organism: Myodes glareolus (assembly GCF_982192425.1). Lineage (NCBI taxonomy): Eukaryota > Metazoa > Chordata > Mammalia > Rodentia > Cricetidae > Myodes > Myodes glareolus. Next base: position 110,089,177 of record NC_142027.1, read on the forward strand.
CTCGCATATTCTGCAGCCAGCTCTGCCACAGAGCCTAAGGAGAAGTTGGCCACCTTCTCCAGGATATCTTATCTTGGGTTTTCGGCAAGCAAGTTATTTCTGGCTTTTTCTCCCATATGTGCAATCTTTTTCTCCCATATGTGCAATGGTGGCAAGACATTTACCTACCCCAGGCTCTGGGATCCACTCTTCATGGTAGGGTGTTGTCTTAGGTTTCTTTTGCTGCAGCAAAACACCATGACCTAAAAGCAAGTTGGGGAGGAACTTACACTTCCATGATACTGTTATCAGGAGCTCTGTTACTGTTACTGTTAGAAGGCAGTCAGGACAGGAACTCAAGCAGGACAGGAGCCTGGAGGCAGGAACTGATGCAGAGGTTATGGAGGGTTGCTCCTTGCTGGCTTGCTCTCATTGCTTGCTCGGCCTGCTTCCTTATAGAACTCAGGACCACCAACCCAGGGATGTCTCCACCCACAATAGGCTAGGCCACAATGTACTGGCTCTGTAAATTTCTAATTGAGAAGATGCCCTACAGTTGGGTCTTATGGAGGCACTTTCTTAATTGAGGTTCCCTCCTCCCTGGTGACTTAGCTTATGTCAGTTGACATACAGCTATCCAGTACAGGTGTGGAGCTATGTATTTGCCTTCACTCAGAGGAGTCCTTTCAAACAAAAAATGAGAGCCTCAAGACTAGTGCACACTAAGAGGTAACTAGACTTGGCATTTCACACTGCAACCCACATCTCCATCCTTTCCTACACCTACAGGCCACACTTGCTATAAGGACCCAGTGCCCTAGTAAGGCCCTTGCTGTGAAGGGCATTTTCCTAAGGGTAGACTTCCCTGATCCTTCTTTCTCAGTCTGGCAAGCTGCTATTTATCCTTCAAAACCCAGCCTGTGCATCACCTCCTCTGAAGCCCTTCCTGATTTCTTCCATAAAGAGGATTCATCAGGCTGGAGAGATGGCTCAGTGGTTAAGAGCATTGTCTGCTCTTCCAAAGGTCCTGAGTTCAATTCCCGGCAACCACATGGTGGCTGACAACTATCTGTAATGATATCTGGTGCCCTCTTCTGGCCTGCAGACATACAGACAGAATATTGTTTACATAATAAATAAATAAATAAATAAATAAATAAATAAATAAATAAATTGGATTCCTCATCATTCCTCCTGTTTTCCAGAGCTCCAGCCAAACCTGTAACAAGATATTGTATTTTTTGGTTTTGAAACAGGGTTTCTTGTACCCCAGGCTAACCTTGAACTCACAATGTTCACAAGATGACTTATAGCTCTTGCTCCTCCTGCTCTCACTACAGACTGCTAAAGTCACAGGCCTGTATCACCATGCTCAGTTTTGTGGGTGCTGAGGAATGAACTCAGGGCTTCATGCACACCAGGCAAGCACTCTACCAATTGAGCCACATCCAGTGACCTGTATTTTACTATTTTTTTTGGCTCTGTCTGCCTAGCAGAGGTGGTTGAGATTCAGAGGGGTTCTTATTCCCCTCTCCAGACAGATGAATATCAACAAAGTGAATGAAGAGCCTGGTTTGGTGGTACACACCTAAAATTCTAGCACTTGAGAGGTAGGGGCACAAGTTCGTAGTCATCCTTGACTACACAGACAGTTTGAGATCAACCTTGGCTGCTGGAGACCCTATCTCAGGATAAGTGAGTTAATTAAGGTTCGACGAGGTGTTCAGTGGGTAAAATTATTCTTTGTTTATGCTTGAGAGCCTCAGTTTGATCCTTGGAGCCCACAGTAGAAAAGGAGAACCAACTCCTGAAAGTAGTCCTTGGCACTGTGGCAGGAGGATACACAGAATAATAATAATAATAAGTAGGGGGCTGGAGAGATGGCTCAGAGGGTAAGGGCACTAGCTGCTCTTCCAGAGGTCCCGAGTTCAATTCCCAGCAACCACATGGTGGCTTACAACCATCTGTAATGTAATGAGACCTGGTGCTTTCCTTGCCAGCAATACATTGTATGCTTAATAAATAAATCTTTTGAAAAAAATAATAATAATAAGTAAATAGTGAATAAAACTAGCAGCCATGCTGCTTATGACATAAGTCTACCTTATCCCTTTGGCCACTGTATAAACCCTTACAGGTTGATCTGGTCTTCCCTTCCCTAATGCCTCACCTTGTGTGGATATGGTCATTCTGCTTCAGTCTGAGCCAAAGAGCTTATCCCTTGGTGACTTCACTGTACCAGCCTCAGTGATAACTAACCTCTCTCTCTCTCTCTTGCCTTCCCAGGGCCGATGAGATTGAGATGATCATGACTGACCTTGAACGAGCCAATCAGGTAAGTTGTTCATATCTTCAGTATAAAACACCACAGCTCACCCAATCTGTTATCTTGGGAGATGCCTTATGCTAAGATAAGTGATCATTTTGGAACCATTTTCATAGTATCATCAGAAGTTAGAAGTAAATCCGTAGCACTATTCGTTGGCAGAATCTCAGGTTCAACCCCTGTCTGAGACACAAATATATAAGGGTACTTGTTCTTTTTCTGATCCCCTGTTTCCAGTGCATTCAATCCAGGAGTGTCCAACCCATGGACCACAGGCCACATGCATCCCAGAATAGCCATGAATAAGGCCCAACAGAAAATTTAAACTCATTAAAATATTGTGAGATTGACTGATTGATTTGCAGTTGTGTAATTCCAAAATGTGAAACATTGAAGATGACAATGTCATCCCAATGCCAGAAGGTTGAGCGTGTCTGATGCTTTGTCTGCTGGCATTCATTACACCATAGAATTAATTTTCATCTCCTTTTAGTAGGTTCCAGGAACTTGCTCTAGTGGAACTTGGAGTGGGCAGCTCCCCTCAGCTGATACCCAGTTATCAGATATACCTTTCAGGAAATACACAGCCCAGTAATACACAGAGAATAGTCACATTGTATCAAATGGTTCCAAGCACTCGGTTATCCATAAGCCTTTTTTTCACGGACCCTACAGGGGAGTAAAACATTTTGCTTTCACAACTAATGCTGCTGGCCTCAAACTAGTTATGGAACTGAGAAAGACCTTGAACCTCAGATTCTCATGTTTCTGCCTTCCACTTGCTAGAATGGCAAGTGTGCACCATTACCACTGCTTAATGCAGTGCTAGAGATCAAGCCCAGGGTTTCACAAATGCTAGACAAGCATTCTGCCAACTAACTAAGCTGCACTACAGGCAAGATTCTTTACTTGGTGGGGAAACAGTTAAAATAGAAATTAAGTTTCTCAGCCCAGAAGGACATGGCTTGTGGCCTCTCAATTTTACAGCTGGGTAGCCATAGGCACTGGCAAATGTGGAATCTTGCATTGGGTCGCCCCACCCAGTGAGTTAAAGCCTCTCTGTGAACCGAAAAGCCTCCCAGAATCCCTGCAGTCCTGCTTACCTCCTCAGGAGCTCGTTGGGAACCTGTCTTTCATAGGCACTGGTCACTCAGACTTTCACCAGCATTCAGGGAAAAGCATTGTTTATTTCTTCCCTGATAAAATTAACCTGAAGCCTAAGCAGGAAAACCTGCACAGAAGGGAATGGTGATATGTATGGCTCTGTTATTCCCTTAGGAGAATTGGGTTGGTTCAGTGGTTGGTGCTTAGACCTTTCCTAAGGTCCTAGGTCTGACCTGTATGGGTCTTTCTTTGGAGAGTGTGGCACTGGTCACCTGAAGTCTCCTAAGTAATCTTAGCTACCCTAGCACATTTCCGGAACCTTATCACTTCACCTGCCCTGCCTCCCCACTGAGATCCACATGGTTTGGGTTCTTGTTTACAAATAGGGAAACCCAGAAGTCTTACTTAAGGTTGTCTTGACACATTTGGGGAATAGTTTGTTTCTCATTTGGTTTTGGGAGCTTTTATTTGGTTTGGTTTGGTTTGGTTTTAGAGGATATTGTTTTGCCTTTGTTTTGTTTAACAAGTGTGAACTTTGTAGATGACAACATTGTGTTATAATATTAAAAGGGTGCGTATAGCATCTGAGAAGGGAATAAAGAAGCCCCAGAAGGTTGCCTAGCTGATTTGGGGGTGGGGACTGGGGGGAGTGAAAATTACCAGGTGGTAATGGGGCATGCCTTTAGTACCAGCACTCAGGAGGCAGAGGCAGTTGGATCTCTGTGGGGCCAGCCTGGTCTAGCTCTGACCATCCTGAGCCAGACCTATGCAGAGAAACCCTGTCTCGGGGTAAACACTGGAGTTAACATGAGGAAAGCTAGACTGTGTGGGCAGCAGCTAGAGAGTGGCCTGATAGGAAGGGCCTGGTTGGTTAGGGGGAGAGGGACTTTATCCTGGGCAGTGGGTATCCTGGGAGGATGGAGATCCTGGATTTGTATTCAATTAAAAGGTCACTTGGGGCTGAAGAGATAGTTCAACCTTTTAAGAGCACTTATTCCTTGTGCAGAGGACCCAAGTTTAGTTCTTACAGGTTGATCTGGTCAGCACCTTCGCTGAACAGTTATTTAGGATCAGATAACCGATTCTGAACTCTCAGAGCACTTACACTTTCACACACACACACACACACACACACACACACACACACCTTGTTTTGTTTTTCAAGACAGGGTTTCTTTGTGTAACAGCCCTGGCTGTCCTGGAACTCAATTTGTAGACCAAGCTGGCCTCGAACTCACAGAGATCCACCTGCCTCTGCCTCCCCAGCACTGGGATTAAAAGTGTGGGCCACCACAACCAGCTAAAAATAAATCTTTTTTAAAATCATTAAAAAGAAATAAGGAATCACTGTAGATAAAGCTGCAATAAGAAATGGATGTGGGAAAGCCAGAAGGCAAGGGAGCAACAAGCAGCCCTGGTGACAGGACAGGAGAAGCCTAAAGGGCTGGACAGGAAATGGTACCCAGGGAAGCAAGGCAGAGGTAGGCTGAGCAGGAACAGGGCTGCCAGAGCCACAGAGTGCCATAGGTGCCACATACATCCAGACCATGGCACTCACCCAGGAAGAGCAATTTGCTCGTTCGTTGACATTTAGTGTTGGTTTTGCCCTGGGTTTATTCCAAACATTCTGTTGAAACCCATAGTGTTGTTTCATTGTTCAGCGATTATGTCTCTACCTCAGGGAACCAGGAAAATGGGCAGTAGCTATTAGTAAAACAGGGGTGTCTCCTAACACATGTTTGATCAACTTCCAGCACTTGCATTAATAGTTGTCATCTTAACTGGCTACTCAAAGGAAAGATTCTGGACTCCAAGAATTTCTTGATAAACAAACCTTAGCTTGGCACATCAAAGAGCATAGAGGAACCATGTCTTCCTTTCCCTATGTGGGCTGGCTGCCAGCTGTTCCTCTCCCTGTTCCCCTTCCAGAGCACTCTGATTCCTTACACAAAGCCACAGGAGAAGGGCCTAGAGGAAGATTTTTAAGCTGAATTGTTCTCCTCCTATTACCCTGCTGATGTTTATGAATCAAGACTGTTGTGAAAGACCCCTTGGGCTGGGGATAGAGCTTGCTTGTTTGCGCGCGCGCGTGTGTGTGTGTGTGTGTGTGTGTGTGTGTGTGTTTGTGTGTGTGTCTGTGTTTGAGAAGATTCTCATAGCCCAAACTGGCCAAATTCACTCTGCATCTGAGAATGACTTGGAGCTCCTGATATTCCTGCCTCCACCTACCGAGTGCTGGGATTACAGGCATCAAACCCCAGGGTTCCCTGCTGCTAGGCACACTCTACCAACTGAGGTGTATCTCCAAGCCTTGAAAGCATAGCTTAACTTCCCCAAGAAGGAAGAGCCAGGTGCTGAGAGAGTTGAGTTACAGGGAGTGGAAAGAGCTCCACAGCACTTGGTTTTGGAATCAGGACACCCAAGTTATGTTCTAGATTTGGCATTTGTTACCCACACTGACTTAGTTTGTTTTCTGTTGTTGAACTAAACACCATAACCAAAGGCAGCTTTAGGAGGAAGGCGTTTCTTTCACCTTGCACGTCACAGTTCATCAGCCAAGGAACTGAAGGCAGGACCTGAAGCAGAGGCCATGGAGGAACACTGGCTTACACCCCACAGCTTATTCAGCCTGCTTTCTTATAGCTCTCAGGATCACTGGCCCAGAGGTGGCACCACCCACAGTGAGCTGGGCCCTCCCACGTCAATCATTATTCAAGAAAATGTCCCACAAACTTGCCTACAGACAATTTGATGAAGGTTATTTTCTCAAATGTGTTTCCTCTTCCCAGATAACTCTAGCTTGTGTGTCATGTTCTCTCTCTCTCTCTCTCTCTCACACACACACACACACACACAAAAACCCCTAACCAAAACCCCATTCCAGTACCCAGATATACCCACCCATAGAATAGAGGCAGGATTTCATTCACATATGCTTTCGTAGATTCAACAGGCCCTAGTACCCTGCCCTTAGCAGGCCTGAGTGGGGGTGTCATCCTGGCTTCATGGGCCAGGCACATCCCCAACTGAGTTTGGCATTCCTTGGTGTGTCCCTGTCTTACATTCCTGCTCCAGGACACACAGGGAGCACCTTGGTGGCAGTCAGAAGTAGAGCAGTTTGCTCATCAGACTTCTGTAGTCATACTCACATAAGTGACTTTTCCCCCGACCTGCAGTGGCCAGCGGCACAAACTGTGGCTCATGACCTTCTCCAGGTTCTTGCAGAACCATTAATATGGTCACCTCTTGCAGCCTCCCATGCTTCTGGTTACATTCCAGCCATCACCAATTCACACTAAGCTGCTTTGCTCCTGCAGAGATTTCCTTATCTCAGGTTTTCCTATACCTATATTTTAGTGGCCACATATATGGTAAATGCATAAGCAAATAATCTAGGGCCAAAAGAGGCAGAAGATTAGATTAAAGACCCCACCACCACCACCATATAAACCAAAGGAAGTAGCCAGATGTGGTGGCTCACACTTGTAATCACTTGGGAGGTGGGTCAAGAGTTGAGAACCAGCTTCAGCTCTCTACATAATACCCTGCTGAGGGGGTGGTAGGAATGGGGGAACGAAGCTTGGTTGATAAGACTGCTCACCTATTATGTACAAAGTTCTGCATTCCATCCTGGAACAATATAAACCAGGCAGGAGGATCAAGAGTTCAAGGTCATCTTCAGCTATTTAGTCACTTTGGGGCAAGCCTGAACTTACATATAAGACCCTGTTCCAAAAACTGAAGTCATCTATCTTAGATGAGGAATATGTAGTGGCTCCAGAGATAGTCTTAATAATTTGACACTGTCACTGTGGTGTGCACAGTTACTGTTGACTTCTGCAGTCTCACTGCCCCCCCCCGCGCCCCCGCATCCTTCCCTGCTGATTTTCAGAGTAACTGTTGGCAGCTACCAAAGCTCAGCACTGCTCTTGTTCTGCGTTGTTCCTACCTCTACTTCTCCCTCTGTTCCAGAAATTGTTGCTTCTCAAGAAAAAGCACAAGGGCAGCCCCAGAGGGTGGCAAGTGCTGTCCCTACCTGCTGTTCAGGAGTCTGTCCTATGTTCTCCTGATTCTGCCTCTTCAGGGATGGGCCTGTCTGAGAACACTTGGAGCATGCAGCCTTATGCCACCAAGTAGTGGTCAGCTTTGCATCCCAACCTCAGTCGTCAAGTTGTGGTTTTGTTGAGGGTGTGTGAGGCTCCAAATATGGAGCACAAACCCAGGCAGCACCCCACTGTCTGCCTCAGCTGCTCAAGGAAGGCTGTATTTAGTTCTGTCGACCTGGAAACAGATCACCCCAGATCCCAACTAGTGTCTGTCACCCTGTCCTTACGCCTTCCCTGAACTGCTCTGGTTTTCAATTCCTTTGTTCTAGAACTTTTAACTGCACAGATCTCGAACACCTTGTCAGCAGTTGTTGTCGTTGAAAGTGCTGATGGTGGGTATATTTTGCAATAGAAATCCTAAGTAAATGTGAAACCAAGAACTTGTACTAAAGTAACCAAGTTAGGCCACCTTAGGACAGTGACTTCCAACAGAACTTCATTGATTTTTTTTGGGGGGGTGGTTGTTTTGTTGTTGATATTTTCTATTTGTTTTGTTTTGGTTGTGAGACAGTGTCTCATATAGCCCAGGAAGGCTTCAAACTAACTATAGCTGTAGTTTAAAGATCATCTTAAATTCTTGATCCTCCTGCTTCTACCTCCCAAATGCTGGAATTACAGGTTTATACCATCATGCTCAGTTTATTCGGTGATGGGATTGAACCCAGGGCTTCATGTGTCTTATACAAGCACCCTACCTACTGAGTCACATCCCCAGACCTTTTCTTTAAGTTAATAACTATAACTAGCTAAGCAGCCACCCCAGCCCTTTGTTTTGTTTTTGTTGTTTGCTTTGAGATAGGGTTTTATTATGTAGACCAGGCTAGCTTCAAATTAGCATTAAAGGCATGCACCACCATGCCCAACCTGTTTCTGCTTTGCTTTTTTGAGACTGGCTCTTTGTGTGTTACCCAGGCTGTTTTCAACCTCACTATCCTTGAATCATCCTCCCCAGTGTTGAAGTTATAAGTGTTACCCTCCACACCTCACACCACTGTGACCTCGGGGACTTAATACAAGTGCTGACCCTAAGAAAACTGCAGGTAGCTAGCTGATACCTCAGTCTGTGATGTGCGGTATTCTGCCACCTGGCATCTTCACAGGCTTTTAGGAGATGGGCCAGTGTAATGTGCCACTATGGTAATGCTACCTGTTCAGCAACTATCAGAGTTTCTTCCCCAATAGATGAAGTAATAGTTTTCCTCATCAAAGAGACTGAGAAATTTGTCAAAATACATGTGATTCCTGAAAGAGCTGTAGGAATAGTGTACCTGAAGGTTTACCTCACTAATTATGGAGGAATGTGCTTTTCAGTTATGTGTCTTAACTGTCAGAAAAGCTGGGAAAAACAGCTGATGTCCAACTTCTTATAAGGCTGAAGCAGAAGGATGGCAAGTTCAAGACCAGACTAGGCAACCTACCTTATAAGAACCTGTCTCAAAACAAAAAATAAAAAGAAAGCAAGGAATTCCTATCAGTGGTAGAGTGCCTGCCTAGAATCCCCCAGTGAGAAGCTAGGGGTGTGGCTCAGTGGTAGAGACCTTGCCCAGAATTCCTCAGTGAAGAGGCAGGGATGGGTCTCTCTGGCAGAGCACCTACCTAGAATCTCCCAGTGAAAGGCTGGGAATAGGACTCATTGGAAGTTAGCACAAAGCAGATATTTCTCTCTCATTCTTGTCATAATACCAAAAACTTTTCCTGACAGTGGTTCTTTAGTCCCTTTGGTTCTAGTATCCTGTTGGTTCTCCATTCTGTCCAAAGCAGAGATGTGTTAGGAAACACTTAGACATTGATGTGACAGATTCAGGGTCAGGGCCATTCTCCAAGCTCTCCAAGAAGCAGGGCAGTTGGCTACCAGCCTCACCCTGGGCAGATAAACTGTCCTTAGATTCTAACTTCTTTGTATGTGTACTCACTGCTGCCACCACCAAGGCACTTCAGCCACCCAGCCCTGTCATTAGGCAGCAAGATAATACATTGTTTTTTCTTTGTGACTTCTTTTTTGGTAATTGGTGGAAAAGTCCTGCTCAACCAGACTTTCCTCATTAACCTTTCTGTTTTATTTTGTAGGTAACTTTTCATTTTGGTTTTTTGAAACAACATATCCCAGTGTAGTTCAGGCTGGCCTTGAACTCACTGCATAGCCCAAGCTGGCTTTGAAATTACTGTAACTAAGGTGGCATTCAACTTGCTGTGTTGCTCAGACTTCCTTAAAAACCCACTGTGTAGCCCACACTGTCCTAAAACTCAGAATTCTCCTGCCTTGCCTCTCTTAACTTTTTATGGTAACAGAATATAACTTGCCCAGGGTATAGAGAAGTGGCATGTCGTTCACAGTCCAAGCACTAATGTCATTAGCTGCCAGTGCCCACCTGCCTTAGTTTTATCTTAGTCATAATAATAAGACCTAGATAAACCCAATGAAAAAGTACTTCCATGGTAAAGCCCTGTGGGAATAGAGCCTAAGTCAGGTGTCTGTGTGGACACAGTGTTTCCATTCTACAGATGCCTGTGTAGTGGCCCCAGGAGGTAGCTGTCCCTGCTGCCTCTCTTCCCAGATGGCCTGTTGAGTGGTAGGTACTAGAGTGGCTCCCCTCTTTGTCCAGTAGCAAGTCTGAATTTGCAGCAACCATGGCTTCCTCATCTAGGGTCCTAGACATACTACAAAAGGTTCTAGCCATTTCTGTTAAAACTTCCAGCACCAGCCTGGGCTGCCCACTCACTGCTGGCCCAGAACAGCCTGGCTAGCTACATATGTCAACATTTGAAAACATTTCCCCATGACGGGTTGACTGCAGAATCCAGCCCATCCCTCGACAAAAGAAGCCACAGTTCCACAGCCTGCTTATGGACACGTACCATGGGATGAAAACAACCACAACATTGTGTGTGTGCTGGGCAGGATGGCCAGCATGTCTTTAATTCAGTGTTTACCCATGAGAATGACTCCCAGGAGTAATCCTGTGATAAAATCTCTTCGGTCCATGAGAATAGAAAGAAATTGAATCAGAAGACTCTATTTCCAGCCGTATTTATTCAGTCTGGGAAACGCAATGGGCCGGAGCATTAATACCAGCAGGGGATTCCTTGCTCCTAGCGTTAAATTACTGTCATAATCGCTCAATTATTTCTTCCTTGTACTGTTTAAAATAAAAATCCATCACATTCTAGTGTGTGTGTGTGTGTGTGTTTCCATAGCATTTATTAGGTTGAGTGTTTAGGAAAATCAATTACAGTCAGTCAGGCATGAATTGATGAATGTTCTTATAATAATTGTCAGCTGTTAAACCAATGTACTTTCTTCTTTTCATCCCTTTTTGTTTTCCTCAGAGGGCAGAGGTGGCACAGAGAGAGGCAGAGACTTTAAGGGAACAGCTCTCATCGGCCAACCACTCTCTCCAGCTGGCCTCACAGATCCAGAAGGCTCCGGATGTGGTGGGTAACCCTAGCCCCGCCCCCGCCCCGCCCCCACCCTCACCCCACATCACTCCTGTTTCAACTCTTCCTTTTGGAGTAATAGTTGAAGCAGGAATGGTTGTTGGGTGGGTGTGCTGGTTACTTTTCTCATTACTGCAACAAAATACCTGACACAGATGCTTAAAGGACCAAAGCCAGGGGTTATTTTAGTTCCTGGTTCAAGAGTGCAGTCCATCATGGCAGCAGAAGTGAGCTGCAGCTGCTTACATCGCAGTCAAGATACAGGGATCAATGCTGTTGCTTAACTGCCTTTCTCTTTTTTCACAACTCCAGGACACCAGCCTTGGGTGCTACCCCAGTTAGGGTGGGTCTCCTCCCTCAACTAACCTGCTCTCAGAACTCCCTTACAGCTATGCACAGAGGTCTGCCTGGTGCATAGATGACTCTAGATCCTGACAAGCCTACAGTATTAGCCAAAATAGTTGTGAATTCTTAATGGCTTGGGGATAGAACTTGAGAAGAGCTCTGCCAGTAATACATAGGTGCCCTTGTGGGTTGCTTTGGTGTGACCCCATTGTGTGTGTACATGTCCTGTGCCAGGTGGAGGCTAGGGGTGACCAGATCTGAAAAGGAGTACCACCCCAGAGCTTCACAAGGAAGGAGAGGCAGTCCTTCCAATGGGGAATAAATAGCAGCTGACCCTGGATGTGTTCAGTGGTTGAACTTTCACCTGAGAAACAAACATGCAAGAAGAATGGGACCCAAAGGCCCAAACTATTGTCTTCTCTCTCTTATTTATTTTGTGGGTGTAGGAGTAACTGCGCATGTGTGAGGGTCAGAGGACAACTTGTAGGAGTCAGCTTTCTTCCTCCACAGTGTAGGTTCTGAGGCTCGAACTCAGGCCATCAGGTGTACACAGGAACACTCTTATGCAGAGTCATCTCACCACCCCTGCTTTCATTTTTAGTTTTGTTTTCGTTTTTTGAGATAAAACCTCACTACATTGGTTCAAGCTAACCTCCAATTGGCAATCCTTCTGCTTCAATCTTCTGCGTTCCTGGGATCACAAGTATGCAGTAATATGCCCCCAGTCTCATGTGACTTTTCTCAAGTTAACAGGACTATCAAGGTTTGGTCAAGGTGGTCCTGACTGAGCAGATTCCAGGTGCCTTTGGTGACCTTGGGTAACTGGCACTAGTGACTGAGCAACACACTAGCTAAGATACTTAGTTCATTAGTTCAGACCCCAGCTCTGCAGTCTCTGAATTGGAGATTTGGAACAAAGAGACCTATCTTCCTTACTCTGTTTCTCTCTCTGTAAAAAGAGGTTGTAGCTGGGCATAGTGTCAAACATGTGTAATACCAGCTCTTGGGAAGTAGAACCAGGAAGATGTGGAATTCAAGGTCATTTTCAGGTACCTAGCAAGTTCAAGACCAGCCTGAGCTATATAAAACTCAAACTCAATAACAAAATTAAACAAAAGAAAAACTTCAGGAAGCTGAGGCAGGAGGATTGGCAGGATTGGCTGGGCTAGGCTACATAGCAACAAGGCCCCCGTCTCAAAAGTAATACTAGTACTAACTGTAGAGTGCCCTGACCATTTCAGGGTGTGGTAGAAAGGTTCTTGTTCAGGAGACTATCATTTCCTTCACAACTTCGGGAACACAATAACTTATTTTTCTCTGAAATGACCCCTTTATTCTTCCTTGCCCGATGTAAATGCCCTGGGGACTGCATCAGGGCAGAGGCAGGCCATAGAGCCAGGACCAGCAACTTCCCAGCTTCTGTGGCTGCCCTTGGTCAGGAGGAAGCCATTCATCCTAACATGTCTAACAGGGCTTCTGAGCTGAATGTTTGGATTACAAAGAATCCTGGCACCTTACTGGGCCACAGCAAACCCAAACATTCCAGAAGGAAATGAATGTTTTTGCAAGTCGAGTCAGTTGTGGGGCCGGAGGTGGCTTCCACACTTCATCATGGCTAAGTGCAACATTGACCTGGCCTGTCTTTAGTCTCCCAGCCACAGTGAGCAGGGATTTCCCTATCTGTGCCTTCCTGTGGAGGCCACCACAGGCACAGAGCCAGGAGAAAAAAATGGTCTGTTGGGCTTGGCTGGCAGAACTAACTGGGAAAAGGTAGAATCCATGGCTGTAGCAGAGCCAGAAGCAGTGCTTTGGCTGTCTCACATGAGCATGAAACATCCACCATGTGCCAAGTAGTCCACGACCCCTTTTCTTTCTCCCATCCACTTGTCACTCTTTCAGGGGCACTGAGCAATACAGGATACTCAAAAGAGTCCTTGTGAAATGTATACAGACAATTATTAGTTCAAGGAACAGTTGAGGCTCACCTGGCCATCCTTTAGAGCCTAGCGGAACTGGAATATTGGAAAGCAAGGCCACCTATGTGCAAACATCTGATCCACCCAGCTATCCTTGCTCTCCAAGTGGAGACAGGAACTGAAGTACAGCACAAAAAAGAAGCAAGTATGGTTTGAAGAAGTTCAAAGCCAGCCTCGCTACATAGCAAGTCCAGCCTGAGGTACATGAGAGCCATCCTCATTAAACCAAAATGCAAAAGGAAAATACTGGGAGTCAGTTTGCTAAATAACTGTAGGTTAGAGAACATTGGGTCCCACTACAGGATTTAAAAAAAAAAAAAATCCAAGTGTTTCCACAAAGGTCTAGATACTGTCATCTGAGCCTCCCTCATTGCTGTTCCTCTGACTTTCTCCACCAAATAACACCTCACACCCTCGAGGTCTCTGCTCACAAATCTCTATCTCAGTGGGACTTTCTTGGGCCAATCTATTTTTTTTCAGCAAATTTTATTTTTTATTAAAAATTTCCACCTCCTCCATTTCCCTCCCCAGGGCCAATCTATTTTAAAGTGTGAGCCTTTTTCCAGGTGGTGGTGGCACATGCTTTTAATCCCAATACTGTGAGTTCAAGGCCAGCTTGGTCTACAGAGTGAGTTCCAGCCAGGACTACACAGAGAAACCTTGTCTTTGGAAAAGTAAATAAATAATGATAATAATAGCCTTTCAGTGCACATCCTTAATCCCAGCTCTAAGCAAGCAAAGAAAGGTAGCTTTCTATGAGGTCCAGGCTAGCCTAGGCTTACATGGTGAAACCCTACCACTGAATAAATAGAGAACCTCTTTAACTTTAGCTCTCATACTCTCTCTACTTCGAATTTTCTGTAGTCCTTGGCATCACCTTACATATTACAAATCTGTGTTTTCCATGTATCTAACTCATCCAGCCCCCTGACCCTGCAAAAGTCAGGCTTTCATGCTTCAGTTCAATTGCCCCATGCCCATTACAAGGTAGATTCTAAGACAGTATTTGCCCAAATAACAGATCCAGGTGACAGCCATGCAAAGACAGGAAGTCATGTCTGGCCCTGAAGCTTGCTGTGTGCACCTCTGTATCTATGCAACTTTGTAACTATGCCTCAGTTGCAGGTGGGCATATCCCTGAGCTCCCTACTCTAGAGCAGGTGCTGTTTCGTCATTGCTTTCTTCTTCCCAGGAGCAGGCCATGGAGGTGCTGACCCGATCCAGCCTGGAAGTAGAGTTGGCTGCCAAAGAGCGGGAGATTGCTCAACTGGTGGAAGACGTGCAGCGACTTCAGGCCAGCCTCACCAAACTGCGGGAGAATTCTGCCAGCCAGATCTCACAACTGGAGCAGCAACTGAGTGCCAAGAATAACACACTCAAAGTAAGTGCATGGAACGGGATGCGAGCATGTACATGGTGGGGTTAGGAAGCATGGATGAGCTTTCATGACTGTGTTGGCCCACGCAGTAAGCTTGGCAACCTTGAACCCATGTCAGTTCTGAGCAAAGTCCTAGGTCCCTGAGACAGGGAAACTAAGTCTGACCCCTGACATTTCCTTCTCAGTGTACTACATCCCTACAACACAGAGGTCCCTAATGCTTTGGCCCATACCTGCCTGCTCCTGTCTGCCCACTGCACTGCTTCACCACCTGGGACCTCCCAAGCCTGCACACCACCCAGTGATGCTGGGCACTCCTTGTGGAGAACTTGGTAGTCAAGTCTTACAGTCAAGGCCATCTCTGTAGGCGTAGGTGCCTTAATGAAACCCTGCTGGGCATCCCAGTTTTCTCCTGTGCAAGGACCCAGTTCATAAGACTCTGGTCTCTCTAAAACTATCCAAGAGCCAGGGATCCATGGAAGTCCTATTCAAGCTCCCCACCAAGCTGACAGTCATTTCTTTGTCTCTCTAGTATATGCTCAGTGGCCTGGAACTCCATGTTGCCTTAACTCATAGAGTCATATGCTATACCTTCTGTCCCAAAAGGACTTCTAGGCAACTGAGCAAAAGCTGGCTTTTAAGTTTTTCTTAAGATCACGTCCCTAATGTAGAGACCAGAACCTTTTACATATACTAAATAATAGTAATTACACTTCAAAGTATTTACAGCCAGTCAAATCAAGTGTAATTTGAAGACAGTTCTGGAATCCTAGATTGCTAGGTGTCAGGGCCAGGAGGAGCTCCTGGGAGGTACATTTGGCAGACAAGGAGGTGAGACCAGCACCATCCAGAGCTCTGGCTAAGCTGGAGGGCCTTCTGCTCTTGCCCCAGGATATTCTCCCAAGGCTGACTTATCCTTGCTGGGTGTCTCCTCATTCATACATGAGTGAGTAAGTGTCTGCCTGTAGCAAGCACTAGCTGTTCAGTAAACAACGCAAATCTAGCTAATTGTGAAAAATGGAAGAGGCTGGGTCCAGATGGCTCAAGGCTAAAGAGCACTTGCTATGTAAGCCTAAGGACCTAAATTCAAATCCCCTGTACCCATGTAGAAACCCTGGCAGAGACAGGAGGATTACTGGGACTTAGTGGCCGTTAGTCTAGTTTCAGTTTCTGTGAGAGACAGTCTCAGGGGGATATGGCAGAGAATGAAGAACAGGACAGCCAATGTCCTCTCTCTGCACACATGTTCATACTTCACGCACGCACACACACACACACACACACACACACACACACACACATAATACACATACATACAGTAAAGCATGTAACCTCCCAACTTTTGAGAGGCTGAGGTGGCAGGAAGGTCATTAAGCCTGAAGTTTCAGGCCACCCTTGACTGTTACTGTGAGACTTGGTCTCAAAATGTAAAAAAAGGGAGGAAGAAAAGACAGAAGAACAGATTTTTTTTTTTCTCACATGAAGTGATTCTAGCTTAGTATGATGGTGCATGCCTGTAATCCCAGCTCTCAGAAGACAGGGGCAGGAGAATAGCCTGTGACTTCCTGGGACCTAGGGCACAAGAGTGGGCTTGGCTGACTGGCCAGCAAGTCCCAGTTATCTACCCATTTCTGCCTCCCACACTAGGATTAAAAGCATGCCTCCATGCCCAACTTTCTTATGTGGTTTCTGGGGTAGGACTTAGGTCCTTAGGCTCATACTACAAGGACCTTACTGATTAAGCCATTTCTCTAGCCCTTTTTCTTTTAATGTTTTGTTTTGGTTTTGTTTATTTGTTTGTTTTGCTTTTTGATACATGACCAACTTTAACCTAGAACTCAGTTTTGCTTCCAGTTTGTGGCTAATACCAGCAGCACCCACAGTTCTGCCAGGATATTTTCTCCTTTGCTTCTCTGGCAGGGGAATCTTCCATTTGCTCGTACAGTGCCCATGCCCAGGTGTCCCTGAGGAGGAGGCCCTGGACTTGGGAAGATGACTCAAAGCCCAGCATTTCCTCTCTCAGCTTGCCCAACTGGCAAATGTGAGAACTCAGGTTTGAGGTCTTGGCCCAGTCTAACTTAAGGTATTATCATCACTTCTGACCTGGTGATGGCGTCATCATCTGGTCATTTGTCTGTGTATCCTCTGTCCCAGTAAGGGCTTGACTCAGACGTATCCTGCTCATGGCTCCCTGGCAGAGCTGCAAGCTGTCAGCCCTCCAGTTCTCATACAGAGCAATTTCATCTAAATCAGTTAAGGCTCTAATGTTTGCCTTCACACACACACACAAAGTGAAACAGAGTTGCACAAATTAATGTTCTTATCGTGTCTTGGGGGAAATCTTTAATACTGCGTAGTTAATGAAACAATCCAGTGATGCTTCTTTCCAAAATCATCCTTCCTTCCCTTCGTCTGATCTAATAATCAAAACATATCCTCTAGTAACAAGCCTTCTGATTTTAATTATCTTAACCCCTTGTTGCTAGGAGTAAAGATGGCTCCCATACATATCAAAGCCCCATACAGAAGGCCTCAGAGGCCTCCAAATGGGCAAATGCCCTTCCTATACCCCATAAGGGTAAGTTTGATTGAATAAGATAACTTCTCAGGGTTTGTTTTTTGATTTGAGGGGTGTTTATCTGTATTTAAGACAGGATTTTACAGTATCACTTTGGCTGACCTAGAATGCTAAGTAGACCAGACTGGCCTTGAACTCACAGATAGCCACCCACTTGTGTCTCCTGGGTGCTGGAATTAAAGGTATATTCCACTGTGCTCAGTCAGGGCTTCTTTTTTTATGTGCATAATTTATAGTCTCTGACATGAACTAAATGTCGATATAATCATTAGGAAGATACTTTATTAAAATGATCTGTTACCTTATCAACCTATCACCTAATGCTTCTACAATGAGGATCTCTGACCTTATAGTCATGGTCCCTATAAAGCTACAAGGTACAAATGGTGGCTTATTTTACCCTACTGTGTCTTCCTCCTTTCTCCTTCCTCCCTTTTCCCTCCTTCTCCTTCTTTTTCTTTTTCAGACAGAGACCCATGCACCAATTTGGTCTGAAATTCACTGTGTAGCCAAGGTTGGCCTTGACTTCCTAATCCTCCCACCTCAACCTCCCAAATGCTAGGACTATAAGTGTGCATCACCACGCCCATTTACTGTGGGATTTTTCTTTCTGTGCTGTCTTTCTTCCCACTCTCTCCCTCCCCTTCACTCATTTATTGTTATTGCTGTTTGTTTGCTTTTGTTTGTTTGTTCGTTTGTTTTTGGTTTGGTTTGGTTTCATTTGATTTTCCTTCTTGTATCATATTTTTTTTTCAACTTTGGGGGGACTCCCAAAGATGTGCTGAGAGATTGGAGTCGGGGTGCAGCCTAGAAGGGGCACTGTAGCTTCCAGCAGGACTTGAAGCCTTAAAACTGCTGGTGGTTTTCCTATGCATATTATACATCCTTAATCTTTGAAGCAGATGAGTCTGCTAACACAGTCACTTTGAGAGAGCCTGTCATACACAGTTGAGGGCTTTGTGGTCAAGACAGGGTCTCATATATCCCAGGCTGGTCTCAACTCACTTAGTAGCCGATTATGACCTTGAACATCTGCCTCCACCTATGGAGTACTAAGATGTACAGGCATACCACACTATGCCCTGTTTATGTGGTAGTGTGGTGCTGGGGATGGAACCCAGGGCTTCATGCATGCTATGTAAACATTCTACCAGATGAGCCACACCTCTAGTCCATGGGCAGAATCTTGAATCCTCACATTGGTGATTTTTTTTTTTACCAATACATTTAGCTGGTGCTATCTGTAATTGGGCATCCCAGGTAACTGATTAATTGCTTCTCATACCCCAGCATGTTGAAACTTTCCATCTTTTCTCCACCATGAGGTTTCATATTTACTAGTTCCTCTTGGCCAATGTTCTACTCTTTCATACAAACATTACGGTTAGCTCATCACCATCCATGTCTTCTCATCTTTAAGTGTGGAAACTGGCTTGTGAGTGAGAAGTGTTTCACAGTCTGACAAGTGCTCAGCAGCACTGTGCCACTTGTGCTGGATAATTCCAAGTTCATAATTAATGCAATAAACCAGCCACCATGATAGGCAGCTTCTTTTGATAACTGTTCCATGTTTTTGTCAGAGCACTCTTCATGAAGAAGCAGTACAATTAGCCAGTCACCTATATTGTCCTCAGTGTGGCATGGAAAATAAAGTCACTAGTACCTTCAATTAAAAATGAGTGTTTACAAGAAAGACTAGCAAGTCTCAGACTTAGATGTTGATTGAATGCTTGTGTAGCTGGGTTCCATCCCCAGCACTGCATAAACTGGGTGTACCCATGCATACCTAAATCTCTGCATTCTAGAGGTAGAGATAAGAAGATTGGACATTCCTGGTCATCCTTGGATATAAAGCAAGTTCAAGGCCAGCTGGGCTACATGAGAACCTGTCTCAAAACAAAGAGATCTGAGTTAAGACTTAATTAGGCACTCAATTTATAAAGATACTATCACAGGCCAGCAAAGTGGCTCGATGGGTAAAAGACCTGCCAGACAGCCTGTGTTTGATCCAGTTGCATGGAGCAACTGAAGCCACTCCTATCTAAGGAGACAGGGCCAGGCCAAAGGCACTCTACCGAGCTCCTAGCACTTTGTCTTCCCAAGATGAAAAATGCCACTGAAATAACAAAATAACTAGTGGGGTCTTCTCTGTAAAACAGTTAGAACATGAAATTTCAGTGGAAGCTATTTAGTTCCTGCTGAGCACTGCTAATACCAAACTAGAACACACTAGCCACGTGGCTCAGTGGGTAAAGGCTCTTGACTGCAAACCTGGCAACTTGAGTTCAACACTGGGATCCACACAAAGGTCAAAAAACACACCCATATCCATACATAGTAGTAGTAGTAGTAGTAGTAGTAGTAGTAGTAGTAGTAGTAGTAGTAGTAGAAGTAAATTTTTTATTTTATTGTTTTTATTTATTTTTTTAATTTTGGGGGTTTTGTTTCTTCTTGGGTTTTGGAGGTGTTTTTGTTTTGTTTTGTGTTTTGTTTGTTGGTTGGTTTTTCAAGACAGGGTTTCTCTGTGTTATAGCTCTGGCTGCCCTGGAACTCTCACTCTGTATACCAGGCTGGCCTTGAACTCACAGACATCTACCTGCCTCTGCCTCCCGAGTGCTGGGATTAAAGGCCAGGCGCATACAGTTTCCAGGCTGCTAAGATGGCTCAGCAGGTGAAGGTACTTTCCACACAAACCTGGCAACCTAAGTTCAATCCCCAGGACCCACATAAAGATGGAAGAAAAGACCAGACTCCACAAACATTGCCCTTTGGCCTCCACATACATACCATGGCACATGGGGCCCCACACATAAGTCACCCAAATACACGTATACACAGTACTAATAAAAACACAGATTCTAGTCACAACAGCTTTTTTCTTTGAAGTGAAATCTCATGTAGCCAACACTAGCCTCAAACTAATTTTGTAACTGAGAATGGCCTTAGACATCTGCCTCTCCTGTCTCTGCTTCCCGGGATTACAGGTATACACCACCATGCAGTTTGTGTGCTGCAGGGGATGGAACCCAGGGCTTCATGCACTCTGCCAACTGAACTATTTGTCCAGCCCCCTTTTTTATCAGCCCCATCACAGGGTAACCAACTGTGTAATCAACTTGGCAGTGACAAGAATCTCAGCCCTGGGAGGCCTAGAGGTACCTCCCACCAGTTCTTTCTTCATACGACACTTTGGCCCCCTGCAGCTGCTCTCATTTTATGGAGGAGAAACATATCATCTGCCCCAAAGATGCCTGGCTTATAAGAGACAGGCTGGCACTCATGCTGGTTGGCCTTGTTAGGCTGTGACACACCACATCTCTGTTCCTCTCTCTGCCTTCCTCCCTACTTTCTGCCATTCTCTGGAGGTGACTTGATGTGTGTGTTCACATCTGGCCTCTCCAAAACACTGCAGATAACACTTTTCAAGGGTGGGCGGTACATTAGTACTTCCTGCTATTTGACTGTAGGGAAAGGAATGAAATAATGACTTCTTTCAGAACACCTTCTGAGAGTCTTTTATGGGAAAATGAGCACCTACCACCCTCCATTTGATTGTCCCTGAGAAAACCATTATAACTTATAAAGTTAGCAAGAGATATTTAAAAGGGAATGAATGAAGTGGAGCAATTTTATGCGATGGGAAATACAGAACTTTGTCAACAGAGGCAATGGAAGAAAATGAGCTGAGTGGATGTAGATAAAGCAACAGTTTGCTTGGAACTCTAGCTAGGTTCTGATACACATAGACTTTGAGGCTGATGGGCCAAGTAAGCCTTTCCTCCTCAGGTTCTAGAATGTTTTCTACTGGTCTCAACCAGAACCCAAAGAGACACCTAGAAGCTCCATAAATAGTAAGTAAGATGCTAACTTCTGAGACCCTGGGATATTTTTCAGCTCAAACTTGGAAGCATGATAACTCACAAGGATCCTGCCCTGCAGACTCATGGCTTACCTGGAGTGGCCCCATTTCCCCAAGCCCTCAGAGGCATAAAACAGGTTTTGGAAGGAAGCAACTGAAACTTGCCACATGACCCTAGGAAAACTTGTTGGTATAAAGATAGCCGTGGAGGTGTCCCACAAGCTTACATAGTATTCTGGAGCACTTAAGCCTATCATCACTCTGGAAATACATTGTCTTGCCCCAGAGGGCAGTGGGGCCAGTCCCTGTCAGTCAGAGCCATTTCCACAAGAATAAAGCTGGTTTACAGTGAGCCACACCACAGACCTGGCCTCTGTTCCCCAGATCCTAATATCTAAGTCTCTCAGAGTGAACATGCTATTTTCCTGGTGCCTATTTAGCCTTCCACTGAATAGCTGAGGGCTGATTCCACCGAAATTGCAATTTTACCTGTACTCTCCAGGCAGTCAAACACATTTGTTCAAAAACCACATGATGCCTCTGGAATGTTAGGAACAGGGCTTACCCTGCTTCCATTTACTGGCATTTATGCACAGTAGGATTTTTCTGGCTTCATGAAACTTTTCCCTTCTATCACTGAGTTTTGCACTAAAACCTCTGCTTGTGTGTCCATGCACACACACATGTACACTCACATCAGGTCACAGAAAGAGAAGAAAAGCTGACTCCCATGTTGTTGGCTCCCTGAATACAGAGTTGCTCATAGGGATTGTAAAGATTGGCAACCTCCTTTAAGACATGGTTACTAATAAAAATCTTTCTGTTTTCAGCAACTGGAAGAAAAACTCAAAGGCCAGGCTGACTATGAAGAGGTGAAAAAAGAGCTGAAGTAAGTATGGAGAAGCATGGGCCTTCTAGGACTATCTACTGATGGGTGCAAAGTGGTACCCAAATCCAGAACCACCCAGAACTTTCTGTTCTCACTCAAGCCTCTTGCAGGGTTCTGTTGGTTTGTTGGTTGCGTGGGTGGGTGACTGATTGTTTTGTGATTGGGTCTCATGTAGTCCAGACTGGTCTGAAACTCCATATATATAGCCAAAGTGATCTTGAACTCCTGATCTTCCTGCCTCCACCTCCCAAGTGCTGGGATTACAGGCATGTACCACTACATCTGCTTTATGCTGTGCTATGGTAAAACCTAAAGCCTTGTGAATGCTAGGAAAGCAGCCTACCAGCTAAGCCACATCCCCATCCTTCTTTGGACTTTATGAGACTGCATTTAAAGTATTCCAGCATGCATGTAGCCAGAGCAAATGCCGCCTTACAGCAATTGTACAATCTGAGCTTGTTTCTCAAGTGTCAATCCCCCAAGCAGACACAGAGTAAAACATTTTTCCATTGAAATCTCAGGGCCTAATACTATAGGGCTTCCTGTACTCAGAACCACCCACCTTCTTCCAGATTCCATTCCCTGCCAGAAGCCAGTCTTCTTCAGTGCCAATACCTGCATTTGAAAGCCTAGAAGGTCCCTTCTGGCCCCTTCTACCTCTGACTCCTCCCCCTGAGCCTGCCTGGCATTCCCAGCTCACTTACCCTGTCCTGAGCCCCCATGTGCAGTCAGTACACAGGGCTCTCCCTTTGCCCCTACTTGGATATCTCCAAGAGTAGTCTATGCTGTGAGTAATCTCTGTAGGTGTCTGTCTTTGCATCATGATTTATAGTCAAGGTGGTGCCTCCAAGGCCCTTTTTGACCTCTCCCACCCCCACCCCAGCTGGACCATGTAGATGCCTTGCTCCTTTCATTTTACCTGGAATCCCTCCATATTATAATGTTCTTTTTCTTGTTACTATGACAAAATCCATAACAAAAACAAAAGCAACTTTAGGAAGGAAAGAAGGTCATATCTTGACTAAGAGTCAGAGGGTATAGTCCATGGTGTCAGGGAAGGCATGGTGGAGGAGCAAGAAGTGGCAAGACACAGTGCATCCACAGTCAGGAAGCAGAGAGAGGTGAATGCTGGTGCTCAGCTCACTTTCTTTTATTCAGTGCAGGTCTCAAGACCCAGGGATAGAGCCACCCATATTCACAATGAGTCTTCCACCTCAGTTAACCCAGTCTAGAAAGTCTCTCATAGATGAGTGCGGAAGTATGCCTCCTAGGTGATTGTAGATCCTGTCAGGTGTTGGACTCCACCTCTTGTCTATCTGGGGAAACCCTCTGCCTAGTCTGTGTCCCCTTCTTCCCAATGCACTTTCATTTTTCCAGTTACCCTCACTTTCATCTTCTGAGACAAGCCTACCCCCACAGATTTATTCTCTATAAATCCCAACCTCATTTTGCTTGCTTGTGACCTCCTTCAAACTTCTGGTGAGGCTCCTACATTGCTCCCCTCCACCTCTGTCCTCAGGACACTCTCCCTTTACAGGCTCTCCTCTACTCTCCTCTCCTCTCTCTCTCCTCTCCCCTCCTCTCTCCTCCCCTCCTCTCTTCTCTCTCTTCTCTGCTCTCCTCTCCTCTCTCCTCTCCTCTTCCCCTTTCTACCAGCAGCTCCTTAAATAAACCCCCTAAGCACCCCCCACCATTCCTGTCCTCATAAGCTCTGCACTCCCAACTCCACTTCCAGCTTAGTGACATGCATTTTTACCTGGTTTGTCCTTCTGTGACTTCCTTATTTGTCCTACCTTTTCCCAAATAAAACTGAAGAAGGACCAGTGATATAGCTCAGCCTGGACATCCTGAGTTCCATCACAAGAACCTACCATGGAAGGAGAAAACTGAAGTTCAAAAATTTTCCTCTGACCTCTATGCATGTAGTGTGGCACGTGTGTGCCCACACACTCACACACAAATAAGCAAACAAATAATAAATAGATGAATGACTTCAAGGTAAGCTAGGTGCATGGTATGGTGGTGCTTGCCTATAATATCAGCTCTCAGAAACCTAAGGCAGAGAATTATGAGTCCTGGGCCAACCTGGGCTACAAAAGCCTCGTGATTCTTCAAGAAAAAAAGGAAGGAAGAAACTACTTCTAGTTTTGAGCCAAAGAACGCAGCAAGCATGTTGACACGCATCTATAATAACAGTACTCAGGAGGACCAGAAGTTCAAGATCATCCTCAGCCACATAGAGAATTCAAGACCAGATGACTGTTTAAGATCTTGTCTCAAAAAGCAAAACAAAACAAACAAAAAGAAAAGCACTGTTGTGCAATTCTTGGCCCTACTGATACACACACACCTACCCCATGGCTAGACCCCTTCCTTCAAGCTCAGCCCCATGTTTGAGAATCTGTTTTTCCATGACTACTTCCCTCGGGTGACATTTTTAAATTTTTTTTTTTTTTTTTTTTTTTTTTTTTTTTTGGTAGGGCTCTCTATTATTTAGCTCTGGCTATTCTGGATTTACTATGTAGACTAGGCTGGCCTCCAACTCACAGATATACACCTGTATCTTCCTCCCAAATGCTGGAATTAAAGGTGTGTACTACCACACCCAACTGTTTTTAAAAATACTTTTTATTATTTATTGACAATTTCATACATTTGTACATGTATCTTGTCCTTGAAGGAACAGCCACTTGCACAGATTGCATAATCTGATCACTGTGAGCCTTGTTAATCCACATAGGTTTTAATTTTTTTGTTGCATTTATTTATTGTGTGTGTAGGTATACAGATGTAGAAGTTGTGTATGTAGATACACATGTGTAGTTGTATGTGTAGGCACACGTGTAGAAGTTGTGTGTGTAGATACATATGTGTGGTTTTGTGTAGGCACACCTGTGTAGAAGTTGTGTGCGTGGGTGGGTACACATGTGTAGAAGTTGGGAGAACTTTCAGGAGTCCGTTTTCTTCTATTTTGTGGGTCCTGAGATTGAACAAGGTTTAAGGCTTGGCAACAGGAGCATGGGTTTTAAAGAGAATATTTGGCACCTTCTCAGAACCCCATAGACTCATTTCCCCTCTTCTTCCTGGTCCTGGTAGAATGACACATTATAGCAGAAAAGAACATGGCAGAGCTAGGGAGAGGGCTCTGTGAAAACACGGACACTGTGTATAAGCATGAGGACCTGAGTTCCATCCCTAGTGTTCATATAAAATGCCAGACAGGACAGTATGTGCCTATAATTTAAGCACTAGGGAAGCAGAGTCAGGAGGACCCTTGACTTCACTGGCCAGTCAGTCTAGAGGAGACACTCAACATCAACCTCTGGCATCCAAATTGCATGTGTACACATATGTGAACACACATGTCTGTCTTACACACACACACATACAATGAGAGCATAAAAACATCAGATCCATGATTCTGATCTGCTTGTAACTCCTGGCTTGTTCAGACAGACCAGAGCCCCAGTGATCTATCTGGACACAGTCTTTATTGATTACTAAGGAGACAATAAAGCAGTTCTTTTGTCCTTCACCACATCTGGGGCTGCAGAGGTCTGTTCTCTTGATTCTAAGCCACCCCATCTCTTTCCTCATTTCTAAGCAAGCACCAGTTCCCAGAGAGCACATGAGCAGTGACCGTAGGTAATGAGTTCCTCTTTCTTCCCTCCCCTCATAGAACTTCCCATTTCCTATAAGCTTTACAAATCCATTCAGCTTGCAACAATGTGATATCTGTATTACACTGTAAAATGAGTCTTAGCAGACCTGGTGTGACTTGATATGGAGTGATTTACATGCTGGGCGAAAAAAAAACTTTTGTTAACCAACTGCTAGTTGAAGACTAGCTCTTCTAGAGGCATTATCAAATTCAATTTCTGCCAGGGAAGTTGTAAAGTTGTCAGTTCCTCTGTGCCTGCATAGCAGGAACCAGCGCGTTAATACCTATTGAGAGGCCACTAGTAAAAGGAGTAGTTGAAAGTAACAGCATGTCTTGCCTTTTTCAGCACCCTGAAGTCCATGGAGTTTGCACCATCGGAAGGAGCAGGGACACAGGTACACCAGCTCACTTTGTTCCAGGGTGGTAACAGCAGCTGCTGGTCACTGCTAGTCCCTGGGGCTCACATCTGCATCTCCATGTTGTTAAGAGGGGCCTCGTTTACAGCTGCCAAGTCCTTCCTCAAGAGCATTTCACCAACTGAGCCTGGTAGTGCATACCTGTCATGCCAGCACTTGGGAGGTGAAGGCAAAGGATCAGGAATCTGAGGTCAGCTTCAGCTATTCCATGATATACTGTCTCAACAACAATAAAAAGAAAATAGAGAAGGGGGAAAGGATGGATTAATCCTTGTAGTTGGTCCTGAGACTCAGTTGGTTAGGGTGCTTACCTAGTATCATGAAGCCCTTGTTCCATCTCCAGCACTGACAGAATAAATGGGGCATGGTTGATTAGGACTGTAATCCCAGGACTTTGTAGAGACAGGTGGCCAAAAGTTCTAAGTCTACCTTGACTACTTAGTGAGTTTGAGACCAATCTTGGGTCCATGAGACCATCTTTAAAAGCAGTAACAAGACTTGACTGAGTAAAAGCAAATCAGCCTCAGTAAAGAAAGGGCTAGTGTTTGCCAGGCTACTCAGTGGGCCCCGGGGATGCTGTGACTTCATTTGGGGCATATGCTGAAAACACAGATGAAAAATAATTTTAGGCTAGATATGATGACGCCTTTATCCAGCACCTGGGAGGTAGTGGCAGGCAGATCCTGTGAGTTCTAGGCCAGTCAGAACTACATAATATTATTCTGTCTGAAAAGTAATAACAAGGATAATTTCAGGGACTGGGTTACAAGTCAGTGGTAGCGTGTGTGTTCAATGTGTGTGAGTCCTTGGGCTAAATCCCAGCACCAAAAACAACATCAACAAATATTTGGGGTTGTGTTAAAGATCAACCCACAAAAAAGTTTGACCTGAAAATTAATCATGTACTGCCTTAGTGTTAACTCAGGGCACATATGACAGTGGTACCCTGTTATCTGGCAGCCAATTAAAGTTTACATCTCTAATATAATAATAATATCACATACCTGTAATACCAGCACTCATGAATACAGCCTGGAAGATCCAGAATTCAGGACCAACCTGGGCTGCATAGCAAGTCCAAGTCCAGCCTAGACTATGTGAGACCATGTTATATACATACAATATGTTAAATATATCATAAAGCCAGAAGTGACAGTGTATCCATAGTCCCAAATACTGTAAGACTGAAGCAAGATGATCACTTGAGCCCAGTACTCTGAGGCAAAAAAAGCAAAACAAAAGGAAAAGTTTTCTAAAATATATAAAACTTACATCAAAAGTATAGTCTTGTTCCCATTATCCAGAAGGCAGCTGCCATCTTCATGATGGACAAAAGAAAAACAAAAACAGATTCCTCATTGCTTTCTGACAGGGTCAGCAGCTTATCTTATTGCCAAATGATATCCATGCTTAGACTATGAGCATTTGGGAACTGCATAGAAAATAATTGTCAACTAGGAAAGTGGCTCAGCAGGTAATACACTTGTCCTGTCTGAGCCAGGAGTTCAAATCCCAGAACCCACCATGTAATTGCTAGGTGGGTGTGATGGCTTACCTGTAATTCTAGTCTTGGAAGGAAGAGACAAGGGATTCCCCAGAACAAGCTAGCTAGTGAGACTAGCTATATCAGCTAGCTCTGAGTTTTATTGAAAGACCCTTCCTCAGTCAATAAGGTAAGTGATTGAGGATGATGCCTGAGATCAACCGTGGGGCCTCTACATGCATGTGTGCCCACGTGCAGGTGTACATATCCAGACACCACACATGAAAAACAGGGGAAGGATATCTGAATCTAAAGACATGTTAACTTTTTGCAAAGACCTTGAGTTTTTTCCCCTTGTGAAAGTCAAGTCAGTGATACATGTTGCAGGGTCATGGAAGCTGAGTTGGGGAGTGGATGGGTTCAAGGTAGCCCCACGGTGATCCCTTCTCTGCCCTGTGCAGGACTCTACCAAGCCCCTGGAGGTTTTACTCCTGGAGAAGAACCGCTCGCTGCAGTCTGAAAATGCCACGCTGCGCATCTCCAACAGTGACCTGAGCGGTAGGTGGATGGGCATCACACACGTACTGTGCTTGGTTCGCTTCCAGGGGTCAAGGACAAGGAGGGTGAAACTTTTCATCTGGGTTTGTGTGTGCATGATGGGAGCGCCGCTGGGTGACCAGAGATTTGTTGGACTAACAACCCTGAGTGTAAACAGGATCCCACTCCCTTACCGCTTTGCCCCACCCCTTTCTGCAGCAAGATGTGTGTGCGCCGCCACAGCAAATCTACAGGGTCGGCTAGGGGCCTTATGGAAAGGTCCCAGGAGGGACACCCTAAGGATGTTGGCTTTCTAATCTTCTCCTAGTTGTTCTATGAACAGGCCAGGGGTAAAAGCACATTTGGTCTCCCTCTGGGTACTCTCCAGGGTGTGCTTTGAGAGGTCGCCGGCCCTCTAGTGGTACCTTTCTTTCTCCATGAGGTTTTCTTTGGGGACACAGTCCCTCCCCCATCTTTTGCCTCTCCTTTGCTCATCCTAAAATGGCAGAGTCACTGACTGCTTTTGGATTTAGCAGCTGGTCAAAGTGTGTAACTGTTATCTGGACTCCAGTAGCATTGCAGTTCTTAAAATGTGTGCGACTTCGATCAAGGGGACTCAATGGGTGCATCTGCCTCAGAGCATGTGGTGTGAGCGATCCCATGGGTCCCCAAGTGTCAGTGTTTGCTGGTCCTCAGGCAGAGCCTTTGGGAGTAACTGCGGTGCTAGAAGCCCCAAGACCTGTCACCTCTTTCTTATGTGTGTTACTAGAACCTTTGTCAAGGGGATTCTCCCGGCTGCAACGTACAAGAAAGGTGCAAACACGAATGCATGTGGCTTGTTTTGGGGGGCCTCATTTGGCTGATTCACAAATTCAATTGAAAAATAAACCAACACACCACTTTGGCCCTTGTTTTAAAAAAAAATTGAAAAGAAAAATCTGCACTTTTTTTGTGGGGCACACTTTGCATTCTGGTCTTGGTTTTTTTTCCCTTTTGAATCCCCCATAATGCATTCTGTTTGCCCTTCCTTGTAGGGTCAGCCAGGAGAAAAGGGAGAGACCAGCCTGAGAGTCGGCGCCCGGGACCCTTGCCGGCCTCCCCTCCTCCTCAGTTGCCCCGCAACACGGGGGAACAGGTTTCCAATACTAACGGTACACACCACTTCTCACCAGCGGGGTTAAGTCAAGACTTTTTCAGCTCAAACCTGGCCAACCCCAGCCTACCCCTGGCTTCTACAGGAAAGTTTGCACTAAATTCTCTTCTCCAGCGACAGCTAATGCAGTCCTTCTACTCCAAGGCCATGCAGGAAGCCGGAAGCACAAGCACGATTTTTTCAACAGGTCCTTACAGCACAAACTCCATATCTTCCCCAAGTCCATTACAACAAAGCCCAGATGTAAATGGCATGGCCCCATCTCCCAGCCAATCAGAAAGTGCTGGGAGCGTCTCAGAGGGTGAGGAAATTGATACAGCAGAAATCGCACGGCAGGTCAAAGAACAGCTGATCAAGCACAACATTGGACAGCGCATTTTTGGACATTACGTCTTAGGACTATCTCAAGGGTCTGTGAGTGAGATTCTGGCCCGGCCAAAGCCCTGGAATAAGCTGACTGTCCGTGGCAAGGAGCCATTCCACAAAATGAAGCAGTTCTTGTCTGATGAACAGAACATCTTGGCACTTCGTAGCATCCAAGGCAGACAGAGAGGTGAGACATGTCCATGTGTGCCTGGTACAGTGCTTAGTGCTGTGTGTGTGTGTGTGTGTGTGTGTGTGTGTGTGTGAGACAGAACATTTGTACATCACATCAGGTAAAGTGCTCTTCAGTACTACCCTATCTAGAGTTCAAAAGTCAGTCAGCAGGAGCTAGAAACCATTATATTCGGGAACTCTGACTTTGGAGAGTGTTGTCAGCACCTTGCACTCAGTAAATTCCATATTTCACTGCTCTGTGTTTAATTAGAGAAAGTTAGGTCATGTATGTCATCTGACAGGTTTAGCATCCCTGGGTCCACTTGGCATCAGGTGCTGGCTTCCCTCCAGGAGCAGCTCCTCAGGTGCCATCCAACTCTATCCCAATAGAACAAACAGCTGTAATCCTCACAAGGCACTGGCTCTGTGGGACGAGCCTGTTAAAGCTGCCCTCTGCCTCCTTCACCTTAGAACAGGTCCCATGAATGTCTTGCATCATTTATGTCCAATTAGTGATTTTTTTTTCAGTACCACAAACAAAACATGCCTACCTTCAATAAATGACACGAAAGTTTCATTCAGTTCCCCTTCCCACCACACCCTTCATAAAATGCTAGAAAAGTGAGACACTCCCACAGTGTGAATAGTTCCTCCTTAAGAACAGGGCTCCCTGGGCAGAGTCAGCAGTGACATAGAGGGACAGTGTTTTCAGTCACATTTGAAGTACCCTGAAATTTATACTAAAACTCAGAAAGAAGATAATGAACAAACAGTGCAAGTTTACACCAAGAATGCAGTGCTTTTCTTTTTTTAATGTTAACTGAAATTGGATGTCTTTGGATGATTAATGTGAGCACTATCATTGACTAGCAGGCAAGCACCTCTGCCTCCCTTTGCCCTTGCTAGTGGTGATTACTGTCGCCTCTCCTCTTAAAGTAGACCCAATGCCTGTAAGAAAGTTCTAGGAGCGCCCATATTGTGCAGGAAGCCTTGAGCCCTTTCTTTAGAGGCAAGTGGCTCAGCTCTCATGTCACACAGACCATGTCGTCAACGCCACCATCCCCCTGATTGTTTTGTTCTTACCGCACTTGTTTTTCAACAGAGAATCCAGGCCAGAGCCTGAACAGACTCTTTCAGGAAGTACCGAAACGAAGAAATGGGTCTGAAGGTATGTCTCAGGCAGGTGTTTCTCTTTGCAGTCAGTAACCTAGGAAGCAGCATGTCCTTAGCTGTGTATTTGGGTTAAAACTACGCATTGTAATTCTGGCCTGGAACCTGATGGAAAAACAGCTAGTAAGTATAAAACAAAGCACGGGTTCAGAGGCGCCCAGCCCTTTCCTGTTGAGCTGCCAAAGCTAGACAAGCCATACCCAAGGTCAGTCCCCTCAGCATCAATCCTCGGTTTCATTTCAGGGACACCATGCATGTTTTCTCAGGAGCAACTGACAGAACAATTGTGCTCTGAGAAAATTGGGTGACCATGTCAAACCAGATATTGCTGCTTCCTCAAATTTTTAATGCTGACATGTGTCAGAAATCCCATGATGTGTTCAGATTCCAAACAAAGCTGGTTCTTCCACAGGCATTGGTGAGCCAGTCTTCACCATACTTCTTTAAGTGGCTCCTTCCCAAAGTGTCCTCATTATTAAATTGCTTAATGTGACATGTCTACTGAGAAAGGTAGTGAACAATTATAATGTCTGGATAGCTTCCACAAAAATCTGGGCCCAACCCGTGAGTCCTTGTACCTTCAGGGCATCTGCACATGTATCTGCTATGCAGAGTACCACCATGTGACCAGAAGAATGCATTTGTGTCCTTAGGGATTTCAACAGGTTTTTTCTCCTTGTTGATAAATTTCAAAAACACAGTATGTTGTTATAAATCTAGAAAAGTTGATGTTCACCCTCATTCATCTTCACCTGTCATATCCCAGTGAGTGAGCCAGGATTGGTCTCACCCAGGGCTAGGGATGTAGCTCAGTCTCAATGGCAGAACATTTATCTAAAATCTCCTAGTGAAGGGCCAGGGACATTGCTCAGTGGATAGAGCACCTGCCTATAATCCCTAGTGAGAGGCTGGAGGCATGACTCAATTTGTAGAGCACTTGCCTAGAGTCCCCTAGTGAGGGACTGGGGACATGCCTTAGTGATTAAAGTGCCTACCTAGAATCTCCCAGGGAAGGGCTATGGCATGGCTCAGCAACAGAGTAATTACCTAGCATGCCTAAAGTCCTAAATTCAATCCCTAGTAATAGGAGCGTGTGTGTGCGCGCGCACACACACACACACACACACACACACACTAGGGAGTTCAGGCTCATCGTTTGCCTTTTGCCTTCCTCTCGTGTTTATGTTTAGGAAAAATAAATGTACAGAGCCAGAATGTAGTCCCAAGCCAAAGCTTTTTAATGAAAGGTTATGAAAAAGCATTGCCTTTCAATTTACTTTCTTTCCCTATGCTGTTTTAAATGATTTGTCTGATACTAACCCTTGGGCAGAGTCTAGCTCAGGTGTTAAGAAAGCCTATTCTCCCAGTAGAGTGACACTGACCTTGAGACAGGTTCACAGGAAACCTCTTGCCAGGCAGGTCCCACATCCATGCCACAAGATCACACTTGCAGCAATTTGGGATGAGTGGGAGACCATGCCTCACCTGGGGCCCTGGGTCAGAATGCCTTGGTGCATTGGTGCAGTGCTTATTTTCCATTTGAGAGCTGGCTTCAGTGTCATCACTGTGACTTCTCCCTGCAGGTAACATCACTACCCGAATCCGAGCATCTGAGACTGGTTCTGATGAAGCAATCAAGTCTATCCTGGAACAAGCCAAGAGGGAACTCCAAGTGCAGAAAACTGGTAGGGCTTCTATTTCCTCACACACTGTCTCCAGACAGGTGTTCTGGTCAATAGTAATTACATTACTTATCTTTTCTTTTCCTTTTAAATCGATACTGAGTTTATATCTTCATACATTAGGCATATGCAGAGGGAAGTATGATCTAGATTTGTGTTTCCTCTTTTGGGGGGAGCAGGGCAGTTGTTTTAGTTTTTGTACATGAGATAGGGTCTTCTATATAGCTTGAGCTCATGAGCCTCCTGTCTCTGCCTCCTCTTGAGTACTACATTTATAGGTATGTGCCACCATGCCCAGCTCTACTTTTAATATCACCTCCCCACTGCTAACTAGCCATACCCCAGTGCTCATTATAAGAGACTGTAATTGATTCATCAGAGACTCTAACTTCCAGTAGACATTAACAGAAATCGTGCTTCATGAGTTTGGCAAAACCAAGAGAGGTGTAGGTATGTGGTTCATGAAAGTTAGTATTTAAAATCCTCCAGAAAAGAAAGCCAGAGTGGATTAGGGTGATGGGCCACTTACCAAAAACGGTTTGAAGACCTGAGTTTGGATCCCCAGAACCAACATTAACAACCAGAGTGGCAGAAGCATCTGTAACCCTGCCCTCCCCGCTTGGGGATCTGGGTGGGGACAGGAGAATCCCTGGAATCTCACAGGCCAGACAACCTAATTAATACAACAACAGAGACACCATCTCAAACAAGTTGGAAAGACAAGGACCAACACCCAAGGTTGTCCTCTAATCTCCACAGGAGCTCTTTAGTATGTTCAACACACACACACACACACACACACAAGAAAGAGGTAACAGCAAGATGGCTTAGCAAGTGAAGGCCCTTGCCGCCAAGACTGACAGCCTGAGTTTGATCCCTGGCACCCACATGGTAGAAGAGAACTGACTCATGCAGTTTGTCCTCTGACAAACTATCATGTTTATCTATTGTGTACCACATATATGTGCACCCACATACATACACATAAAATAAATAAATGTATTTTTTTTAATGTAAAAAAGAAAGCCAGGGTAGAAGCGAGTCCCCATTGATCATCCACCATGGTTGAAAAGCCAGCTACTATGCCACAAAGACAGTAGGCCATGTCAGTCCTTTGTGTTCCCCCCTCTAACAAGGTGTACAGATATTTCCATGTTTCATTGATGATGAGGTATCAGAGAAGTAAGTAGCACAGTGACTGCACTAGACCAGTAGGTGGGATGAAGCCCATGGCTGCCAGGAACCATCCTACCACAACTTCACCCTGTGTGTATTTTTTACAGCTGAGCCAGTCCAGCCATCTTCCACATCCAGCAGTGGGAACTCTGATGATGCCATCCGCTCCATCCTACAGCAGGCCCGCCGGGAAATGGAGGCCCAGCAAGCGGCCCTTGACCCTGCCTTAAAGCCAGCACCACTGTCCCAGCCTGACCTCGCCATCCTCACTCCCAAGCTCTTGTCTGCCTCACCCATGTCTACTGTGTCCACTTACTCTCCTCTTGCCATCCCCCTGAAGAAAACCCCTGCAGCACCTGAGGCCAGTACCTCGACCTTGCCCAATGCCCCAGCCCTCAAAAAGGAGGCTCAGGATGCACCTGGGCTGGACCCTCCAGGATCAGCTGATGCTGCCCAGGGGGTACTGCGACAGGTGAAGAGTGAGCTGGTCCGTGGCAGCACCTGGAAGGATCCTTGGTGGAGCCCTGTACAGCCTGAAAGAAGAAATCTCACCTCTTCCGAAGAGACCAAGGCTGATGAAGCAGCTGCAAGTGGGAAAGAAAAGGTAACCAGTAGCCAACCTCGGGCTGAGCGCAGCCAGCTTCAGGGACCCTCATCATCAGCAGAGTACTGGAAAGAGTGGCCCAATGCTGAGTCGCCATACTCCCAGAGCTCAGAGCTGAGCCTTACTGGAGCCAGCCGCAGCGAGACACCCCAGAATAGTCCTCTGCCCTCCTCTCCAATCGTGCCCATGGCAAAGCCAGCAAAGCCCTCAGTACCCCCACTGACTCCTGAGCAATACGAGGTCTACATGTATCAGGAAGTGGACACCATTGAGCTCACCCGGCAAGTCAAAGAGAAGCTGGCCAAGAATGGCATTTGCCAGAGGATCTTTGGGGAGAAGGTAAGGGCCCTCACTGTTAGGGGAGAGCATGGCTTTCCATCTCTTTTTGGGTCTGAGGACCAAGTGTCCACCCTGCACAGCATGGCCATCATAGGAGTATTAGATGTCACGGACTCCCAGAATTCTAGAGGCCACACACTTTGTGCCAACCTGTATATCCCAGCTGTCCTGCTTAGTAACTGGTAAATGGACATGCAGCAGATGAAGAAGCATGGTCCATTAGCATCTGCATGCAGCAAGCTGGCAGGTGACCCTGTACCTGCCCTGCCTCTAAGGCCACATACAGTGTAGAGATAACCTCTGCAAGCCATTCTGGCCCTAAAAGTTCTGATAGGATCATATCATACAGAAATGAGCAGCCTTCTGAGAACCAAAACACACGTGAAAGTAAAAAGCTGCACAGAAAATAATTGTTCCTTGGCTGTTTTGTTGGATTTTTCTTTCTTGTGTTTGTTTGTTGCGTTTCATTGTTGTTTTGAGAGGGGGTTATTTTTAGTTTATGTTATTTTTTGAGATAGTGTCTCCCTATGTAGTCCTGCCTACCTAGAACTCATTGTATAGCCCAGCCTGGCTTCACCCTAGCAGGAATCCTCCTACCTATACCTCCCACATGCCACAGTTACAGATGTGTGCTACTGCTCAGCTCCTAGTTGTTCCTTTCTCTGCACTACGAGGGCCTACAGAACCACTGAGAGCATCACACACCATCTCTTCCTACCTCATGAAAGTGTAATCACTTATGGATGAGCTTCTAGACCTATCTTGTGGCAGATTCAGGATAAACAGGATTTACCACGCCTATAAAATCTAAAATAAATATAATAACCTATATCATTAGAGAGTAAACCATGAGTTACTGAATATAAAGAGAAGTCCTCCCTTCTGGTGATGCCCTCCCAGCCCTTTTGGACACCCATCCCTCCCCACCCAGTCCCTCTCTGTCTCATCTCTATGTTGACCTTGAACTCTATAGTCTGTTTATGGCTTCCTTGTCCCAACTTTGCAATGAGTGATGGAGGTGCATAGACATGAGGATGTGAATTGAAAGTCCCTGGAGAATCTTAAGTGCAGCATTATAAAAATAAAATTTGTGAACATTTAAATAGGCATTTTGTGCTCCCACCTTAAATTTAGCAGACTTAATAATGTTGAATTTGTTTGGCCCATGAGTGCTGCTTATTCTGGAACTGGAAAACTTTGCAAAGTGATGGGATGAGGCCTCTAAATATCTTTGGGCTACATCTGTGCCCTGGGGGGTGTTTGTGCCCATACATATGTATGGCCATATGTGAGAGGCAGCAGCCTGAGTGCGTGCATGCAAGTTGTCGGTCGTCTGCTGCTCAGTGTTGCTCCCACACTGGCTCCCTGTCCCCACCAGCTCTCCTCTGGTCAACCTGTAAGCAGGGTACAATCAGAGAGAATGACCTTTTATAAATGCTCTTTTGGCACTGTGTCAATACAGGAGCATAGGAGTATCTCTCAATTCCAGTGAGCTCTTATTCCAGTATCCCAGCCTGTCCTGATTAACACCAGGCAAAGGGCAAGATGCTCTGAAGTGTCTGCTCCTCAGTTTTCAAGGACACAACCTTGCAGCCTCTGCAGGGTTCAGACCCTAGAGAAAGCTGATCCCTTCCTTTCACACCCTTTTCTAATAAGAGCTGTAACTACCCTTTCTCCTTTTTGTTTTTTGATCATGCTGGGGATGAAAACCAGGCCTTGCATGGGTTAGGCACATTCCAAGCCCATCACTGGCAGATTTTAGATCACACCCTCAGCCTCTCAATAGCAGATTCAAGGCAGGTGCCTTGCTGCTGAGCCACATTCCCAATAGAAATTGTGATTATAATCATTTCTTTTGCCCAGAACCCCTGCCCTGTCCCAAGACTATATCCTACCAGTAATCTGCTAAAATTGACACCTGCAAATTGTCACCATGCACTGGGCTGTGATTTTGTGCTCAAGAGTCTACCAGTGCACTTTGTATGTGGCTTCATCTCCTCCAGGCCTCACAGGGCCACATATATGTCTCTAAGGCACCTTGCAGCATCATGCTGATTTCTGGAAACTGACAATTGTTTTTCTTTGTTTGCTTCTTCAGGTACTGGGCCTGTCCCAGGGCAGTGTCAGCGACATGCTTTCAAGGCCAAAGCCATGGAGCAAACTGACCCAGAAAGGCCGAGAACCCTTCATCCGGATGCAGCTCTGGCTGAATGGAGAGCTAGGCCAGGGTGTTCTGCCTGTGCAAGGGCAGCAACAAGGGCCAGGTGAGAGCAGCCAACTACCCTTTGCAAGAGCCTGACAAGGACATCCTCCATCTATGGGCTTTGTTTTGATTTGGTTTGGATTTTGGGGTTTTTTGTTTGTTTCTTTCTTTCTTTCTTTTTGTTTTGGTTTGGTTTGGTTTTTTGTAGTTTTTGAGGGAGTATGGGGAGTGGTAAGATAGAGTCTGTTTATATTTTCGAGGCTGACCTCAAACTTACTATGTAGCCCAGACTAGCCTTAGACTCACTGTGTAGCCAAAGCAGACCTTAAGCCCATGATCCTCCTGCCTCAACTTCCCAAATGATGGAAAGACAAATGTGTACCCACACCTGTCTCCATCTTTAGGTTTCAGGAATAAAGAAAATGAGCCCTGCTAATTTTATAAGCAGCAGAAAATTAGTTACCAATTAAGAAAATGCTGTTTATATGTAAATATAGGTAAAAGTCAAGTACCTTTACTGGGGAACTGAAAAGGAAATCTAGCCAGGGTAACTTCAGAAGTGAAAGTGTCACAGGCAGTGGTTTCTGCTACCTTAAAGTGAGACTTCTGGCACTTTAACAGACTTGAGCAACCCTCATCCCAATCCAGCATCCTGGTCCTCAGCTTGACAATAAGCCTCCCTCCCTCTGAACTCCTACTGACCCTCCTAGTATCTTTTGTGCAGTTGGGAAGCTTCAAGCCCTGTTTCCTATGTAACGGTGCCTTTTTCTTCCACAGTCCTCCACTCAGTGACATCTCTGCAGGACCCCCTCCAGCAGGGCTGTGTAAGCTCAGGTAACTAGCCACTCATGTTTATTTGCTAGCACCTCTGCTCTGGAAATCTGTGATCTGGGAGTAACTGTCCCATTTCTAACCTTAGCAAACAGTTGTCTCTCCCGCTCCACCATGCCATTGTGTAAATAGAATCATGCAAAACATGACTGTTAAGAATTAGCTTCTACTAAACAAAGTGTCCTGGAGATCCACTGACCTGATGTGCAGCAGTAATTTCTCCTCCTGCCTGAGAAGTATTCCTATGGTATGGTTATAGCAAAGTTTGTACTGCAATGAGGCTATCTCTAGGTTGTAGCAATTATTCATAGACTTGGCATGGCAGTAAAAAGAGAGTATGCAGTGTCCTGCTTTCCTGAACTTGATTTCTGGGGGCAGTAGTAGAATTGGCAGCTAAGGAGTGATACCAATAAAATCCATGCCTTTACTGGATCTCTTCATTGTTTTATAAGTATGAAGCTCTGTGTTTGAGGCTGGGGTCTATTGGAGGCAAGTTTCACAGTCAGGGGATCTCAGTCTAGCAGGAGAGACAAGGCACAGCCATCACTGACCCAGGAGTCATGGGAGGGAATATCTCTTCCATCTGGAGCACCAGAGTAGAGAAGCCAAGGACAAGTAGCTTCAGCAACAGTTAGAATGAGATTCAATGGATACTCAGTGAGGGTTCAGAAGGGGCCAAGATTGAAAGTAAAGGATGGGAGCAAGTAGGGATGGCAGCAGCTACAGACCATGAAGCTTAGGCTACTTTCTACTGATTCCAAAAACTGGGAAGGTCTCAGAGGCATCTGATAGAGCTGTTATCTATTCCCTCAGGTCCCTGGCCACAGTGGCCAGATGCATGCATGCCCTGACCACAGCCATTGTTCCCAGGCTCTCATCACTGCCTTTTTACACTGAGCCCAAAGTCAGTCCAGCTTTCTTTCCCAGCTCCGAGGAACAGCCGGCAGTGTGAGCCGTTTCTTTTTTCTCTATTTTTCTAAACATGTTGATTAGTCTCCGTATCCCATTGATTCATTGAAAACACAAACAAAGCTAAGTGAGGAACGAGCGCAAAGCCTGTCAGCTTGCCAGAAGGGAGGACACATGTGCATAGAGGGGAACAGCTGGACAGCTTTAACAGTAGCTGCTGCTGCTGCAAGATCCCAAACACATTCTCCCTCCCCAACATACATACACAGAATCAGGGTGCTGCAGTGACCTCAAAGC
Organism: Myodes glareolus; assembly: GCF_982192425.1. NCBI lineage: Eukaryota > Metazoa > Chordata > Mammalia > Rodentia > Cricetidae > Myodes > Myodes glareolus. The sequence goes on from NC_142027.1 coordinate 110,128,150, forward strand.
TCTCCCTTGAAGGTTTTATGGGTTTTAGGTATTTGGCTTTGTTTGGTCCATAATGGGAAATAGAGACTGACAGATATACTGGGGAAATTACCAGCACTCTTTCTCTCCAACTCACACTCAGAATTTAGGAGGGAACGTGGCTAAGTTGGTTGTGCTGCACTTCTGTGGGTATTTGTGTGGTAAAGTGGCCTGGCCTCCTACTCCAGTGAGAAGTCAGCTTTCCTTCAACTACTGCTCATTCCAGGCTAGACCAAGCTTGTTGTGGCAGAGCTGATGCTTTACTGATAAAAGCCTTTCACTCTAAACACTAAATACAACACTAAATGCCCCTCGGCACCATATCTCTTAGAATCCTGACCAAAACTTTTTCCGTGTATCTCAAAGGGGTTTGTTTTTAATGGGTGTGTGTGACAGCATGTATGTCAAAATCAGAGGACAACTTGTGGAAATTGTTTCTTTCCACACTGTGAGTTCCAGGGATTGAACTCAGGTCATCAAGTTTAGTGGCAAGCATTTTTACCAACTGAGCCATCTTATTGACCCCATCCTTTTATTCCCACTCCAAGACAGGGTCTCATATAACCCCAGCTAGCCTCAAACTCACTATGTAGCAAAAGATGACCTTGAATTTCTGCTCCTTCTGCCCCTACCTCATTAGTGCTTGGATTACAGTCATACATCACCACACCCAGTTTATGCATTGCTGGGGATTGAACCCAGGACTTTCAGCATGCTAGGCAAACACTATATCAACTGAGGTACATCCCCACCCCCCAAAATTGGAATTATTTTGTAATGATAGTATTGGTAAATCCTTGTGATGAATGACTAGAAAATTCTAGAACTTTGACAGCTTTTATCATTGTTTCCTCCAAAAGAACGCTCTAGTTTGGAGAACCTCATAAAATTCTGATTACCTCTTTTGCCATGGCTACTATGGAACCCATTTCAAAGGTATATCAACTGAGAAAGATATTCTGCCCCTCACAGATCCCTGACAGCTGTACCTGGAGGTACACAGCATGGCCCGGTCAGTTCATGGACAGTGGTGGGTCTCACTTCTCTCCCCAGGGTATAGGAACATGGAAGGACCTGCCGTCTATCTACTTGGTCAGTTGTACCTTCAGTGAGGTTTCCCAGGTCATTGCACAGATCGAGGGCCTAAACAGAAGGCTCTGTGCTTGGTTGTCAAAGCCCTCCTTGACAAAGGACAAAGTGCTGGCTAGGGACCCTTCTCCTTGCCAAAGAACTCCAACCTGGAGCTGGAGACGTGATTCAGTTGGTAGAATTCCTACCTAGCATGCCTAGCCCTGGGTTCCATCCCAGTACGACATAAAGCATTGAGGAGTTAGTGAGGGTCAGGAATTCTCATACACCAATCTTTCTGGTGAGGAGAGGCCCAAGTTCCAAGTTTCTTAGTGGATGTGAACCTTGAGGCACAAAGAAAATTTAATGTCATTTTCAATTACCAGTGTTGCTCCATGGTTACCTCTGTGTGGGGGAAATGGGGTGCCCAGGTCTGTGGTCAACTTTATATGTCATTCCATTTGAGTTGCCAACCTTGTTTTTTCACACAGTGTCTTTCCCTAGAATCTGGGGCTCATCAGCTGGGCTAGTGTAGCTGGCCAGAGAGCCCTACCTTCTCAGTGCTAGAATTACAACGTGCACCAAGGCACTTAGCTTTTTCACATGGATTCTCGGGGTTAAGGGAGCACACACACTAGAGAGCATCTGCTAACCTTATGTAGTATTTCCTTTTTACTTCTTAAAACTAACTTCTGCAGTTGCTTAGACTGATTCATCTTTCATCCTCTACAGAAGGAGATGAGAGGTAGCTCTGAAGGGAAGGAAGAGGCCCTCCCATGGTGACAGAAATTGTGGCATGCTGGAGGGCTCGTACAAGAGCTGTCTGTCCCCTCAGCTTGGGAACTTGTTGATACGGGAGCCTTTCATGACTATAGCTAACAAGGTGTTCTGCCTGCTTTTTTCATACTGGCTTCTGGCAGATCTTGTCAAAGTGTACAAGTGAAATGACAGCTCATTTTCCATAGATTAGGCACAAAATGCTCAGTTTTTTCCCAGCACTCTGGGTGGTCAGGAAGAGTGGCTCCCAAGTCATGTCTGTCCATGAAGAGTCATGCAACTCCATGGCGCCATTGTCCATCAACAGAGTGTCAGCTGTCCTTTAGAGGGGACAGCTGCTACAGGCTGGCTAGGGTATGGAAAGTCCAGCTAAGACATCCACAGCTGTGTAGGTGATATTCCTCATAGCATGGTAGCCCATATCCTTCATGGTGTGCATCCTGACACTTGCTTGAGCTGCTGGGAAGCCCTGTTCAAGGAGCTTCTTCTCTCAGACCCAAACAGCAGGATTCTGCTGCAGTCTGTCCTTGACTAAGCAGCCAGTTCTTGGCACTTGGCTGACTTGAAAGAGGTGACAGAGAGAATTGGTGGCAGCCTCAGAAAAGTTCATGAAACTGAATAGAGGAGACAGAATTCCTCATGAATACACCAGATTCAAGTTACATTTTCCTTCTCTTTGCTCCAAGAATGTCATGAGAGCAACTGGTTTTATCCAGACAGAATGCTTCTGGCTACATTCATGTAACTGTATTTGTATATAACCACTTATACATAGCCTCATATGTATAGATCAAACAGAAAAGAAAAACCCAGGGCCTCGTGAGATAGTTCAGTCAGAAAAGAGCTTTCCATGCAAACACGACGATCCAAGTGCACTCCCCAGAACCCACCTGGAAAAGCTAGATTTGGTGGTGCAAGCTTGTAAATCCCAGTGCTTGGTGGGCAAAGACAGGAGACTCTCTGAGTTCCAGGTCAGTGAGGGATTCTGTCTCAAAACAGAAACAAAACAAGTGAGGAGCAGCACCCATGGTTGTCCTCTGGCTGTTCACATGCATGTGCATCCTATACATATGGGCATACATGTGATATACCCACTCACAAAGAAAAAGACCTGAAATTCCATGAATGATCTGAAAAGATTCCATACATGGCCACTGCCTTACTGCCTGAAATGTTAGCCTATGGTTCCATCAAGATGGTAGCCCATTCAATTCTCTCCTTGTTGGCAGCCTGCCTTGAGTCATTTTTATTTTATTAGATGTAGCATATTATAGGGACTCTCCATTCTGAGGCCAAAGGGGAAAATTCTGAATTTGGGCTATTGTATGGCACATCAGAAGGTCCCTGCAACTTTGCCATGAAAAGTGATGGAATCAGACAATAAAATGTTTCAGGTAGGGAACAAACGTGAACACATGAGAAGCAACTAGTTCAGAAGCCTTCTTAACAGCAGGAGAAAAGTACATGGTGAAAGCATGTTGTCCTCTCTTCCTGTAGAACACTCTTGCTGTTTCTTGCAGGTTTCCTTATTTGTATATGTGTGTTGTATTTGGAACTAAAACATACCTCAGCTCCTCACTGGGGGATTTTAGGCAAGTGCTCCACCACTGAACCACACCCCCAGCCCTTGAAAGAGATTCAGACTGGTTTCTAAACAGTGACATCCCTTAGCCTAGTGGAGAGCAAGCAGGATGGTGTGGTGAGCTTCTAGCCAGTGCTGACTCATCCTGCCTCTGCCTCTTAGTACCTGTGTGACCTGGGGCAAAGCAACTCAACCTTCCTGTTCTGCTTCTTCAGCCCTACCTCCTAGACTATGAGGAGACCTGAATGGCTTTAGGTATAATGCTTTTAGAGCATGGAAGCAAGTACTGTTTAAATGTTGGCTTTCCAGGTGGGATGTGTATCTCAGCTCAGTGATAGAGTACTTGCCTAGCATACAGGAGTCCCTAGACTCCATCTGAGCACAAGTAAATGAAAGAATGCCTTTCTTCAATCACCACTACAACCTCTTGAGCTTCAAAAGAACAGTTACAGCCAGCAGTCAGCACGCAGAGTTGAACAAAGGAGTCTGGAAAAGGTATTGCCATTAAGGGTGAACATGACCAGCCCACCAGGATCTTTAGCTTCTTAAGACTGACACTGCCTGGCCTCACTTTTACAAAATCCCATCTGGCTCAGGAACAGCCTGAGCCACCTCTCCTCCCTCTTCTCTATACCTACTTTGGGAAACAGAATTTACAGTGTCCTGGACCTTCAATACAAGAGAGAGAAGTAGGTCACGGGAGCATATGAGGACTTGGGTCTCTAATGTTCCAATCTAGGGATAAAATAAGAAACTAAATGCAGTAAATTCTCAGGTAATTTTAGAAAGATAGTGAGAATAAGATGAGGCTCACACATTGTGTCTTCCATGGGCCACATACTATTCTGATGTCCTTTAGTAAGCAGAACTTACCCTTGTGGGGATTTCTACTTAAGGAAATTTCAGATTAAGAAAAAGGGAATTTTCTGGGCTGTGGTGGCACACGCCTTTAGTTCTAGCACTTGGGAGTCAGAAGCAGGTGCATCTCTAGGTTTGAGGCCATCCTAGTCTACATAGTGAGTTCCAGAACGGCCAGGGGTACACAGAGAAACACTGTCTCTTGAAGAAAAAAAAAAAAGGAGAGGGAGGGAAGAAACAAAGGAAAAAGGAATTTGCCCACTACCCACCAGGTGGCTGAAGTTCACATGATCCTGAGGCCAGTGGTCTTAGTGCCACTGAGGTAGGTGTCTATAGGAGCCAGCCCCAGAGGTCAGGGGATTCAGTCCCCCGGGACAAAGGAAGGGTTCACCACTGCGGCTACATAGAAAATCAAGGGAAGACTTCAAAACATCAGTCAGTAAAATGCTTGCCTTGCAAGCATGAAGACCTAAAATCTGTCCCCAAACCTATGTTAGGGGAAAAGGAAACAAAAAACAGGTATGTGATGTGGCATGTGCATGCAGTCCCAGCACATGGGGAGGCAACATCCCCAGGGCTCACTGGGCCAGTAATGCTACTTGGTGGACACAGGCTAATGAGAGACTTTGTCTCAACAGACAAAATAGGTGGCTCCTAAGGAATGATACCAGAGGTTAACCTCTGTCTTCCATATGCACTTATGTATATGTACACACACACACACACACACACACACAACAAAGTTTGATTCAAATCATAGGCAAAATAAAAATCAGACCCATAGCAAAGCAAACAACTGATAAAAAAACTTAAGTGTCAAGAAAGGTTTCCTATGTAAAACTATACCTAGACTTGAAAGAAGGAGGAAAGCATAGCCTCAGTGACAAACAACATGGGGCTCAAACTTAGAAAGTTTGCCAGTGATTAGTTTAGATATACCTAGACTAGGTGGTAGAGGGTTATGCGTCTCTGAAACCCCTTTCAGTCTAAATCCTCTTGCTGAGAACAGCCCCACTCTTAGGTTGCTATGTCTTAATCTGAGTCAAACCACAACTCCATGTGACTAACCCACAGGGCATACTCAGATTCCCCCATGAATGAGGCGGGAAATGGCCACTGGCCCTCTCCAGGACAGGTCAGGTCAGGAGGCAACCCAGAGGTATCCATCATTGGCTTCATCTTGGATTGTTTGTTCTTCCCTGAGGAACTAGGATCCTAAATATAGCCCATGTCTGAATTGGCAGATGTGGGGTTCATGCTTTACATAAGGGCCAAAATTAGCCTGTCATTTGGCACCTAAATAAAGCAGGCAGACTGCCTTCGTACCAACTTCACAATTAGGAAAGACTGGAATGGTAGCACATTTTATTGGGTAAGAAACTCCTGTGCTGATGAGGTAACAGACTTGACAACCTGAAGACTGAGCAGCACAGACCCATGAAGTCCCCAGAATGCCTCTTGGTCAGACCTTCTCACTGTTTGTTTGTTTGTTTGTTTGTTTGTAAATAGTATCAAGTGTCCCGAGCTGGCCTCCAACTCTACTTAGCTGAGGTTGAACTCTTGATCCTCCTGCCTCCGTCTCCCATGTACTACTGGGATTACAAGCATGTTCCCCCTCACCTGATTCATAAAGTGCTGAGGATAGAACCTAGTACTTTGTGCATGATATGCAGGCAGTCCGCCTTCAGCCCAGTCTTCTCATTCCTGAGTTAAGGTCTGTGTTGTCTCATGAGAACATTTCATAGAATCAGGGAAAATAAAATGACTCAGTGGGTAAAGGTACTTGACCACCAAGCTGACAACCTGAATTCACTCCCTGTGACCCAAATAGTGTAAAGAGAGAGCTGAGTCCTACAAGTTGTCCTCTGACCTCCACGTGTGCATGCTGGCATGTGCACACACATACACAAATAAAAGTGTAATAAAATATAAAAATGATAATAATCAATTAATGCCCTAGAAATAACACTAAGGAAGAACAGCAACAGTCACTCAGGTTTTTGCAAGGAAAAAAAGGTCCACTCAGCGTGCCTGGAGCTAGGTTAGTAGAGGGACTCCCCAGGGGCTTCGGGAAGATGTTATAATCAATTACCACATCATAACACTGATGTATGATAATTACTGAGTGTTTCTCCTGAGATAGTGCAGCATTTGGCGGGGATGCGGTTCCTTCATGGTCCACTGCCTGATTAATATGCAAATAATAGGCTGATTGCATGATGAATGCAGAAAATGAGCCCGCTGATAACAGGCGCACTGAAGCAGGGAAATGATAAATTACTTTTACTGACTGTCCTACATTAAGTACCCTTTCCCAACAATCTCATCACAAATTAAGGAAAGCAGTATGGCAAGATTAGGAGGATGTGTAAAATAATGTACCATAATAGCTTTTCAAACAAAGATGTCTATAAGGAAAATGTCACCTGGTTCCTCATTGAGCCATTCACCTACCTGAGTAATCATTAAAAAACAGGAAGTAGCAAGCTACACCCATGTGTGCCACTGACTTCATTTGGCCATGAAACAGCCTCACTTGTTCAGCTCAGACTCATTACCTGCATGCTGGCTGAGTGGCTTTGTTATTGAATGGGGACAGGCTACTTGGGACAGATGCTTTTCCCTGCACAGGTGGACACAAAGCTCATTGCCCATGATGTGCCAAGAGGAAGGAGTTTCAGAGCTGCAGTCCCAGAAGGCCTAAGAAGGAAAGACTATTTAAGGTCACCTTTTAACAATGGGTCAAGGCCAGCCTGGAATATGTAGTCCTTCTCCAAAAAGGCCCAGCTTTGGGCTGGGAACTCAAGTTTGATTCATAGAACCCACAGTTGAGGGTGAGTGGGGGTGCCAGGCACAGTGGCACACACTTGTAATCCCAGCACTAGAAAGGCTGACACAAGTAAATATATGATCCCCAGCCTAGCCTACTTGGTTAGTTCCATGCCAGTGAGAGGTCGTATCTCAAAAATCAAGGTGGGACTGGGAATACAGCTCAGAGGCAAAGCACTTGCCTAGCACATAAAAAAAAAAATCCTTAAGTGTAATTCCCAGTTCTACAAAGTGCCAAGGTGAATGGTACCTAAGGAATGACACCAGAGATTATTCTCTGACCTACACATACACACACACACGCTCGCGCGCGCACACTCAAAAGTGATTAATCTTTGATTACAACAAAGCAATTTATCTTAAGTGTTTGTTTTTTCTCTGCAGTAATATATATTTAGACTATTTATGTGATGTGCATTTTCTCTTAACACACAAGGATTCACTGATAAGTGTTCATATGCACAAGTGGCTCAGTAATAAGGTTATCAGAGGTAATTTGAAAGCCTTATTTCTAAATATATGGTCTATAGTAAGGTAAGCCCAGTCCCTGAAACAGAGCCAACTGTGTCACCCAGTATCACTCCCACAGTTGTATCGGGCCATGACTTTCCTTCTAGGCCTGATCTGTAACTTCAGCAGTGATTATGACCTAGGGGCCCCAAACTCTGCTCAAAGACACATGGGGCTAAGGATGCAGCTCAGTTGGCTTGAGGCCCTGGGTTCCAGTACAGCACCACAGAAAACAGGCATGGTGGTGCACAAATATAATCTCAGCACTGGGGAAGTAGAGGCAAGAAGTTCGAGTATTTGAAGCCAATCTGGTAGTACATGAGACCATGACCCAAAACAATAATAAATGAAGGAAGGGGAGAAGGAAGGAGAGCCAGGTGTGGTGGTACATGCAGTAATCCCAGTACTCTGAAGCTATGGCAAGAGGCGTGAATTTGAGACCTGTTCAGCACAGAACTCCTAAGAGCCCATTTCCTTTTAAGCAACTTACTCGGTGTAAAGAAGGAAAGGAGGGTTAAAAAAGAATCCCTGGAAAAGTAGGGTGCATGCAGTTGTACATGGGGCTAAATCTTAGGTGTTCCATTCTTTAGGCTTGACTGTTCCTGACCGTTCCCAGCCTCAGCTTCAGGGTGACAGGTGCTCTTCTAGATCCCCCATCTTCACCCCAGAGTCTTTGTTGATGGAACCTACTGAGTTGTATCTCTCTGCCACTTGGCCTCAAACACTGTGATTTACAGAATGCTTTCTTTACACGCACACCCCAGCATCCAGCCCTGCCTGGCATTCAGAGGTCTCACTACTCGGTGACAGTCAAGTGCCTCAGAAGTCAAAACCAGGGACACATAGGCAATTTAACTTGAATAACTCGATTTAATTGGACAGCCTTGCTTTGCTCATAAGGAATGTGAGCCTCCTGTATCATAAGAATTCCTGATGCAAATTTTAAAAGTCAGTCCTGTCATTACACAGGAGCACACACACTAGCACCTACTGTGTGGCAGATACTTTATGTTCTCTTTTAATTATATTTCTATTTTAACTTTATCTCTATGAGATTATGGTTGTGCAACACTGTTAGTTTTCTGTGGTGCTGGGCCTCAGATGTGTTCTGCCAACCAAGCTGTATCCTCAGCCCCTTGTGTCTGAGCAGAGCTTGGGTCATAATCACTGCTGAAGTTACAGATCAGGCCTAGAAAGCACTGGAAAGTCTGACACGGTACATTCCCAACCTTGGTCCTCCTGCCCCACCTGAGTACTGGGATTACAGGTGTGCCCTACCACACCTGTTTAGTGCCGTGCTGGGTGGGAATGGAACCCAGGGCTTGGTATATGCTAAGCAGGCACTCTACCAACAGAGTTGCACCCCCAGCCTAGCTCTTTCCTTTCTTCTATTTGAAAAGAAAGGGGGTTCTGGTAGATTTCATGAGACTTAAGGCCAACAGGGTTCGTATGTTAATAAAATAAACAGGCAAGCAGAGGGAGGGACCTGCTTGAGGCCTGACACTGCCGTCTGTTTGGCTGGATTTACCCAGAGGAAGTAGACTGCCCAGGACTCCTTGGGAACTGGCTGGTGATATTAGAAGTTGGGACATTTTTCATGGGTAGAAGGCTGTGGGTCATCTCTGACACAACTGGTTACTTTTTCTTCCTTTGGTTTTTGTCGTTTGTTTGTTAGTGAGGAAGTGTCCCAAGGCACAAGGAAAAGGGTGGGCACAGCAAGCTGGGACATGGATCAGAGTAGCCTGTATTTTGGTCCAAACAACACTCATGTTAAAAAGAAGACACCTTGCATTTTGGGCTGGTCTTCCTGCCTCTTCTTCCAAGTGCTGAGATTAAAGAAGACACCTTGGAGACATGTAACTGTAGGAATTTTGGGGAGGTGCCAGGAGTTCTGTGAGAATCAGCTGCTTAGCACAAAGCCTAGGCACAGATGAGAAGCCACCAAGTAAAGATACATATAGTAGAATCAGGACTCATTACCACATGGTCCATGCCTTGCCTTATAAACCACAGGGGCTGAGGAGAGTGTGCTTCTCATATTAAGTATAAAGGCCTAGTCTGTCTGGGAGACTGGATGCTCTCAGGGTACATTGAGCATGCACATTTCCTTGGTTGTCCATAGCACTGTCCGTCAATGGCTATAAGCTGGAAAGGGCCTCAGAGCCCTCCAGGGCTGCCAGAGTACCTGCTACACTTAAGATGTCCACACTGAGCTCCTTAGAACCTGCTGAACTGTTGCCCACAACTACTGAGGTTCATGTCCCCTTCTGGTTTAGTCTTTCTCTAGCTAGACCATACCACTCCCTTCTCCTGTAACCTGCTCCCTGAGTTCCCCACCTCATCTTCCTCATCTGTCATGAGAGTCACTTGAAGTTGCCTGGCCTGGCACTGGCTCAAAGTCTAAACTCTGGACATAATGAAAAGCGGTACATCAGACCAGCCGCCAGTTAAATAATGTTTGGGTTCTTGTCAGAATGTCACAGAGTACCCTGTCATTTTGTTTCAGCAACTTGTCCTTCTGAATGCGCAGTTCGCCGTATGGCATGCCAGCAGTAAAAATGTCACTTGCAATAATTACTTTTTGGAGGAAATGCTTGCTGACTTCCTACCTTCAAGCTGTTTTTTACACAGTAGGGAGATAATCAAAAATGACTTCATCCTGACTGCTCAAATGAACACTAAATGGAATTTGGGTTATTACCGAGATAGAGGAGGGTTGGGCGTGGAAATTGCAGCAGCGGATCGGATAAACTGCAGAGCGATTTGTCTTGGAAAATTGGGGCGGATGTGTGTTTTCTATTGGCTTCTATTGAAAGCTTAAAGCAGCTGTTGTTTAGCCTGCTGTTTGGGGAATATAATATCTTTCATAATCCTTTTATGGCTCCCAAACACCTTGCATATCTCTGCAGGCCCTGAGTCACTGTCCCTGCCCTCTGTGCTCATAGCCAAGCTCCTCTTGCAAGATCCAAGATCCACATGCAATAAAGTGAATCCTCACAGACCACTTCTAAGTGTCACACCCTACCTTCCATTGCTGTCAAACCCAAAGCCCAATGCATGCAACCCAGGCCTGCAGCATGCTAGACCGGTGCTTACCATGAACAACACCCCAACACCCTCTGAGCTTTTAAAATATGCAAATTACCCCCTGTTAATTATCATAGGCCTAGGGCTGCTTAGATTGTTGAAATGGATCTGTGGTTTTGTTGTTGTTGTTATTGGGGAGGTCTGTCTACTTTCTCTCCAGTGCCTAGCAGAGTACATGACACACATGACACAAAGTAGGTGCTTTGAAATGTGGGCAGAAGGGCCATCGAGATGGCTCAGCAGATAAAACACCTGCTTCCAAGACTGAGAAACTGAGTTTGATCTGCAGATGTGTGCCACAGTATGTGTGCAATAGTATGTGCACCCAAGCAGATAGATAAAGAATGTTTTTAAAAAGAAATAAAACTTTAAAAACCAAAAATTTTTAATATGGATGAACAAAGTCAGCATGGTATCACATAGCTTTAATGTCAGTACTCTGGAGGTAGAGGTGAAAGAATCATCTTATGAATTTGAGGCCAGCCTGGTCTTCTTATGAGTTCTGGGCCAGACAGGGCTACATAGCAAGACCTTGTCCAAAAGAAAAAGAAAAAAGAAAAGAAAAAAATGGATGGATGAAAGATGAAGATGGTGGGAATGGATTGATAGATGGACGGTGGATGGCTGGATGGGGCTGTGGATAATAGATAGGGTGGATGGGGCTAAGAGGTTGTCAGGTTGGTGGTGGGAGACAACATTATAGGTAGAAATGCAGTTTCCCATTCTGCTCTGGCTCCCATCCTTGCTCTATCCAAGGATATCTGACCAGATGGAGCCACCCCCGGTTCTCCAGCCTGCAGTGTGGGCATGTGTCCAACCAGGGTTATTAGGAGACTGGAGCAAGACATCAGCCCAGGTCTCCAGCACACAGCTTCATGTGAGGTTTTCATACTTTCATGGCAGGCACTGTACCAGCTGAGCCATCTCCTGCCTTGATTGATTTTCATTTAGGGTTTTGTTTTGTTTTGTTTCAATGGATTCTTGCTACATAACCCCTAAAGGCCTGAAATTCAAGATCCTCCTGTGTTAACCTCCCTAGTACTGGGACTACAGGTGACCACTACCACACTTAAGCTGGGGGAGGGGAGAGCGTGTGTCCTACTTTACCCCACAGAACCTCTGCAACAGCATGTCCCGTCTAAATGATTCACTACACATCCTGCTATGCAGGGGACTCCAGACCTCATCCAGATCCTCCTACCACATATCTTTGAACCCACACACACACACTCTCTCTCTCCTAAATTGCTTTTGAGCCTGCATCTCCATCCCACCTTCCAGCTTCCTGCCCCCAGCTCTCACAAAGACACAGCAACACCATGGAGCCAAAGAAGCCCTCAGTTCAATTCCCAGCACTGAATAAAGTAGGCATGGTAGGGCATACCTGTAATCCCAGATAGGTAGTGAGTTCAAGGCAAAGGGACACTACACATGCTAGGTGCACACCTGTTAGGTTTTGCAGGCCTTGCATAGCCTATTGAGAACACAACTTCGAGAAGGACTAGCAGGCAACTGGAGCTATTTGGTAAGACCTACCTCCCAGACAGCCACCAGCCCTGTGCTGTCTACTAGCTGCAGGCAGCCATGATTTTGACCTTGCTGTGGGTTAAAGGACACAAACCTAGAAGAAATCTGTTTATCATGCTTGGGACGCCTGCTATTCTTGACAGTAGTCAGTGAATAAGATAGATGATCTGCCCAATGGGCTCCCTCGCATGGGTGAATTTACAGTGCAATTCCTTTGCTGCTTCTGACATACAAACAGCATTTGCTAGGTTTTAGACCCTGTTGTCTGGTGACCCAAGGGTGAGTAGAGAGAAGAAATCTGATTTACAGGATTCATACTGCCTTAAAAATGGATTCAAGCCATTTCTGCCCCCACACTCATCTCTTTTACATGTCTCACAAAGCAGTTCAGTTGTTTTCTTAACCTGATTTTTTTCCATGCTGAGCACACAACTTTACGAGATAGTAGGACTTTGTACCAATTGAGGACATTACGCAGATTTATTGGATTCAATTGTGGTTCCATTTCAAGTTTTGTTCTTTCTAGGCACTCATAAGATATTTGTGTTTTTTAATGTATATTCTACTCCCTGGATACAGGAGAGGTTGTTAGTCCAAATATATAGAAAAATATATATGTTCTATATGGCTTAGTAGTGAAAGCATTTGCTGCATAAGTGTGAGGGCCTGAGTTCAAACCCACTGTACCTGGAGCTAGCTGGAGGTCAGGAAGTCCTAGTGATCCACCCCCTTGCGCATGGGGCTATGTTAGGCACGTAGTAACAGCTGGCTTTTTAAATGGGTGCTTAGATCCATCCCCATGCCTGCAAGGCAAGCGCTTCACCTACTGAGCTATCTCTGCACCTTCTATCCATACATTTTGTTCTGGAAAAAATAGAAGAAATAATCACATATATTAAACTCAACCCTCAGTCCCTCTGAAATACCAGAATCATGGGGTTTGATTAGAACAAAATCATAGCAGTCATAATGACATTTTTTAGCAAAATGCCCTGATATTAAGCCTTCAGAAACTTTTTATTTGAACTTTTAGTTGATTTTTTTTGTCTTTGTTGGTGTTATTTTTATTCCTTTAATGCAGAAAATTAGAGGTTACACTTAATGAAAAAACTATGGAGTAACAGACAGTCCTGAGGACTACCACACGTTACCCTTCTGGAACAGGGAATTTAATTAACATTTCCTAAGTAAGTAAAGTCAGTGTATGTGGTGAAAGATGACTGTTTTCAGCAGACATTCTTGTTGTGTTTAATTCTAGAAAGCACTCCAAAGACCTCTGCCAGCTGCAGCCCTGCCCCTGAGTCCCCAATGAGTTCCAGCGAATCCGTGAAGAGTCTCACCGAGCTGGTCCAGCAGCCCTGTCCCGCCATTGAGACTAGTAAAGAAGGCAAACCGCCAGAACCCAGCGACCCACCAGCCTCAGACTCCCAACCCACAACACCGCTGCCTCTCTCTGGACACTCAGCCCTCAGCATCCAAGAATTAGTAGCCATGTCTCCCGAGCTGGACACCTACGGCATAACCAAGAGGGTCAAAGAGGTGCTGACGGACAACAACCTCGGTAGGTCCCCATTGCCGGGTCTCCAGTCATCCAGTCATTTCCTGTTTGAAGCCTTGAAAGTGTAAGGAAAGGGCCTGCAGGCTGAGCTAGTCAAAAACTCTAAAATCTCCATATTCAAGTTTTTTACTTTACCACACAGAGTTGTTATATACAAAGCTCACAAAAGAAATTTAAAACAGAAATCGCATAATATTTAAATTTTGATTTTTGTACTGGGCTACTATTGATAACTGTCAAGCTACATGTTGGACATGCATACATTAAAGAACCTGGTCCTGGGGTGTGACTTAGAGGCAGAACATATGTCTAAAATTGCCCAATAAGGGACAGTGGTAAAGCACCTGCCTAGGATCCCCAAGTGATGTGCTGGGGGTGTGGCTTAATGGTAGAGCACCTGCCTAAAATACTTGAGACCCTAGGTTCCATAAAAACAAACAAACAAACAAAATATGAAATATATTACAGTGTGAATTCTAGCCTGCTCACCAGAGTACAAGAACCATAGGAGTCAATCCAGGCCCACTCCCAACATACCTTAGAAGACAGCCAGAGCAGATCAGGTGGCCGGCCCATAGGCACCTCTTATTTTAGGACATGCCCTGTAGAGCCTAAATCCATAGTGGATTTCAGAATGGATCAGCTCAATCCTACAGCATTAGGTGACTTCGTGGGCATCAAAAACAAAGTCCACCCCTCTTTTTCCTAAATGTGCCAGCTGTGGGGCAAGATATGTGCCCTGTAAGTCAACCCCTCAGTGATGCTGGCTTGATTCTGACTATCACAGGCTGGTGATTCTTAGTAGTTCTGAGGTACATACCTGGAAGCTTGAAGCCATCTAGTACTGCTACTGTTATTTCTGTTGCTTTGCAGTACTGAGTTGGTCACCTTCTAATGGTGTCAATCATTGGCCATATGCCTTATACATGCTGTAGCTAACTTGGGCTCTGCCTGAAGTGGTTTTATGAGGCTCTCTTGTTGCTGGATAGGAGCTTCTGTGGCCCTAAGAATATTAGGGAATCTTGCCATTGTTATGTTATCATGCCTCCGCAGAATTATATTGATCAGTCAGGCCTTCCTGGGCAGGCATGGCAAGAAAAACTTCTGCTTCTCTGCAGGTCATGTGTCCTCATGAGTCCCAAGTGAAAATGTCGATGAAATGAGCACACTGAGACAGCCTCACAGAATGACTAGAACCGTGCAGCAATTTCTAGGGGAACTGCATGTCTCATCTTCCCCAGGATAGAATAAGACAAGAGGAACATTGCAGTTGAGGCTGGAGAGACAGCTCAGTCTGTAAAGTTCTTGCCATGCAGCATGGAGTTCGATTCCTAAAACCCATGTAAAAAATGCCAAGCATTGAGCCAGACAGTGGTGGCTCACACCTTAATCCCAGCACTCTTGAGGCAGAGGCAGGCGGATCTCTATTAGTTCAAGGCCACCCTGGTCTACAGAGTGAGTTCTAGGGTGGTTATATAGAGAAACCCTGTCTCGAAAATCAAAAACAAACAAAAATGCCAAGCATGGTAGCATATTTTTAATCCTTGTGTGAGGGAGGCAGGGACAACAGGATCCTTGAGGTTCACTAGCCAGCTACCAACCTAGCTGAAGTCCAGGCCAATGAAAGAACTATCTTAAAAATATAAGGTGAGAGCCAGAAAAATAGCTCATGGGTAAAGGCACTTGCTGCCAAACCTAATGACATAAATTCAATCCCTGAAGCCCACAGAGTAGAATAGAAAACCTGCTCTTACAAGTTATTCTCTGGCTGGCACGCACGCACACACATAAACACACAACACACACCTAGATAAATATAAAAGAAAAGATTTAAATAAAGGTAGACTATGCCTAAGGAGAGACACCAAAATTGTCCTCTGGCTGCCACATGTGCACACAGATACACAAACACGTGTGCACATATACACACACAAGTTGCTACTGAGTTTCAGTGAAGTCTGCCGGTGACTTACAGTCTAGAATCAGGCCCAACCATCCTCTTGAGTCCCCTATGTCACACTTGTGTAATGTATTGTCCAAAACAGAACACAGGAAAAAGGAACATCCACTGAGAACAATTGTAATCATTCATTCATAAGAAAATGAAAATTTAGCTGCTGATTTGAGAACAGCCCAAAGCCCATATGTTCATCGGTTATTGAAATGTGGAAGGATTCCTACACTTGAGTCATCCCCTTCTTCACAGACTTGTCACAAATCCAAGGAAGCAGGCCGATTACTCCTGCTACCCACTCCCAGTTAGAAAGCATCCTTCCATGTAAACACTGAGAATAGCAGAAGAAAAAGAAATGTCCTTTCAAACCACCAAGTTGTAAGATCACAGTTTGGAAATGACAAACACTGGAGCCTCCTCCTTGGCATCACTAACCAGCTTCCATTCCTACTGGAGAGTTAGTTGGCATATATCACATGCAGCTAGAGCAGTACCCTGCTGGCCTACAGCACTTCCAAGTGCTACATAGGACCAGTTATTAACCTGAAAAACTTCCAAGAAAGCCTGTAGCCCATCACCTGGGCTTAGAAATCAGAAGTAGTCTCCTTGGTGGCTCTTAAGGCTTGTGGAGAAAGTTATCTGCCTTCCTACAAGACCCTGGATGTAGTTGTGGTCACAGAGTGGTCAGTGTCAAGCTGCATCAGGCAACAGAGATGACCCCTGGTCAAGATCCAAATGCACTCCCAACTTAACCTTGGATCCTGGCGTGTTTATTTAAACACTCAACCACTGACACACTCCTAACTCCTCACTGGGGAATTCTAAGCAAATGCTCTACCACTGAGCTATAACCTTAACCTGGTAAATTTAAGTTAAAATAGGGTGGGGGGTATTTCCTAAACTAAATTTGGCCACACAGTCAACCATGTTTATAGTTATAGTGCCACATCATTTTCTCTGGATGTTCCCTATAGTGTTTTCAGTTCATAGCTGAAGACATTACCACAGATAGCGTAAGTCAGCCTCCATAGTCTCTAGACACAGTGTGGAACTGGCACATTCTGCTTAGCATCCTATATCCCAGATGTTGTGTTAGACCAAATGGTGGCTTTTCTAATCCCAATCTCCACTTTCACTCAGTAGCTTTTGTTCATTCAAGCTCTTCCCATTAGTCCATATAGGTCATAATAGATTCTGATATATAACTTTAGTGGTGACACATACCTTTAATCCTAGCACTTGGAGGCAGAAGCAAGTGGGTCTCTGTGAATTTGAGGCCAGCCTGGTCTACAAATTGAGTCTCAAAAAACAAAACAACAACAACAACAAAAATGGCAGCCCTCTCTCCACCATGCAGAGGAATGGCTTTAATGAGGAAGCAAACACACTTTGTATGTTTGTGTGCATGCATGTTGTACACGTGGAGATCAGAAGTCAATGTGGATTGCCTTCCTCAAACTCTTTCTTAGTTTTGGGGGCAATAGCTTTCAGTGACCCTGGAGCATACTGTCAGGGCTAGACTGACCATTGAGTTGCAGGGGTTTTCCTGCCTTCCCCTCCCCAGTCCAGGGATTATAGGCACACACCGCCATGCCCAACTTTTTATTATGAGTGCTGGGGATCTAACTCAGTTCTTCATGCTTGCACAAGGTAAGCCATCTCTTCCAGCTTGCAAGCACTTCTTTTAAGCCTGTGACACAGTGCAGGCTTGGGAGCTCTTGTATCCTCCATAGCCACCTGCCCTGTAATCAGCCCAGAGCAGGCTGTTTATCCTGCCTGAGAGAAGACCAGGGAAGGTCTGGTCTTCTGAGCCACATTAAGAAAGGCAACTGAGACTGCAGAAGCAGTGAAGCCAGTGAGCCTTTCAAACCCAAAGCTTCCAGACCCCATTTCTCTCCTGCTGTGACCCAGAGGTCAAGTGCCTGTCTCTCAGTAATACCTTTGCCTTGCTAATCATAAAAAGACACCCAGTTGGCCTCTGGTTAGAAGTTGCCTGTGAGAGCTGAGCAACTGCCACTCCACCTTCTGATTTGTGCTTAGGGATTTCACTGCCTCTAATAGATACTACAGGTGTCACCCTCAGTTCACCAGGCTCCTGGACGTTTTTCTTTTCTTTTTTTTTTTTTTTCTCCTGAGGCTACTGATGTATAGTTTAGACTAACCTGCAACTCCCTGTGTAGCCCAGGCTGACCTAAAACTTCTGATCCTCCTGCCTCAGTCTCCCAAGTGCTAGAACTACAAGTGTGTATGAAAGCTTTTCCGAAAACATAGTCATTTGTCAATACATGTAGAATGCAAGTATATTCTAATTCCCTTGCCAATGAAGCTGTTAGAAGACAAGTGAAAGAAATGTTTCAATACCAAAATTGTAGGTCCGAGGTGGAACACGAGTTAAGAGACAGGGGGTGTGGCTTAGTAATAGACTACTCACCTTCCATGTACAGAGCCCTAGGTTCCATCTCCAGCCTGTAAAAACTAAAGAAAAATGTTTCTACGAAGTGTTGCTGTAGGCCAGGCCTCCACAGTCCAGACTATGGGCCACTGAACCATGTGTCTAGTTCAGGTTCTGGGCACCTGCTTGCCTCTGTCTGTCAGTGACCATCTCTCACATCTGCTTTCCAGGTCAGCGCTTATTTGGGGAGACCATCCTGGGTCTCACCCAGGGCTCTGTCTCCGACCTCCTTGCCCGCCCAAAGCCCTGGCATAAGCTCAGTCTGAAAGGACGAGAGCCATTTGTCCGCATGCAACTATGGCTGAACGACCCCAACAATGTGGAGAAGCTGATGGACATGAAGCGGATGGAGAAGAAAGGTACCTGCCCACCTTCTGCCACCCAGGCACCATCATTCCCACACATCCTTCCTGGAAGTCTTTCCACAGAGATGGAGGAACATGGGTCTCTCATCCTGATCAGGGTTCTGTAAAGCAGGACACCTTAGTTTAGGCGAGTACAGCCACTGAGTAGCTAAAGGACAAGGGAGACTTGTCCCTCTTTGGGGCCAAGAGTCTATAAATAAAGATCTTGTGACCCGTGGGCACATCACAGTCTGTGGTAATGGCTCATTTGCTGGCTGCCTTTTAGCTCATTTATTACATCTATTACATCATCTACTGTGTGTGTACCTCAGGCTAAAGGCTTGTGAAGATGGTGAAGAGCTCATTAAGATATGTATATTGATGGGCTGGGATTGTAACTACTTTATAGAATGCTTACTTGGCATGTAGAAGGCCTAGATTCAACCTCCAGTACTGGGGGAAATACAAGAAAGAAAGTACTTGAACCAGACATGACAGTACATACCTGTAAAGAGGAGGCTGAGGCTATCTATAGCCTGGGTGGTAGAGTACTCTCCTAGCATGTAGAAAGCCCTGGGTTCTATCCTTGACCCTGGAAAGCTGGGAGAAGAGCTGCCATTGTTGGTACCATTATGTCAAAGGTTTGCCACACTGGGACCCCAGGATTCCTCTGCCTATCAGCAGTGTTCTCTCCACCCATCAAGGGCCGCTTAAACTGGATGTGGCCCATCCTAAGGTGTGACCCAGGCCATAGCCTCCAGGGCAGCTCCAGGCAACACCACATACTTGGAAAGCCTAGTGACTTGCCAATTTTTTAACTTACTGTGTTAAATTTCAAGCAAAAAAAATTCAGAGAATGCTATGAAGAAACAATAGACAAGCCAGGAATAGGGCATGGGAGGCTGAGACAGGAACATAGGCTATAGCCCAGTTCTTAGCATGCACACAGCCCTGGGTTTCATCCCCAACATTCTTGAAATAGAGACAGGAGGATCAGGAGTTCAAGGTCATCTTTGCTACCTGGTAAGTCTGAGGAAATCTTAGCGAGAAGGGAAGAGGATAGTTCAAGACCTGCCTGGACTATAGAATGAGTAGACCAGACTGAGCAACTTAGTGAGACCCTAGCTCAAGAATAAGAAAGCAAGCAAAAGATAAACTGAAAAACAAGAAATTTACAATGTTAAAATTTAATTAATTAAAGTTTAATTAATTAAAATTTAAAATTGAAATGTTAAAAAAAAAAGCAAAAGGAGCTAGTAAACAGTGCTGCTGAGTTCCAACAGTTTCCAGTACTTAGCCAGATAGTATTAAATGCCCCACTCCTGTCGAAGCCAAGACTACTCATGGCAGGTAAGACACCAGGCCACTTTGAACCCTATCCTTCAGACGTTTACAAGAGGCTCTTTTATCGCCTCTTCCTCTTCCCCACCCCAGATTAGATACTCCAGGCTTTCCATGCCTCCAGCTTCCTCCACGTGGGCTCTGGTGCCATCTTGTGTCACAAAAGTGATACTGTCTCCATGGAGCCCACACCTTGGGGCATCCAAGGTCCCTAGAATGGCTATTAAGCCATTTACTGAGGCTACTAGATAGGGAAGCCTTCACTAACCTTCTCAGGCAACTGGGCACCTGACCTGTCAGTAACACAGCAGGTGCTACCGCTTGGTCCTCCCCTTGGTGCCTGTGATAACTGTCACTTCCTGAGTATCTAGGACAGTGGTTCTCACTGTCTTACGAATGCTGCAACCCTTGAATACAGTTCCTCATTCTGTAGTGACCCCTCCAGCATAAAATTATTTTTCTTTTTGTTGCTACTTCATACCTGTAATTTTGCTACTGTTACGAACCATAATGTAAATATCTGTGTTTTCTGATGGTATGTGACCCCTGTGAAAGGGTCATTCCACCCCCAGAGAAGTTGTGACCCACAGGTTGAGAACTGTTGATCTAGAGGTTGGCTCTCCTCACCTCACCACCCCCTCTTCCCCCTCCTCTTCCCCCTCTCCATCTCTTTCTCATATATATGACAGTCTTATGTAGTCAAAAGTGACCTTGAACTCCTGATCCCCCCCCCCCATTTATTAGGTAGTCCAGGTTATCCTGGATTCCTAGTGGTCCTGCCTCAGCTTTTGGAGTGCTGGGATTAGAGACACCCACCACCACATCTGACTTATGCAGTGCTGGGAATGGAATCCTCTACTGATCCCCATCTGTAGCCCCCAAGATGTACCTTCTCAATAGTTTTCTTGGTGATAAAATAGTAGAGTTCAGTAACTGCCTAACATAAAGCTCTCTTCTTGCAACCAAGGACGATGAAAATACTAACCTCTCCAGAGGACAAGATGTAGAAACAGAAGAAGCAGCCAGGCAGTTATGCAGAAAGTGAGAATGATTAACTTGTATTCTGTTAAAAATGTGAGGTATGGAGATACATATCTATAATCCCAGCACTCCATTAACTGAGTCAGAAGGACCATGAATTCCAGACCACCCTAGGCTACACATGCTAACCAGGACTAGATATTGAGAGAAATAGAGATGGCTCAGTCAATAAAGTGCTTCATTGCAAGCAAGAGGACCTGAGTTTCAGCCCTGAAGCACACTTTATTAAAAAAAATAAAATTAAAAATAAAAATAAAGTGGGGTATGTTGTCACACCTGCTTTTGATCCCAACAAGAAGGCAGAGGCAGATGGATCTCTACAGCTCAAGGCCAGCCTGGTCTACATAGCAACAGTATATTGTAAATTCCAAGACAACCAAGGCCATATAGAGGGACCTTGTCCTTTTAAAAAAAAAATGACAGGCATGTACTTGTGATTCCAACACAAGGGAGTCAGAAAGACAAATGGATCCTAGGGGTTCCTTGGCAAACCATTCTAACCTATTTTATGAGTGCTAGACCCATGAGAGAGGCCCTGCCTCAAAACTAAAAGAAAGGAAGGACTGAAGAAGCAGCTTGGTGCCTGAGAGCACTTGCTGCTCTTAAAAAGGACCTCATTCGGTTCCCAGCAACCTTATGGCTGATACCTGTAACCCAAGACCCATGGAATTTGACATCTCTAGCACTGCACACGCTACATACTGCCCCATCCTGCCTTACACACACATGCACATAATTTAAAAAGGGATTAGGGTGGATGACACCTGAGGAACCTCGCTGGAGGTTATCCTCTGGCCTCCACATGCATTATGTACACATGTGCATGCACACACACATGGCAGGAGTGGGGAGATGATTAGTGTGACCAATTCCTTGCTAAAGCAATCACAGTGGTTTGTGGCTCCAAGTACTGTCTGCTATAACAGAGGTACACAACAGAGAGCCCACACAGCATCCCAGGACCTCAATTCCACCACTGCACTTCCCCCATATACCTACATGTTCACTCAGGATACACCCTAAGCAAGATCTCATCCTCCTGATCCATCCCCATCCTGCCTTCATATATGAAAAACTCCTGTCTCCACCATCTGTCAATCACTTTACATTTTCACAAGCCAATGGCTTTTGTCCATGGCCTGTCCTATGTCAGCCAGGAAATGTCCCACATGGATGATCTTTCTTTTCAGTTCAGCACCCAGGTATCAAGTTCTTAGACCTCCTCCTCAACTTTGGCCTGACCTTGTTACCAACCCAGATTCTTCCATCTTCCAGATCCTAAACTCAGACTCCTGATTCCCCAGCCATCCTATATCCTGCCTTTATTTCTCTTCTTGCTCCACTTACCCAGGCTGGGTTCCCTGGATTTCTGGCATCCCCTTCTGCTTCTCTGGTTATGGTCCTCTTCTCGCCAAACATCTACTCCTCCAACCCTGAGTACCCCTGCTAGCACTCCAGGCACACTCCTCTGTCCCCTCTAGGCTGCTAAGTGCCTCTGGATTACCTCTAACAGACTACTGCCTTTAACTTCTGTGAGGTCCTCAGTGTTACTCCACAGACCTGATGGCCCTGCCCATACCCTCCTACAGAAAGACATCAGTGGTACTACTGTTATCCCATGACTCTATCACTGTTTCCAACTGTCCTTCCGACTCCAGGCTCAGGATCTTGCCTCAGTCTAGCCATCTGGGTTCCTCCCCAATGCTTTCTCCATAGCCTCTTTCCTTCGCTTAGATTTGTTCCTTATCTTTGTGAGGAACAGTTTGGGAACAAACTCAGAGCCAGTGTGCAGTAAATTTATTTTCTACCACAGAGCCACACTCATGTCACTGACTCACTAAAAAGTCACTCCTAGCCCTGGACTTGGCCTCTAGAAGTCATGTCTTTGCTTTTCATTTCTTCTTTCCTTTCTTCTCCCTTTCCTTTCTTTCTTCCCCTCCTCTCCTCTCTCCCTCCCTTACTTGTTTTTAAGACTATGTCTTACTGTGTAACCCCTCATGATCCTGAACTGGTACAAATTCTTCTGCCTCAGTCTCCCCAGAGCAATTGCCTATGTTTGTAGTTCAGCCTCCCAACATAGATAGCAACTTCACTGGCCACCCTTGCTTCCTCCCTTCCCGCCCAACACCACGTATCCTCTTATGTTCTATGGGGTTTTATTTTCCCCCATATTTACCAAGTACAAAGTCCAGTCTAGTCCTTCCTAACATTCCTCTCTATGGTGCTAGATGCTGCTGTCAGTCCGTCCCCTCAAGGTTCTCAAGCCCTTTCTATAGCACCACTAGCCCCTGACTATCCCTCTGGGCCCTTTTTGGCTTCTCCTTGGGAATCTCCAGTGGTGATGTGCTGGGGTCTTCTAGGGTTCCATTTTGATATTACCTTTGTCTCAGTCATTGGCTTCCATTATTATTGTCTTCCTTCCCCTTTCTTCCTCTTCTCCCTTTCTTTCTTCTTTCTTCTCCCTACTCTTTTTCTCTTGTCAGGGTCTTACATAGTCCAGGCTGGCTGAACTATCTAAGTAGCCAAGGATGACCTTGAACACTTACCTAATCCTCCTGCCTCTGCTTCTCAAGGGCTAGAATTATAAGCATTCACCACCTCGGTTTAGATTTCCATTTTCTTTTTGTGTTTGTTTTGTTTTTAAAGCTTTATTTATTTGTTTATTATATGTACAGTGTTAGTCTGCATGTATGCCTACTTGCCAGAAGAGGGCACCAGATCTCATTATAGATGGTTATGAGCATGGTTTGAACTCAGGACCTCTGGAAGAGCAGCTATTTCGTTTTTGTCTTTTTTTCACACTACATCTCAGTATGTAGCCCAGACTGGCCTCAAATTCATGATCTTCCTGCCTCAGCTTCTTCACTGTTGGGACTGCATATGTGTCCTACCATACTTAGCCTACAGGTTTTTTAGCATCCTGCTCTGTTCCCAGAGCTGAGGCTTTGAACTGGTTTCCAAGCTGTCCCTAGGTTCACCTGCTCACTCTCTCTCCCTGCAGCCTACATGAAGCGGCGACACAGCTCTGTCAGTGACAGCCAGCCCTGTGAGCCCCCCTCTGTGGGCATTGACTACAGTCAAGGTGCCAGCCCCCAGCCACAACACCAGCTGAAGAAACCTCGAGTGGTGCTGGCGCCTGAGGAGAAAGAAGCGCTGAAGCGAGCATATCAGCAGAAGCCATACCCGTCACCAAAAACGATCGAGGAGCTTGCCACACAACTCAACCTGAAGACCAGCACCGTCATCAACTGGTTCCATAATTACAGGTAGAGCCCTGTCAAGAGCTCCAAAGCCTAGACCATGAGAACCCACCCAACAGAGCACAGTGTGGCCCTTGGTTCTGAAGGCAGACCCAAGGCCAAAACATTGTACAATATGAACAGCTGGGTAAAGAGGCTACAGTTCCTCTGGGAACTGAGGAAACTATTATTGTGCATGTGCGTGCATTTGTGCATGCTTGTGTTGACTGAAGGTCAGAGGTCAACTCTCAGGTTTCAGTTCTCTCCACCCGCCTTATGATCCCATATACTCAGTTTGTCAGATGTATGTGCAGAATGCCTCTATCTGCTGTTATCTCTATCTCTATATACCTACCATCTTGCCAGTGGTAGCATCATCATTTTAGACAGTGGCTCACTATGTAGCCTTGTTTGGCCTAGAATTTGCTACATAGGCCATCAAACCCAGAGATCTGCCTAACCTCCCAAGAACTGAAGTTAAGAGCCTGTACCACCACATCCAGCCCTAAGGGTCTTTTTTTAAAAGCTAGGAACTGGTAGAATGTCTCAGCAGGTAAAGATGCCTACCACTAAGCTGTCTACCTAAACTTGATCCTTGGCCCCACACACAGAAGGAAAGAACTGACTCTTGAAAGCTGTCCAGACTTCCACACATGGCATGTGGTTTTGCCACACCTACCTCACACACACATACAAAGAGAAAATAAACCATGAACAAGATAATTCAGAATTGGCCTAGGTTCAGGAGTGGCTTGGCAATAAAGCTCTTGTCTAGAATCCAGTGAGGAGCTGGGGGTGTGGCATAGTGGTACAGCTATTGCCTAGCATGGACAAGACCTTGTTTAAATCTCCTATGCCTCCCCCCAAACATTCTTTTCTGTACAGCTTTTCTAGGAATTAACTCTGAGGTTGCACCAGTGTAGCTGCTGAGTAGAAGGCCCTGCATTCTGTCACTTACACTCAAGAACATAAGCTAAAATTTAGAAGATAATGCCAGGCATGGTGCTGCACACCTTTAACCCCAGTATCTAGAAGACAGAAGGATGGAAAGTTTGAGTCTAGCCTGGGATACAGAGTAAGACCCTATCTCCAAAAGTAAATAAATAAGTGTATGCCCTCCAACCAGTACTCAAGCTCAAGATCACTAGTTGTATTTTACCAAGTAAAGTCCTAGAAATCTACTAAGGAGGCATGGTAGTACATGGTCAGAGATCATGTACTACCCTTTTGCCACCTCCAGCCCATTCTCCTCTGCCTTCTCTCACTCCAAAGGCCCTGTAAAAATTTGCATGGTGGTACACACTTGTAAACCCAGCACTTGGGAGGCTGAGGTAGTAGTTCTAGCCCAACCTGGCCTACATACTAAGGCCTTGTCTGAGAAAGAAGCTTGAGAGCAAACAAACTCAAAAGCCCACACTTATTTATCTAAGTTGTATAGCTAGTAATTGGCAGAGACAAACTTAAATCCAGCATACTTGCATGCAGTTTATAAGATTTAGTTTAGCTACCCACCTAACCTGTCATCTCTGACTGGGCAGAACAGAACTGGATGCTCACCCCACTGGCATCCTTGATGTCA
Organism: Myodes glareolus; assembly: GCF_982192425.1. Lineage (NCBI taxonomy): Eukaryota > Metazoa > Chordata > Mammalia > Rodentia > Cricetidae > Myodes > Myodes glareolus. The sequence goes on from NC_142027.1 coordinate 110,153,914, forward strand.
CAAGGCTCGAAAACTGATTATGAGCAGAGCCACCTTCCCATCACAGCACCAGGGACTGGACCTCCAGTTTCCTAGTTCCTAAAGCTACCCTAGGAAAGCTGTTATGCCTGGATCTTCCTAGGGACCTGTCAGAACCTCACCTGTCTGAATCACAGCTCTAAAGTCTTCAGGGCAGGGCTGTAGAGATGCTCAGCAGTAAGAGCACTGGCTGCTCCTCCAGAGGACCCAAGTTCAGATCCCAGCACTCACATGGTGGCTCATAGTCATCTGTGATTCCAGTTCCTGGGGATCTAACACTCTCTTCTGGCCTCTATGGGCACCAGGCATGCATGTGGTACACATACATACATGCAGGTAACACACTCAAACAAAATAAGGAAATGTAATTTAAAAACCTGGGCATAGTGGCCTTTAATACTTGGGGAGGTAGAGGTAAGTGGAGCTCTATGAGTTCAAAACCAATCTGGTCTACATAGTAAGTTACAGGACAGGCAGAGCTGTGTAGAGAGACCCAGTCTCAATAAATAAACAAATGAATGAATAAACTTTTAGGGTGAGGTTCAGATTTCACTCTAGTAAAAACATTAACTATGAACCAGGTAAGCAACTACCGCAAGGTTCTTATATCTTGAGCCAAACCACTTCCCCTCAATCAAACTCAGGGCAAGTCTATAACCTCAGCTATTCAGGAAGCTAATGAAAGAAGGTTTTCAGTTTAAGGCCAGTCTGGGCTACAGAGTAAGTTCAAGGGAAACTTGGAAAGACCGTATCTTGGGCTTGAAGAGATGGCTCAGCAGTTAAGAGCAGTGCCGGCTCTTCCAAAGGTTCTGAGTTCAATTTGCAACAACCACATGGTGGCTCACAACCATCTGTAATGAGGTCTGGTGCCCTCTTCTGACCTTCAGGCATATACACAGAAAGAATATTGTATACATAATAAATAAATAAATATTTTTTTTTAAAAAAAAAGAAAGACCATGTCTTAAAATTTAAAAGTCCGTAGGGTAATAGTGGCGCACGCCTTTAATCCCAGCCCTCAGGAGGCAGAGGCAGGCAGATCTCTGAGAGTTTGAGGCCAGCCTGGTCTACAGAGCGAGTTCCAGGACAACTAGAATTGTTACACAGAGAAACCCTGTCTCAAAACCAAAAAAATAAAAAACTTAGTTGAGTCAGGCATGGTGACCTTTGGGAGGCAGGGGCCAGCAGATCTCTATGAGTTTGAGACTATCCTGGTCTACATAGTGACTTCCAGGACTGCCAGAGCTATATAGTGAGACCCTATCTCAAAAAGAATATATATATATATATATATATATATTTACATATACACGCTTGGTTCAGGGGTTAGAGAGAGATATAGATTAGCAGTTAAGAGCACTTGCTGCTCTTCCAGAGGACACTGGTTTGATTCCCAGCACCCCTATAGCGGCTCACAACTGTTTGTAACTCCAGTTTCAGGAGAGCCAACACACTCTTCGGACCTCCAACAGCACCAGGCTCACATGTGGTACACACAGATACATAAAGGCAAAATACCCATCCATATTTTTTTTGGCTTGATATACTAAAAGCATATATTTAGTCTCCTTCCTTCTTAATCAGCTGACTTCCCCACTGAGTCTGCTCTCTTAAGAGTAGGGAATCATTGGGTATAGGCCTGACAGAAGTCCCTGACTCAGAGCTGAAGTTATAAGATTCCCACCCTGGGTTACATCCAATAAATGGCTTTCCAACGAAGTTTCATTTATTTAGTCAGTGAGTATTATCACGTGCCAGGAACCATGCTTGCTGCAACACAGTGGAAGCACCTGGTTAATGGACCATCAGAATAAGATGGAGCTGGAAGAAATGGGCCAGCCAGTAACTACACCATGGAATTCCAGTCCTTAGGAGGCTGGAACAGGAGGATCCTCTGTTCAAGGCCAGACTAAGTGAGCCCCGTGACAAAATAAAGACTATCCTGACCCAGTTTCAAAAATTAAAATAGGGCTGGGAATGTAGCTCAGTTGATGGAGTGCTTCCCTCACATGCTCAGACTCCTGACTTCTCATAAACTATGCAAGGTAGTGCACACTTGGAACCCCAGCCCTGGGGAAATGCAGGCTGCTGGACTGGAAACTCAAGGTCGCTCTTGGCTAATTAACAAGTTCAAGGCTAGTCTGGGATAAGGGATCTTATCTCAAAAAAATTAAGTGCACGGTTGAGAGAGGTTGAGAGAACGTGGGCAGTAACCATAGCGGGTGATGTGCACAGAACTGAAGCCGGGCCTGTGCACAGGAACCTCACAGGGCCTTCGCTTGTGTCTTGCAGGTCTCGAATCCGCAGAGAACTGTTTATTGAGGAGATTCAAGCCGGAAGCCAGGGCCAGGCCGGTGCCAGCGACTCACCTTCAGCCCGAAGTGGCCGCATCGCACCCAGCTCAGAAGGTGACAGCTGTGATGGTGTGGAGGCCGCCGATGTCGAGGAGCCAGGTGGCACCACAGTGGCCACCAAGTCTCAGGGAGGGCCGGCAGAGGTGGCCGCAGCCCCGGCTGACCAGGAAGAGGCAACGCAGCCTGCTGAGAAGGCGAAGGCGCAGCCACTATCCTCGGCAACCCCAGGACAGGACAACGGTGAAGACGTGGGCCAGCCTAGGCCACCGCCGGAGGGCCTCACCGACACCCCGGCGCCTGTGCCAAACCTCGCAGCACCCGCGGCCGGAGAGGACGCCGCTACCTCAGCCACTGCGGCCACCGAGGTCCCTGGGGCAGCTAGGGCGGGCCCTGCAGAGAGGAGTTCTGCATTGCCAAGCACCAGCGCGCCCGCCAATGCGCCTGCACGAAGGCCTAGCTCACTGCAGAGCCTCTTTGGCCTGCCTGAGGCGGCAGGCGCCCGGGACAACCCAGTCCGCAAAAAGAAGGCCGCAAACTTGAACAGCATCATCCACCGCCTGGAGAAGGCTGCCAGCCGGGAGGAGCCCATTGAATGGGAGTTCTGAGGGTGCCGGGCCTCTGGGCCTGAACAGCAGGGCCTCGTAGGGCCTTGCCAGGCCTACTTGCGCCTAGCAGGCCCCTGCCAGGCCTACTCAGCACTGGCTAATACTGGGCTGGGGCAGGCGGGTGTGTGGAGGGTGGTGCCGACCAGAGGCCTGGACGTGTTGCGCACTTCCGCCCTGCGGGCCACAGGGCAAAATCGCCATAGGCCAAGGTGCATATAGAAAACAAAGGAGCATTAAGCCCAATCTATGTCGTGTTTTCAAGGAAGAAAACGGAAATGTGTAGTCGAGCTTTTTTGTACCCTAAAGTGTTGGGGTTTTTTTTGTTTTCTTGTTTTTTTTTTAATTGCCCTAAAGTGATTTCCACAGGTTCTGGAATAACTCTTTACAGCTTTTGCCTTGTGCCCTCCTCTTTCGTGTGGGCTTTAAAAAAAAAAATCAAACCCACATATTAAAAGGGGGCTTTTTATCTGCCATCTAATGGCTTCAGAGCGATAATACACTATTATCTTCTTAAACCAGGAAGGGGGGGATTTTTCAGAAAAATTAAAAAAGAAAGTTTTTGTAGCTGTTCAGTTGCCACTAAGAGATTGCACAGTCAAACCGACTCTAAACACACTAGTTTGGATTCCTAAATATTTTCAAGAAAAGAATCTTCTCGTTTGAAACTTTGAATTAAAATAAAACACATTTACTCCACATATTTTTTAACAAAAAGAAAAAAAAGAAAAGTCACATCAGGAAAAATATCTGATTTTGTGGTAGCTGACGTAGTGTTTTCTTGTACGTAAATAGAATCCTGACATGTAGTGCACATTGATCCATAGCTTTAACTGACTCTGGGCTTTTCCTGGCCAGAGTTTGTTTAATACACTCCATTCTAGGCCAAATCAGGACAAAAAGAAAGATCCGAATCTAGGTATTTTATAATCTGCTTTTTAACCTCTAACCGCAGAGCACGCTGATCAGACCTCATATCTCGGAGGTTTAGGAGACAAGTTAGAACTGTAGCATGTACCGGTTCATTTTGTTTATGGTGTCTGCGTCTGTGTTGGCACATCTGCTCATGTGCAAACGTTGGAAGGAAGGAAAATGTAGGCCCGCAAGGTCACAGCAGTCAGTCCCTCCGTGTGCAGGCAACTGTCTGTTCATCTTTCGTTGGCACAGAAGGCACCTCACCTCACGCCACTCTCCAGGGCACCTGACGGACTGAGCCCCCAGGAGAAGATGCTCCTGGGCTTGGGCAGGGCTGGCGCATCCATGCGCTCTCTCTCTTCTTTCTCTTCTCCCCATCCCCTTCCCACCACAAGCACTGATAACCCTATCTACTCGTGGGAAGCTTCCTTCCCTGCAGAAGAGAGAACGCAGCAGTCTGGGCTCTATTTCCATCCCTATAGAGACGGCCCAAACTCACCAAAATGGTAACACTTCAATTCCAGACCAGACCATTGGCCCTTCATTCTTTTCTCCTCTCACAAGTTTGTTTTGTTTTGTTTTGTTTTTTAATGCACAGTTTAGGGAAGTCTAAGTACAAATCAAAAGTCTAACTTGTCTCTTGATTCCTCCCATTGTCTATGTGTATATGCGTGAGTATAGAGGTGGATGAGAGTGTGCGTGCGTGTGTGTGTGCAATTTTATACGTCTGTGTATTTTCTTAAGTACCTGTGCACACATAGAGTGCATTACTGCCACCTTTTTCAATAAGCTGGTTTATCAGTCATGGCTTCTACAGGTTTTGCTAATTTAGACTCCTTATTGCCATACCTTTAAACTAACAATAGATGATTTCGGTATATATATATATTTTTTTTTGCTTATTTATAGGTGCTGTATTTTATTATCTGATTGTTAGGAAGGGATGAAAGGGGCAAATATTCTTTAGAGGGATAGACTGCCGGCAGTATTGGGTATAATTTACAAGATGTAGCTGTCATACTGTATATTACTGATTGAAAACTTTTTGACCGTATTGTGTATCATTGAAACTTTTGTCTTAGGTCAACATCTTTGGATGACATTTTAATGGTGCATTCATTATTTCTTAAGTTTAATTAATTAATAGTACTTTTTTTTATTTGGGAGGGTGGGAGGGAGCTCTAATTTTAAAAGTATCTCCCGCTATTACACCTCAGTGTGCTTGTTATTCTTAGCTTGTAGGCTTTGACTGTCAGATGTGAAACCACATTTCTTGCATGATGTTTGGAGCTTATATATTTTCATTCACAGTCTTTCAACCTGCAGCTGCAAGCCCTTAGTTGGAGTTTTCACAAACTATAAGAGTCACGACACTAAAAACAATGCCTTTTCATGAATGAGAAGTTTCCAAGAGGCTCTAGGAGGCTGGGAGGCAGACCCCTTTGTTCTGTCTTTGGATGGTCTTCTGCACTTAAGATCTGGTCCAGTGAGAAGAGAATTCACAGTGAAGGGACAGAAGGAGAAAACTGAGTCACACCAGGCTCTGTGCAGGGATATTGAGTGAGGAAGAGCTCATTCACACCAGGGACCCATTAGGGACATGGAGCAGTGTCACTGGTGGGATCATGGTACCCCCTCCACAGAACCCTAGAGGGAATCTGTCATCATGGGTGATGGACCTTAAACCACTCATTTTTCACTAGGATGAGAAGCAGAGTTAGCAGGACTGAAGAGGGTAGTGTGTTCGCTTTAAAGGCATGACTGTTACTTAACCAGTGTTAGATCTTGAGGAAATGGAAGTCAAGTTCTGTTCCATCCTGGGGGCCACACGGTAGCAGTCTAAGACAGCCTTTGGCTCTTCCAAGCAAGTTAGTCATTTTTGTTTCTTTAACTAGGTTCTTACTGATTTCCATTCTGTCTCTTGTGCCAGACCTCCATCTGGGTGCTCGATACAATCACTTGGGTTAGGTTTTTGCTTGAGTTCTGTATTTGTATTTTCTCTTATTTATTATTATTATTATTTTAATTGAGATCCCAACTTGATGGGGTTTGGGGTTAAGCTAGCACTGTCTGTAGTCTTTCTAAGAATTGCTAGTAGACAACACAGAAACCTGCGGGGGTTACATCTCCCTCCTCATCAGATCCTCCCTCCCTTCCCAGTTTGAGTCCAAGGGTTCATCTTTCATCTTAAAAAGCAATATTCAAGTGCCTTGAACAGCGCTCCCTTGTGCGGTGACTTTCCGCTGACTGAAGATCCAAGCAGTAGCTCCCACAGGCAGCCAGCCACCCTCTTTACACTCTCTCAGCTTACAAAGTTGAGTGTGCTTCTCCCCCAGGGGAGAATGGTTCCATATAAACACTAACACTTCATCACAAGCCACTGCTCATTCTAAATGCCTTTCTTTTTAATTAGAGGCAGCAATCCTAACTAGATATCATGCCATTACCCAGCTGGCTAAGTAGGAGCCCACCATAAAGTCAGTGTTCACATCAGGCCCCTTGATGCCTCTTTATTCATGCCCAAGACCCCTTGTGGCATCTGAAGTAGTAGGCATGTAGGTTCTTAGACTCCTGCCCACCTACTTCCACTCTGACCTGGCTCCCAGTCACCTCCTCCCTGAAACTTTAGTCAGTGGAGATGTCTGATCTCTGTCTACTAGACCTCTCTCTTATTTTTTTTTTTAAAAAAAAATGCAGGCACTTAGCTGAAGTTGAGTATTTTCTTAGCTAGCCACCTGAAAAATATCACAAGTGGCTTATGACTGTATCCTGGGTTGGAATCAGTGCAGACTCTCTGGGATGTAGTATTAGGACTCCAGCCACACCACTCTGAAAATGAGGCAAAAGAGGACAACTGTCATCCTCCTTGGGACAGATACTTCTCTTTGCAAAGCTCAGGTGTCTCCCAGTTAGGCTTTCCTCTAGTCAGTGTCTCTCTCTCTTCTCCCTGTTTAAAGCCAGAATACAGCAGGGCTATGTGCTGAGTATTCCTCTGGGCTCTTGTGTCCTAGAGTCTCTGCCCGTTGCTACCCATATAACTCATCTGCCTCCGGCAGCCAGAGCCAAGTTCAGTTCTGGAGCTCATGAGCAAGTCCAGCAGGAAGCAGCTTGTATCCAATGCCAAGGGGCACTCTCTAGGCATTGACTAAGCACTGGTAGCTGGAGTGCGGATGACCCGCACCACAGGTGCCCTCCCTGCCACAGAAGACTAGATAGCTTTGTCCTCCATAGTGGTGTTTTCTTACAAAGGAGGTCTCAATGGACCCTGAGCACCCTGTGCAATGGTTTGCTCCCCATCACAGGCTTGTGCTTTCCATGTGCTGCTGCTGGTACCTATAATCATTCCAGGTCAGCCCCCTGAGGCTGTCAGCCGTCCTTGTTAGAGAAGATGGGCTAGAGCAAGGGAGTTGAAGGCTCTTGGTTATGTTACTCCTACCCCTTCTTCATTGTCTTCCCTCATCTGTCCTCTTCTACCTCACCACTTGATATCATTCAGAACTGTGAGGCAAGTAGCCTGGGAGGAGGAGGGATCAAGGGGCCGCAAGCTTGACAGATCATCTCAGCTTGTGGGCTTTTTGCCTCCTTCATTAACACATCCTGAAATGGTGTCTGGAGTCTGCTAAGCACAGGGATTTGTCCCTTGGCTTTCAGCTGTTCTTGGAACTCCAGCAGCTGTTGGGTCTGTAGACAGGGGTGGTCTATAGCCTCAGAAATGCTTGTCTTTCTCTCTGCCTTCCTTCCCACACAGCTGTCAAACTCCATCACAGCCATTCCTTTGGCCAGGGGTTATCCCCAGAGGATATAAGCACACGTTTATAGGAACTGGGACTATCCACATCTCTTATATCTAGCCCTGTGACCTTGCCAGGAGCTCTGCTTTACAAACGCAAGTATCTCCAGAACAGGAAAGGCCATTAGACCTTCTCCCCTATCATGCATACCCAAAAGAGCATGCTAGTTTTTGTTCCATGTGGGTGAAAACCAGCTCCCAGGACAGCTGGTGGATCTGAGTTATACCTGCTCTAGTGGCCAAAGTGCCCTAGTAGGACATAGGGAACTTAGTTTTGTTGTCCCCATCAAATTCACCTGGCATAGCTGCCACTGCAGTTTCTCTAAGGCTTTACTGGTTCAGGGGAACGCTTTGTGGCCACTATGGCAATGCTTGTCCCAGGTGGCCTGAGACTCTTTAACTGGCTTAATTCCAGCTCCCAGAGGTCCTGTATGTCAGACTGACCAGTAAAATTGCATGCTAAGAGAGTGGACTAATTTGAGAAAATTTTGTTCTCATCTCTTCTGCCAATGCATTATAGATGGAAACTACCCAGAAAGTGAGGGCAGGGACAAGCTCCTCAGCAAAGGATACAACCCAAGACCTCAGGCTCAACCAGTGCCAGAACGGAGTTCAGGAACAGCAAAAGAAAAGCCAGGATTCCCCAGTGTTCCACTTGAGGACCTGCTTCTTCACCCCCATGCCCACCCTACCCCGTTACTGCCACCTCCCCTCCAAAGATCCCATGGCCACACCTTCAGTGGCATACTGAGTTTTCATTTTTGGACAAAGTGACATTTAGCTTTAACAAGACATTTCCAAAGCTCCTGGTCTCCTTTGAAATGCTGACTTGAAAAGTTCAGCATTGTTGCCAAGAATGAGGGGGAGGGGGCTAATGAGAGAAATACATTAGATTATGCATGAATGTGCACGCCCCATCCCTCAGTTATTCAAATTTCAAATGCCTTTGAGTTACTTTTCGTAGATGGGTTTAGTTTGCTCGTGTTATATAGAGTCTGTTACTGTAATTTTGTAGTTTTCTGGCTTTAATTTCTACCACAAATATGCTATGTACTAAGCTTTCTGTGATCAGAAAGGAAAGGTGCCTTAAATCCCAATAACACGCCTCTATCCCTATGGAAAATATATCAGAAGCACAGCGCCAGGAAGTGTTTGGGACTTCCGTTGGCAAAATAGGACATCATTCAGCAAGACACATCCAAGTGGCACGGGGCTGCTTTAGTTTGGTAATTTTTTCCCAACCCATAATTATCTTTTGTTTGTTGTTTGTTTTATTTTATTTTTTGTAGTTTGCTTTAAACAGGAAGCACTTAATAGATGGCTCTGTGTCAAAGCTCTGTGCAATGGAAGTCATGTTGTTGCTTTTGTTTGGGGGGGGATTATTTTGTTTTCTTTTTGAAAAAGATAGCGTTATTGCACACCAAATGAACTCCTAAGTAAGCTTTAGAACCAGGATCGATTCAGGTCGTGGATGAGTATGTTCACTGTAGTTCTGTGTGTTCATGAACCGACGGGCAAGCTGGCCTTCCTTGGCCACTGAGGCTCAGCCCTGAGCCTTGGGTCATGGCTACCTGGGTTCCAGCAGCTGGGGAACCTTCCCAAATGCCTGACCCCACAGTCGACCCTTGAAGCACTTAACCCTCTCTTTGTGGAGATAGACCGACTGCTACTGATCTGTCAGCGTACTCGAGGGTGATTATAAAAGGATGTTTCTTTAAGAAAGAAAAAAAATATTTCTATCTATTCTCTTCTAATTTATTATTAGGTTAATCATTTAAGTACTTATCAGGAGTGTGTTGTCATTTTGTGTTGTTGTTGCGAATGCTTTTGCTGTCACTCCAGTGGTTACTGTCCCTTACTCCCCACCTCTCTTCTCCCCACCCCAGAGTCTGAAAAGGTCTGGGGAACTGCGGTGGGAGGTATGAGGGACAGAAGGGAGTCCTCCAGCACAATCAGACACCTGTCTCCCTGGTAGCCACTCAAAAACTGGCGGTCTCTACTTATATAACTGTTCAACTGAGAGTTGATGAACAAAGTTACAATGTCAGGCAGCACTGGGCGGGAGAATTGCTTCCAGAGGCGCTACAATACAGTGAGAAAAACAGAAAAGCCAAGTTCAAGTTCCCCCAAAGCCTCCTAGAGCCTCTGTTAAGACTTCTGGGTTCATGAAGGTTCGGCAAGCCTGGATCAGGGAAGAGGCCGGCGATCTGGCCAAGGCTGTCGCCCTGCACTGGAAAGTGATTTCTCAGTGGTCCCCATGGGTTGCCACATCTTTGATTTTCATTGTCAGCTGTCTTTCCTTGCATTCAAAGTTAGTCAAAAGGCATCTTTCAAAGCAACAGGTATTTCCTAGCTCTGGATGTGGCTGGAGGGCCCACACCTAGGTCATGGGTTGAAAGAACCCTTTACCCTCCCATGTCATGAAAAGTGATTGGAAATACAGGCAGCAAAAAACCCCATTGCTTGCTCAGCAGAGGGTGGGGATATGTGGTTACCTTCACCGGGGGGGGGGGGGGCAAACTTTAAAAGGAGACTCACTCCAGGGAGAGGCTAGGGGCCTGCTCACACCCTAGGCAGGGCTGGATACCTGCCTTTACAAACCCAAACAGTCCACTGAGCCCAAGTCCACGTTTCTTTCTGTGCTATATTTCTGAAATTGGGGGGAGAGGAGTCCCACTCATCTCTTTGGGGGTAAAAGTTCTCCAATGAAATTGCCCCAGTTCCCCAAGGGTTTTTTTTTTCTTAGTCTATGCATTTCTCTCTAGTTCTCTCCCCCCCCCCGCACACACGCGCACACACACACACACACACACACACACAAAATAGATGTCTCATTCCCCACCCACTGAGACTGCCCCTGCCTCAGAAAAATGCCGGACATTTTTAGAAACATGAGAATGCATTTGACAAAAAGCCTTCAAGCATTTCGAGACTAGCTTGTTATAAGCTGACAGTGGGGAGGAATCAGCTTTGTGGTTTTCCCTGAGTCCCTTCCCACAGAACAAGAAACCTAGCTCTTTGCGTTTGTGCAATAACTACTTGCTAGGAGAGCGGGTAGCACCACCCTCCTCTAGACTACTAACACACAGCACAAGACACAAGTCAGCCCTTCCTCAGCCCCATCATGTGTTACATTTTAGCAGTATTTACTTTTTCTTTCTGTCAGGCACTAAGTCTTAGGTGTTTATGCAGCTTGTGTGTTAATACAATCACAGATTTTTTTTTAAATTTTAACCCTTACCAAGACCCAATTGACCAAAAAGAAGCGAGAGGAAGAAAAAAAATTGTAAAAGATGTGTGTGTCTCTCTTTTTTTTGTACAAGTAGTTTTGAGAAGCCTTGTGTTGCTGTGACCATCTCCTATCATCTTATTTTTTCTTGCAATTTGTTTTCTACATTTAAGAGTTGGTTCCGGCTGGCGTGGGGGTGGGGGAGGCACCCGTCGGCCCCTCAGCGTCGTCCTTCTTGTCTTTGGTTAGCCATACGAAATGTTTGTTCTCTGCACTGTCCAACGGTCCCTATTATGATACGGAGAAGCAATATCACCGAAGCTCACACCATGTATTATTATTCACTAGCACCCTAGGTGTGATAACTGAAGTAAATATCTTTTATACAAACACAAGTGCGTGTGGGCTGTTTTTATTGAAGATTTCTCCGGCCTGAGGAATGGCAGCAGACTCTTAACCATGGGTCCAGTGGTGTCCCCAAGAATCGCCATTCACTTCCTGCATAGCCTGTTGTCACATGGTTCCCAGGCAATGCAGGCCAAAGCCTAGGATGTAGTAGATTTGGGTGCTGGCAGGTTCCTGTACCCAGCGAGAGTACCCAGAAGGCCTTTCTGCCTGCGTGTGTCACTCCCTGCTTCTGTATCTTTGAACCACCTTGTCTGGCATCCGCCTCCTTCCTTGTCTGCCCCTATAAGGGGACACTGTGAACTGTCCTGCAGGCGTGTTATGAGGACCACTGGCCTCTGCTGCTGCTGTGGGTGGCCCTCACCTCTGAGTACTGTCAAGAGTGACAAGGACAGAGATAAGAGTTGTCGCCCTTATTAGCCTAAAGAATTGTTATCTTTAGGGACCTCAACTCAGGTAAAACCAGATCCTTGGCTTCCCTGCAGAAAAGAATTCAAGATATGATAGTAGGAGCAGAACTGAGGTTTATTAAATGATTGTCTTTATTTGTATTTAATATGTATGTATGTATGTGGTACATGGGTGTCACCTGTGGAAGTCAGGGGACAACTTATGGGAGTCATCTCTCTCCTTCCACTCAAGGGTCAAACTTTGATCAACAGGCTTGGTGGCAAGCACCTTTACCCACTAAGCCATCTTGCTGGCCCCAACATTGTCAATTCAGATTTTAAACACAAAGGTTAGGAGAAAAAGATGTGCTTGGGAAGGCAGCAAATGCGGAGTGGGCTCCTTCAAGAGTGTCACTCTGTCTAGCTTTTTAATAGTCAAATATGGGAAGCTGGTGAGTGCTGAAGGTATCATCTTTCAGGGTTGCTAAGGGATTTGAATGACTTCACAGGGTGTTTCTTGTGGGGCATCCAATGATGTTACAACGGACAAGGTGAACTCTGTAGGGAGGTGGGATATCTTTAGTCAAAGTTACTTACCAGTCCTGTTTAGAAGAGTGAAATCTTACCCAAAGGTCATATGCATTCAGGCCTTAGGCCTGCAGTTTTAACATAAAAGGCTTATGTACAAAAGGAATATTTCCATACTGTCAGCCTTCACAGCAAATGATAGTTGTAAAAAAAAAAAAAAGAAAGAAAAGAAAAGAAAAAAAAAGCAGACTTTGCCTGGGCGGCCAACCAGCTCCCAAAAAATGACATGGAAACTTATGAATAGCCAACCTTATGTTATGCTTGTTCCACCAGCTCTTATAACTTAATCTGACCTGTTTCTCTTCATGGGTGTTTTGCCTCAGAGTTTTTTTACCTTTCTTTCCTTCTGCATTTCCAACTCCGTTTCTGCCTGCCTGCCTGCCTGCCCCAGGTCTCCCTCTGTTTCTCCCTCATTCTCTCTGGAGCCTAGATTTCTCCTCCTACTTATTCTCTCTGCCCTCCAGCCCCACCTATCCCTTTACAGCCTAGCTATTGGCCATTCAGCTTTTTATTAGCTCAGTCACACATCTTTACATAGTTGAACAAATGCAGCATGAACAAATGTAACACACCTTTACATAGTTAAAGTAATATTCCACTACCGTATTAAGTCTTTTTAAGATTTCTTCCTTTTGGGGGGGGGGATTGAGACAGGGTTTCTCTGTAGCTTTGGTACCTGTCCTGGAATTAGCTTTTGTAGACCAGGCTGGTCTCGAACTCAGAGATCAACCTCCCTCTGCCTCTCAAGTGCTGGGATTAAAGGTGTACACCATCACCACCCGGCATCTTTCTTTCTTTTTTAATGTAAATGTTGCCTACATGTATGTATATCCGTATACCCTCCAGTTCAGAACAATGTGCCATCCTCGGCTCCCCCAAGAGCCCCCAAGTTTCATTCACTCAAGGGACATAGTTATCACTATCTCACTATCATTGGTCTCCAAGCACCAACCCCTCCCACGAAAACTTTTTTTTTGAAAGATTTATTATGTATACAGTGTTCTGCCTGCATGTATGCCTGCAGGCCAGAAGAGGGCACCAGACTCATTACAGATGGTTGTGAGCCACCATGTGGTTGCTGAGAATTGAACTCGGGACCTTTGGAAGGGCAGTCAGTGTTCTTAACCTCTGAGCCATCTCTCCAGTCCCTTAAAGTTACTCTTACTGGCCTGGAGCTAAACTGTCTAGCTATGGAGCCCCAAGGATCTGTGTGTCTCCATCTGTCCAGACCTGGGTGGGATTACTGTACCCTTTTTAGATTTTTTTCTCATATACATGTATATGTATGGGTATTTTGCCTGCATATATTGCCTTGCACCATGTGCATGCCAGGTGCCAAATAAAGCCAAAAGAGAGTATTGGAACTGGAGTTCTAGATGGTTGAGAGTCACCATGTGGGTCCTGGGAATTGAACCTAGGTCCTCTGCAAGAGCAAACAGTGCTATTAACCACTGAGCTATTGTTCCAGCTCCATGTCTGGCTATTTTAAATTGTGGGTTCTGAGGATGGCAAGCACTTTACCAACTGAGTATTACCTTTTGTTTGTTTTAAGGTTAGTATGTAGCCTTATATAACCCAGACTTGTATGGAATTTGCTATATAGGTAAGGGTGGCCTCGAACTACTGATCCTCCTGCCTGCACCACCCATGTGCTAGGATTCCTGTCTCCTGGCATGTGCCACGACACCCAACTTTCCATGTGGTTTTGCAGAGCTGTTTTGTAAACTGCTAGCTTGGGAGGCAAGAACAGATAGAAAGGTTTCAGGCTGCAGCTGGGAGACTCACCCACTACAGGCACATTGCCAGCCTCCAGGAGTAGGCCATACTGCCTTCCCTAAGGATAAGTGGGTCTGCATCAAATTAGAGACCTTAATACAGGGTCTCAACCTGTGGGGTCTCAATCCCTTCGAAGTCATACGTCAGATTTCTTGCATATCATGACTCATAACAGTAGCAAAATTACAGTTATGAAGGAGCAACAAAATAATTTTATGGTTGGGGTGGTCACTGCAACATGAACTGTATTAAAGGGTCACAGCATTTGGAATGTTGAGAACCATTGAATAATATGCTCCGAGAAAGTAGTTACAGAATACAGGGTGGGACTGTGGGATTGCACAGTGTGTTGGAACAAGAGAGCTGTCTGTGCTCCTTCTGTTCAATGCAGTTGATAGAATATCCCAGTGCCTGGCCAGCACTGGTAGGAGGGCAAAACATGTTAGTCTCTGCTCCTGCTCACCATGGTTTCCATAAAGTAGAGAGCTGAGTCTGACCCTGCTAGAACATTTTAAGAGCATGTGGGGCCCAAAATGGAAGGGCTGCAGGTTTGGCTCAGAAGCAAAGCACTTCTCTAGGATTCACCAGTGAAGGGCTGGGGTGTGGCTCAGTGGTAGAGCACCTGCCTAGAGTCCCCCAGTGAGGGGCTGAAGGTGTGTCAGTGGCTGAGTGATTGTCTAGCATATGTGAGGTCCTGCATTCGATTCCCAACCTAAGGTATAATATAAGACAGCAATAATGACTAAGGCTTAGTCTGAGTCATTGCTAGATAGATAACTCAGCATCTCCAAAGAGGTGGCAGGACACTCAGACCAGGGAGCAGAGGCTGATACTGTGGAAAACAGAACCTGGGAGGAAGGAGAGGCAAGTTTAAACTCAGACCTTCCCTTAAATACCAAACACAGTTCGACAGGCATGGTGGTGCACATCTACCTATCAAGCCAGCATCAAGGAAGCTGAAGCAAGAAGTCTGCTATGAGTTCGAAGTCACTGAGACCCTGTCTCCGAGAGATGAATGAACAGACAAGTGAGATTCACAGTAGAGAGCCCCAGGCATCTAAATAAAGTCTAACGTAGCCAACACTGATTTAAAAAAAAAAAAAAAAGGTGTGTGGATCCTGGGCTCAAGTAACACTTGGAATTTAGCAGAGAGAAATAGTGACAAGCCAACTGAGGTGTGCCTGGCAGAGTTGGCTAACTGGTGCTCGTGGCTGATGCTAACTTTCGGACTTAGCAATACGCAGAGGTTTTGAGTGATCTGAACAAATCCAGTTTGGTGCGGTGAACAGCAGAGCCCAACTGATGGTCTTGGAGAGTTAGGCACTGGAGAATAGACAAGTTCTTCAGTGGGACCCAGAGGGGTGATTTGTTAAGGACACCCTCGTGGGTGCACTGGGCAGTTCTCAGTGTCTGTGAGGCCTTGTGGATTCAGGGTAAAAGTGACATGGTGTGCATTGATTAACTAGCCCTCAATCCCTACCTGGCCTGCAAGAAGCTAATTTAACACAGCAGGGTCCCCTGCCATCAGAAAAGCCAATGACTGCAGCACCCTAGGCCTCTCTGACTCCTATGACAAGCTCTTACATGCGGTCTGTCTGCGGACTCCTTGTGCTTTGATTCTAGTCACCATTCTTCTTTCTGTAGCACTAGTGATGGGACCCAGAGCCTCATGTGTGCCAGGCAGGTACTCTACCTTTGAGTCGCATCCCCCAGCCCCTCTGAGAGAGGTTCTGCACAGCTGTTCTCCAGCACTCCCGCCCCTCACTGGGGTGTTCTAGGGAGACTCTGAGCCATGCTACCAACCACTTACTGCTTTAGCTTCGCTGTAATCCCAACCCTTGTATTATTTGAGACAGAGGCTCACTATGTATCTCAGGTAGGCCTGTAATTCACAATCGCACTACGCTAGAATTATAAGTGTGAGAAACCACACTCACCCCTTTGTGACTAACAGAGTCTAGCTTCCTTAGACCCTGGCTTCAATAGTATTCTTATTTCTTTACCTCTGTGAAATGTACCTTCTTAGGAAGCCCTTCCAGACTCTTGCAGGAGAATGAGGCTCCACAGACCTTTGTAGGGGGATGAAGAAGGCTTAGACCCTCTGGCACTCATCCAACCCTATCACACTCCATCCTGTATGCTCCTTGCTTCCCAGCACGCTCTTTCTCACACACGCATGCTCCCCACCACCAGTCACCACCTCTCCCATACCGCTGCCGATGTCCTCCTGGCTGCTCTGGGCCTCCCCTGTGTGAACTGGACCATGTACTTGCCAGCAGACCCCCAGTCTTCAGCTCAGGGCGCCATGCCCCCACCTTATTTGTGGGCCATCCCTCTATCACTGCACCCTGAACACACTCCCCCCAAGGGTTACATCTCAGCTGTGATCTCTCAGAGCCTTTGCCTTTCCCCCATCCCTGCCTTCAGTCGTTCCTAGACTGGTGTCTCTCCAGCCTCCATGTCCAGTCTCAGTTCCCAGATCCAAGTACCCTAGTCATTTACATCTTCCTACTTCAAGAGCCACACCAAACTGCTGCCCAATTTGATGGTCCCAGGTCCAGGCTCAGACCTCCTCTCTTGGGTTCAAACAGGGCCCTTACCCCCCACCTCCCCCTCCTACTGCCACCCTGAAGTCTCCCTGGGCTCCCCAAGTCAAATAGCTTGCCTAACACCATGGACTCCCTGGAAAATAGACCTAGAATTCAGGCTCAGTTCTGGAACATTCCACCTTAGGACCTTCCCTTTTTGCCACATGCCATCTAGAGACATGACTGAAACATGTTGGTATGCATGTCCCTACCTCCAACCAACAAGGCAGCCACTGGCAGCATTCTCTCTACATTAGATCTGTAGCTGAGGTCTCTCAAGCAGGGTGTAATATCAGTTACTTTTCTCGTTGCTACACCAAAATGCCAGACCAAAGGAACTTCAGGGAGGATGGGTTCATTTGGGCGCAGACTCTGAGTCCAGTCCTTCCTAGGAGAGAAGGCACAGCAGCAGGAGCATGGAGCGGCTGGTCACATGGCAGCCGCAGTCAGGAAGCAGAGAGAGCCTAGCCAGTGCTGGTGCTCAGCTCACTTTCTCCTTTTTATCCAGTCTGAGACACCAGCCCACCAGATGGCGCTGCCCACATTCAGGGTGGGTCTTCCGTCTTTCTGCAGTCAAGAATCTAAAAGCTCTTTCACAGACACACCCTGAAGTCTGCTAGATGCTTCCAGATCCTGTCAGGTTGGCAGCTGTTATTAACCATCACAGACTCCAGGCTTCTCATCCTGGTATGGAGTGATAGGTTCCAGCACAGAGTGTCCCAGACCCTGTCCCTTTGACCTCACCCCGCGGCCTCCCTGCCCAGCTTCTGCCAGCCTCGCCTCTGTGCCCACTTTCAGTAGCACATCCAGACCGGCCTCTCGACAGCCCCCAAAGGCATGTCTTCAGAGTTGACCTCCCCAAAGCCTGAGCCCCAGCCCAGATCCCCTCAGTGCTGATGCCGTATCTGAGGGCATTTACAGCCATAGTGGCAAGGGCTCTGAACAGCTGAATACACTGTCCACAGATGAGCTGACTTCGCCTCCAACTGGCCTGAGCCTCCCGGAGGCCTGAGGGTCTGCTCTCAGGGCACTTCACATATGCCCAGAATGTCACTGGTATGCGCAGGCAAGGACCTGCCTTCAACGCTGGACACTGCACATCTTTCCTGTGTCCATGGGCAGCTCTGGGAGCCCCAGGTTGCTCCCACGATGAAATGGCCACAGACTGAGACAGATAAGACAAATAGGCCAAGGTCTCTCATCCAAGCCCCAAGCAATGACACAGGAGGGTTCTCTGAGTCTGAGTCCCTGGTGAGTCCCCATGAAGATTTGCACACTTCTCGGGATCCAGGTTCATTGTGGATGGGTGGCAGTTGCTTCTCCATAGGCTTCCCTCAGCTCTGTCCTTCTAACCCATGGCACAGGTCCTTTGATATAGGACTATTCATGGGCAAGGTCCAGTTGTGGATGTTCAGAAACTGAACCTATCCCTTCCTTCCACCCAACTGCCATTTTCCTCTGTAAATGTCTCCCAGAGCCCTGTTAGCTTTCTGTGGCTCTCTTCCCCTCTGTCTCAATGCTCCTGTCTATCCACTTTCCTGAGTCTGCACGGTACCGTGAGGAAGCAGGTTCTGCAGTCCCTCCACTAGCCTGGGTCAAAGGAGTCTACACCAGGTCAGCAAGCCATGACACTGTACTCTCTCCCCATGGGGGTCACCAGGGTCTAAACTCAACCTTGCCATCCACAGCTGTCCCTCCATGGCCTGCTCTTGCCCTGGGGTCCACCCTCTGCCTTCCACCCTATTTCAAGCAATACCACCTACCCTTGTGGTCCAAATGAATGGCAGACACCCACAAGCTGAGCCGTGGAGAACATGGAGGTGTATTGGGACAGACCAAGGGTGTCCTGGGAAGTGTGCAGCATCTCTCCACAACTGCTCAGAACATTGAGACGCAGAAAAGGCTTGGTGTGCGTTGGGATGACAGTGGGCTTTCCCCAGCCCATAGCCTAGAGCCCAGCTAGCATGCTCAGACACTCCTGCTTGAGTGTTTGCCAGAGAGTCTCAAAGGCTGGTCAAGTACTTGAACCATTTTCCTGCCAGGGCCACAGGAGTCTCTGGATTTCTGAGGCCATAGTGCCCCCTAGTGGCCATAGGCAGGACTTTAAGTGAAGTTTATTGTCACAGCTTGCTTGCTTGCTTTTTCCTACTTTCTTTCCTACCTTCTTTATTTATTTATTTCCTACCTTCCTTCTTTATTTATTTATTTAATGTGTATAAACACTTTTCTATATGTGTCAGTGTGCACCACATGTGTGACTTGTGCCTGTGAAGGTCAGGTGAGGGTGTTGGATCCCCTGGAACTGGAGTGTCGATGCTGGAAACTAAACCTAGGCCATCTGCAAGAGCTGTTAAAAGCTGAGACATCTCTCTGCCCCCTACTATAACAGGTTTTTCAAATGAAAGCCAGAAAAGGTGATTTCTCTTCCAAAACTTAAAGTACAGGGAACCTTCAGTGACAGAGCACCTGCCTAGAATCCCCCAGTGAGGGGCTGGGGTGTGGCTCAGTGGTAGAGCCCCTGCCTAGAATCCCCCAGTGAGGGGCTGGGGTGTGGCTCAGTGGTAGAGCCCCTGCCTAGAATCCCCCAGTGAGGGGTTGGGGTGTGGCTCAGTGGTAGAGCACCTGCCTAAAATCCCCCAGTGAGGGGCTGGGGTGTGGCTCAGTGGTAGAGCACCTGCCTAGAATCCCCTAGTGAGGGGCTGGGGTGTGGCTCAGTGGTAGAATACCCTCCTAGAGTCTCCCATGAGGCACTGAAGGCATGGCTCAGCAGCAGTGAGCTTTTCTAGCATGTTTAGATGTTCAAGGCCTTGGGTTCTAGAACCCAAGAAGTTGAGGGGGTTGCCTTCTTGATAAAACCTGTAGCTCTTGAATAGGGAAAGAACAGGGTTACAAGTCAGGAGACCTTGAGTGGTCACCCCACTACCTCTGTCTCCACCAAGCCTCTTGCAGGGGAGACTACAGCACATTTGTGGTGAGTTCCTGGGTTGGGACAGCTCCCTGCCTGCCCCACTGCACCCTATTCCCTCCGACCTCTGAGTACCCCAGGGGGCCAGCCTGTGGCCAGTGCAGGTGCAGAGAAGGCAACTAGAGCTCTCAGGCATTCACACTTTCAGTCTGGGGGGCATCTGGCAGGTACCGAGGATCCCTGTGCCCCAGACTTCTCTGATGGCCGCATCTTCCTTTCACCACAGGGCGCTGTGCAGAGCTGCAGATCCGCCTCACTGAGGCCACCGCCAGGGTCGTTGAACAGAAGGAATTGATCGCCCGCTTGGAGCAGGACCTCAGCACCATCCAGTCCATCCAGCGACCTGATGCCGAAGTAAGCTTCTGCCTGCCCTGCTCACTGAGCCCCACCCAGGGCCCTGGAATTCCGAAGCACTGGCCTCCCGAACCAGAGCAGTCCCCCTGGCCTCCACATAGGAGTTTCATTGCCCCACACAGAACACTTTCATTCCAACCCCCGAGCAGATGCCACACATCTTGCTCCAGCCGGCAGAGAGCACCCTGCGGCTGTCAGGGGCAAAGCAAGGTCACACGGACCCACTGCACAACTGATGGCCCAGAGCTGCCTAAAGGAGCCACCTGTCACTTTAATTTTTTGAGGTTTATTTTTATTTTATGTGTTTGACTGTTCTGCCTGCATATTTGTCTGTGCAGCATGTGCTTGCAGTGCCCGTGGAGTTGCAGGCAGTTGGGAGCTGCCTTCTGGGACTGGGAATCAAACCTGGGTCCTCTGGAAGAGCAACCAAAGTTCTTAACATCTGAACCATCTCTCCAGCCCCCTCATTTTAATTTTTATTAAATGTATTTATTCATTCATTCATCCCACAATGTTCAAGTCTTGTCTTTTCCTTTTTATCCTATAGGGAGCTTCTGAGCAAGGCTTAGAGAAGATTCCAGAACCCATCAAGGAGGCCACAGCCCTGTTCTATGGTGAGGAAAGACTGACTGACTAACACTTGCCCAAGGGTTGGGGGCCAGGGAAAGCACTTGACACATGTTGAGAACTCAGATCCCCATAGTATATGTTCTCCCTCAAAGAAAAAAGAGGCCCATCCCATCAGTGTCTGCCTCCGTGGTTTACCAGTGACCTCAGAGAAGAGATACGTGGAGAGCTCCCAGCCACAGAGGGAAAGCTACCCTCTGCTGCATCCCAGGCCAGAAGCCTAGGCTTCCTGGTCCCCCAGTTTCCTCAGCGTTCTCATGCTTTCATGGTCCTCCACCCCAACCACCATCACCGTCTCCACCATTGCGTTTGGAGCCACAAAGATCTGGTGTCGGTTCCATAGATGGAACAACCCCACCACACATCACCTGATGGCTGCAAGGCTTCCTGTTCAAGTACTAGAGACACGGGGAGGGGAATGTTGGGACCTGGCCCTCTGACTGTGCAGATGGTGAGCAGTGCCCCAACACCCCAAGTTATTTCCTGCTGCCTCCTAGGACCCTCGGTGCCAACCAGTGGGACCCTTCCAGAAGGTCAGGTGGACTCCCTACTTTCCATCATCTCCAGCCAGAGGGAACGTTTCCGCACCCGGAACCAAGAGCTGGAGGCTGTGAGTCCCACCCTGCTTCCTGTCTCCTCAGAGGCCACAAATCTGCATGCACAAATGTGGGAAGGCACAGGCTTAGGGAAAACAACCTATGTGTCAACAACCTGGATTACATGTGTTCTGTGCCATTGAGACTTCCCGAGAAGGCTGTGCCACTTGAGGCCTTGAGAAGTGTTCAGGGACTCAAAGGAAAGAACGTGAGGGGTTTTTCAGGGTTGGAGGAAGGAGACATAGGACACAAGACAGGTGGACACCAGCCTGCCTGGCTGGAATACCCACAAAGACTTTGACAGGAGTGAGGGACTGAAGCAGTGGAGGGCCCATGGCACTTGGGCAGAAAGCCCCTGGGTACAGCGGGCCATGGAGGAATAGCTGCAGCACATTGGAGAATGGGAAACAGGATGGATGGGAGAGCGTAGGGCTGACCCCCATCAAAATGAACTGTATGCCAGGGCTGGTGGCACAAGTCTATAACCCTATTTTCTAAAGATGCTGAGGCAGGAAGATATCTTAAATTCAGAGCCAGCCTGAGCAATTTAGCAAGACTGTCTGTCAAGAAAAAGGGCTTAAGATAAGTCAGTGGTAGAGCTAGGGGTGTGGCTCAGTGGTAGAGCACCTGCCTAGAATCCCCCAGTGAGGGGCTGGGGTGTGGCTCAGTGGTAGAGCACCTGCCTAGAATACCCCAGTGAGGGGCTGGGGTGTGGTTCAGTGGTAGAGCACCTGCCTAGAATACCCCAGTGAGGGACTGGGGTGTGGTTCAGTGGTAGAGTACCTGCCTAGAATCCCCCAGTGAGGGGCTGGGGTGTAGACCATGGTAATACACTTGCCTGGCATACATAGGTCCTAGGTTCTATCCCCAGGACTGCAAGCAAAAGAAAGAAGGTAGGGTGCAGCAGATAAAAGGTTCATGGTTTCAGACCTTTCAGTCTATGGTGGTTTGTCACTGTTGCCTTGGACCTGTGGCCAGGCAGCACATCGTGGTGAAGTATATGGCCAAGGCAAGTTGCTTACTTCATAGCTGCCAGGAAGCAAAGAAACAGGAAGGATTTGAATCTCAGTATTCTCTCCAGGGGCATACCTCAATGGCATAGCTTGCTCCCATAAGGCCCCACCTTATTAAGGTTCTTCCACCTCTGAATAGTGCCCAGCGCCGAGACTAAGCCTTCTGCACATGATCTTTGAATGCACATGATCCAAATCGTAAGGCTAGAGAGGTGTTTCAGCTTAAGAGCACTTGTTGCTCTTATGGAGGACCCAGATTTGGTTCCCAGCACCAGCATGGGCAACTCGCCACTGTCTGTAACTCTAGTTCCAGGGATCTGACACCCCATTCTGGCCTCCATGGGCACCAGGCACATGGTATACACACATACCTGCCAACACATCAAATAAGTAAATCTTTTTAAATTTTTATTTTAAAAAATCCAAACCATAACAAATAGTAAATTCAAATATGAAGAAACTGGCCTTTCTGTGAAGGGACTTTCTAGAGGAGACTCTGGGAACAGAGTCAGCAGTTCAAGACCATGAGCCGCTGGGAGATGCTCAGTGGGTAACGTGCTCCGTGTGCAAACATGAGGACCTGAGTTCAATCCCCTGCACACCAAGGCCATGGGCACAGAAAGAGTCCTGACAGATGGAGACCTCCTCTCTCTCCTTCATCCACCCTGGCCCTGACTCCATTCACAGGAGAGCCGCATGGCCCAGCACACCATCCAGGCCCTACAGAGTGAGCTGGACAGTCTACGTGCTGACAACATCAAGCTTTTTGAGAAGATCAAGTTCTTGCAGAGTTACCCCGGCCGGGTAAGCCCCTGTTAGCCCCAGAGAAACCAGGTGGGGAGCGAGGCTGTTGGAACACTTGAGGTCAAATTGGGGAGGGTTGGATGGTAGTCAGCACCAGGGGGACTCCAAATGATATTTGCACACACACACACACACACACACACACACTTGCGCACATGCACACACATACACCTGTCAGATATCCACTCTGTGCATGGAACAAGCCACTAGAGAGAAACACTATAGAGGTTCGTTCAGAACCAGCCAGAAGGTAGCAAGCTACCACACAAGTCAGGGCACAAGTCCAAGGTCCTCAACCAAGGCCTCACTAGCTCTAGCCACCCCTCTGTGATACAGGGATGGTCTGCCAGCTCACGCTAGATTGGAGATTTAACACTTGTGTGCTAAACATGTAAGACAGGCCCTGGGCACTAGGGATGTGATGGGGGCGTTGTTTTTGAGACAAGGTTATGTGTACCTCAGGCTGGCCTTAGAGTTACTGTGTAACTGAGACTAGCTTTAAACCTGCAATCCTCCTGCCTCCACCTCCCCAGTGCTGGGATGCACATGTCACCATGCCTAGTTTGAATTAATGTGTTTTAAACAAAAAACAAAATTTTAAGACTCTTTTATGTTTATGGGTGTCTTGCTTTCATGTATGTCTGTACACTACATGTGTGCCTGATGCCCAAGGAGGCCAGAAGAGAGCAATGGATCCCCTGGATCTGGAGTTACAGAAGGTTGTGAGCCTCTCTGCAGGTGTTGGGAACTGAACTCAGGTTCTCTGGAAGAGTAGTTGGTTCTCTTAAGCTCTGAGCCATCTCTCCAGCCCCCTTGCAATTTTTTTTTTCAAGACAGGGTTTCTCTGTGTATCTTTGGCTGGCCTCAAACTCATAAAGATCTGCCTGCTTCTGCTTCCTGAGTGCTGGGATTACAGGCGTGCGCCACCGCACATTTGTTTTTGTTGTTGTTTTGTTTTTTGTTGTATGACCAAGCATGGTAGTGCCTGGAGATGGTGGAAGGCTGGCACAGGAGGCTCACCAATTTGAGGCCAGACTAGACTACCTAATGAGACTCTGTCTAAAAAGAAAAAGGATGGTTGGAAAGACACCATTTTCTGACCTCTGTGGGCACCACACACATGTGGTTCACATATAAGCAAATCACTCATATACATAAAAAAATTAGAAAAACAAACAAACAAAAAAAGATCACCATAATGTATGCCCCAAAAACAAATGAGCAGGAAAGACTAGAAACCTGTTTGTTGTGGTGGCTTCTGTCAGCCCCCAGGCCTCTCAGACAGGGTCCACCATGTGCACAGAAACCCTCTCAGTAGCTCAGGGAAGGACAGAGTGGGTGATAAGAGCTAGGGGGATGGTTCAGTGGGAAAAGTGTTTGCCATGCAAGCCTGTGGACTAGAGTTCAGATCCCGCACTCCCCTGTAAGTGAGAGCCTATAGGACCATGTAGGTATGGCAGTCTGCCTGTACTTCCAGAATTCAGAAAGCAGAGAGGCAAGCTCTAGCTAGACTAGCCATACAGACAAGCTGTAGTTCAAATGAGAAATCCTGCCTTCATGAATAAGTGGAATATAACAGAGGAAGACTCCTGACCTCAGGGCTCCCGTGTGTGTGTGTGTGTGTGTGTGTGTGTGTGTGTGTGTGTGTATGCCCGCGTGCACACACACGGGGCGGAGGGAGGGAGGAAACTGAGACTTCTATGGTCCTAAGACTCTTGGCCCAACAGCACTATTCCCACTCAATTGAAGCAAGAACCCTTTTTGGCCACTAGAGGGCACCCAGGCTCTGTAAACCAATGTGCCTCTTCTGCAGGGTACTGTCTACCCCTTTGGCTCTCAGTAACCTTCTGCAAGCCATTCATCTAGCTCAGTGGCACTCACCTGTTAGAAGACTGAGTCAGGAGGATCACTTGAGGCCAGAAGTTCAAGGTTACCAGAACACAGATGCACACACACACACACACAGTCACCCCCATGCACTCAGAACAGCTATCTTCTCTGTCTTTTATTTTTTCTAAGATGTAGCTCCCCAGAGGTTTTGTGTCCCATTCTTGGGGTTGGGAAGTGAGGGGAGAAAACTCAAGACCACAGTCATGCCGTAACATGCAAGCCACCAGCCACATTAGCACTGTCACCCTGGCACCCTCTCCCAGATCTAACCCTCCCTGTCCTGGAGCCCAGATCCCCAAGCCAGGTGACTGACTGGGTCTGTCTGCTCCCCCCATGCAGGGCAGTGGCAGCGATGACACCGAGCTGCGCTACTCCTCCCAGTATGAAGAACGCCTGGACCCTTTCTCCTCCTTCAGCAAGCGGGTTCGTGAATAGGAACCTGGGACTAGGGATGTGCTCAGGGGTAGAGTGCCTTCCTAGAGTCCTCCAGTGAGGTCTGTGGGTGTGACTCAGAGCCCTTGTCTGCTGTGGGTGAGGCCCTAGGTCCCACCCACAAAACAGCATCCTCTGCTCCATGTGCCCTGTCTACTCGAGCATACCACCCCTTCCCCCAGAATGCCTGAACCACCTCTGCATAGCCCGGGTGTAGTCTCCATGGAAGGCCAAGTGGTCATCTAAGGTGTGTGTCAGTGAACACACCTGCAGGGGTTCTCAGCCTTCCTGATGCTGCGACCCTTTCACACAGTTCCTCACAGTGTGGCGACCCCAACCATACAGTTATTTTCATTGCTGCTTCATAGCTGTGACTTTGCTCCAGTTACAAATCATAATGTAGATATCTAATGTGTAGGGTGGTCTTAGGCAACCTCTGTGAAAGGGTCATTTGACCCCAAAGGAGTTGTGACTCACAAGGTGAGAACCGCTGGTGAACAGGTTAACCCAGAATACACCTGCAGGGTCAACTAGATCAGCAAAGGGGTTGCAACTCCCTGTGACAGGAGCCACCCCAAGCTCCCTCCCTCCTAGACTACAGAAGCCCTGCCCATGAAGGACTTCCCTGTAGTTAGAAGGAGATACTAGACTGGGGCCATAGGTTGTTAGGGAGCCCAGGCTGTCATATTGAGCGTGACACCAGATTAGGCACCAGGGAGTTCCCAGTAGCTCTCTAATGTGGTAAAGTGACATCAATATTCAGGCAGCCTTGCACATGTTTCTGTCTTCAGGAGCGGCAGAGGAAGTACCTGGGCCTGAGCCCCTGGGACAAGGCCACCCTTGGCATGGTGAGTCCATATCCCTGTATTCGCCTATGGTGTACCTATGTCCTTGGCCTTTAGCCCCTTCTGAAGAAGCCCCCAAGCCACACAGACCCTCTTCTGGGTGATCTACCTCTAGAACACGACCTCTGGGACAGCTCATCAGGTGACATCAGTGCCTGTAGCTTCGGGGATGGGTTTGCAGGAGGCACACTCACCAGAAAATCTGTATCAGTGACTCTGCAGATAAAGGATTTGTTGAGCAAACAGGAACTGAGTTTGAGTCACGGTACCCATGTAAAAGAGTCTGGTGCCATAGCAAGCATCTGAACCACAGCACTAGGGTGGTGGTGGAAATGTGCAACTTGCTACCTGGCCAGTCTAGCCAAATCTGATTCCACTTTCTCGGAGAGACCCTATCTTAAAAAAAAAAAAAATGTTGATCCAGGCATACTGACAATACTTGGGAGGCAGAGGCAGGCAGACCTCTGTAGTCAAGGCCAGGTGTGCTTCTGGTTTCCACAGGCATGTGCACACGAACACACACAAAGAAATTACCTCTGTAGCCTAAGTACCCAATTTGTCACAGTGGGCAAGTGGGTTCCTGCTGCCAGCCCATCTCTTCCCCTGCCTGCAGAGCCCTGAAGAAAGGAGCTCAGAGCAACCCCACACCCACCTTCCCCCTGTTTGCCTGCAGGGACGTCTGATTCTCTCCAACAAAATGGCTCGCACCATTGGCTTCTTCTACACCTTGTTCCTGCACTGCCTGGTCTTTCTGGTGAGCATGCACACATCAGGGATGTCTCCAAGCTTTTCTGGGCAGCAGGGCACTGTTACTGTGTGGATGACTTACAGAGCCTCCCCAGTGCCACACCCTCAGCTCTGGCTCACTACTGTGTCCTCCTCAACTCCAAGGACTAAAACTCATTTTAGAGATAAGGAAAACCAAAACACCAGGCCCCTGGCAGGGGACAGCTGAGCCACTTTGAAGAGGAGGCCATGGACCCTGTCCTGGAAGGGCTTTGAAGAAAGACTGGGTGAGGAAATAGGCATGCAGATGAAGGCCTGTCATCCCAGCTACTTGGGAGGTTGAAGCAGAAGGATCACAAGTTCAAGCCCTGCCTGGGCTACACAGCATGTTCAAGGACAGTCTGGACAACTTAATGAGGCCTTCTCTCAGAAAGTAAAAAGAGGACTGGAGATATAGTTTAGCAGTAGGGCACCTGCCCAGAACCCCCCATTGAAGGACTGGGGTGTGGCTCAGTGGTAGAACACCTGTCTAGAATCTCTCTGCCGCGCCCCTCCACCAGGGTCTGGGGGGCATGCTTCAGGGATAGGACACCTGCTTAGCATATATGAGGCCCTGGGTTCCATTTCCTGCATTGGTGGAAGGTTAAGGCAGGAAAAGAGCAGTCCTAACTAGACCCCCAGGGAACAGACAGTGGGCTGCCCAGAGGAGAGGGACCATATGCAACTATCTGCCCTGGTAGAGAGTGGGCCGAGGGCAGTCCAAGGACATGGGGCTGAGTGATGCCTCTCTTCACCAGAGAGAGGGAAATAGGTGTGAACTGTATGCAGTAAAGGCTGCAGCATCTGGAACCATTGCCCCCTACTAAGCATGGTGAAAGATAGCCCCAGGGCTAGCCTGGCTTCCTAGTCCGGTGCTCTTGTGGAATATGCCCACAGTAGCAGGAGGCTAACTCGAATAATTGTGTCTGCTGCTTTCTAAGCATCGATCAAGTAGGCTGGCTCTGGAGTATCTCCAAGACCACCCACGCTAGGACTGGGCCATGGGACCCTTCTACCCCTCAGACCAGGCCTAACAGCTGTAGGTGGCAATGGCAGTTGTCATGGTGTCTCTACCTGACCAGGTGCTGTACAAGCTGGCATGGAGTGAAAGCGTGGAGAGAGACTGTGCTGCCACCTGTGCCAAGAAGTAAGGATGTCCCCCTGGTCCTCCCAAACCTAGAGTGAAGCCTCCATAACCTTCAGCATTAGCTCCAAGCTCCGTGATTTTGCTGTTCTTCAAGCCCTCTAACACAGCTCCCCTCCTGGTGTCCCCAGGCCTCTAACACAGCTCCCCTCCTGGTGTCCCCAGGCCTCTAACACAGCTCCCCTCCTGGTGTCCCCAGGCCTCTAACACAGCTCCCCCTCCTGGTGTCCCCAGGCCTCTAACACAGCTCCCCTCCTGCTGTCCCCAGGCTTCTAACACAGCTCCCCTCCTGGTGTCCCCAGGACTCTAACACAGCTCCCCCCCTCCTGGTGTCCCCAGGACTCTAACACAGCTCCCCTTCTGCTGTCCCCAGGACTCTAACACAGCTCCCTTCCTGGCATCCCTAGTCCTGTGCTCTCCCATCTTCTTCTATACTTAGTCTCAGCTTCATTTCTGTTCCCTCAGGTTTGCCGATCATCTGCACAAATTCCACGAGAGTGACAACGGGGCAGCAGCTGGTGACTTATGGCAGTGACACCCAGGCTCACCAGAGAAATGTTGGCTGCATCCCCCACCCCTGCTTGATCAGCTGCATCTAATGACATAGACTCCCCACCCCCAAAAAAAATCCCCCATGAAAACTGTCTCTGTCCTCAGCCAACAGCTGCCAGATGCCCTAGAGCCCCTAGAACCCCTTTCAAAGGATGTCACAGCCCCATAGGAGCCCCAAAGTCCAGACAACCCCTGGCACCCAGCTAGGCTGGAGCCCCCGAGGCTCCACCCTCAGTCTAGTCACCTGATCTAGGCACCACCCACATCAGAACCTCTAGCCCTGGTGGCAGAGCTTCCTGGCTGTGATAAAGCTTGTCACCGCCCATTCTGGCATTCCTATAGGCTCTCTTAGGACCCCACCCACACCACAGAACAGGTGGGAGGCTCTTCTTGACCCGCAGGCTTTTTGTCTGCCCTATTCCCCAGGGGGGCAGGAGTTTGATTGAACCTCTCTGCCATCCCCCTAGATGGGGAGCCACACAGATGGTGGATGGTTTCCACTACCCCTTCCTGCACCCAATCCATGATTTGAGTTCTGCTTGCTTCTTTAGCAAAGTATTCTGGTTTCTATAAGAGGAAGTCTCTCCAACAAGGCTCCTGTGCCTCAGGCACTTCAGACCACAGTCTGCAAGGCCCTGGCAAAACTACTTCTGGGTAGGATAGCCAAGCCACCTCTCTGGCCACCAATCTTCCTCAGCTGGATTTGATGCTTTCTTCAGCTTTGCATGTTTGAAATAAAGACTCCTTGCAGCCACAGTGGGGCCTTGTGTTCTGACTCCTCAGCTAGACACTGGGTGTCTGAGAGGCTGGTGGGTACCTGCAGCCCCATCCCCTGGCGCTTACCTGGCAGGTAGATAGTAACTCTCTCACCTTCCTATCCCCAAGAATGCTGTGAATGTGTCCAGAGCTTTGTTGGAACCCAGACCAGAGTGTCTGAGTCTGTTGAGTACAGTCCCATCCAAACCAGAAATCTATTCTTTTATTCCCAAACAACTTGTTGAATCTAACTCAGTGTTACGGTTTGCCTAGAATCCCCCAGTGAGGGGCTGGGGTGTGGCTCAGTGGTAGAGCCCCTGCCTAGAATCCCCCAGTAAAGGGCTGGAGTGTGGCTCAGTGGTAGAGCCTCTGCCTAGAATCCCCCAGTGAAGGGCTGGAGTGTGGCTCAATGGTAGAGCCCCTGCCTGGAATCCCCCAGTGAGGGGCTCGGGTATGGCTCAGTGGTAGAGTGTTACCTAGTATGCCCAAGGTCCCGAATTCAATCCCCATCCCAAAAGATAAATAACACCCCCCCTCTCTCTGTGTGTGTGTGTGTGTGTGTGTGTGTGTGTGTTCCCAGCACTCAGGATGCTGGAGTAAGAGAATCATTACTTCATGGCCAGCCTGAGCTATAACCGCAACAGTAGCAGCTCATAAAACATATCACAGGGTACTCACCAATCAGACCAGCCATGGCTGATGGCCTGACATGTCCCAGTGGACTCATATCACCTCCATGTCAACTCCTGGGGAGTTTCTGCTTCTATTCCTGCATGCCCCAGACCCTGGACCCCTGCTTGCCTGGTGCACCAGAGCCATCCCTCTCCAGGGCTCTGGGGGGCGCACCTTTCAATCCGTCCCACTCACAAGCAAGGCTACCTCGTGGCCTCTGCATCCAGGGAGGCCCCTCCTTCAGGGTCCATCATCAGCACCCTCTCATCACCTGTCCTATCTGATCTTCAAAGCCCCAAACGTCTACCCTCAGGGAGCCAGGATGTACCTGTCACCCCTGACCCTCATTCCAATCTCCGTGACAGCTGGTCTTAGCCAATCACTGCCACTGCCTCCCCTCCCTGTCTCCTGTCAGTTCCTCATGTGGGTTAGACTCACTCCTCGCTTCCTCCTCTGGGGAATCAGAACCGTCCTCTTGTTTCCCATCCCGGAATCCTCTCTAGCCACTGACAGCCCACCATCAAATTCAAGGTGAGTCCTCTTTCATGGCCCAGCATCCCCTCTCCCCGGGTGGTGGGTTCCATAGCCAGACCACCCAGGGATAGTTTCTCTCCCATCTCTGCCCACCCTCCCTGACTTCATTCATAGGTCTCCTGGTTCCCAGTCAAGCGAACCCAAGTGCAATCAATGGCTGGATTACAGCCTAAGCTTTCATTAAGTGTTTGCTGGCTAGTGTAACGACAGAGCAGCCGCTGCGCATTGTAGCAGTGAAGGGACAGGTACCTGGGTCTCGACAGAGGTCTAGCCCCCATTCCAGGAGCCAGTTGCCATGTTCTCAGCCCACCCTACCTGTCTAGTGTCACATGCCCCGCCCCATGCCACCCCTGATACTTCTAGGAAATAAATCAGTGAATCTGCTCTCCCGCGAGTGAAAGGACCTTACAAAGGTCAGAGGCCACCGCGAGTGGGAGGAGGGCAACAGGTGGAGACACTCCAGGCAGATCACAGCCCGAGGTCAACAGGCTGACCAGTCATGCCTGGGGCGGAGAGCCAGGAAGAGAAATCAGACTCAAGGGATCAAGAACACTGTATTAGTAAGCCATAGGTCTTGTCTCTGAGCGTCCTAACACACCTGCGGACTTGTGTCTTTTTAATTTGGGTTTTTTGAGACAGGGTCTATGTAGCCCAGGCTGGCCTCGAACTGCTATTCCCTCCTGCTTCACCTTCCCCTGCGCTGGGATTATAGGCCTGTGTCAACTCACCTGGCTCCGTCCACGCCCATTCACGGGGCGCTGCCTCTCCTCTGGCCTCCCTGCTTCTCTGGTGACTCTAGAGCGCCAGCCACCGCAGGAGTCAGACCAGTAAGTAACGCTCAGTTTTAATTCTTAGTCAAACCAGAGTACGAACTTCTCGGAGTCCCAGGCGACCTCAGACACGTCACCTGGTGGGGCCAGTCTCCCCGACACCAGAGTAAAGTTGGGAGGCGAGAACCTGTGTGTAGAGGCTCTTCCCGGCCCTGAGGTGCCGGACGATTTCCCGTACCCGGAGGGCACGAGGGAGGCAGGAGACATGGCTCTCGACTTCGGGATTCCTGAGAACCAGACAGACATTTCCTCGGTTGCGACATCTGGACCTCCTCGAGGATCCCATTGTCCTCGCGGCGGAGGGTCGGCCCCTAGCGCCCGCCCCCGTCTGACTCTCATAACCCAGGGACGTTTCCAGGGTGTCCACGCAGAACACCCTCCAATCCCGCCCTCGGGGTCTACCACACCAGGCTCCGGGAGATGCCCCTACGTGGGGGAGTGGGGATTCCTAGGACTGGGCACCCGGGTCAGGTCATTCGGCTCAGTCACTGTCCCGACGAAGACAGAACGCTTGGCCGGCGCCACTGGGACTCCGGAGAGCGCGCGGGGGCGGGGAGGAAAACCAGGGGGCGTGGCTAGGGACTCGCGCCGCGTGGGCGGGGGTGCGGCAAGGGCGGGGCCTGAGCTGGAGGGTGGGCGTGTCGAGGCGGGACTAGTGGTGGGGCGGGGCCCGGAGGCGCGCGCGGCTCGGGCTGGGGAGAGGGCCGGGGGCGCGGAGGGAGCTGCTGGGACGCGCGGCGCGCGAGTCTGGGCTCAGAGCGCGCTGAGCTCGGAAGCCCGAAAAGGCAGAGAGCCTCAAGGGGGCTGTGCCGGGACCGCCAAGAGCGCACGAGTCTCACAGGCTGCAGGCCAGAGAAGCGGGTGCTGTCGCCACCGCCGTCGCCACCGGCCACCAAGGGCTGAACTCCTGCCCGGAGGGCTATGCGCCGCCGAGTCCCGGGATCCCGGCTGCGGTCCGGGCAGCGCTCCTCCGGCGCCCCGGCCCCCGCGGCCGAAGCTGCGCGCCTGTAGGTACGGCCTGTTTGTCCTCGGCTCCCTGGCCCCATGGCTCTTTATCCCACCCGGGTGCCCGGTTGTCCCCGAAGGCGGGCGTGCGTGTGTGTGTGTATGTGTGTGTGTGTGTGTGTGTGTGTGTGTGTGTGTGTGTGTGTGTGGTGTGTGGTGTGCTCACCGCCACCCCGGGGCCGCACGCGCCCGGGTCCGAGCGTGTCGTCTTTGTGTGCACCGGTGGGAGGGAGGAGGACGCACGACAGAAGGGATGGGAGCCCCGCTGGTATCGGATCGGGGACCCACAGTCCAAGCGAGGTAGAGAGTGACGGGAAGCTGGGGCTGGGGGAAGCAGCTACCTCCGGAGCAGCTGAACCCCGGTCTCCTTCTCGAACACTGGCGGATTGGAGGGGCGAGCGCAGCTAGTCCCCTACAGGAAGGGATCTGAGGCTGGGGGGAGGGGACGTTCAGGTCTCTTCCCGGGTCTGGGAGGAGGTGGATCAACCCAGAATGAGGGTGATGGCTACACGCTGGGGTCTGGAGGGACTTCAGCGGGGCCACAGTTACCCCATGGGGAAGCCCTCCTTTCGGCCAGGGCCCCTTTTCCATAGCCACCATTCATGACCCGCCCACTCTGGAGCTCCGGGGCATCCCGGGGTTTGAGAGGAGGATCGCCGAGGGTGACAGGCCGGCGCCTTTAAGAAGGGGCGGGTTAGTGCCCTCCATTCAGCCCCTTCGGCCTAGGCCATTGATGAACCTGCGAGCTGCGAAGGTAGGAACCCCGCCAGGGCTGCGGGCCAAAGCTAGGTAGAGGCTGGGACCCGCTAGGGCTTTCTTACCCCTCCACTCTCATGTAATCCCCAGTAGGGTCTTCAGGGTCAGAAGTCGCAGGGTATCACCCCCAAAGAGGCTGTGAATATGAATAAACCAGAGTGTAATTCACTGGAGCTGATGCAGGGGGTGGACTGTCAGGACGTGCAGAACTTCATTTCTGCCCCTTTGTAAATTTTTAAAAATTTGCTTGCGTGTGTGTGTGTGTGTGTGTGTGTGTGTGTGTGTGTGTGTGTGTGTGTGTGTTAGAGACAACTTGCAAGAGCCAGTTCTTTCTTTACACCGAATGGGTTCCAGTAACCAAAGTCAGGTCCTCAGACTTGGCAGCAAGTGTCTTTACCCACTGAGCCATCTCATCAGCCTGACCTCTGCTCCTTGAGTTGAATTATCTTGCGTGCAAATAAACTGATATTTCTCCTGGGGGCCTGCTGGAATTGTCCCATTCAGGGAGCACCCCTCCTACTTGGACAGCAGCCTAGGTAAGTGGTTTCCTAGGCGGCTCTGGGGTCTGAAGCCCCTACACTGTCTCATTTTCAATATATCTTTTGGCTTCCAAGGTCTTTAAAAAAAATAAGCTAGTTTTAGGTATCGTGGTTTTATTTGTTTGAGACAGTCTCATTATGTAGTCTTGGCTGTCCTGGAACTCTCTAAGTAGATCAGGTTAGCCTTGAACTCACAGAGATCTGCCTGTATTTAATTGATTCTTAAATTATATTTTGTTTGTGTGTGTTTGATGTGTGTGGGCACATGTGCCTCAGTACACATGTGAAGATCAGAGAACAGCCCTGCTGAGTTGGGTCTCTCCTACTTTTTCATTTATTTATTTATTTATTGTATTTTAGAGACAGGGTTTCTCTATAGCTTTGGAGCCTGTCCAGGAACTAGCTCTTGTAGACCAGGCTGGCCTCGAACTCACAGAGATCTGCCTGCCTCTGCCTCCTGAGTGCTGGGATTAAAGGCGCATGCCACCACTGCCCGACTCTGTCTCTCCTACCTTTATGTGAGTGTTTGAAGTAGGGTAGTTTGATGGGGGCAGGGTCTCGGCCAGAGTTACCCACCTGCTGCTTGCTCTACCCAGCTCCCTTCTAGTCCCTGTAAGTGGCTACACAGCCACCCTGGAAGGTGTGAATGATGGTGGTGAGGACACCGGGTGCTTGTATTTGAACAGTTCTGGGGAATGGAGAGTAATATGCACACTTTTCTTCCCTTCCATCATGGGGGGGAAAAGCTCTCCAAGCTTCCTAGTCCCTCTTACCTACTTCCTAGGAGTCCCCAAGGAGGACTTGGAACACACACTTAGGACACCACCCGCCGCCCCGCCCAGTTCCGAGGCAGGGACATCCAGCCAGTGGAGACTGGGCCTCCCAGGGCTAAGCCTTTGATCTCAGCTGACCCACACCAAGCTCTGAGCATTGTCACAAAACAAATTTAGAGGAAGTGAAATGATCTGCCCAAAGTCACTCAACCCACAAGTCAGAGGCCTTCAAGCCACTTCTCTCTGGAAGGACTCAGCTTTGATTTTTTTTTTAATTTTTATTACACTTATTTGGGGAGGAATGCCGCGGTGTGGTGGTCAAAAGACAACTTTGGGAGTCGGTGCTCTTCTCCCACCATGTGGGTCCTTGGAATCACTAGCGTCATCAGGCTCGGTGGCAGATATCTTTACTAGCAAGTCATTTTGATAGCTCTTGTGGTTGGTTGTTTTGGTTTGGTTTTTGTTTCGAGACAGGGTTTCTCTGTGTAGCTCTGGCTGCCCTGGAACTCACTCTGTAGACCAAGCTGGCCTTGAACTCAGAGATCCGCCTGTCTCTGCCTCTGGAGGGCTGGGATCAAAAGCGTGTGCCACCACTGCCTGGTGCCCTTGTTTTGTTTTGAGACAGAGTTGCATGTAACCCAGGATGGCCTCTGTCTCACTCTTTTACCAAGGCTGGTCTTGAACTCCTGATCCTTCTACTCCTAAATGCTGTGACCACAAGCGTGTACTGCCATGCCTAAACCTGGTTCTTATTTCTTGCACCCTGGTGAAGTATGAAGGAGGGTTTTCAGGTGCTGTGAGCCTCCAGATTGCAGTCCCCATGGGGTTTGGTTAGTCTTAGAGCTTACCTCATATCTATCTTTGACTGTCATGTGGGGTCACAGGGCCTGCCACAGTTCCTGCTTCTAGTGAAGTCTCTTTCACTCTCATTTAGCTGAGTCTTTTTATGGCGGCTGTGTTCTGTCCCCAGGGACAGCATGTGTGCCCTCAACACGAATTCAAGCCCACACCTTTTGGGGCATAGTGAGCGGGCATGGTGTGTGGGAGCATGTTGTTTCCTTTCTATGGGTGAAGTAGAAGCTCATGACCCGCTGAGGAGGGGGGACGAGACCTCCGAAGTCACAGTCTGATGGAGGAAACAGGTCATAGACCACAGGTGTTATACTAGGGTAAGGGTAGAGGCAACCCAAGAGAAGAGGGGACTTGCCAACCAATGGGATAGGGGAGTAGGGTGGGTGGGAAGATGCCAGGCTTGGGTGCCCAGTGTCAGAGAGATCAGTTAAGTCTGGAGCACTTAGCATGGGCAGCACCCAGAGTTTTGTTTTTCTCAGAACAGGGGCCACAGGAGGGAGATCTCAGGAGTCACTCATATTGTGTGTCAGGACAAAACCACAACAGAGCAGCTAGGGAGATGGCTCAGGGTTAGAATGTTTGCCACATGTATGAGGAGCCGAGTCACAGCCACCCCTAGAACCCATGCACGGCTATACTTGCCTGTGATCCCAGGTCTGGGGAAGGGCAGACAGGAGGATCCCTAGGACTTGCTGGCCAACCAACCAGGCCAAATCTTCAAGACCCTCTCTCAAAAAGTAAAGGAGAGGGTGACTGAGGAAGACACCTGACGTCAATCTCTGATGCACATGTACACACTTGCACACAGAGACACACGCATACACACGCACACATGCAGATACACATAGAGAGACACGTGAATGCACATGTACATGCACGAGATCGCACATGGGCATGAGCATGCACACACACACACATACACACACATATACACACACATGCAGATACACATAGAGAGACATGTGAATGCACATGTACATGCATGAGATCGCACATGGGCATGAGCATGCACACACACACATACACACACACACACACACATGCTGGGATAAGCTGAATGGCAGGCAGAGGGGAATACCTTGTAAGTTTGAGGGCTGAGTCAGGAAGCAAGTGAAGCACACAATCCTGGAAGAGGAAGAGACTGATAAGCCCAAGCAAGAACTAGAGAGGGCCCCCCCCCACAAAGTGAGGGCAAGGTGAGAGCAGGAAGGGTACATCTGGAGCCAGCCTAAGCCTGTGTTGGGGAGCTGTCCAGCACTAGGTGCTCCTGAGGGAAAATGGATCAGCCTTTTGAGGTCTGTGCCCTTGAAGGGATTCTGCTAGGAATAAGGACTATAGCAAGGGACAGGCCTGGAACTTGGCTCATTCTGAACTCTGGGTCACCACACATTGTGTTTGATACATTAAGAGGGTGGCTTTGTACAAATCTAGCTAGTGAGAGTCTGGAACCCTCCCTTACCAGAACCCCATTTCTTTGTCCAAGGTAGTGGGAGAGGCCTTTGTTACGGGGGAGATGCTGTGGGAGAAAGGAGGCCCAGTCAGTCACTGAGCTTCCAAAACTCACCTGGGTCACAGTGTGGACCCTCCATTTATAGGGACTTGAGTTTGGGGGGTGGTGGTCAGGCAAGTTGGAAGCAGGGAGACCAGGAAAAATGTCACTGTAGCTGGGCGCCAGAGTGCTCAAGTAAAAGAGGGAACTTACAAAAATCATTTAGGAATCGAAGTAGGGGGAATAATCTCTAAACAAGCTACTTCTTCACTGGTGTTTATTTTTCATCTTTATGTTTTTTATTTTCTGTCTGTGTACACGGGCACCACCCTGCCGTTGTGGCAGCCAGAGGACAACTTGGAAGAGTCAGTTTTCTTCTTCTTCCATCTGGGCCCCAAGCTCAGGCTGTGAGCAAGGGACTTTACCTACTGAGCCGTCTCAGTGGCCCTGTTTATTTCTGAGAGTCTCACATAAACCAAGCTGGCCTTCAACTTGTTACGTTACCAAGGATGGCCTTGAATTCACGATCCTCCTTCTTCAGCCTTCTGGGATTACAGGCATGCACCATCCGTCACACATGGTCCTCCATCTTAAATGGACCTTAGATGGGGGAAACTGAGGCTCCAGCAAGTGTAAGGGCTAAGAAACAGAGAAGCTGGGATTCAGACCTAGTCCACTTGGCCCCTCCACTGTCCCAGATGGATGAAGGGGAATGAGCTTAGTTATCTGAGGGGCATGGGAGTGTTCTAGACTGTTCTAACAGATGCGTTCCAGACCTGCTCTTCCAGGCAGGCCGTGGTCTAGGCAGAGATCTCTGCATGCTCAGCGGGAAGCCCGACACTCAGAGAAAAGCCAGAACTACCCAGAGCTCCACGGCACCCACCTCTAAAGTGATGGAGCCAATTTTTTTTTTCCTTTTGAGGCAAAGGAGGGCTTCCCATATTGAGTACAGCCTTAAAGTCCCAATCTCTTCATCTCTGCCTCCCAAGGGCTGGGATGATAGGCATGAGCCACCACTGCCAGATTTATTTGATGCTGAGGCAATGGCTTTACCAATCGAGCTACCACCCCAGCCATTCTACATTTTTGTTTTAAGACAAGGTGTCAAGTAGCCCAGGGTAGCCTCCACCTCTTGTATAGTCCAAGCTGGCCTTGAACGGATCCTTCTGTCTCCACCTTCTGAGATCACAGTTGTTTGCCGCCAGGCCTGTAGATGCAGTGTTGGGGATGGAACCCAGAGATTTACTTGTGCTAGGCAAGCACTCTATCGACCCACTGCCATAGACTCTTAATCTACCGATCATCCCAGCAGGTTCAAGAATGTGAAGGCCAGACAATGTCATGTGCCACCCAGTGCCAGCACGGTGGGGGTGGGAAAGGATGGTGAGGACCAGCCACGTCATCCCACTAGCCTGAAGGTCTGCCATATGCATGTGGTCTCCCCCAAGGTGAGAGGTCAGGTGGTCCTAGGGAGGCAATGCCCAGGCACCTACCATTGCTGGTGAGAGCCACTCGGGGCTGAAGGGATGTGGGTAGGCTGCATGGAGACAGATTCAATAAAAGATGCAGCTGGAGCCACAGGAGGCTGGAATGAGCCTCTACGGTCAGTGGGAGGCTGAGCGGTACCAGCCACACCAGGTCAGTACTGGGAAGGGAGGACATGAGCAGTCATGGCTGAGACTGGCTTCCAGGAAAGTCCTGTAGGAGAGACAGCAGACTGTTCTCGTGTTGCGGTGTGGGGGCGTGGGGAGTGGGGGCAAGAGGACTCAATTTCCCCATAGTAAATGGCTCCTTGGAGGAGAGCACTATCTCGCCTAAAGCAGATGGCCCTTCATTCTGACCATCCCTTCCTTCCTCTCGTGCACTTGGTGGTCCCGCACAAACTAAGTGGTAGCAGAAAGGGGCATCTTGCCTAACGCTGCCTGCAGCCTCCTGGCCACCGTATCGCACATCACACGCGGGCACCCTGGATAGCAGATAGATTGCGCCCTGAGGAACCTCATCTCCCCA
This sequence comes from Myodes glareolus, assembly GCF_982192425.1. Taxonomy (NCBI): domain Eukaryota; kingdom Metazoa; phylum Chordata; class Mammalia; order Rodentia; family Cricetidae; genus Myodes; species Myodes glareolus. The sequence goes on from NC_142027.1 coordinate 110,192,771, forward strand.
TCTTTCTTTACCCTCCCGGGGGCATCTGTCCGACTCCTGAGCAAGAAGGGTACCAAAGGGAGGCTGTTGTCGCCACAGCAAGGTTTTCCCAGAAACCTGAGCCTCCTGGACAGGGGGCGGGGCCGCCGCCTCTCCCCGCCCACCGAGCGCTGAATCGATTAGTGCTCAGCCCATTAGCGCGCAGCGGCGAGGCGGCCTCATCAATATTTTAAGGAATGACCAGGCCTTGGGGTCCGGAAATGCTCGCTGCTGGCGGGGACTGAAGACGGCCTTTTTTTTTTTAAATCCCCCTTTCCGATTGTCAGCGCTATTTTTACTACCGGAAAGCCGTCCACCCCCTCTGCTGCCCCTGTCTGCGCGGCGATTCGGTCTGGGTGTCTGGCCTTGAGGTCAGCCAAGGAGGTGTTTTTGCTTTGCAAGGCCGTGAGCAGTGAGGGAGCTCGGTTAAACTACCTCTGTTCTGCCCTCCCCCACCCTTCTGAAGCCCCATCCCACTTAACAACAACAAAGCCAAAAAACCAGGCATTGGGGCAATAGCTGAGTCGGTTGGAAACCTGCCTGGTATCCCATGAAGATCTGGGTGCCCCCCTCAACCAGCCGCCAATGAACTGGATGTGATGTTGTACACCTGTAATCCCAGTACTCAGTAAGCAGGAGTCTGAAGATGAAGAGACCAGGATCATTCTTGATAACGTAGTGAGTTCGAGGCCAGCCTCAGCTGTATGAGAGACTGTTTCAAAAACAATAACCAGCATTTTTCCAGTCTGAGAAGCTAGTTAGGGCTGCTAAACCCAGACAGATCCCATTGTGGTGAAGTGTGGAGCATGGTAGACTCAGCCAGTACCTGGAGACCTACCACCTCTAACCCCTTGGCCAGGAGACTTTGTCTTTATCTCTATCCAAAGTCCTCAGAGTGCTTGTCCCTAGTAGGGTGGCAGCTGGTCCTCCATCTCCAATGTCCACGGAACGTACTTGTGTATCTTAATCGGCCCCCTGCTCCAGCCCTCTATTCTACTGATACAGAATCCGGGGCTTCAGGGAATAAGGTGTTTAGTTAGGATAGAGCACACTCCCCCAGGGCTGAGTCACTAGATTTCTAGCACCTGAGGGTCAGGGGCCACAGGACATGCGAGTTCCTGTCTAGTGCAGAGAGAAACTCCAGGAAAAGAGAGGGTTGGAGGCTGGGGAGATGGCTCAGTGGTTAAGAGCCCTTGCTTTGAAAGCATGAGAACCTGATTCCAATCCCCAGCAGTTGCATGTGGCCATATGCCCTATGACACTAGTGCAGTGGGGGTGGGGACGCGAGGATTGATGGGGTCTTGCTGGCGGCCAGCCTAGCTCCAGGTTCAGTGGGAGAACCCTGTCTGAATGAAATAAGGTAATAAGGTGGAGCGTCATAGAGTAGGGTGTGGACATCCTCTGTCTTCCACATGTGTGCATGCACACACACACACACACACACACACACACACACACACACACACACACACAGATGGGGCCGGCAAGACAGCTGACCCAGTGGGTAAAGGTGCTTGCCGCCACATCTGACAACATGACTTCAATCCTGGGACCCATGAGGTGGAAGGAGAAGGAGAGAACCAACTCCCATAAATTGTTCTCCGCCTTCCACACATGTGCTGTGACACACGCATGTGCACGCACACACACAAATAAATGTAACGATAAAAGGGAAGGCTCTATACACCTGAAGGCCAAGGGGGAAGGCAATCCAGGTAGAGACAGGAGCGAAAGGGTGAAGGCCAGGGCTTCTATTCATAAACCAAAGCCAGCCCAGGTGGGGACAGGTTGACTGTCTACTCTGCTTCTACCCTCTGAGATCTGCTCTTTGACCCTGCTTTCCCTATAGCTGAGCAATCATTTGCGCAGTGATGGATTGTCACACACTGGCTGATCGCCACAGTGAGTGGAAACACCTCCAGCCTCTGTCCAGAGATGGGTGGAGCCAGGCCCTGCCGTGACTATGGAGCCCACTTCCTGGGCCATCTGTCCTTCCAGGGAGGACTAAGCCTTTGTCTCCCCAAGTGCTGCCCAGAATTTGGGAAGGTCAGCCAAGGCCAAAGATTTCATTTCCTCCCCCAGATCTGGCCTCAGGGGCTGTCGGGAACAGCACCTCCTTGACTGGGCCAGTTGGTCTGGTATACAGCCTCCCTTCTGTCTTCCCTTGTGTGAGTCCTGGATTCCCCATCTGTAACTAGGTGCAAGGGCTTGCTGACCTCCCTTGATTACCTTTATCTCTTTCTTTTCATTTTGAGATAAAATCTTGCTATATAGCCCAAACTGGCCTGGAATTTTTCTGTGGCTCAGAGTAACCTAAAACTTCCAATCCTCCTGCCTCAGCTCCCCAATGCTAGGATTATGGGCATGTGCCATCACACCCTGCTGCCCTGTTTTGTGGAGCCTGGGACACAGGCAGCTGCACTGACAGGCCCATACACTAGTGGCCTGCCAGTGGGGTTGGGGAAGGGAGGTCAGGAAAGGACTAGCCAGTCTCCTGCTTAGGACATAACACACTTGCCCGAATACTGGTGGAGTCCAGTTTCCACCTGGCTTGGGTGGGACCCTACTAGGCCCTGTCCCCTATGACTATTCCTTCTCCCTTCAAAGGCTTTCTCAGCAAGCAGGGAGGGACAAAGAGAAGCCTAAAAACCATCAGGTGGTGGCGCACACCCTTAATCCCAACACTTGGGAGGCAGAGACAGGCAGATCTCTGAGTTGGAGGCCAGCCTGGTCTACAGAGTGAGTTCCAGGACATCCAGGGCTACACAGAGAAACCCTGTCTTGGGGATCAGGGAGAGACAAAGAGAGAGGCCTGAAAATACAGTTCTGAGACTGAGCTGGCAGCCTCCACACACCCATACCCAGTCTTCCACCCATGTTCACCCTATGCCATCGTACACAAAGCAGGAGATGGCTTGCTGGGTAAGAGAAGAGCATGGCTTGCTTGGGGCAGGTCCTCGTGGGGTTAGCAGTGGTTCTTCTTGGAGGCTATGGTGGTGGTGGTGGTGGTAGCCTGGTGGGCTCTTCCTGCCTCTGCCCCCAAAGAATGCCTAATGCCAGCTGGGGAGATAGGCTTAAAAGCATGCACAGAACACAGTGCAAGTGGTGGCTTGCTAGAAGGACACTCGAGGGGACCATGGGCACTCAAGGGAGACACGGTGTCAGCCTGGGCAGAGGAGGTCAGGGAACGCTTCATGGAGGAAGAGGATCCATTATGGAAGGGTGAATTGGAGTGGGGGCAAGATAGAGTAAGGATCTGGTTTATGCACCCATCTCTCCCCACCTCTGTGGGCTTTGCATACCACCCTCTGATTTCCAAAAATCCTGATTAAGTCCTGCGGCAGGCATTGCCATCTTTGTCTTACGTATAGGTGTGCAGCCCAGCACAGGGTCAGGAAACCTGTCCCAGGCACATCTGCCCTGGGTGAATCCTGTACTTAACGACAGTTGCTGTGCCCGAGGCTGCCCTAAGGAGGGAAGGGATTCCCTCCTGCCTCTGGCCTTGAGCTCCCAAGGATGCCATTGAAAAGTCGAACAGCTATTTTTGCCTAGCATTTAATTATACAGCTTAGATGACAGAGGAGATCTGAGACGGGGGTTCCCAAGGGCTATGGGGGAAGGGCGGGTCCAGAGCCATGAGGATCCTGGGAGGACAGATAAGAGCTTAAGCCTCTATGTCAGTGCTTCAGAAGAATGGGTGCTGCCCCTCAACAATTCACACTAAACTGGCCTCTCCAACAGGGGTTGCCAGGGAGGCTGGAGTCTCCCGACTTAATCTCCTTGTTTTGTTTTGTTTTTTTTCTCTGTTTTTGTTTCCCCACTAACTTAAGGACAAAGTTACCAAAAGAAAATGAATGGAAGGCTGGGGTGTGGCTCAGTGGTAGAGCACCTGCCTAGAATCCCCAGTGAGGGGCTAGGGTGTGACTCAGTGGTAGAGCACCTGCCTAGGATCCCCCAGTGAGGGGCTGGGGTGTGGCTCAGTGGTGGAGCCCCTGCCTAGAATCCCCCAGTGAGGGGCTGGGGTGTGGCTCAGTGGTAGAGCACCTGCCTAGAATCCCCCAGTGAGGGGCTGGGGTGTGGCTCAGTGGTAGAGCACCTGCCTAGAATCCCCCAGTGAGGGGCTGGGGTGTGGCTCAGTGGTGGAGCCCCTGCCTAGAATCCCCCAGGAGGAGCTTGGGATGTAGCTCAGAGGTAGAGTCACTGAATAATATGCGGGAAGGAGGCACTTGGTACAACCTAAGAAAGTGGATGAAGGAGGCAGAGCAGGCTGGGTTTGGGCTCCCAGGAACATTTACCACAACAGTGGACAGGAAGCAAGTCCCCCAGATGACTACCTGACTTGCACTCTGCAGTTTACCCATCCTAAGTGGTAAAGGATGGAGTTGCCTAGCAACAAAGTAGAAGAAGCTGGAATGAAGAGACAGCTGGGATTTCTAGATTGGTCCAGTGGGGATGGGAGTTCTGGAAGGAACAACAGGCAGGCTGCGGGGGAGAGGGGGTCCCTAAGGAGGCTGTGCTTTCAATGCCAATAATAAAAATGATCATCTTAGAACCATATAGGAAGATGACCCCCAAAAGACCCAGGATCAGAAAGCTGAGTAAAGACCCTGAAACTGAATGCAAGGCGCTATCGCCATCACAGATACCCAGGAGCATCACATGGGGAGGGAGGGAGGACTTAGTTTGGCTCACAGTTTCAGAGGTTAAAAGCTGTGGTCCCTGGCTCCTTAGTTCCTCAACTCAGGTAGAACATGGTGGAAGAAGAGACAGAATAAACAGCTCAGGGCATGGCGGCCAGAACGGCAGAGTCCATAGGGGCTGCAGAGATGGCTCACAGGGAAAGAACACTTGTTGCTCTTGCAGAGAATGAGTTAGGTGCCCAGCACCCACACAGCAGCTCACACCTACCTATAACTCCAAACCCAGGAAGTCTACAGTTTCTTCTCCAGGGCTCGGGACCTTGGAGGCTACTGAAGAGCATGGGGTCACCCAAAACTTGTCTGGCACCATTTGGAAGAGTCTGTGCCCTTAGCCTCCTTGACCAGCCTCCAAAATGAATGACCCAGGGGAACCCCAAGAATGCTATTTAAGACCCCCCCCATACAAATGTCTCCTACCTCCCCATCTGTCGCATGCACACTGTTCGGTCAGCAGCCTGCACCTCTAGCTTCAGTGGCTGGGAGCATGCTCGAATAGAGCCTCTGCGATGCAGGAGATTCCCCAGGGAGAGCTGTGTAGGGGCCCAGGAAGATCAGAAAGTCAAGGTCTCGTCTGCTGTGTAGGGAAACTGCGGATAGCCTGTGCTACATGAAACACTGTCTCTGATGGAAGGAGAGGAGGAAAGGAAGGGAGACAGGAAGGAGAAAGCAAAAAACAAATATTTACCTATATTTCCCCCCTCAGCCCAAGGCTGCCATGGGACCAAAGCCATGAATGGTGCCACCCCCGGCTCGGCCGCCGCCCCCCGCCCCAGTCCCCGACTGGCGGCAGTTCTGCGAGCTACACGCACAGGTGGCTGCTGTGGACTTCGCTCACAAGTTCTGCCGCTTCCTTCGTGACAACCCGACCTACGACACGCCTGACGCAGGGACCTCATTCTCCCGCCACTTTGCAGCCAATTTCTTGGCAGTCTTCAGCGAGGAGGTGCGCCGTGTGCTGGGGACAGCAACGGATACCATGGAGCCCGAGCCTGCCGTGACCTCCGTGACATCGGCACTAAAGGCTGCGGCCTATGGCCACTCCCGCAGCTCCGAGGACGTGTCTGCCCACGCTGCCACCAAGGCTCGTGTCCGCAAAGGCTTCTCACTGCGTAATATGAGCCTGTGCGTGGTAGACGGAGTACGCGACCTGTGGCACCGGCGAGCATCCCCGGAGCCCGATGCTGGGGCCACCCCCAAGGCCGCCGAGTCTGCATCTGAACCTCGCGACAAATGGACACGACGCCTGAGGCTGGCACGGACCCTGGCGGCCAAGGTGGAGTTAGTGGACATTCAGCGTGAGGGCGCACTGCGCTTCATGGTGGCAGATGATGCAGCCTCCGGCCCTGGGGGCACCGCACAATGGCAGAAGTGTCGCCTGCTTCTGAGAAGGGCTGTGGCTGGGGAACGCTTCCGCCTGGAGTTCTTCGTGCCACCCAAGGTTCGTATCTTGGCGCGTGTTGCCATCACTCATGGGGAGTACGGTTTTAGTACAGGGGGCACCTCACAGAGATGAGTTGTAGTATTCGAAGGCAGGGAGTAGCAAGGTGCTGTCAGACATGTCCCCCGAGGCCTGTGTCCTGCTCCATGGCAATCAGACATCTGCAGGCTCTGCCAGGCTCCAGCTGAGCCCTGCCCAGTGGCCCCTTCTCATCAGGAGGAAAAGTCTTTGCCTGCTGCTACCGTTTTGCATGCCCCTTTGAGCCCCCTGGCCCCTGGCCCCATCGGCCATCAAAGCCCTCCTGTAGTGGGGGATGGGAAGCTTGGGGTCTGCTTCAGGCAGGCAAATGTCACTTGCCTGAAAAGTAGAGGTGCTGGGGGTGCCGTTCAGTAGGTAGAGTGCTCGCCCAGCACTCAGGACGCCCAGAGTTCCGGCACCCGCGCCCATAATCCCTGAGTGGTGGTGCACTCGGAAACAGGAGGATCAGAAGTTCCAGGCTATCCTCAGCTACACAAGAAGTTGAAGGCTAGCCTGGGCTGCGTGAGACTGTCTGGAAAGAAGAAAGCAGAGTAGATCCTTCCAGGAGGGGTCTGACCTGCCTGCGGTCACACGGACAGAGGGTGCAGAAGGAATTATACATCACCACTCAGATGGTCACAAGAATCAAAGGAGGGCTGGAGAGATGGCTCAGCCGTTAAAGGCTAGGCTCACAACCAAAAATATAAGAGTTCGGTTCCCAGCACCCACGGCTGTCTCTCCAGCCACCTTTTTTAAAAAATAAATAAATAAATAAATAAATAAATAAATAAAAATTAAAAAAAAAGAATCAAAGGAGGGGGTAGAGTCCCTTGTCAGCTGGTAATACCCCAAGACCTGTCCACCCCAGGGCTCAGTCTCCCCAGGGCTCTCCTAGATAGCTTGACTCAGTGTACTGGACGTTTGTCCCCCAAGCCTCCCCTCAAGGTGCCAGGGTGAGAGCTGCCCACAGTTAGATGCTCCCAGAACACACTGGTGAGGAGCTCTCACCCCAAGTCCCAGCACCCCCAGATTTCCCAAGGGGATTTTTACTCACCCCCTCAACTTTCAGCCCCTGAGAAAAATGCCACTAAAATCAAGTCTACAGACAGAGAGACCAAAGCCTGGTGAGGGGAGGCTTGCCCAGGGTCACCCAAAGGGCAGGGGCAGAGGCCCAAGGTTTCACTGTCTCCAGCTTTGAGTGGCAGCCCCAGCTGCTGCTCTCCAAATAGCTGTGCCTGTTGCCCTGGGGGAGAGGACACGGCAGCTGTGGCCCTCCCCATCCTTCCAGTGATCCCCACAGAGCCCTCCAGTTTTACTGCTGGCAGAAGGGAGGGTTCCCGAGGGATCACTGAGCCCTTCCTTCCGCAGTTCAATGAGGACAACAGGTTCCTTGCCCCTGATCTTGCTTCAGGCTCTCAGAATATCATAGCATAGTAGAACACTTGGGAGTGGTTCATGGAAGTGTGGATCATTCTAGAGTGTATTGGCCTATTTTCTGTTTCTGTAAGAAAATACCAGAGGCTACATAAGTATATTTAAGAAAGAGAGAAAGAAAAAAGAAAGGAAGGAAGGAAAGAAGAAAGAAAGAAAGAAAGAAAGAAAGAAAGAAAGAAAGAGAAAGAGAGAGAGAGAGAGAGAAAGAAATTGGGCATGGCGGCATGCCTATAATCCCAGCACTGGGGAATAAAGGCAGGAGGATCAGGAGTTCAATGTCATCCTTGGCTACATAGCAAGTTCAAGTCTGAGCTCCACAATGCCATATCTCAAAAATGGGGGGAGGGGGAGCAGATCAGTTTAGCTGGGTTTTAGAAACTGCACATCCAAGGTCAGGAAGCCTTGTCTATTCTACCTCTGCGAAGGTCTTCTCAGCCCCGCATGGCAGGGCAGATAGAGGAGGAGGAATTAGCCATGTGTAGAGAAGGTCAGGGTATAGAGGGACCTCACTTTCTAACAACCCATTCTGGTCAGATAACTAACCAGGTTCCCTGAGAACTACATTAATCTCCTCCCGGCATAGCAGCTCCAATGTCTAGAGCCTGCCTCTTAAAGCATCGATCAACTTATAAACATTTTTAAAACATTTATTTATTGAGCAGGGGGAATACATACACATGTGGAGGTCAACAGACAACCTGTGGGAACCAGTTCCTTCCATCTACCACGTGGGTCTTGGGATCAGCTCAGGAGGCAAAGGCAGGCGGATCTCTGTGAATTCAAGGCCAGCCTGGTCTACAGAGCAAGTAAAGAAACCCTGTCTTGGGAAACAAGGAAATAAACAAAAACCAAACAAATGCAGGTCACCAGGCTTGGTTGCAGACCCCTTTCCACATTGAGCCATCTCACCAGCCCTTTCGATGTTACTTGCGCTTTTGTTTTGAGGCAGTCTCTGTAGATCAGGCTGCCCTTGATCTCACACTTTCATCTCCTGCCTGCTGGGATTCTAGGCATTTATCACCCCACCCAGGTTATGTGGGGCTGGGGATCGACTTCCTGAATACTGGGTGAGCACTCCCCAACTGAGCCACATCATGCTCATATTGTTCCCCCCCCTCTCTTCCCACCCTATCTTGTGCTATGACCATATTGGGAACCAAACCCCCAGTCCATGAACCCTGAGGAAACAAACTCATTGTACTCAGGAGGGCTCAGAATAGGTTTCCCTGCTGTGTCTGCCCCAGGGTGAAGGAGTGCCCAAAGCACTTACCAAGACAGATCTCCCAGGTTCCTTGGCTTAGGGGTTTAGAGCACTGACTGCCCTTTCAGAAGATTCGGGTTCAATTGCCAGCTGCCACAGGGCAGCTCACAAGTGCCTATAGCCCCAAGATCTGACACCCTCATGCTGACATTCATGCAGGCAAAATACTAATGCAAATAAAATTTAAAAATAACGTAATTTTAAAAAACAATAAACAGAAAAAATAGGGAGAAACAAGTCAAGCTGAAGGCATAGCTCAGTCACTAAGCACTTGCCTAGGGTCCCCCTGCGAAGGGCAGGGATGGAACTCCTGTAGAGCCCTTGCCTAGTAAGCAGAAGGCCCTGGGTTTGACCCCAGCACTGGGGGTGTGGGGCAACTACAACTACATGAGGACAGATGGCTTTGGACATCAGGCTGAGGGAAGGGACCTCCAGCCAGTGGGAGCCCGAGGGAGGTGCCATTATAAACCTCCCCGCTCTCTCTGCCCCAGATGCCAACCCCAGCCACAGGCTGGTGTGATGATGTGGTCAGCTAAGCTCGTCAGTCACTGCTGTAAGCCCAACCCAGGGCCCGCTGGACAGTGTCCAGAGTGGCCAAGAGTTCCACTCTGATATGAGGCCCTTCCCTTTCCACCTCAGAAAGTCCCTGTCCCGGAGCCCAGCCCTGCCGGGAATGTCGGCCTCCGGCCGGGGGCGTAGCCAGGAGCTGTGGACCAGAGCATCAAAGGGCCTGCACAGAGCGACCCTCCTAAGGAGTCCTGCTAACTGCCCTGGTTTAACCCTGTGATGGCAGCATGGGGGTGCTGGCTCCCCTTTCCCACATGCCTGGAGACAGGCCACACCCAGCTCCAGCTCCCCGCCCCCCTTCTGAAGTACGATCTGTGCTCCAGAACGTCTCATCCAGAGCAGGAAGCTACCTTATTTTGGGAGCCATGCCCACCACACCCTCCTCACTGGGGGATTCTAGGCAGGGGCTCTACCACTGAGCCACACCCCCAGCTCCTCACTTGGGGGTTATTTGATTCAGTATCTCACATAGACCAAGCTGGCTTGGACTCTCTGTGTAGGTTTCTGTGCTATGATCTACATAGTGAATTCCAGGCCAGTCAGAGCCACGTAGTGAGACTCTGTCTCAAAAAGAAAAATAATTTTGAGTGCCAAATACAGTGCTCCACTTGTCCAACCCCAAAGCTCAGGAAACTCAGGAAGGATTGACCAAGCTCAAGCCAACCTGGGCTACATAGTGGGTTCTAGGTCAGTCTGTGCTATGGATTGAGACCCGATTTCCAAAAACCAAGGGTGAGGGGTGTGGCTCAGTGGTAGAGCACCTGCCTAGAATCCCCCAGTGAGGGGCTGGGGTGTGGCTCAGTGGGAGAGCACCTGCCTAGAATCCCCCAGTGAGGGGCTGGGGTGTGGCTCAGTGGGAGAGTCCCTGCCTAGAATCCCCCAGTGAGGGGCTGGAGTGTGGCTCAGTGGTAGAGCCCCTGCCTAGAATCCCCCAGCGAGGGGCTGGGGTGTGACTCAGTGGTAGAGCACTTGCCTAGAATCCCCAGTGAGGGGCTCAAGGGAATGAGGGAGGTGAGAAGAGGGGGGGATCACATGAAGTAGGTGAACTGGGTGCAGGGTGGGCCAGGGAGCACTCACAGCTCACAGGGTTGGGGTTCAGGAGTTAGGGACTCAGCAGTACCAACCAGTCTCTAACTTGCTGTGGCCATAGGAGGAGGGTTCCTACTGTCTCTCACAATGTCCCCATCTCTAAAATGGGGTTGGTAATGCAACCACACCAGCATGACCTTGGCAGTCTTGGGGGCTGTGACCCATGTATGCTGCAAAGTGGGCTGGGAAGTGCGGAGAGGGTCTCCTAAGGCCTGTGAGGGGCTCCTCCCACCGTTTCCTCTGGCCTCCCAGGCTTCCAGACCCAAGGTCAGCATCCCTCTGTCGGCCATCATCGAGGTCCGGACCACCATGCCCCTGGAAATGCCTGAGAAGGACAACACGTTCGTGCTCAAGGTAAGGGCCCACTGCAGCCCCCAAGGTCTGTGGCTGCCTGGGACCATAGCCCTAGCAGGCTACCCAGCGTTAGCTCATTACAGAGGTGCCAGTTAGACCATCAAAGAGGGCAACAGTGAGGGAGTGCCCATGGACCCTACAAAAGGTGTCCATCACCTAGGTAGGAGGCTCGAGTCTGAGTTCTAGTGTCCGTCCATGTGGTTGACTTGGATCTCCTCCTAGTTCTTATTTTCTAAATTACATTTTTATTATTATTATTATTATTATTATTATTATTATTATTATTATTATTACCGGCTTTTTGAGACAGGATTTCCCTGACCGTTCTGAACTAGCTCTGTAGACCAGAGTTCAAATGTGGCCTTGAACGCAAGGAGATCTGCCTGCCTCTGCCTCCCAAGTGCTGGGATTAAAGGCACATGCCGCAGCCACCAGGCCACATTTATTTGCCTGTGTGCCTGCATGTGAATGCCATTGGTGGTCATGAAGGTCAGAGGACAACTTTCAGGGGTCAAATAAGAGAACTGTCCCCTTCTGCCAGCGGGCTCTTTCCTGGGAATCAAACCCAGCTTGTAAAGCCTGGTGACGGGCACCTTCACCCACCGAACCATCTCACCAGCCCAGCCCTGTTGTTCGCCATTCCTTCCTGGGTCTGAGTGTAGGTCATTAGAGTTGCCTTCCCCTCCTCTTCCTCTGGAGCCAGACACACCCACCTCACAGCTACCGGTGACCAGCTTCTTGAAGTTATGCAAATGTCCACAGGCAGAGGGAAGTGGAGTGTGGGAACCAGCCCTCGTCCCTGCTGAGGGCACAAAGACGGGAGGGTGGGTGGGAGGCACCCCAGTGGGTCTGGGAGCCGCCTGTCCTTTCTCCAGGCCCACAGCACTGGAATGGACTGTAGGAGCTGCTGAGGACACGGGTCCAGGCTGCTAGGGTTGTGGTCAGGGCTTCCGGGAAGGAGTTAGACTATTAAACGAAGTCCCTCCAGGAGGCCAGTTCCTTCCCCTTGAAGCTGCGCAGAGCCCCCACCCTCTTTGGCAAGCTCCTATTGAGCTTGTGTTTATACAAGCCACGGATTCTTTTATTCATTGGGTAAATGTGTGCCAACTCTATGTCCTGAGTTGTCCCCTCAAGACTGGTAGTTGGGGACACAGCCGCTGCCCATCTGGTACTCTCAACTGCCGGGTGGTCCTCGGGCACCCCTGAGGCAGGAGGACTCCTCTGCCAGCCCCACTGTGGGCCATCTCCCCACTGAATGAGGAAGGCTGTCAGGATCCTCTTACCCAATACTACATTACAACAGTGACAGGACAGGGGACCAAGAACAGGAAGACCTGGTGGCCCTGGGCTCAGGTCTCAGCAGCTGCTGGCTGCCGTGGGACTTCTGAGCAAGTTTCTCCCTCTCTGGACACAAGGCTCCTTGTCTATAGAATAAGTGTTACACTTAGCCTCCATCCCAGGGCTGTCGGGAACTCGACGGACAAGGCACAAAGAGCATCGGCCGCCACAGCAATAGCTCCGCAGTTGCTAGGCCTGGGAGCACCCCGACCCTGTGCCGAGGCAGCTGGCCTCCCCACGCGACTTGAACCCTATCTGGGATACCAGGACATGGGTTGAGCATGCTGGGTCTCCGGTCCCACACTCAGGGCCTCCAGAGCCTGGCATCTCCTCCCCTGTGTGGGTTTCAGGCTGCAGCCCTAGCCCTGACTTGGGTGATCCCCTGCCCCCGCCCTGTTCTTCTTTCTGTTCATACCCACGGGACCTAACAAAGGGGTGAGTGAAGGCATAAGAACCCTTCTGCTCACTGGTCCTGGGGCGCTGAGCCCTCCACCCCCGCAATGGAGGAAGCTTTACCAGGGCTACTCTCATCCAGGTGGAGAATGGAGCAGAGTACATTCTTGAGACCATAGACTCGCTGCAGAAGCACTCATGGGTGGCGGACATCCAGGGCTGTGTGGATCCGGGGTGAGTATTCCAGCCCTGAGGATTGGGGGTGGACAGCTGGAGGTGTGCCTCGGTCCCCTCCTTCCAAGTGACCCAGCTACTAGACAGGACAAGTACAGCTAGCAATAGCTATTCCCAAGATGGGAGGGAGGATCAGGAGCCTAGGGCTGTCTTCAGCTAGCCTGGGCTACATGAACCCCTATCTCGAAAACAAAACAAACAAACAAAAAAAGCAAATCAAATCCCCTCAATAACAACAATGACTAGGCCAGAGCCAGACAGATGGAGGGTGTCAAGGCCTCCGTGGCATCTAACCCAGGGCCTTGTGCATCCTACACGTGTGTTCTACGACACCTCTCATCACAAGTAGGACTTGGGAGCTGGATAGATGGCTCAGCAGTACTGCCCTTCCAGGGCATGAGTTCAATCCCCGGCACGCACGTCAGGCAGTTCATAATCACCTGTGATTCCAGTTCCAGGGGACCGCATGCCTTGGCCTCTTCCAGCAGCTGCACCCACATGTGCCTATCCATTCGTGGGCACATGGGCACACACACACACACACACACACACACACACACACACACGTTATTTTTATAGAAAACAGTTGGATTTTGATGAGGGAGCTGGAAGGGTGAGGGCACTATGGAGTGGTGGTTGGTGACATGGTGGGCACTTCCGGTCAGTTATGTGCAGGAAGAGGATGACGCCACTGTCCAGAAGAGATGCCCACGGCGAGGATTCAGCACAGTGCCACCAGCTGAGCACTTGGCAGCCGTTCTCTGGCTAATAGGATTGGGGGGGGTGCTTTCTAATTAACAGATTCATTTAAATAAAGCTCAGTTAGAGTCCTGAGTGCCTCGCAGCCCTCAGCCCCAAAGTGCTTGCCAATCACTCCCCTATTACTCTGATGGCCATCTGCTCCAGAGACTTCCCCATGGGGTCAGACCTTTATTAGAACTGGGATGGCCTCAAAAGGGCTGCCCAGGCTCCGCTGATCACCACACTGTCCCCCACTGGAAGGTATCCATGGGACCCCAGAAATGAGCCACAACCTCAGGGAATACTATGCTCCCGGTGGCTTCAGTGGGGGGTCACTCACACAGAGGGTGAGGGAGTGGGAAGGACTTGATGTTCTGTGAGCAGTCTAGGGTCCCAGCCCAGGCCCCGCAGCAAGATGTGCTGTGCTTTCTCAACTCCACAGGGACAGTGAGGAAGACACGGGGCTCTCCTGTGCTCGGGGAGGCTGTCTGGCCAGCCGGGTGACTTCCTGCAGCTGTGAGTTCCTGGCAGAAGGTAGGTGGGGCGGAGCTGGCTGGAGTCAGGGGGACAGTGCATGAGGGCAGAGGGCAGATAAGAGACATGCCTCTGCCCCTATTTTCCCCTGCAGCGGACATGTCCCGGCCCCCAGAGACGACGACAGCGGTGGGTGCCGTGGTGACAGCCCCACACAGCCGAGCTCGTGACACTGTGGGAGAGTCCCTGGCCCATGTCCCTCTGGAGACTTTCCTTCAAACCCTGGAGTCTTCAGGTGGTTCTGTCAGTGACAGCAACAACACAGGTGCCACTGGGGTCCCCACCCACTCTACAGGGACCCACGGGAATCCCCAGGAAGCGGTGACATTTCAGCCAGCTGTGTCTACAGTGGTTCTGGCTTTTGCAAGCCAGTATGGGCACTTGGCCTTTCCCTCAGACGTAGGGGTGGAGGCACACACCTGTAATGCCAGCCCTCAGGAGGCTGAAGCAAGGAGAGCTGCATAGGTCCGAGGCTAGCCTAGGCTACATAGTGAGACCTAGCAGAAAGAAGAAAGAGAAAGACAGACAGACAGGAAAGGGAGGGAGCTAAGTTGTTCATATAGAGAGGCATAAAAAGCTATGGTGGCACAGCCTGTACCCAGCACTTGGGCTGTAGAGGCCAGAGCTAAATGTCTGGATAGCTGGTTCATTGGTTAATAGTGATTGCTGCTCTTTCAGAGAGCCCATGTTGTGGAATACTAATTTAACTATGTAAAAGGGTGTTACATTTGTTCATGGTGCATTTGCTTCATTGTGTAAAGATGTGTTGCTGTTTCACCTTGCCTGCCTAAGGTACCTGATTGGTCTAATAAAAGCTGAGCAGCCAGTAGCTACACAGAGGAGGGATAGGCAGGGCTGGCAGTCAGAGAATAAATAGGAGGATGAATCTAGGCTCGAGAGAAAGGGAGAAGAGATTGAGGGAGACAGAGAGACCTGGGGCCAGGCAGCCAGGCAGATATGGAGTTGGACATACAGAAGGAAAGAAAGGTAAAAAGCTCTAAGGCAAAACATTAATGAAGAAAAACAGGTTAATATAAGTTATAAGAACTGGCAAGAAACAATCATAAGCTAAGGCTGAGCGTTCATAACTAATAATAAGTCTCCATGTAGTGATTTGGAAGCTGATTGGTGGCCCAAGAGAAAGCTTAGTTCCCAGCACCATGTAGGGCAGCTCACACCTGCCTGTGATCCAGTTCCAGGGGATCTGATGGCCTCTTCTGGCCTCTCCCGGCACCCACATGCACACACCAGCACCCACGTGCACACACTGACACCTACTATACACATAAACAGAAGGACATAATGGAACCAGGGTGGAGAGAAGGCTTGGCTTCTTCTCAGGTTTGTTGCTGACTTGCAAATGCTCCCTCCCTATTTCTCAGTTTACCTCAAGGCTAACTAGATGTAGTCAGCTCTTTGCTTAGGTCTGATATTCAAATGGCATTTTACCCAAATAAACAAGATATGGCTCCCCATCTCTCGCTGACTATTTGTCTTCCTTCTGCCCCTCATGCTGTTATAACCGACCCAGGGGACGAAGGAGCTGAGCTGGACACTGACGCCGAGACCGAGCTGGAACTCTCCGACTACCCCTGGTTCCACGGAACGCTGTCCCGAGTGAAGGCCGCTCAGCTGGTGCTGGCTGGTGGGCCCCGGAGCCACGGACTCTTTGTGATCCGCCAAAGCGAGACTCGGCCTGGGGAGTGTGTGCTGACCTTCAACTTCCAGGGCAAAGCCAAGGCAAGTGTGTCCGGATGGGGGTGACAGGGGAGAGCAGCCTGTTCTGGGGAAGGTGGACTGAGGTTCTAAGGCTTATTGCTTGCTGGTGACCAACCCCACTCAAAAAGTGAGTCTCTCTGAGAGGTTAGCTTTGTAGCCAGATGTGCATGTCTATCGTCCCAGCACTTCAGAAGCTGAGACAGGAGGATTGCCAGGAGTGAGAAACCAGCTTGGGCTACATAGCAAGACTCTGTCTCGAAAATCTCCCATGAGCCTCCTGTGCCTACCCTTGGTATCTTACTTTGTTCTGAGGCATCATTTTCTCCCAATTCTGATGCTTCCAACCTATGTAAAACATCTGTAATGAGGTCTATAACAGCAGCAAATCCCACATCTGGGGCCTGGTAGTGCACACCTGGAATCCCAGCACCAGGTGGTAGAGACAGGATATCAGGAGTTTAAGGTCATCCTTGGCTACATATTGAATTCAAGGCCAGCCTGTGCTACATGAGTTTCTGTCTCAAAAAATAAATGGATAGATAGCTAGATAGCTAGCTAGATGGATGGATGGATGGATGGATGGATGGATGGATAGATAGATAGATAGATAGATAGATAGATAGATAGATAGATAGATAGATGCTATTTTTAAAACTAATGAAAAAGAGAACAAGGACAAAAGTCAAGCAGTTGGGGGCCTGACAGTGTGGTGGGAGTGGGTAGGAGTCACTGTGCCCTCCCACACCAACCAGGAAATAGACCCAGCCTTAGATCCTCCCAGGGTATCATTTCCCAGCAGCCCCCATAGCATCCCAGGTTTCCTGCCCCTGGCCTGCAGCTAAGGTCATGGCCACCGTCACTTCTGACTCCAACAGCCCTCAAGCCTACTCTCGGCAGTGCCGACCAGCTGTGTCTATGTGGAGGAGGCGGAGTCTCCCTAGGGACACTACCTTGTCAGTTTCTCTGACAACCAGGCACTTAATGTCACTCCGGTGGCTGGTAATTGACATCGTGGCTGGCACTACTAATCCTAGAGGGCTTGATCTCTCACGCGCATGCCCAGTGTTGGACAAGATGGTGCCCTGTCCACCGAGACCCACGGAGGGAGAAGCAGGGCGAGCATGAGATGACCTTTAACCTGGACTCTTCTAGCCGGGCTGCTATTGTCACAGGGTGGGCAAAGAAGGGCTGACACCAGAGACCTGGGGCCCATACCAAAGACTATGGGTCTGTGGCTCCTGACACTGAGTCGCCCGCCTCAGGGAAACTCAGGAAACCTTGAGAGGAGCCAGTCGTTGCTAAGAGGTGCAAGCTATCGCCCACACCTCTGGGTCATCTGAGGTCTCCAAGACAAACAAATATTCAAAAAGACAGATGAATTCCAGTGTGAGAAAGGACGTCTGCACCCCCAGCCCCAGCCTAGTTCTGTTGAATGATCTGCCCCAGACAGGACTCAGTGTGAGCGCCCCCAGCAGGGCACAGTACCATAAGGTCCCAATGGGACCGACACGTAGTCTCCCAACAATCCCCAATGTGCCAAACGGGTAGCTAGCCCGGGACCCCCCCACTGACCATTCCCATCTGCCTCCTCAGCATCTTCGTCTGTCTCTGAACGGTCACGGCCAGTGCCACGTCCAGCATCTGTGGTTCCAGTCTGTGTTTGATATGCTTCGACACTTCCACACCCACCCCATCCCCCTGGAGTCGGGGGGATCCGCTGATATCACCCTCAGGAGCTATGTGCGCGCCCAGGGCCCGCCTCCTGGTAAGATGCCACCGTCCAGAGCCTGATAGATGGCCCGGTTGATAGACGGTTTGCCTAGTATGCTTGAGGCCTGGGTTTGATCCCTAGCACCTCATACACTGGGTCTCATAACTCCTGTCATCCCAGCCTCTGGAAGCGAAGGCAAGAGGATCGGGAGTTCAAGGCCATCCTCTGCAACACAGTGACTTAAAGGCCATAAGATATGTTAGACCCAGACTTGAAACCTTTCACCTGGACACCCAAAGACAGCTGGGGTGGGTTCTGGAAGTCCTGCAACGTTAGAGTTCAGCACCCATCTTTTGAAGGTTGCACTGGTGGGGTGCCTAGCCTAGGCTGGAAGTGCCTGTGTGTTTGCATACTGTCTCCTGACTCCCAGAATGGTCTGGACTACATCACTACCCCTCCCTGGGTTCTAACACTGGCTGGTTTTAGAGGCTTTAGAGTTCAGGTGCCCAGGTCTGGATGCTGACTAACATGGCTTCTCATTGCAGACCCAGGACCAGCGCCTAGCGCTGCTGTGCCGGTCCCTGCCTGCTGGGCGGAGCCAGCTAGCCAACACTACTTCTCTAGCCTGGCCTCGGTCGCCTGTCCTCCCACCTCACCTTCCAATGGCGCTGGAGCATCGTCGTCATCTGGTTCGTCATCCTCGGCCACGTCCATGCCTCCGCGCCTGGCCGAGGGGCCACTCAGTGCACGCAGCCGCAGCAACAGCGCAGAACACCTGCTGGAGGCTGCGTCCGGAGCCACAGAAGAGCCCACAGAGGCCACGTTGGGCCGTGCTCGCGCAGTGGAGAACCAATACTCCTTTTACTAGCTGCCACGCCTATTACCCACGGGTGCCACGCACATCACAGCAGGCTAAGAACTCCTGGGATCTGTCCCGCCCACCAGCAGCCTGGTCAGCCCATGATGGTCAGCAACACCTAACAATGGCTGGGGACAACTATCCATGGTCTTTCAAGCCCAGGACAGCTGGCCGGCTAGCCACATCTAGCGTCTTCAGTCCCCAAGGGCCCACTAAGACCATCTTGGCAGGCCAAGGGCTAAACGTGGTGGAGCAAACCCATGATTTCACGCCCCTCCCACTAGTGGTTGGCCACGCCCATCACAGCTATCTATGGCTACAAGGCTGATCGCATCCATGGCAGGCAACTCACCGACAACTAACCACATTTGGTGACTTCAGGCCCTGCTGATGATCGGTCACTCCCACAGCGGCAGACATTGACAGCCGGTCTTGCCCACGAAGGCTACCCACTGGTTCCTAACAGCCTCAGGCCCAGTCACTTGCACCAACAGCCTGACTGGTCAGAGATGGTCAGCCGTTCCCATCAAGGCAGGACTGCCAATGGTCCACCTAGCCCTGGACAGCCTGCCACGCCCACCAGCCCCAGCCCAGTGCTGGGGGGAAAGTCAAACTCTTCAGTGAAGACGAGCGTTATTAAAGAGCCTGTTTTAGGGACTACACCCTGCTCTCCCGTTGTCTTTTTGCTGGACTGTCTTAATGGGGAAGGAAGTGGTCTCCGAAGGTCTGGAATTGCTACCTTGCCCCGGGCTTGCCCAGGCAGATCTTAGGAGAGGCATCTGGAATAAAAAGTGGGGCTCAGGGAGTCAGCAGGGAGCAGGGCACGCACTAGGGAGGGGTCTTAAGTGCAACGGGGAGAGAAAGAGATAATTTGAAGAATGAAACCAGAGCTGGAGATGCGGCTCAGGGGGTAGAGCACTTGCCTAGCCTGCGGGCTTTCCGGGTTCCATCCCCAGCACCCCATAAAAGTATGTGGTAGTGCATGCCGGAAACTCCAGCATTTCCAAGGTGGAAGTAGGAGGTTCAGAAGTTCAAGGCCATCCTCAGCTAAAGAGCAAATTTGAGGCCACCCAGAGCTATATGAGGCCCTGTCTCAAAAATGAAGGGCGGGGAGAGGAGAGGAGGCACCCACAGTCGTGGTTATGGGTGATTTGAATGCCAAGGAATAGCGATTGAATAGCAATTCAGTGGCTAGAAGTGGGGTCCTGCTTAGGACAGTAAGGATGTCGATGGACAGGTTGAGAAAGGCCTTCCAGGGTGGACTGGGTGCTGGGATAGGAATTTCCCACCCTAGCTTGTTGGGGGGATTGAGCAATAGGAGACACTGGGTGCCCCAGCTCTGATGCAGATGATTGAGAAATGGCCTATAATGACCTACAAGGTCTCCTCACAGGCAAAGCCACAGCTGACACACCAGCTTGCTCACACAGCCACGTCAGAGAAAGACCCTCGTCCTACAGAGCCGAGGCTTTATCGCTCCTTCCCCAATCAGACCCACAACCTTGCAGGGCCTGAGCCAGCCATGTCCATCACAGATCTCAAATGGCGAAAGACTCCAGAGTGGAAGCTGAGGCACCCACAGCTGCTTCCCCATAAGGGGTGCGTGAGTACCCTGGGGTGGCTCCAAGGGCTTTGCTGGTGCAGCTGCCAGGAAATGACAGAGCATACTGCTAAGCCCAGGCAGGAAAGGCAACCACAATGCTGAGTCGACTTTCAGCGCCACCATTTGGCTGTGGCTGGAGCCCTATGGCGCTAAGGCAACTGCAAGTCTCCATCCTGCCTTGAGAGAAGACGGGGTCTAGAGCAAATGTATGGAGAACTGTCATCTTTCCGGAACTGAGACCTAGAATATAAGAGTGAAAGAGGGTGCCCACCTTAAATACAACAGTAGAAGACTAGGGATATAGCTCAGTGGGAGAGCCCCTGCCTAGAATCCCCCAGTGAGGGGCTGGGGTGTGGCTCAGTGGGAGAGCACCTGCCTAGAGTCTCCTAGTGAGGGGCTGGGGTGTGGCTCAGTGGTAGAGCACCTGCCTAGAGTCTCCCAGTGAGGGGCTGGGGTGTGGCTCAGTGGTAGAGCACCTGCCTAGAGTCTCCCAGTGAGGGGCTGGGGTGTGTCTCAGTGGTAGAGCACCTGCCTAGAATCCCCCAGTGAGGGGCTGGGGTGTGGCTCAGTGATAGAGCACCTGCCTAGAATCCCCCAGTGAGGGGCTGGGGTGTGGCTCAGTGGGAGAGCACCTGCCTAGAATCCCCCAGTGAGGGGCTGGAGTGTGGCTCAGTAGAGCACTACCATGTGCCCCAGCCCTGCAAAAAGGTGATGATGAGGAAGGCACAAGTTGGGCTCTTTTTCTTATGACCTTCTTTTTCTCCAAGATTTATTTTTATTTATTTATTTATTATGTATACAATATTCTGTCTGTGTGTATGTCTGCAGGTCAGAAGAGGGCACCAGACCTCATTACAGATGGTTGTGAGCCACCATGTGGTTGCCGGGAATTGAACTCAGGACCTTTGGAAGAGCAGGCAATGCTCTTAATCACTGAGCCATCTCTCCAGCCCCCTCCAAGATTTATTTTTATTTAAGTGTATGTGAAGGGGGGCATGTTCATATACCCAGGACCGGAAGATGGCGTCAAATCCCCTGTGCTGGGAACTAAACTCAGATCCTCCTCAAGAACTGGAAGGTCTCTGCATCTCTGCAGCCCCCTGTGGTGTCCTTAGGTTAAACTGGATCCAGGAGACCACATGTGGTCCTCAGCTCTCCCCAAGGTCACAGCAGGAACAGGACAAGCAGTAAAGGACTGTAATGTAGCGTGTCACCAAGGCAAGACAGACCCTCACAGGTCCGTCACTCACAGTGCTGCTTTCAGAGGAAACAGCAGTGGCACAGCTGGCAGTACCATCTCAAAGGTGTCTTCGCTTGTCCCTCAATGAACATTTCAGATCTTTGGCTGTGTGCCAGGAAAGGCTCATGGGATAGCCGGGCAGACAGCCAGACCGAGCCATTGCAGCTTGGTGGTCAACCACAGAGGGCTGAGCTGAGCCCTGGGACCACATGTGCTCAGCCTAATGGTACTGGGGCTGGGAGGTGGGGGCTGCGGGTTCAAGGGGCAGCAGGTGGAGAGGGCTCTGAATGCCAGGCCAGAGAGTTTGGTTTGGAAGAGAAGGCAATCAGAAGGTCTGTGCCAATTAGAAATGGGAGCTGATGTCTAGGGATGTAGTTCAGTTGGTAAAGGGCTTTGCCTACCACAAACTAAGCCTTAGCACCATGTACACTGGATGTGGTGGCAGATGCCTGTAATCTCAGCACTCAGAACTGAAGTCAATCTCAATACTCGGAACCGGGGGAGGAAGAGCAGAAGTTCAGGGTTAACCTCAGCTACATAGTGAGTTTGAGGCCAGGCTGGAGCTACCTTAGATATATCACAGAAAGGGGAGAGTTGAGTGAGCAAGAGACAGCAAGAGTGAGAGGGAGGGAGGGAGGGAGGGAGGGAGGGAGGGAGAGAGAGAGAGAGAGAGAGAGAGAGAGAGAGAGAGAAGGAAGGGAGAGAAAGAATGATAAAGGCATGCTTGTAATTGAAACACTCAGGAGCCAAAAAGATCAAGGCCAGCCTGGGCTACTTATCTAGATGCTGTCTCAAAAAAAACAAATGAGGTTGCTGGAGAGATGCCAAGTGCTCAAGAGCACTGGTTGTTTTCCCAGAAGACCCAGGTTTGATTCCCAGCACCCCGCAATGTTAGCTCACAACCATGTGTAATTCCCATTCTGGAGGACCTGATGCCCTCTTCTGGTCTCCTCAGGCACTGCATGCACATGGTACATAGACATATACCAGGCAAAATACACATAAAATGAATTGACGTTTTTAAGAAGCGGGGGGGGGGCTCTGTCAGGGTGACACCAGCCTGAGATTCCAGCACTTGGTTGGGAAATGGAGACTAAAGAATCAGAAGTTCAAAGACATCCTTGGCCACACAGCAACTGGAGACCATGGGATACAGGAGACCCTAAGTTAAACAATCAAACAAAAAGAACTGTCTCCTGCAAAAAAGAAAACACAAATGACCAATAAATTTTTGGTGTTTTTTTGAGACAGGGTTTCTCTGTGTAGCTCTGGCTGTCCTGGAACTCACTCAGTAGATAAAACTTGCTGTGGAAGCGCCTTCTGCTCCTTCAGCCAATAGCCGCTGAAATATCAGAGCAGCAAGCACTTCTGTGGCTATTGGCTGAAGGAGCGGACGGTGCTCCCGCAGCAAAAACAGGCCTCAAATTGACAGAAATCCACCTGCTTCTGCCTCCTGAGTGCTGGAATTAAAAGCATGCTCCACCCCCATCAGACCCAATAACTATTTTTAAATGCAAATTCACACTAGCTTGAGATACTACCTCACTCCAGTCAGAATGACTACGATCAAAACTCTGACAGCAAATGTTAGAGAGGATGTGGAGAAAGAGGAACCCTTACTCACCGCTGACAAGGGTGCAAATTCATCAGCCATTGTGGAAATCAGTTTGGAGATGCCTCAGGAGATTAAAAATGGAACTACCATATGACCCAGCTATTTCACTCTTGGGCATGTCCCCAGAGAACCTCAGAGCTGTCCACAGAGACCCCTGCAACCCCATGCTCACTGTTGCTGTGTAGCAAAGAACGGAACCCAGCCAGGTGCTCATCAACAGGAGACTTTCTATGACCACCTGACGCACATGAAATGTGGGAATATGACTCATCTCTAAAAAAAATGGATGAATTTAGAGTGTATAATATTAAGTGAGGACACCCAAAACCGGAAAGAAAAAAAAGACATGCATGTCCTCCCTCATATATGTGTCCTAGCCTGTCATGGGTCCACATGAACAAGCACACGTGTGAGTAGAGAATAACACACAGTAAGGCGAATGAGAGAGTGGGATCAGGTAGAAAAGGGATGGGTCACCGAGGGAGGACTCATGAGCCATGAAAGAGGGCAGACAGTTAATCGCTCTTCTGGTTTTCATTCTGTTATGGGGTTTCTCGGGATTTTGTGTGTGCTGGATAAAGGCATTAAGGGTGGCCATTGGTGTCCAGTGTGCAGCTCCATGGCTTTGGAATGGCTCTTTTGTTTTGAGACAGTCAGTCTCACTGTGTAGCTCTGACTGGCCTGGAGCTCACAGAGATCAGCCTGCATCTGCCTCCATGATCTGGTGGTAGGTTAGCCACTACACCCAGCTGCAGAAGGGCTGTCCTAACTGCACAGAAGTTCAATGAGATGTGTAGACTTTGGGTCCGGGCCAGAATCTGTTTAGGCAGCTATGTTAACCAAGCTGCGTGATATATTTTATTTTCTAGCTCTTTACAATGAAGTGATTTTTATACATAAAAAAGCAAACAAATGAAAGGAAAAGAAAATCGGTGAGAGGTTATGAGGCTCTGGGGGAGGTAGTTATTGCTTAATGGTTCCTGGGCTCCTGCCTGGAGAGATGGAAGGGTTTTGGAATGGCCAGTGGGGACAGTTACACAACATCACGAATGTCATTAATGTCACTGGATGTACTGTCCTTCTCTGTCTCTGAGGACATATGCCTAGAACCCTGGTCAATGCCTGAAAAAACCTCCTGAACCTTGATATAGCACACTTTTCCTCTTCATACATATGATAAAGTTTAACTCACAAATCATGGATAATGAGGGCCGACAGGATGACTCAGTGGGTAAAGGTGCTTGCTGCCAAACCCAGCGACCTGAGTTCTACTCCTGGGACCCATATGATGAAGGGGAGAACTCACTCCTTTTATCCTTTGTCCTCTACAGATTTCCTGCGGCAAAAGGGCACCCTTCCCTCACACACAGATGCACACAAAGTAAATAAATTAAATGTAATAAAATTTTAATTAGGCACAATGAAAGATAAGCAGTAATTAATAATAAAAATAGAAAAGCTAGCATAATGCTATAACAAAAGTTACTCTCTCTGTCTCTCTCTGTGTCTGTCTCTGTCTGTCTGTCTGTCTCTCTCTCTCTCCCCAAGACCAGGTTAGCCTTAAACTCACAGAGATCCTCCTGACACGGTCTTTCAAATGCTGGGCCTGACTTGACTCTTCTCATGATTTCATTTTATTTATGTATGTGTGTACACATGGGTGCTTGTGTCTGTGTAAATGTATGTCTCTAAGCATCTTCAGGTGACAGCAGAGGCCAGAGGAGACTAACATAACAGACCACTTGGCGCTAGGGTTGTAAGAATGTGTGAGTCATGAGATGCACATGGCAGGATCTGAACTCAGGTCCTCGTGACTGAGCAGCAAGAGCTCTTAACTCCTGAGTCATCCTTACTGCACCCTTTTCTGTGACTAACGTGGAAAGTAGGAACCATTAGACACTGCAGCCCCACCTGCTGTGGAAAGGCTGAGGCAGGAAATCTCAGCGTCAGGGGTTTGGAAGGAGTTAAGGTCATCCTCAGCTACGTAGTGAGTTTGAGGCCAGCCTGAACTCGATGAGAACTGCTCTCAAATAAGCAAACAACAAAGGGCTAGTTGGGAACAAAGATAAGGGAGACAAAGGATTTTTTTCAACATTAATGATACAGTCAAGAAGATAGTTTAAAATGCACGCATTGGGCCAATCAGTACTCATGAGGCTAGACTAAAGGATCTCATGTTCCAGGCTAGCCTGAGCTATATATATATCAAGATCTTGTCTCAAAGAAGGCAGAAACGAAAATGGAGAGAAAAATACTTTACCATAACAAGTTACAGAGCCAATCAACAAGTGTAGGACTTACCAGGAAGGATCTAGGCTGATCTGGCATCCCCAGCAACCACCCCATTTGCTTTAGTACATAAGAGAGTGAAAGAAGGCAAAGGCTAGGCATGTATCTCAGCAGTAGAGCGCCTGCATGGAACCCCCAGTGAGGGTCTGGGGTATGTGTGGTTCAGTGGTAGAGCCCCTGCCTAGAATCCCCCAGTGAGGGGCTGGGGTGTGGTCAGTGGTAGAGCAGCTGCCTAGAATCCCCCAGTGAGGGGCTGGGGTGTGGTCAGTGGTAGAGCAGCTGCCTAGAATCCCCCAGTGAGGGGCTGGGGTGTGGCTCAGTGGTAGAGCACCTGCCTAGAATCCCCCAGTGAGGGGCTGGGGTGTAATCAGTGGTAGAGCATCTGCCTAGAATCCCCCAGGGAGCTGCTGTGGTTGTGACTTTCCTTAAGAGCCCTGCCTACCGTGTATAAGCCACTGCGCTCCATATCCAACGCCATACAACAGACAGATGAGCACTCGCAGCAGAAGAAGAAAGACTGTGGTCAGGCTGAGCTACTTCAGTATGGCAGGCAGAGCTCCTGTGCTGTGTTGGAGAGCAAGACACACTCCTGTAGCCAAGGAAGAGGACTGCTCTCTGTCGCGTGTCTGAGAAAGCCAAGGTCGCCGGCGAACTTCATAGGAAGAGCTGCATTAGAAGAGGCTCTCTTGAGAATTCTCTGTGGGTCCCATCACCAGAAGTTCCTCAGAAAGACCTAGCATGGTGTCCCTAAAGGATGGATGAAGTCAAGTGAGGAAGGGAGTCAGCTCTACTGTTTAGCAGGACCAAGGAAGCAATCGAGGTACCATCTCACACCTCCTCATGCACCCTCCTTTCTGCCCCTACTGCAGCCAGGAAGGAGAAGTGAAGAAAAGTCTTAGCCCTTGTAAAGTAAGTGGTTCCCCGGATACGCCCTGGCCACCGTGCTGGCCTCTACGATGCCCTTTGCAGATGGAGTTTAAAGATGGCAGGTCGAGAACCCTGACTTTTCCAGAAGGCAGAAAACCTCCCAGGGTTCTCCTTTCTTCCAGGAAGTCTACAGCCAACTCCCATACTAACCCTCCTCCTTAGAATTCCCTTCTTCTATCCCTCCTTCCCTCCCCCCTCTTTATCTCTCTGTCTCTCTGTCTCTCTCTCTGTCCCTGTCTCTCTCTCTTTCATCCACCCACACACTCAACGCATGTGTGTGTGTGCGCACACACACACACACACACACACACACCTCATCTCATTTTGACACAATGTCCCACGTTGCTTAGACTGACCTTTACCTCACTACATCTCTGGGGATGACCTTGAACTTGTGAGCTTCTGTTCTTCCTCCCCAGTGCCAGCCTTACAGGCCTGGCCCCTTGTGCAGATTTTCCATCTTCCTGTTCACCCTCCTGTTGCAGGTCTCCCTTCTGCCCTTATGTAAATAACAAACAGCCCGAATCTAAAAGGAGCTGTTTGTCTCCCCAGCAGGCAAATCTGTGGGTCCTGTGGACACTCTCAGAATGAGTCTGAACCGCAGGCGAACCCCAGCACTTAAGAGGCTGAGACAATAGTGTCCCGAGTTCCAGGCCAGCCTGAGCCACATTTGAAAAACAATGACAGAGGACACAAATTCCCCACATCTTGTTACATTGTGTCCACCTTGGGGTGTGGTCAACATGAAAGCCATCATCAGTTGGGGCTTCTCGACCTCCCAACCTCTCAACTATGAAGTCAAATGAACCCTTCTTCCTCCTCCTATCCTCTCTCTCTTTGCTATAGAGTGTCATATAGATTGGCCGTCAACTTCCTATGCTGCACAATGATCTTAAACTACTGATCCTTCTGCCAATGCATCCCAAGTGCTTGGATTATAGCTGCAAGCACATGTCTGGGGAGTTGAAACCAGGACCCTACGCATACTAGACCAGTACATTATCGGCTGAGCTACGTCTCCAGCCTCTTATTTATTTGGCTGGGTGTTTGTTTGTTTGGGGGTGGTTCTTGGGATTTTTGGTTTTGTTTTTGCTTTTTTAAGACAAGGTCTCACGATGTACCCTTAGCTGTCCTGGAACTCACTTTGGAGACCAGGCTGGCCTCAAACTCACAGAGCTATGCCTACCTCTACCTCTTCAGTGATGGAATTAAAGGCTTGTGCCATGTCACCTTGTGCAGCTTGCTTGCCTTTGAGAGGAGGTTTCACATAGCTGAGGCTGGTTTTGAACTGCTGATCTTCCTGTTTTGGTCTTTCCAGGGCTGGGATTATAATAACGTGCCACTCCTGACACTGTTCTTCATTTCTTTTCTTTTTCTTCGAGACAGGGTTTCCTAGTAGCTATGAAAACAGTCCTGGAACTCATTATGTAGACCAGGCTGGCCTTGAACTAACAGAGATCTGCCTGCCTCCTCTGCCTCCGGAGTGCTGGGATTAAAGGCGTGTGCCACTACCATTTGGCTCTTTTTTTTTTTAATTTTTAAAATTACATTTAATGTGCATGCGTGTGGGGGGGAGTGTCACTGCACTAGGAGACAACTTTTAGAAGTCCGGTCACTTCTCCCACAGTATGAAGCCTGGGATCAAGCTTAGTTTAACAGTTTTGGCACTAAGTCCTTTACCCATTAAACTCTCTTGCTGGCTCCTCCTTTCTTAAAGGTGTTCTTTGTTGTTGGTTTAGTTTGGTTTAGTATTTTGTTTTGTGAGACAGGGTCTCTCCATATAGCCTTGGCTCTCCTGGAATTCTCTCTGTAGACCAGGGTGGCTTTGAATTTAACAGAGATCCGCTTGCCTCTGTCTCCCAAGCGTTGTGATTAAAGGCGTGCGCCTCCACCGTCCAGCTTTTTTGCTTGTTTGTTTTTTAAGGGTGCTGTTTGAAAGGCTCCTACCAGCCAAAACTGCAACAATCTGGACTCCGATGGAATAATGACAGCCGTGGATGAAAACGTCAAATGTGCTAGAGTCTAATGAAACGAAAGCATTCAGACAGACCCCTAGGGACGCACTGCAAACCTCTGGGCCAGCATTGCTCAATGCTGTCCAAGACATCACAGTCAGAGAGAGGCTGAGAAACCATCGCAGCTAAGAAGACAAAAGGCTACGGCAATGAACTGCCAGGCGGTATCCTGATGTCACGTCAGGTCAGAATATGCCTGCCAGAGAGCAATAGAGGAGAGGGCACACGAGGTGGTTCGTCCACGTGGTTCACATATAAATCTATGATCTGAATCTTTATCAGGCACTAGGGTCTGTTTTGCCCATTCTCCTCCTGTTTTCTTTGCAGTGCTGGGAATGAAACCCAGGGCCTGGCATGTGGTATACAAGTGCTCTACCTCTGAGCCATGCTGCCAGCCCCATACCTGGGGACTTTAGGCAAGGGCTCTACCACTGAGCCACACCCCAGTTTCTCACTGGAGGGTTCTAGGGCTCTACCACTGAGCTACACCTGCCCCTACCGAAATCTATCCCCCAGTGAGGGGCTGGAGTGTAACTCAGTGGTAGAGCCCCTGCCTAGAATCGCCCAGTGAGGGGCTGGGGTGTGACTCAGTGGTAGAGCCCCTGCCTAGAATCCCCCAGTGAGGGGCTGGGGTGTGACTCAGTGGTAGAGTCCCTGCCTAGAATCGCCCAGTGAGGGGCTGGGGTGTGACTCAGTGGTAGAGCACCTGCCTAGAATCCCCCAGTGAGGGGCTGGGGTGTGGCTCAGTGGTAGAGCTCTTGAATAACAAGTGTTAGGTTCTGGATTCAACCCCTGGTACTAACAAAAATAAAAAAGAAATACACACAAAGAAACACACACACACACACACACACACACACACACACACACACACACACACGTGCCCTCATAGCTCCAACAATAGAACAGAGAAGATGCCCCACCCTGGCCCCATCTCCCAGTGCTCCAACAGCACGTAAACTTCTGCTTTCCGCAGTTTGCCCTATCCGGGGAGAGACCTGCATGAAGCTGAGACGGTTGGACAAGGGAACTGGGACTGCAGCACAGGTGACAGAGTGCTCGCCAGGCACGCACAGGGCCCCGTGCAGTCACAGGTAGGCACGGACCAGGCTGGTAGCTCATGCTTGCTGTCCCAGTACTTTGGCGGTAGAAGGCAAGAGGATTGGGAGTTCAAGGTCATCTTTGGCTACACAGGGTGTTCCAGAACAGCTTGAGCTATGTGAAGCCTTGGATCTAAAAATAAAAAAGCCCCCCTTCGGGGGGAGGGGCTAAGAAAGAGCCCACGTGTGAGACTCGGGCCCTCAGGCTTGGCGGCACGCACCTTTACTCTCTGTGCCTTTTGCTGGTCCAGAAAGCATTTTTTAAGTATCTACAGATGTTTTTGTCTGCATACATGTCCATCTGCATACCATGTGCATGCCTTGTACCTTCCAAGGCCAGAAGAGGAAGTCAGGGGGCTGGAAAGATGGCTCAGCAGTGTAAAGCATTGTCGCACAGGACCTGGGTTCAATTCCCAGCACCCACTTGATGGCTCACAAGTATCTGTCACTCCAATTCCAAGGCTTCCAACACCTTCTTCCGACCTCTTTTCAAACCATTATGCACACACATACATGTAGGAACAACATATTATGTTCACACATACATGTAGAAACAACACTCACACACTTTTTTTTAAAATAATTTTTTTTTGCTTAAGGAACCAGATCCCCTGGAGCTGGAGTTACAGTTGTGAGCTACCATGTGGTGCTGGGAACCATGATCTAACCACCATGAATCTCTACAGCCCAGTACCTAGTCAGTTTTAAATGCTTTTTCCTGCCGGGCAGTGGTGGCACACACCTTTAGTCCCAGCACTCAGGAGGCAGAGGCAGGCGGATCTCTGTGAGTCTGAGGCCAGCCTGGTCTACAGAGCAAGATCCAGGACAGCCAGGACTGTTATATAAAGAAACTTTGTCTCAGAAAACCAAAAAGAAAAAATTTTTCTTGCTGGGTGGTGGTGTTGCATGCCTTTAATCCCAGCAGAGGAAGGGGCAACAGTTGGATCTCTGAGTTTGAGGCCAGTCTGGTCTACAGAGTAACTTCTAGGACAGCCAGGACTACACAGAGCAACCCTGTTTCAAAAATACAAAAACAGAAACAAAACAAAAAGAATAAGACAAACCAACCACAACTTTTTCCATTGATTGTTCCAAAGCTACCTCTTCCGGTTTTGGTATCCAGCGCATATCTCACGTCTCTCTAGATGGCATGGCATATTCCCCACTCGGTAACAGCCATCACTGATACTTCTTATAGAACCTGTCATAGCTGGGCAGGCCCCAGAATGGAAAGCCCTGGAAGGGAGGGAGTGCCTGGAGACATAGGAACCTTGTAGTCAAGCACATGTGAACTGTTCATCGCCAGGCACCTCCACCATGAGCCTCCCTTCCAGGCCTGAATACGATTCCCTCTACTCCACAGCCTTTTGTTTTTGAGACAGGGTCTTTGTAGTCCATTCTGGTATGAAGCTCACTTTGTAGCTGAGGTTGGCCTTCAATTCCTGATCCCTCTGCCTCTACTTCCCAAGTGCTGGGATTACAAGTGTGCACCAACAGGCCTTGGTCTCCTGGGGTGTAGACCTTATGCCCTGGGATCCAGGTCTCTGTTTCCTGTCAGGAAGACAAAGCAGCATTGTGGTTGGATGTCCAGGGCCAGTGTGGCCTGGTGGCACTTTGTCACCCTCTGGTGGCAGTATGTGGTCTGGTTTCAAACCCTGTGGGGAGAATCAGAGGTGAAAAAAGGTGGGCTCACACCAAGGACCAGAATCTCAAATCTGGCTTCAGCCTTGAGGAGACACCTTGTAAGCAGACTGTCCCGCCTGCCTGTACTACGGACAGTACAGCACTACTCCTGTATTACAGCGCCTGCATAACAGGACCATTTGCAAGCCCCGGGCAAGGGCCTGAAGATTTAAACACACAAAGACACACAGACAGAGACACGGGTCATCCTTGAATTCCCCGAGAATACCCCCGTTATTGTGTTCCAGGGCAGCTTATATAGGGATGCTTAACTGATAGCCACGCCCCAGCCAAACCCACCAGAAACCCTCCCCTGCCATCGGGAACTCCTGAGGGTCTCTGCTCAGAGCAGCTGCAAGCATCACAAGTTGTTTACAAGAAATTCAGGATCTGGGGGCGCGCGGGGGGTGGGGGTTTCACAGCTCCCAACAACAAACCATCCAGGATCTCATCCCATCTGCCATGACGCCCGTCACAACTCAGGCCCTCAAAGATCATGGGGCAGACAACTGGATTTGAGTCTGTGTTACTCTGACCCAAGCAGCTTTCCCATGGACATTGGACGTTAGTCTTTGTACTATTCGATCCGAGCAGCATTAAAGAAGAGGAGGAGGAAGAGCTGGGTGGTGGCGCACGCGTGTAATTACAGCACTCGGGAGGCAGAAGCAGGCAGATCTTTGTGAGTTTGAGGCCAGCCTGGTCTACAAATCAAGTTCCAGGACAGTCAGGACTGTTACACAGAGAAACCCTGTCTCAAAAACCAAAACCACAACAAAAAAACAAAACAAAACAAAACAAAAAAAGAGCCCTAACAGCTGTGAAAACCACCAAGTGCACACCCCACATCCGTGGCTGAGCATCGGGATTAAGGCTGTTTTCAGTAAGAGAGTTCAGGAAGGATTGTCAAGGGGTTTGGGCTTCTGGATGGTGATTTGGGGAGAATTTAGGTAAGGGTACTTTTCTTAGGACTAGATATTATTAGGGAGTGGGGTCAATTCACTGATTATATTTTTTTTCTTTCTTTTTTTTTCTTTTCTTTTCTTTTTTTCCCCCCAAGATAGGGTTTCTCTGTGTAGCCTTGGCTGTCCTGGAACTCACTCTGTAGACCAGGCCAGCCTTGAATTCATAGAGATCCACCTGCCTCTACCTCACGAGTTCTGGGATTAGAGGGGTGCAACACCACCTGGCTGCTGATTACATTTGTTTAAAAGATTAAAAACATTCATTGGAGAAGAATTCGTGCATTCCTGTATACACCATAAATGCAAACATACACATATACAAATTTGGTTACTCTCAAAGTGACTGACAGAGTTAACAGGACTTTAGTGATGCTTACAAACTCAAAAACTTTACATCTATTACTTTGTAATTCAATTCTGACTAAAACTCCAAGACACATATATGAAGCTATATTAGGAAAATGCCAAACTAATCTCATAGCTTGTAGGTATTTATCAATTGAACCAAGTCTTTCCCTATGTGGAAACTGAATTAAGATATATACTTCACAGAACTAGACTGAGTAGTTTTAACTTCTTTTATTTTTATTTTTTTATTAAATCCTTCACATTTTAACTGTTTGGATAGGATGTGCTATACATTTTTCTCCATTCCCTTTTCACCCTCCTCCCTACCCTCTTAGCCTCCCCCTTGCCCTCCATGGTCCCAACTTACTCAGGAATTCTTGTCTCTTTTTCTTTTCCCTTCCTAGGCAAATCCATGTCTGTCTGTTTTAGGGTCCTCGTTGTTACCTAGATTCTCTGGGGTTGTGGGCTGTAGGCTGGTGGTCCTTTGCTTTATGGCTATTAATTACTTAAGAGTGAGTACATATTATTTTTGTCTTTCTGGGTCTGGGTTCCCTCACTCAGGATGGCTTTTTCTAGTACTGCCCATTTGCCTGCAAATTTCAAGATGACATTGTTTTTTACCACTGAGCATCCTTCAGATGAGGGGCAGCTAGGTTGTTTCTAGGCTCTGGCTACTATGAACATAGCTGAGCAAATGTCCTTGTGGTGTGAGTGTGCATTCTTTGATATATGCCAACAAGACAAAATGGCGGCCTACAGAATGGGAAAAGATCAGAGCCTGTTAGGGACCAGGAAGGAGCCAAGAAAGGTTTGTTCTATCTGCTTGATAAGATGCGTTTTGCTAGAAGGAGCCTAGAAGTCTGATCCATTTCAGGGGTTCCCATCCTTCCATCGGGAACCGAAGCTTCAGAGGAGCCCACAGTCCCCTTTCCTCCACTTCCCCTCCCCCACAGCAGAACACCACCCGGAACCTGATTACATTTTTAAATGATATTATTATTTACAGTACAGGGATTGGAACTGGACATTGGGACTTGTACATGCTAGACAAGCATGCTCACTATAAGTGATGCCCCTTTCCCACTCTGGTGGATTCTAGCCAAGCACTCTACCACTGAACTTGATGTGTAGAGATGGTTGGCCTTGAACTCATAGACATCTGCTTGCCTCTGTCACCTGAGTGCTGGGATTAAAAGTATCTGTCATCATGACCATTGTTCTTAATTTTTTGAGACAGAGTCTTGCTATGTAGCCCTGGCTGGCCTTGAATTATCTATCCTCCTGCCTCTGTCTTCTAAGTACTAAGACTACAGGTGTGTGCTACTGTCCTCGGCTGGATAGTTTGATTTGAGAGTTTTTTTTTTTTGTGGCACTGAGGAGTGTTAGGATATAGGCCTGCACCTTTAGACCTTAACCCATAGCCTGAGTCAGATATGCCTTCAGCAGCTTGCTCTGGGGTAGAGTTCAGAATCAGTCGGGACTGTGACTTGGCAGCTCCTAATTTATGGTACCTTGCTCCTCTGTGACTTTTGTCACGTTCACTGTCCTGAGCTAAAATAAATCACATGCTTCTAACCATTCTGCTGCTCCTGAAAGGTTATAGAGAAGGATCCTTCCTTTGTTCTGGGAATTTGGTCACTCCTCAGGGGGACTTGCTGGGAAAGATGACTCTCAATGTTATTTTCTAAAGAGATTCCTCTGCAGTCCTACACACACACACACACACACACACACACACACACACACACACACACACCTTTCTCTTATTCCCAGTTTTAGTGATGCTCCTCTCCAGGCTCCAAAGGGAACCTTCTCATTCCCTCTAAGGCTCCATCAGGTTCAGAGCTGCATACATTGTATCGATTCTGTCTAAGCCCTCGAGGCCCAGCCAGCTTTGAGGCCCTTTCATTATAATAGGCCTCTCGAAAGGACTTGTTTCAGTTTCCTTTAAAAACCAACTGTTGCTGTTATTGTCTCAGCTTTTATTATCTGGAGCTAATACAGTGC
Source organism: Myodes glareolus (assembly GCF_982192425.1). Lineage (NCBI taxonomy): Eukaryota > Metazoa > Chordata > Mammalia > Rodentia > Cricetidae > Myodes > Myodes glareolus. The sequence goes on from NC_142027.1 coordinate 110,226,968, forward strand.
CTCACATATGGCCCGTAAAACAATCTGCCCCTGGACAGCCCCAGTCGGGTCATTTTCCATTACCGTAAACGCTATGTAAAATTAGGTATGGACACCTTCCAGTGAAGACTTTGAAGTGAATTGCTGGCCAACTCCTAGACTGGAGTGACAGCTTCTTTATTCTAAGAGAAACTCATAGACTCAGCCTTGCCTGGTAGTGCTGTGCTTTCAGAATGGCCAAGGTGATCAGATCTGTCTCAGGAGTTAGGTTTTTGTGCTGTGTTATGAAAGAAGATTATAAGAAATGAGGCTAGACACAGAGGCTAATACTTCGAGCCCCAGAATTCTGGAGGCAAACATGGTTCTGGCAGGCCTTGCCCTTTGCCCCCATTCCCTCTGCCATACTAAAACCCATTAGATTACCTTCCTAAAGTTACCCACCAAGGTCTAGTCCCTTATTTGGCCTTTTCTTTCTCCTGAGAGTGACTATCTAAGTATTACAGTCCAGCAATCAGAAGTCCCCTTTGGCTCACCTAATTAACACGGCCAGTTAAAATTAAACACCTCATCCTAACACGGGTTTCCCTTTTTTCTTTATAAACCACCATTTGTCTATGGGCCACATCAGTCTCCCCTCTATCCAGAAACAGTCTTTTGTCGTTGCAGTGGCCCCCAAATACCCCTCTCCCCTTTCCTTTATTCCTTTTCCCCTTCTCCCCTTCTCCCCCTCTGTCTCCTGTCTTTGTTTCTTATTCCCTGCCCTCTGTCCCTCTGGGGCAAATATTATCTTCTTTGTGCCGAGAACTTGGTCTTGGGATGTCCTGTACCGGTTTCTACAAAGGCAAGAGGATTTTCAGAAGTTCAAGGCCAACCTGAGCTACCTATAAACACTATCTCACGAGAAGGGGGGGGGGAGAGATGTGAGGAGCTAAATCAAATAGCTCTCCAAGACAAGGTCAAGACAAGACAAGACAAGCAAAACCGGGAGGGAAGTGCTGAGAGCCACGAGAAGACAGCGCGAAGCCCTAGGGAACCTGAGAGGTCCCCTGAGGCCGGGCCACTCATCACGAAAGGCCGCCTCTTCCCCTAGAGAGGTGAGAGTCACGCAGCCTTGATTTGTTTTGAAACAGGAAATGAAATTACACTGCTATAATCAAAATTAAGCCACACTGGCTCCCCGCTCATGAATATTCAGCAAGCCGGCGAGGCTCTCAACACCGCCTCCTACCCCACTGTTGAGAAAGTGCGCACGCGCCGCCGGAGAACGTCCCAGGTCTGGGAGTGCGCGTGCGCAGCTGGCGCGCCCGTTTGTCGTCATCAAGACAAGCGGGCGACGGCGGGGCTTGCGAGGAAGTAGAAAGCTGCTATGGCGAGTCCTACAGCCGCCGCTGTGAGACCGCCCAGGCCCAAGAAAGAGCCGCAGACGCTCGTCATCCCCAAGAATGCGGCCGAGGAGCAGAAGCTCAAGCTGGAGCGGCTCATGAAGAATCCGGTGAGTCGGAGTGGTCTCTGCGGCCCGGCCGAGGCCCAGCCCCCTCGCCCCTCCAGGATCGGTAACTCTGCCCTCCGTACTCCCGGAGGAGGCCTGGCACGAGGAACGCTGCCCCGTCGAGAGTGAGTTTCGTGGCTGTCCTTGTCCTAGAGCGCAACTGCATGAAGGGCGAGGTTCAGTCCTCCATACCCCCCTTTTTTAGATTTTCTTTTTGAGGTACTGTGGAATTGCGCGTTTATTTACGCTCCAACTGCATCGACTCTGACGCATAGGCAGTCCTCAAGTTTGGGGCTCTCCTGCCTTGGGTCCCCAACTACTCCTGCACCGCTATTCCAGGTTGCTTCACAGCTCTTTCTGTTTTAATTTCGATAAGAATAAAAGCGGCAGAAGATGGGCATGATTGGGCGCACCTGTATAATCCCAGCACTCTGGTGGCCGACACGGAAGATTGCTACAAATTCCAGGCTAGCCTGGTCTACACCCTGAGTTTCAGGCTAGCTATATAGTGAGATCTATCTCAAGAACTAATAAAAAACCAAGAATCTATGCCTTAGGAAAAGTGTCCAACCTCTCTAAATAGCTCCCGTTATTGAAGAGGCATTGGCTAACAAATATGGAACACATCACTCTACCTTCCAACCCAACTTCAGAAAAACAGCTAACTGAGAAGGTCTCATATCTTCGCCAAGAAGAGGTGGGTTCTCTCCCTCAGTGACTTAGATTCTAGACGTCTGAAGTGTGGGAGAGTTTTTGCCCCTGTTAGACGCCATGGTTTACAAGATGAAGTAAGCTCAGGGCAGAAAATGAGCAGTCAACTCCAGGTTTGAGAAACATGCTCATCTGTGTTAGGTCCCAAGAGAGGTAACTTCTTCGGCAAGTGTATGCTTACAAATGCGTTTCTGTTTAACTGTTGCAGGACAAAGCAGTTCCAATTCCAGAGAAGATGAACGAGTGGGCTCCTCGGCCTCCTCCAGAGTTTGTCCGCGATGTCATGGGTACTGTCTTTTGTCTGTGTCGGGGTTGGGGGGTGATTTTTTTTTATGAGAAAGTAATTTTATTAAATTATAAAAGTTTCCATTTCCGCCCCTTCTCCCAACACCCTCCCACTCCCCCCACTCCCTCTCCTCCTCCCTCTCCATCCCTAAGAGCAGTCAGGGTTTCCTGCCCTGTGGGAAGTTCAAGTTCCTCCCCCCTCCCTCCAGGTCCAGGAAGGTGAGTATCCAAACAGACTGGATCCCCAAAATCCAGTATATGCAGAGGAAACAAGTCCCATTGTCATTGTCAATGGCTTTTCAGAAAGATTCCGGGCCAGCCACATTCAGAGAATCTGGTTGGATCACGTCCTCGTTCAGTCCTAGTCCAACTGGCCTTGGTGAACTCTCATTAGATCAGTCCCCTTGTATCAGTGGGTGATCGCATCCCTCGCAGTCCTGATTTACTTTTTCATTTTCTTCCTCCTTCTGCTCCTCATTTGGACCTTGGGGGGCTCAGTCTGGTGCTCCAATGTGGGTCTCCGTCTGTATCGCCATCCATCGTCGGATGAAGGTTCCCTCTGGTCTTGCCTTCTTTGCTCACGTTCTCTTTCCTTCTGCTTCTCGTTTGGACCTAGGGAGTTAAGTCCAGTGTTCAAATGTGGGTCTCCGTCTCCATCTCCATCCATCGCCAGATGAAGGATCTGGATGAAGGATGGGATTCGGGAGAGGGGGGGTGATTTTTAAGGGGATTTTGGAACACTATTGTTACTTGTCAACTAGATCTTTGGTAGGAAATTGTTTTTGTCTTTACGGTGAAGGAGTGCTGTGTTTTATGGTTTGGCACTAGATAACAGTTGCCCAGTGATTCTTTGGTATTTTTGTTTCTTGTGGTTAGACCATTTTATTCAAAGTCCTTAAAAAGTTGGTAAAGGCTGAAGAGGTCCACAAGGTCAGACAAACTAGTCAAGGAAAAGCTTCAGGTTTCCTTTGTGCTAAAGGTGCTTGCTTATTTTTTGAGATAGAGTCTCACTATGTAGCCCAGGCTGTGTTTGAACTCAGAAGCCTCATGCCTCCACCTCCTAAGGACTGGCAGGCATTACAGGCTTTCATCATTGTCCTAGAGTTTTTGTTGCTGTGATGAAACACAATGGCCATAAGCAAGCTGGGGAGAAAGGGGTTTGTTTGGCCTACACTTCCACATTGTAGTCCATCACTGAAGGAGTAAGCACAGGGACTCAGGTAGGGTTGGAACCTACCTCTGCTGATGCAGAGGCCATGGAGGGATACTGCTTACTGGGTTCACCTACCAGTATGGTTGCCCAGCTTGCTTTCTTATAGAACCCAAGACCACCAGCCCAGAGATCACACCACCCACAATGAGCTGAGCCTTCTTCCATTAATCACTAATGAAAAAATGCCCTACAACCAGATTTTATGGAGGCAATTTCTCAGTTAAGGTCCCCTCCTTTCAGATGACTAGCTTGTGTCAGGTTGACATAAAACTAGCCAGACAATGATCAGCCCTCTTCTGGCCTCTCCCGGCACCCACATGCACACACCAGCACCTAATATACACGTAAACAAAAGAACATAGTGGAACCAGAGTAAAGAGAAGGCTTGGCTTCTTCTCAGGTTTGTTGCTGACTTGTGAATGCTCCCTCCCTATTCCTCAGTTTACCTCAAGGCTAACTAGACATAGTTGTTTGTGTAGGTCTGATATGGCATTTTACCCAAATAAACAAGACATGGCTCCCCATCTCTCGTTGACCTATTTGTCTTCCCTCTGTCCCTCATGCTATCATGCTTAAACCATAAGTCTAAGATAAACTGTTTCTATATAGTTATTCATGTGTTTTTGTAGCCCCCTTTTCACGTGCAGTATCGGAAGCATTTTTCCAACTATTAGGGATCTGGCTGTCACTTGTGAAATCATGGAGGGACGCTGTGAGTCCTTCTGGATGGCCAGTTGTTGAGCCGCAGTCTGCTTCTCCTCTTACTGTCATATAGAAGTTTTGTGAACCAAGGGTTTGATGTGTAACTTAAGTTGACCCTGTTTCTGGGTCCTCCTGCCTCAGTGTCTGAGTACTAGATTACTGACGGTTGCCACCACTGCTTTTTTAGAGTAGGATTTCCAGTGACCTCATACAAGTCGTTAGTAATACCTATGATGTGCCACATCCTATCCTTGTTGGAAAACAAGTAGAAAGTCCCAATACATATAGTACTTTCAGTTTGAGTTCTTGTCCTTAGTCTCAGGGTTAAGTGCAGCTTATGTTGGTAAGTGGGTTCCTCCTCTCCTCTTCTCCCTTCCTCCCCTTTTATGGTCCTGAAAATTAAACTCAGGACCTGTGCCTGCCAGGCAAATGCTCTGCTGGTGTATTCTGTCCCTCGGCCTGGTTAACTGATTTTATCTACAGCTCTGGACTGTTCTGGCTCTAGGTTCCAGTGCCGGGGCTGGCAGTGGAGAGTTCCACGTTTATAGGCACCTACGGCGGAGAGAATACCAGCGGCAGGACTACATGGATGCCATGGCTGAGAAGGTTAGTGAGCCAAGGAATCCAGTGACTCTGGATCAGACTCGACAAGCTGTTCACACTAGGAGAGGGATGTGTAGGAGTCTTCCCTGTATATGAAAGGGCTCCAGAGTCCCCTTCCCGCCCTCCACAGGCCGTTTGTTATGTAACGGAACAGCAGGTCAGGGCTTCCACACCGTTGTCCTTCTTCCTCTCTTTCCTCTCCACTGGGCTGAGTGTCTCATACAGTTCATTGTGGTCGGTGTAGATTCAGTGTTGGATTCTCAGAGGATTACATTTCCTCATGGTAGGTGATAAATAATGTTATTTTAATAAGAGTTTAAGAATTGCTTTAGGCTAGGTAGTGGTGACACGATGCGTTTAATTCCAAAACTCAGGAGGCAGAGACTTTTGAGTTCGAGGCCAGCCTGGTCTACAGGGCTAGTTCTAGTACAACCAAGGCCATACAAAGAAACATTGACTTGAAAAATCAAAAAACAAAAAGTATTGCTTTAGAAACTGTGGTTTAAGAACCAATAAGTGCCAGGTGTGGTGGCACATGTAATCCCAGCCGAAGTAGAAGGATCTCTGTGAGTTCCAGGCCAATCAGGACTACAAAGTAGAAACCATCTCAAAACAAACAAATAAAAAATGAACCATTAGGAACTGGACAGAGTGGCATAGATTTATAGTCCCAGCTTCCAAGCTCAGGCTAGAGAATTTTTTGTTTTTTGTTTTTTATTTGTTTGTTTTCAAGACAGGGTTTCTCTGTAGCTTTGGAGCCTGTCCTAGAACTAGCTCTTGTGGACCAGGCTGGCCTCGAACTCAACTGAGATCCGCCTGCCTCTGCCTCCCGAGTGCTGGGATTAGAGGCGTGCGCCATCACCGCCCCCTGGTTGCTAGAGAATTTCTTGAGCGCAGTTCAGCGTCAGCCTAAGCAACGTAGTAAAACCTTGTCTCAAAACAATGAAATGACAGCTGGAGAGGATGTGTCAGTAAAATGTTTGTTTTTCAGGCACAAGTCCCCAAAACCCAGGTGTGGGGGCGAAAAAAAAAAGGCTAAGTGTGGTGGTGGGTGCTTGTCATCTCCTGCTCACTGAGGAGATGGAGTCAGGTAGTAGATCCTTGAGCGTTAATTACCAGCCCACCTAGCCTAACTGGGGATCCCCAGGTCTCAAAAACCAAGACAGATGATAACCTAGGAGGGACCCCTGAAGTTGACGTTGAGCTCTGAAGCCTTGTGCACACAGTACTCTTGAATGCACATGATCCTAAACACATTCTCATCTACATTTGTAAGCACACACAATCACAAAAACTGTTAAGCAGGTACTGTGGGTGTGGCTTGGTGGTAAAGTCTGGCCGGGCATGTATGAGGGCTTGGATTTAATTCTCAGTGCAGAGTCACAGAGTGAATCTGAGAGGGAGCAACATTAAGCCTTCTTGGTTTGCTTGGTTCTAGTATGTGTGGGTGTAGGTTTTATTGAGCTGCCTTCACCAGACCAGCTGGCACTTGAGCTTCAGGGATTCTGTCTGCACATCTTTAGCCTTAAGAGCACTGGAATTACAGGCGTCATGTCCACCTCTGTGGGTCCAAACTCATGTCCTTACACTTGCTTGGGGTTTGAAGAATTTTTGAGTTAGAGTGGACTAGGCAGTATCTAGCCCCACCCTCTAAGGTCCCAATGACAAACCAAAATTCTCCCCGGGGAACCAATGAGGTTTTAAGCTTACAGAGCATGGTGAGAGGTTACTGATGAGAGCGTGGTGTCAGGGTTCGGCCTCAATGGTATTCACATGGTCCAGAGAAGGGATATGTGGATTAGAAACACCAGGCAAACAGAACAGAGATACAAAAGAAATAGACAGAGACACAAAATAGAACCAGGAGGGCAATCCAGTGAATACTGAATTCACCCACATTTATTTTCTATATGCTTATTTACCCCAATCCAAAAAGAGTGGGAAGAAGACCAAAGATTGTTTTAATATGATGCAGACTAAACAGAGCAATTATATCTTCAGTACCTGGAGCATCAAGCAGTTATTCTGTTGTTTAGGCAGGACGTGCAGCCGTCACTCCTTAGGCCAAGCATCCTGTGGGCAGCCACCTCCTGGGTCAAACCTGGAGGAGCTGGAATAGGCCTGAACTCTCTGACCTTTAGTCAGGGTGGATGGTACCTACTTCTGTGGGCTCTGTTGCAGCAGAGAGGGAACCTCTTTTTTTTCTAGTCTTTCCCAGCTTATATACTCTAACTGTAATGGATTAAGTAAAAATGCTGCAGTTCCCGAATGACTGCAGTGGGCCACGAGGGGCAGCGAGTCCCATGAGGAGAGACAGACAGAGTCTCCCATGTTATTCTCATACATTCAAAGTCTCTCTCTCTCTCTTTCTTCTCCCTTTTCTCCCTCCCTTTCCTCCTCTTCTCCCCTTCCCTCTTGCTGGTTTCTCACCCCTTCCCCCTCTGTACTCCTTCTCTCTTGCTTTTCTGCCCTCCACCCCATTTGTTGTATGTGCCCATACCAGTTCTCCCCGTATTTTCGTCTTGGAGAGCTATGTATTAAGTGCCTATCCCGCCTGGGGCAGTCTTTTAATGTTAAAGTGGCCCAGGAGATCTGGGTAGTACCTGTGGCACCCCTAGTGGTTTGCCTGTGGAACTTAAACTCTTTTATACTCTTCTAAAGCCTGTCCAGCCCAGGGTAGGTCTGATCTGAGAGATGACGTTTTTGTTTTTCAGCAAAAACTGGACGCAGAGTTTCAGAAGAGGCTAGAAAAGAATAAGATTGCCGCAGAGGAGCAGACTGCAAAGCGCCGGAAAAAGCGGTAAGAGCTTTCTGATCATTGTGGCCTGCAGACGGGAGGTGGGAAAGTGGGTGCTGAATAGTGAGCCTGGGCCTTAGAGGCCAGAGTTCACTAGCAGCTGGGGTCAGGGTGAGGGCATGTGAGGGCTTGTGATCCCAGATACTACACAGCTACTACACAGGCCAGGGCAGGAGTTCAAGACCAACCCGAGCCAAAATCAAAAGGGTTGGTGACATGGCTCAGCAGGTACAGATGCTTGCTGCCAAACCTAAAGTTTAGGCCCTAGAACCTACATGGTGGTTCTTAAAAGTTATCCTCAAGCTGGGCATAGTGGCTCACACCTTTAACCCCTGCATTCCAGTGGCAGAGTACAGTGGATCTCTGAGTTTGAGAACAGACTGGTCCTCAGAGCAAGTGCCAGAACAGCCAGGGCTACACAGAGAGACCCTGTCTGAGTATGGGGGCACTAAAAACATAAAGTTGTCTTCTGACCTCCACGCATGTGCCAGTCACACACACATCATTCACAACACCCCATGCAAATGTATGACTAGACGGCTCTGTAAGCTTACAGCTCCTGCTCTTCCAGAGGTCTGGAGTTCAGCCTGTGATGTTGGGTAGCTCACAGCCACCTATGATTCTAACCCCAGAGGATCTGATGCCCTTTTCTGGCCTCCATAGACACTGCACTTACGTACATATACCCACACTCAGACACACATGAATTTTAATTTATATTATTATTATTGTTGTTGTTTTTGTTTTCAAGACAAGGTTTCTCTGTGTAACTCTGGCTGTCCTGGAACTCATTTTGTAGACCACGCTGGTCTCAGACTCACAGAGATCCACCTGCCGCTGCCTCTCAAATGCTGGAATTAAAGGTGTGCACCACCACCACTCAGTTAATAAAATGAATCTTTAAAAAAAATAAACCCTCTCTGGGTGGTGGCAGTACATACCTTTATTCCCAGTACTCAAGAGACAGAAATAGGCAGATCTCTGAGTTCAAGGGTAGCCTGGTCTACAGAATGAGCTCCAGGGACAGCCAGCAATACACAGAGAAATCCTTTGTCTCTAAAAACAAAAACAGAGAGAGAGAGAGAGAGAGAGAGAAACCCTCAAAACAGGTAACAGAAAGTTGACTTGTGTAACCTCCAGGGGTTCTGGGCAGGCCAGCCCTGAGATAGCAGTACTAAGAGGAATGGTTTCTTACAAGACCTTGAAAACCACACGTCCCTCATGGTCCTTCAGCCTGTTACAGATCTCCCAAAGATACAGTCGGAACTTTGGTGACTATGTGGGTTTCCATGTCTCCCAACATTTCTGCATTTTGTTTGCCTTTTGAGATAGTCTTGCTGTGTAGCTTAGGCTGGCTTCAACACTGATCCCCTGCCTCAGTTTCCTTTCTACATTTGAACATTGTATTTTTGAGACTCTTTTAATCAAACTTCCCATGTGACTTTTTTTTGGGGGGGGGAGGGCAGTCAGTTTTTTGTTTTTATTTTTTTGGTTTTGAGATGGTTTCACTATGTACCCCAGGCCAGCCTTGAACTCTTGGTTTTTCTGCTTGGCCCCACCAAAATTCTAGGACTACAGATACAAGCCACCACAGTCAGCCTACTCCTCAGAGTTTGATCTCGACTTACTTCAGTGAAAACAATTGACAGTGACAGGCTAGCAGAATCAGGTTTTTTTAAAGGGCACGTGTGTCTGTGTGGGTTTGTGCATGTAAACACAAGTGCTCATGGGCCGGAAGAGAAGCTGGAGTTGCGGGCAGTCATGAGTTGCCTGACACGGATGCTGGAAGCTGAGCTCCAGTCCTAGCTGCCGAGCCGTCTCCAGTGTGACTGACATTTGCACTGCTGTAGAGATAGCTTCAGCACAGGCCTTTCCAAAGCCCACCAAAGTAACCGCCATGTGTGTCTTCCATGTGTAGCCAGAAGTTAAAAGAGAAGAAGTTAATGGCAAAGAAGATGAAGCGTGAGCAGAAGAAGCAGAAGGAAGGTGAGCTGTGTCCACATTTCCCTCAGTGCCCGTCACCATCGCTGATGGCAGTGGCCGCTAAACTGTGAAGACTCGTGGTTAGCTGTGTGTGTGATGTCAGAAAGCCATATGACTAAGCCAGGCATAGTGGCACACCCCTTTAATCCCAGCACTCAGGAGCCAGAGGCAGGCAGATCTTTATGAGTTCGAGGCCAGCCTGGTCTACTTAATGAATTCCAAGACAGCCAGGGCTCTGTAGAAAGACCCTGTCTCAAAAACCTAAAAGAAAGAAAGAAAGCTAGACTGACTTAAGCAAAAGGAAAGCTCACAGTAGGATGCTGGGGCAACTCACTGGGTTCCTGGTTGCCAGGGTCACCCCGCTCTGTCCCTGTCCTCACACTGCCTTGCTCCTCAGGTACCTCCAGCTGTCCACCAGCTGTCTTCCAGTGGTTCTCCATCTTGCTCATTTTTTTTTTTCCCCAGGAGGAAAGATTGAAGGACTGTCTCAGCATTTGGAAGCCTTTTGTTTTGTAGTTATGTACACACACACACACACACATCTATGTGTACATGTGTGCACATGGAAGCCAGAGACCAATGTCAGGTTCCTCTTCAGTTGCTCTTCACCTGAATTGATGTGACACAGTCTCACTAAAGCTGGAGTTCACTGATTTCACTGGGCTGGCTGCCTGACAAGCCCAGGGATCGTCCTTTCTGTCTCCCTAGAGCTGGGATTTCAAACACAGTCTGACATGCCTACCCTTTCCATTGGTGCTGGGTCCAGACTCGGGTCCTCATGCTAGCAAGGCAGGCACTTGTACTGCCTGACCCTTCGCCTAGTCCTCATTGGTTAGTTTTTGACACAGGGTTCATGTAGCCAGCCTGGCCCAGTCTCCCATGTAGCCAAGACTGATTCTGAACTGAGACTCCTGGTTCCTCCCCTTCTACCATGTGAGTCCAGGGATCAGACTGAGGTCATCCGACTTGACAGCAAGAGCCTTCACAATGGAGCCTTCTTACCAGCACTCTCTCTTGTGGTTTGGGTTTATTATTTGTTACTTTGTTTTGCTTGAGCAGCATCTCATGTAGCTCAGGCTGGTCTTGCAGTCTGACCCTCCTTACCTTTGCCTCCCAAGTTCTGTGATTACAGACCTGTCCTGTTTTGTGCAGCTTATGATTTTTAATTCCCTGCATTTCATAGATGTTCAGCTGCTGTTCTAGAGATTCCTGTGTGGCTGCTTTTACGGTCTACTTAGTGTCTTAAACAGGGCCTGGGAATGCCCCGCTGTAGGTGTTCCTTCACGCTTGCATGTTTTTTTTGTCAAACTGGGTAGGGAAAAAAAACTCAACTTCTTCTTCTGTTCATTTGGATAGTTCCTAATCATCCACCCACAGGTTGTCTTCCCCCGTGATGCCTCCCTTTTGTGGTTGATCCTGTCTTGTGAATTTTGTCTCAGTGACGTGGTAATAGGGAAGTTGTAAAAGCTCCCATTAGATTGTGATTCATGTTTTCCATTTCTATGATGCAGTTTTACCATCCCATTCATTTTTTTTTTTTAATTTTTGTTTTGTTATTTTTTTAGGCAGGGCCTCTATGTAGTCCTGACTTTCCCGGAAGTCATTGTATAGACCAGGCTGGCTTTCAGCTCACAGAGATAGATAGATCCACCTGAGTGCTAGGATTAAAGGAGTGTGCCAGTGCCACCATGCCTGACTGCCTTCCCGTTCATTTCAGGACTCGGCCACTCGTACTCTGGAAATAGTTTAAACCAGGTGCTGTCTTGGTTTGCTTTCTACAGTTGCATGAACACCATGAGCAGCGGCAGCTCGGGTTTACTCCATTGTGTGGGCGTCAGAGCTGACGCAGGGGTCGTGGAGGAGCCCTTCTTCCTGGCTGGCTCTCCGTGATTGCTCAGCCTGCTTTCTTACAGAACCCAGGACTGCTTGCCCAGGGGTGACACTGCCCACAGTGGGCTCCGCCCTTCCACATCAATCGTTAATCAAGAAAATACCCTCCAGATTTGACTGTGGGCCAATTTAATTAAGGCATTTTCTCATTTGAAGTTCCCTCTTCCTAGATGACTCTGACTTGTGTCAAGATGACAAAAACACTAGTCTACGTAGTTGCTCACTTCCACTGCCTGGTCTGTCTGGGCCTGGTCTTTCGTTGATTTTCTTGTACCAGTTGAGCTTCCTGCCTCTTGAGAAGCCAAGTCATTTTCTGGTGTATCCTGAGCTTTCGAATGCCATAATGGCATCTCTGTAAACGGGAAGGTTCTGTCCTGCCCGGTTCCGCAGTTATTCAGCCCCAGATCATCACATTTCTCAAGGCTATGGTCTTGCTTCTATCTCTAGTACGTCAGTAACTTGGCTATGTTTAGCAAACAGGTTCTGGCCCTCCCATGCATTGAGGTTCTTAGAGAATCTTCCTTGTGTTCTCCAGGTATGATCCAAGAGTGCCATCCAGTGGCCAATCTTGGTTAGTTTTTTGAAGTTCAGTGGCTAAGATAAAGGATCTCACTGTTAAACCTGCGCAGTCATGGTAGAGCATGCATACTGAGGTCTATCCTTTTGGTAAAACTGAAGTGCCAAGGAGATACAAGTCTGGCTGTTATAGTTGTTGTAGTGGTGGTGTGTTGTTGTTACTGCTGTTGCTGTGTGAGCTAGTCAGGGTCTTGCTTTGAACCTAGTGGGCCTGACCTGTATAGCACATGCTACTTTGTTTTTATTTATTCTGGTGTGTGTATGTGTGTGTGGTGTGTGTATTCACGGGCCCCACACAGTGGTCAGAAGGAGCTGATTTTTGCCTGTCAAACTTTGCCCTATACAGCATCAAGGCCAGTGTGGACTACAGCAAGATCCGGATATACACACAGACAAAAGGAGGGAAACTCCGCTGTGTGAGGTTCTCAGAGCACCACATTTAGAGCACAATGGTGGTTGCACGGATTTGGAGGCCGACCGTGGGAAGTTGTTAATGGTTCTCTGTAGTGTGGACATGGTTGTGGTGATAGGACAGTATTAAAGCGCTTAGGTGAGACGTGGTGGCGCACACACCATTAGCCTGAGCACTCAGGAGACAAAGGCAAGCCCACCTCTGTGAGTTCAAGGACAGCCTGGTCTATGTGGTAGATTTTGGGCCAGCCAGAGGTACATAGTGAGACTTTGCCTCAGTGGGGGATGGTGAGCCAGCATATCTCTCCAGCTAGAGCTACATAGAAAGACCTTGTCTGTAACAAAAAAAAAAAAAAAGCCATGCTTGGATTGGGGGTGCACCGAGTTGGTTAGTGCTTACCTGGTTTCCATCCCAGCACTGCACAAAAACTCGGCTTGGTTTTGGGCATCTCTGACCCCTCGCTCAGGAGGTAGAAGCAGGAGACTCAGAAGCTCTAGGGCTTCCCAGCTGGATTGAACAAGTGTTATCATTGGTATGGTGTGTGGCCCGCCCGTGCATATCAGGAACATATCTGCTTGTGTGCACTTTGTGTTGAACAGCATAGAAATGGTCTGGGGACATGAGCAGTGGCCTCCATGCCTTTCTCCTCACTTTGTCCGACTATTTCCTCATTTCTCATTTTGTGAAAGAGTGAGATTTTCTAGTTGCCTGGTTGAAGTGAATAGAATTTAATGTAGTGTGCCAGCTGTGCCACAAGGTGGCCCCAGCACACCATGAGGCTCCTGCTGGGTTGGCAGCAGGAAGGGCAGCTGCCTAAGGTTGCGGTCTGTGCTGTGTAGTAGCTCAGTCATCGCCCTGCGGTGTGGGCCTTGTGTCTGAGTGAGAGCAGCTGGTTGCCCGTGAGCCAGTTTGGGTCCTTCGGAGCCCCTGAGCTCTTCAGTGATGTGTCCTGACCAGGGTTTCCTTTCCCCACCACACTGCCCTTCAAGAGAATCTGAAGTGACCTTAAGGCCCCTGTTACTGGACACAACTAGAGCTCTTTCCCAGCCTCGGTGCTGGCTACAGTTTGGGTGGTGGGGGCAGGGGGTTTCTCTTTGTCTGGAGGGCTCATCCACTGCCTAGTACATCAGAAGCAGCTGCTTCCTCCTGATCATTGCATTAAAAGTATCTCCTGGCACTGCCAGATGTCCCCTAATCAGCAGGGCACAGCATTCCCTTTGAGTTAGAGATATTCACTAGAGGCACTCTGTCCAAATGGCACCTAGTGTGTGCTTTGGATCAGCCTACAGAGCCACAGACTTGTGTAATGGACTGGAAAGCTGCCTGGTTCTTTGTGTCCTTTGATCATGAAGCCATTGTATTTCCTGCTTGAGAATCTTAGGGTACATTGAAAAGGACAAAGTGAAAAATGATAGTGACTGTAATCCTTACTAAAACAATAGCTTACGTTAGTGGGTTTTTTTCCCACTTTCAGTTTTTCATACATGAGTCCTGTTCGTGTTAACGCCAGGCTGTGCTAATGTTACCACAGAACTTTGTATCATGGGCAGTTTCCCATGGCCTTGCAGTTCCATAGTACTAGGCTTGGGGTGGAGGTTTTTGTTTTGTTTTCTCCCCCCCATTTGGGGAAAAGAAACCCAAAACCCTGTCGTCTTCAGTTTCACCCAGTGGTATGTCTGTAAGCGGAATAAAATCTCCAAATAGAGCCGGACAGTGGTGACGCACACCTTTAATCCCAGCACTCAGAGGCAGAGGTAGGTAGATCTTGAATTGGAGGCCAGCCTGGTCTACAGAGAGTTCCAGGACAGCCAGAACTGTTACACAGAGAAACCCTGTCTTGAAAAACAAAAAATGAAAAACAAAACAAAACAAAAAATCTCCAAATGATGGGCAGAGTGCTGATCAACAAGCCTGCAGACCTGAGTTCAGTCCTCAGGGCCTTCATGGAAGAAGAAATGACTCCCTCAGGTTGTCCTCCGACGCTCACACATGTGTCATAGCACACATGCCCACACATGCCTAAATATCATTTAAAAGTTAAGTGCAATGATAAATCTTTGCCTCCTGGATTTTAAAGTACTGTGAGCAATAGTTGGAGAGTAACGGAAGGTGTGGCAGGCAGACAGTTCGGGGTGTGTGACTTGTCGGGGTCGCCCTACGGCTGCGCTCGTTACCCAGGAGCCACGTCGTAGAGGAGAGAGCTGCTCCTGACTTGCACGTGTTGGCACACACACCCGCACACACACCCGCACACATGCATATTAGATAAGTTAATTTTAAAAAAGAGTAATGGAAGAATATAGTTAAAAAGGAAATATCGGTCTAAGCTTGGTACTGTAATTCCAGTACTTGGGAAGCTGAGGCAGGATGCTTGCCTGGAGTTTGTGGAGAGTGTAGATGTTAAAAGATCAGTCTCAAAGTTTGGATTTGTTTAAATCCCAAATGTCAAAATGCCCTCCTCCAAAAAGGTTACCATTCCTTCTTTGTGTTTGGGGGGAGGAATTTTGTTTTCTAGACAGGGTAGTCTGTGGGGGTTTGAATGTAAGTGTCTCCTATATATAGGCTCATAGATGTGGATGCGTAGTCACCAGCAGGTGCTGCTGACAAAGGCTTAGGAAGTGTGGCCTTGTTGGGGTAGGTGTGTGCTGGGGATGGCTTTGAGGTTTCAAAAGTCCAAGCCAGGCCCAGTATCTAACTCTCTGCCTACTGCCAAAGGATACGGGTGGAAATCCTGCTTCTACTGCACCATCCCTGCCTGCGTGCTTGCATGCTCCCTGCTATAGTAGTAATGGACCAAGGCCCTGGAACTGTAGGCAAGCCCCTGCTAAATGCTTTCCTTTATAAGAGTTGCCTTGAACATGGTGTCTCTCCATAGGAACCAAACACTAGTGAAGATGGGGTCTCACTTCGGAGCCCTGCTGACCAGCTCACAGTGCTCTGCCTGCCTCTGGTTCCTAGTAGATTAGTCCTCGGGATTAAATGCACACGTAACCGTGTTCTGTTTTCTTTTTTGTTTTTGTTTTTGTTTTTGTATCCGTCTCCTCTGTAGCTTTGGAGCCTGTCCTGGAACTTCCTCTTGTAGGCCAGGCTAGTCTCAAACTCACAGAGATCTGCCTTCCTTTGCTCCCCCCGCCCCCAGTGCTGGAATTAAAGACATGCGCCACCACCGCCCAGCCTCTCTCTCTCTCTCTCTCTCTCTCTCTCTCTCTCTCTTTCTCTCTTTCTTTTTTTTTAAGATTTATTTATTTGTTTGTTTATTTATTTATTTATTATGTGTACAGTATTCTCAGTATTTTGTCTGCATGTATGCCTGCAGGCCAGAAGAGGGCACCAGATCTCATTGCAGATGGTTGTGAGCCACCATGTAGTTGCTGAGAATTGAACTCAGGACCTTTGGAAGAGCAGGCAGTGCCCTTAACTGCTGAGCCATCTTTCCAGCCCCCTCTGTTTTCTTTAGTTAGTATTTCAGACTGGTTTCAGATTCGCTGGATAGCTGAGACGGTTTTGAGCTTATGATCCTTTTGCCTCCACCTCCCAGTATGTGCTGTCAGACCCAGGGGTTTGTACATATATGTCATTTTAGGGTTTATTTGCTTGGGTACTCGCCCGGTATTTTTTAAGATTCATTTTTAATTATGTATATATGTGGGGAGGGTAGGTAATTGTGTAGGTGTGGGCTTATGGTGTAGGTGCCCCACAGATGCCAGAGGAGGGCATCCATTTCCCTGGAGCTAGAGACAGTTGTAAGCCACCTGGTGTGGGTGCTCGTAACAAGCTTTCAAATGTAGTTGGACTTTCTTTTGTAGAACTACCAGCTCCCCAGTAACTATACAGAGACTTAATAGTAACTATGAAAGGTTGACCTTAGCTTGGGCTTTTTCTCAACTAGCTCTTATAACTTAAATTAAGCTGTCTCTGTTAATCTACATGCTGCCACGTGGCTTGATTATCTCTGCTCTGTACTGTATATATGTCCAACTTCTTCAGTCTCCTGGCATCCCCACCTCTCTTCTTCCCAGATCCCCTACCACCACCAGAAATCCGGCTTATTCTCTCCTGCCTAGCTGTTGGCCATTCAGCTCTTTATTAAACTAATCACAGTAACACATCTTCACACAGTGTAAACGAATATTCCGCATCAGGTGCTGGGCACTGAATTCAGACCATTTGGAAGAGTAGTAAATGCTCTTAGCTGCTGAATCATCTCTCTGGTCCCTCCAGCCTTCTTTTCTGTTTGTTTTGTTTTTTGAGACAGGTTTATTTTATTTTATTTTATTTTGTAGCCCTGGCTGTCCTGGAACTCACTCCGTAGACCTCTGCCTCCCGAGTGCTAGGATTAAAGGCATGCACCACCACCACCACCCAGCTTTTCAGCTTTCTCTAAATATGCTTTGTTTTATGTGTTGCTAGGCTTGAACCCAGGGACTTGTGCATACCAATCAAGTACTCTGAGCTGCACCTACAGCCTCTAGAATGGTTTTAGAGTCACTGAAAGTTAGGATGATGATATAGAGTGCTCGTGTACCCCGTTTCCCCTGTTTAACACCCTGGTCTCCCTACTGTTGGTAGCTAGTTTTCCTCCTTTCTTCAGGGTCCTCGCCTTTTATTCCCTCCCTTCTTCCCGTTGAGAATTCAGCACAGAGCCCCACATCGTGTTCAGTCATCATGTGGCCTTGGGCTCCATTGACTGAGAGTTTCTCAGACTTTACTTGGCTTGGCGTCTGTATGACATCTCTCCGTTAGGATTTGACTGGTGTTCTTTATGTGATTGAACCGGAGCTGCGGGACGGTGTGGACGACTGACATGGCTCACTGCTGCTTTTCAGTGTCGTGGCAGTGGTTGTTGGGGTTTTGTTTGTTCTTGTGGTGCTGGGAATGGGAGTCATGGCCTCTCATGCTAGGCAAGCCCTGCACCTGGAGCCACGTCCCAGCTTACAGCTGTTAATGTTGCTGTTGGCCACGCCACAGAGGTAGTGTTTATCAGGTTTTCCCACTCTAAATTTGCTGCTCTTCCCCCGAATAATTCACTTTTTGGAAGGAAATTACCACGTGCAGCCCATACCTAAGGATTGAGGTCCAGTCAGGACCCTCCAGGCTGAAGGCAGAGATCTGCAGATATCCACTTAGGGAGATGGTCGCTGTCTACATAAGTGTTTGTCTGTGAGGACAAACCTGTGTGTGTGATCCGGTCTTTTTGTGCCTTGTTGCTGGGACCGTCTGTTGTCCTGGTGATGAGGTCCCATCATCACGTGCCTCCCTATCACAAGTTTTCAGCACTTCCTTGCTTTCTAGTACTGTAAAGTACTCCAGGCTCATCTTGAGGATTTCCTGCTCTTAACCCTCGGGTGTTGCTCCAAGACATCTGCTTTCTTTTGTTGGCTTAGTGTCAGAAAGGAAGATCATGGGGGTGGGGCTGGAAGGAGTCATTCATCTTTGCCTGGTAGACAAAGCAGTGGAGGGCAGTTCTGCTCTGCAAGTGTCCTAGGCTCTGTGCCCATTGGTGCCTGTGACATCGCCAAGTGACGCTGTCTGGTGGCCCTCCATCACACATGTAGTCCGTCAGTGGATAGACATCACTATGCAGCATGAGGGGGAGGGGGTCCAGAGCAATGCCTGAACACGACCATCTGTCCACAGTAAGTTAATCCTGAGATCCAACGTGCCCAGCTTTTCTCCATCATCAGCAGTCATTCCAGCTTTGTCCACCTTCCTATGCCTTGTTCGTCACCCTTGTTCACCTCTGGCACACGTTATACTGGTGGAGATTTACTGCTTCCCTGTAGGGCACAGAGGCCTCGTGCCTGGAACTGTAGACTCCACTTGTTTCCAACGGTGCTCCTCAGCACCACCCCACCCTCCACAGAGATGCATTTATAAGTTAGTTGGACTCTGCATTCCATCCTAACCCCTGACCTAAGTGACTTTAAAGATGTATTTTTTAATTTACATATATCTATAGTTATGTATATGCAAGTATGTTTAGCTCCCATAAAGGCCAAGGGAAACCATCAGATTTACTGGATTCGGAGTTAATTTTTTTCTTTTTTAGAGTTTTCAATTTTGTGTGTGTTTTGCCTTTGTTTATATATGTGTATCACATGTGTGCCTGGTGCCTGCAGAGGTCTAAAGAGTGTGTCAGGTCCCCTGGAACTAGAGTTACAAATGGTTATGACCCACCATGTGAGTGCTGGAAACCCAACCTCCATTCTCTGCAACAGCATCCAGTGCTTTGAACAATACCCTCTCTCCAGTGCGTAGTATTGTGAGTCTGCCAGAAAATATCCAAAGTAGTTTCGCTGCCTGAAAAGTCCCTGGTGAGTCAGCTGGGGCCCCTGTGCTGAGGACCTCCCCCGCCTCTTTGCAGCCAGCTCCCGCCCACTCCCCTGCTCTCAGGACAGGAGGGGGGGCTGGCGACAAGATGTCTCTGTGCTGTTTTCTGGGCCAGCTTAGCTGTGCCACAGTGCTAAAGCAGTATTAGAATATGCTGGATGCTTAAGAGCTACCCATAGGGCAACAGGGGAGGGGTCCCTGAACAGTATTTGAGGAGAGCCAGAAGACTGGCATGGCTGTTGTGGGCACAGCCCCTTGTTTCAGTGGGCTTTTGTTTGTATTGGTTTTGAAGATCCTCTTGCCATCTTCATTGAGAACTGAGGCTCAGGCAGGGGAGTTTGGTAGCTCAATGGGAGATGTGAAACACCTGGGTATCTTTCAGAGTACCCTATTTTGGTGGTGATGTAGACAGTGGGGGCCATACACTCAGCAAGCCTGACTTGGGGGTGTCAGGTTCAAGTGTGTACAGCCAGATCTTTTTGGTGAGGCTGAGGTGCCGCTCTCAGAGCAATGCAGATTGCTTTTGTGTAGACCTTCCAAACAGTGGCCACTTCTGACTTCCAGCTGTTTCTGCCTGGGAACAAGTATACCCTCAGCTGCTCTCTTCCTCTTTTTGAGACAGGGTTTGCTACCCAGGCTAACCTCAAGCTCACTATGTAGCTGAGGATATCCTTGAACTTTTTATCGTCTGCCTCCATGTTTGAAGTGCTGGAGTTAGAAGTGCAGCTTCTATGCCAAGACGTTCCCTTACTTAACCCCGCATCCGTCAGATCTGTCTGCTCATGGTCTGAATGTTGTGTTGGTACAGAACCCAGTCAGTGCCAAGAACAGCGTGCCAGCAGCTCTGAGGAGACATCTGGGACAGAGGAGGAGGAGGAAGAGCCCAGCGACATCATGGGGCGATGAGGACGTGAGCCCAGCTCATTCTCTGACGAGCCTCAGAAAGGAAAGAGGTTGTGGCCCATCTGCCAGACTGGCAGTGTTGGGAGAAGGCAGGAGCCTCCTGCACCCCTTCTTGTCCAGGGAGCAGAGGGACCATTCCCTAGACGTTTGAAGATTGCCTGCTGTGTCCTGCCCTGCTCTTGCTGAAGGGGATGCTTCACCTTCCCCCTGGTGCCTGTTTCTTTCTACTTGAACAGTGATGAGCTCTGGGCTGGTTTCTGTGAAGGGAATATTTATTTAGTAAAGAGCAGAAAACCTATAGGTTTTGTCCACGTGTTCGAGATGTTACTTACCAGAGCCTCCGAGAAGCTGAAGTGACACAGAGACTGGATCTTGAGATTTGGCGGGTCCTCTTTTGCAGGCTCCCTTCCACACCTCCCTTTGGGTGCCCAGCCCTGTCCCTAATGGAACAGCAGACTTCAGCACTGAAGAACTGTGCCCGCCCAGCAGCTCCCAGAACGTGCATGAGCTGACCAGGGCCCTCGGTAGGAGGCTGGGCAGAAGGAGAGAAACTCCAGGAAGACAACAGGTAATGAAAGAAAGCAGAGGTCACCAGAGAGACATGGGAGACGGGACAGGTACTGACCACAGCCTTCCTCCCACCCTTAACTCAGGAGATCTAAACCAGAGGGACTGGAGAGGGGGAGCTCTTCGGGATGGAAAGGCCTCCCTCCTGTCAGTCCTCCCACTGAGTGTGCTTGAGTGACTGTGGTCCAGACCTGCTGTGTGTACGGGTCCAGAGTGCACCCAACACCATGCCAGGGAGGAGGGAGGTGACCCGGGACCACCTTGGTCATCAGAGCCATTATCAGGCCAGTGGAGTGATGGGCAGTTTCTAGTAGAGCGAGGCTCTGTGTCTGGAGTGTCTCCAGTTCCCCAGTGTGCCATGTGCCTGCTGTGGATGTTAGTAGCACGTTGAGTGAAAGGGAAACTAAGAGCGTCTTCTACTTTTGATTTTTGTTGCTGTTCTTTGATAGCTCATACATGTTTGCAATGTACTTTGTTCATGTTTACTCCATTCTCTTAGCCTACCCCACCGGGTCCTTTTCCCCAGCAGACTCGACTCCCCTCCTGCTGTTATGTCGTTTTTGGCATGGCACGCTTTAAGGTTGCCTGAATGAGCTTGGGTGGTCGGTTATTTACCAAAACATGAGAACCTTCCCAGTGGCTGTCCCACTAAAGGAAATGGCTCCCTCTTCCCTTCTTTTACTGCTGTAGCAGATTCCCTGTGCCCACTAAGCCATGTGACGTCTAGCCCCTATCCCTCCAGCACGTTGAGTCACAGGCGATCTTCAGGTGTGTCGTGACTAGCCTTGTGGTTTTGTAATTGGCTTTTAATTCTCCCTTTACCCGTCTGTGTCACGGCTCTTGCTTTGAATCTGCAGCCTAGACCTCTACTGGATGAGGGCTGCTGAGGAGTAGGACTGGGCCTAAAAGTCTTTCCGTCTGCTGCCTCAGAGCCGGGGACAAGTCCCTTCCTGCCTCTGCCGGTTTGCCTGGCCTAGAGCTACAGTGAGTCCTGCAGCTTGGGATGACTAAACAAAAGGACTCCAGGCTGGCTGCTAATGGGAGGAGGAAGCGTTTGCGCAGACCTTTCTGGCTAAGGGGTTATCAGTTCTCTAGGTTAGCTGACTCTTGGTCTAGCTTCAGACTGTTGTTTGTTTGGGGAAATGGAGCAGCTAAGTGGCGTCACTGAGGCGGGTGGCTGATATTATCAGCTGCCCCCAAAGCCACAGAGAGGAGGATTGTACCATCATGTGCTTATTGAGGGCTCACAGATGAAGAGAAGCCTGGCAGCGAACCCTGGGCCGTATATAACATAACGTCTCAGAAAGCCTGGTGAGTGTGGCCATCTCACCCCAAACATACCTAGTCTCTTCTGCTCTGGGAAGCTAAGCCCTCCTCCGGAGGAGGAGCAAACCTTGTCTCTGAAGATCCTGATTTACCTACACTCTGATGACAGATGTACTGAGCACTCTGTGCCTGGTCATTTAGAATAGAATGTTCTTTACCCTTCCATTTCTCATGGAACTTCCCAAATATGGTTTCTCTTGTTGCAAATGGTGAAGCTGGAGTTAAGCCAGCTGGTATGACTGGGACCGTTGTAGATGTGCAGCCCTGGGGAGAGTTGTCTGGTAGCCCCACTTTAGAAGGGGAGGGTGCCTGGTACTGCCAGGGCTGAGGATGTACAGCCCTCCTTTGTATGAGTGATGGCGTGTGGTTCATGAACCTGTGCACACTCCAGAGACCAAAGAGCATCACTATCATGCTACACCCTGTTCCCCTGAGACAGGGTCTCTAAGCTGAGGCTGGTGGCTGACAGGCTCCAGCAATCCTCTTCCCTGACCTCCACAGCGCTAGGATTACAACTTTTTAGTGGGTGTGGGGATTTGAACTCAGGTCCTCATGCTTGCACAGCAAGCACTCTTACTCACTGAGCCCTCTCTTCAGCCCTCACAAAACAGAATTGAGTAAGGGGCTGGAGAGAGGGCTCAGCAGTTAATATTAATAGCACTTATTGCTTTTGCAGAGGACCTGCCTTTGGTTCCCTGCACCCAAATAGTAGCTTGCAACCATACATTAACTCCAGTTCTTGAGGATCTGGCAGCACCTTCTGACTTCGATGAGCACTAGACGTGCATGTGCTGCACATACATACATACGTACATACATACATACACACATACATACATACATACATTAAAAGTAAAAAGAAAAAAGATTTGAGTGGAGCCGACGCTCATTATTCATGAATTCCTATTGTGAATTGCCTATTCATTAAAATCTGTAACACACAAATCCATTCTTGCAGTGCTTTTACAGTCGTTTGCAAACGCAGTGTCAGAAAGTTCTAGTGGCCTGTCAATGTGTTCCCAGATGAGGCTGAAGGACTCAGCCCCATTCCTTCCTTCAGCTCATGTAGTCGGTCTGTCTAGTGGCCAGTGTGCTGTGCCTTTTGGTTCTCTTGGTGAGACTGCGGTTTAAGAGATCTCCCCAGGTATTGTTTTAGGATCTTGTGTAGTGTTCCTAAGAGCCAGTGTCCTGGATTTCACTCCGGAATAGTATTTGATAAACAAAAGGGGGAGATGCTGCGGGAGCGGAAGGTACTCCCGCAGCATCTGTGGACTTGAAGAAGGAGCTGAATTAGGGAATTGCCTCCATCAGATTGGCCTGGGGACGCATCTGTGGGGCATTTTCTTGACTGAGGATTGATGTGGAAGGGCCTAATTCACTGTGGGCAACTCTGGGCAATGCCATCCCTGGGCAAGTGGGGCTGTATAAGAAGAGAAGCTGAATGAGCAGTAAGCAGCATCCCTCCTTGGTCTCTGCTTCAATTTCTGCCTCAGTTTCCCTTGATGGACTGTGAGCTGTGAGCCAAATAAACCCATTCTTCCCCAGGTTGCTTTTGGTCAGAGCTTTAGCACAGCAGCAGAGAAGCAAACAAGGACACGCCTTTCCCTTGCCCGTGTCGGTGTCCTCGCACCTTCCCCTCACCCACTGCCCACTTCGGCGTCCTCTGGCATCTTCCTTGCCAGGTTGCCCTCAGCGACCTTGTCCACAGTCCTATACAATCAGCATTCCTGACAATGCCTGCTTGCTTCCTGTATTGTCTTTCTTGCTCAAGCCCCTGAGAGTTGGGTGACCCGACTGTCCTCAGTTCACGCTAGGCCCCAAGAGAGCCTGTCTTGTTTTGTGTCAAGTAAACTGGTACATTATGAGTCTGGGGTCTCATCCCCACTAAGAGCCCCACACATGTGCGTTTGGTGATCACTTAATGGTGTCCCAGGGGTGTATGACATATGTAAATCCTACTGTAAAAGAAAAGGAATCTCAGCTTCGGCATGTTCTCCTTTTCCTATGGAGGGAAGCTACACCACCATGCACATACTAGCTTGGAGAACAGGGTCATCTGGTCCCTAACCTATGCCTCATGTCCCTACCCACACCTCTAGCATCTCCAGTCTGATGGGGCTGACGTGGCCTCTGACCACCTGCCAGTCCTCCCATCAGAAAGAGCAGTCTCACATACTCAGTCCCCAGTGGCGTCCCTCCAGTCTCAAGCCCTTAGCTTTTCAGGAACCAGGACTGTGATCCCTAGTGCTAGCAGGAAGGTCGGCGTGTGATAGTAACTGTCTGGGAAACAAGGAAATCACAGAGAATGAAAAGCCAAAGGGAACTTCTTCAAGCTTGGAACATGAATGTGTCAGGATGCCTGTCTATCTGCAGGAAGTTGCCCGACAGTTGAAACACATATGCAGCGAAGATGGAACTTCAGGATCCATTGAGATGGCTCAGTGGGTAAAGGTACCTGCTGCCAGACCCCCGGAATGCACACAGCGGAAGGTGACAACTAGCCTCTGCAAGCTTGGAATCCCAGCTCTTGGGAGGTGGAGGCAGGGAAATCAGGAGTTTCAAGTCAGGGCCAGCATGGGCTACATGAGACCTTGTCTTAGAAAAAAGCTAATAAATAAGTAGGCTCCCCAGTGATAGCCTCAAATTTTGGATTCATTACCATTCTAATCATAAGGGCAGGGGAAATGGGGGAGGGTCCAGTAATCAGGAGAATTGGGCTGGCTAGAGACGGCATTTGAGCAGGAGTCTTGGGTGATTTCTTTTCTTCCTACCTTGAGAAATGCTGAATTTTAACAAGTATCTTTTTTTCTTTCTTTAAATTTATTTTTGTTTTATTTTGACAGAGTCTGTTTTAGGGTTCTATTGCTGTGAAGAGGCACCATGACCACAGCAACTCTTTTTTTTTTTTTTAAGATTTATTTATTTATTACATATACAGTGTTCTGCTTGCATGTATACTTGCAGGCCAGAAGAGGGCACCAGATCTCATTACAGATGGTTGTGAGCCACCATGTGGTTGCTGGGAATTGAACTCAGGACCTCTGAAAGAGCAGTCAGTGCTCTTAACCTCTGAGCCATCTCTCCAGCCCCCACAGCAACTCTTATAAAGAAAACATTTAATGGGGACTGGCTTAGAGTTGAGAGGTTTAGCCCATTATTGTCATGGCAGGAAACGTAGTGTGCAGACAGACATGGTGTTGAAGAGGTAACTTTGAGTTCTATATCTGGATCAGCAGGAAGAGACAGCCACTAGCCCTGACTTGAGTGTCTGAAACCTCAAAGCCCACCCCCTAGTGACACACTTCCTCCAGCAAGGCCACACCTCACCTCCTAACAGTGCCAATCCCTGTGAGCCTGTGGAGGCCATTTTCATTCAGATCACCACATGGTCTCACTGTGTACCCCAGACTGGCCTAGAACTCACTATGTAGACCAGGTTAGCCTCAAACTCATAGAAATCTCCACTGCCTCTGCCTCCCAAATGCTGGGATTAAAGACATGTTCCACCTACCCTGCAAAGAGCCATGACTATTTTTGAATTTACCTGTTTACAGCCTTAATCTTTTAGAGGAATTGTCAAATTGATTTAAAGAAGTACTTTGATTTTATTTCTGATACTATGATTTTTTTTAAAGGCCTAATTAAAAAACCAATTTAGACATGGAAGTGTCTTACAATTCCGTGTTACAGTCCATCGTTGTGGGGAAGTCAGGGCAAGGAACTCCAGGGAGCTGTCCCTTCACGTGTGCAGTCAGGAGCAGAGAGAAATGAATGCCTGCCTCTCCCTTGTGCTGAACTCAGTTTCTCCACTCTTAACAGTTCGGTGGCCCCTGGCCTAGGGAATGATAAGTACTGTGAACAGATCTGTGGACTGGCGCTTCCCACGCCAGTTAACTTAAGACAGTTTGAGCCAGAGAGATGGCTCAACAGCTGAGAGCAGTGGCTTCTCTTCCTGAGGACCTGGGTTCAATTTTCCAGCACCTACATGTTGGCTCACAGCTGTCTATGACTGTAGTTGCAGGAAATCCTATGCCGCCTTCTGGTGTCTGAAGTATGGCATGCACATGGTACACAGACATACATACATTCAGGCAGGCATAACACATGGTTTGAGTAAGAATGACCCCCATAGGCTCATATATTCAAATGTTTGGTTCCTAGCTAATGGGCTGTTCAGGAAGGATTAAGAGGTGTGGCCTTGTGTTGCTGGGGTGGGCTCCGAGGTTTCAAAGTCTACACCATTCCCAGTGTCTGCTTCCATCTTGTGGGTAAGATGTCTGCCACCATGTTTCTTGCCATGATGGCCTTGTACTAACCCTCTGAAACTAAGAAAGCCCCCAATTAATTGCATTTTTATAAGTTGCCTTGGATGCCTTTAACCTTAGCACTTTGGAGACAGAGGCAGGCAGATCTCTGAGTTAGAAGCCAGCCTGGTCTACAGAGTGAGCTTCAGGACAGCCAGTGCTATACAGAGAAACCCTGTCTCAAAAAAAAACAAATAAATTGCCTTGGACTGGGCAGTAGTAGCACACTGCTTTAATCCTAGCACTTGGGAGACAGTGGCAGGCGAATCTTTGTGAGTTTGAGGCCAGCTGGTCTACAGAAGGAGTTCCAGAATAGCCAGGGCTAAAGAAAAAAAAAAAAAGTTTCTCATGTATATGCCCACAAGTTGACAAATTTTTTTAGTTTTGTTTTTTTTTTTAGATATATGTGTATGTTTCACCTACATGTATGTACGCGTACCACATCCTCCAGTATCTGTGGAGCCAAAAGAGGGCATTGGGTCCCCTGGAACTGGAGTTACAGATGGTTGTGAGCCACCATGTGGGTGCTGGGAACAGAGTTCATGTCCTCTGGAAGAACAGCAAATGGTCTTAATCGCTGAGCCATCTCTCCAGCCCTAACAGGCTCTGCAGGACCAGGGCCTTGGCTGCTTCCCAAGGCAGCACAGAAGGGGGTTATGTAGAAACTGCTTTCCCTCCTGGCCCAAGAACCAAGCAGACTTTCTTTTTCCCCTTTGGAACTTAATTTCTGTTTACTCTCTGGCGTCCTCCACTAAAGTGAGCTGTAATTACCATATATTAGCATGTATTTCCATAAAGAGAACACTCTTAGAAATCAACCTGGAGGGAGTCCAGAGAGGCCCTTTTCAGCTTCCTCATTCCATAGAATGTAGTAAATGTTTACTGAAAGCCAAGCAAGTGTTCAACCCGGAATTCCAGAGACAAGAGAGGCTGGGGTATGATGGAGACCGGATGCTGGGGGCTTCGAGGGCCTCTCAAGGGGATCTTTCACCATGGAGTGTGGACTGGAAGGAGGTTAGGAGAAGGCCCTGGCAGTGATGCCCCCAGAGGGGTCAGCATCCTGACTTGGTGGCTGGGGAGGACAAGACTCCAGAGATGGCTCAGTGGTTGTGAGCAACTGCTGCCCTTGTAGAGAATGGAGTTTGAGTCTTAGCACCACATCAGGCAGCTCATAACCAGCCACCTATAACTCCAGCTCCAGGGATCCAACTTCCTCTTCAGGTACCCTCACACATCCTCATGAGAGAGGGAGAGTGTAATGATTGTTGTGTCTCTTTAAGAGACAAGCCACGCCCACTCCCCCCACCCGCTGAGGCAGGCTGATCTTCAGCTTCAGGCCTGAGCTTGCGCTCTTTTCCAGCTTCCTCTCTGAGAGGCAGCTTCACTTCTACCCCTCTCCCCTCCTTCTCTGTCTCTCTCTCTCCCGTCTCTCTCTCTCCCCCCCCCCCACTTCTCCCTTCCCCCTCTATAACCCCCTGAATAAATATTCAACCTCACTCTACATGTCATGTCTATCCATGTCTCTGTCTCTTGCCCGCCCGCCATGTGTCTCCCTGCCTGGGACCGGCAGCCGTCTCTGCCTGGGACTGCTGGGACTCCCTGCTCCCAGGGCCCGCTGCCTGCTGCCACATGGGCCGCTACCACCGTTTGGGGACCTACAGGATTTCTGCTGCCTACTGCCGCCGGGAATCCTGCAGCATTTTTAATTTTTCCATTACAGAGAGCACACACAAAATTAAAAATAAATCCAAGGCTGGAGAGATGACTCAGTGGTTAAGAGCACTGACTGTTCTTCCAGAGGTCCCTGAGTTCAATTCCCAGCAACCATCCGGTGACTCACAGCCATCTATAATGGGATTTGATGCCCTCTTCTGACGTACAGGTTTACATGCAGATAGAGCACCATATACATAAAATTAAAAACAATTTAAAGCTGGACGGTGGTGGCGCACACCATTAATGCCAGCACTTGGGAGGCAGAGGCAGATGGATCTCTGTGACATAGTTCAGGACAGCCAGGAGTGTTACACAGAGAAACCTTGTCTTTAAAAAAAAAAAAATAGGTGAGAACAATAACGGATCTTAGGGGTGATTTATTTGGTAGAATGCTTGCCTACTTGAAGCCCGGGGTTCCATCCCCAGCACCATATAAACCGGTGGTGACAGGGCATGCCTATACGCCTGATTCTTGAGAAGTAGAAGGGTACAAGGTGAGGCATTCAAAATCAAATACTTTAACTACATAGCAAGTTTGAGGCTAGCCTGGGCTACATGAGAGAACCTGTCTCAAAAAATAAAAACTCCAAGTGATACCACTGAGATACCTTCTCATTCTGAACGAGAAGGCAGCTGGAAGGTCTCCAGCCAGGAGGGGTGGAGGTGAAAGAGAGAAGGGTGGGTCTCAGGAAGACCCAGGAAGGGAACTGGTGGGACCGTAAAGTGAGTAAGAAAGATCAGAGTAGGTAGTATGATTTGCTGCTCCTCCCCCCACCATCTAAGCAGTCTAACCCCCCAGATCCTAATAGCATTATGAGGGGGGAAACTTAGACTACCTATGTGTTCAGGGTGGGCCTTTGGAAAGTGATTAGGTCATTAGTGTGGAGCCACTGCAGTTGAGCCCTCGTGGCTTTATGAGGAAGAGAGAGACCACCTATGGTATGATGGGTACACACCTCTACCACCTGAGACAGTCCAGGAGGCTCCCACCATGCTGCTAGAACCTCTGTCTCCACAAGTGTAAACCAAAATAAACAGCTTGTCTTTATAACGGAGCCTCAGGTATTTTCCTAAAATTCAGAAGTCTGACCACTATATTAAGATGTTTGATATTAAATTTTTACAGTAGACTGTGATAGTGAAACACATAAGGTAGACCATGAGTTCCGGGGACAGAGAGAGGAGCCAGTGCTGGTCACACAAATGCTGAGACCATGCTGTGTGACAAGATCTAGGATTCATAGAAAAGGAACAGGATTCATTGATGGAGAGAGAATATGCTGTATACCTTCATTGTATGTGTCCAAGAATCAGTGTTCAGAGACAGGCTGGCTAAGGCTTTAGAAAAAGAATAAGGGCCAGCAAGATGGCTCAGTGGATAGACAGCACTGGCTGGCAAGCCTGACATCTGAGTTCAATCCAAGTGTAAAAGGAGAGAACTGACTCCCACAAGCTGTCCTCTGACCTCCACGTGTGCGTTGTGGCACACACCACCACCCCTAAATAAATAAAATGTAATTAAAAATTTTTTTTAAGTAAAGGAAGTAATTTGCCAAGACAAACCAACAGTAGGCAGACAGCCCAGATAGCAACACAACACCCTGAGAAGAGCCCCTTCATCCGGACCTGAACCCCCTTCCTTCTGTGTGACCTCCATCAGCTCCCCAGGACCCTGAAATGGGGAACCCTCCAACTGCCAGGGCTCTCCTTTCATAATGACACCGTGGCTTCCTTCATTCTAGGGACAAAGTAAACCAAACAAGTTTAAGGGCTGTGTTTGGTTAGCAAAATGGCTCCTAGGAGGACTGGTAATTACAGTGATTACATTTCATTTTTGCCCAGGCATGCCAGATAATTGTGCTGGCGGTGGAGGAGCCCTGCTGCCTGCAACTGAAAAGCCCCACTCCAAAGCCAGAGTTCCTAATAACCGCAATGAGCAAAAACCCCTTGTCAAAAGAATGTCATCCATGATGCAATGGCGGGAGCTTACCAAATGTCTCCTTCCTGTTTTCATTTGCTCAAACTTCAGGTTTACAAGTCGCCTGGCAGTTGCCTTGAGAAAACAAGCGGAGCTGGGGCAGTAGCAGAGCGGGTGAGGTGTCATGCCACCAGGTGGGTCGGCACCAGGAGGGACCATTGGTTTTCCCGTCCTAAGTGATTGGGCTCCGGGACTCAAGTTAAAACTGATGTCAACAGCATTTCAACTCTCCCAGTAGTCAGGAAACTTGGACACGAGTGGAATTTTTCTTTCCTTTGGGTAAATGTGTCACAGTCCAATGCTATTGCGACAGATGGAAAAATCCTATATAGAGCGCGCAGCAGCAGCAGCAGCCTACTAGGCAAATAGGAAGCACTCTGAGGGGCCACGAGGCACCCACTGGGGCGCTAATGCGATCTCATCTTGTTTCTCAGTTACCTACTGTGCACTTCCTGCTGAGACCGTTTCTGTTTGAGTTTCTCGGTTGTAAAACCCCAGACTTCACCAGCAAGGGCAGGGGGGTGGCTGCAGCAGGGAGTGGAAAGGCGTGTCCTACCGAAGCGTCCAAACGACCCTTCTCTGCCATCCACACAGTGCCAGAGCTTAGCAACAGTGCATGTGCCTTACAGGGACACTATATGGTTCTCACGATCTTGCTGGAACCCAGAGCCACATGGGTGACCACAGTAGCTCTCTGTACATGGTGTCACTGCACAACCTGGATAAACCAGGATGTCGCTAAGCTGAGCCTTCGTTGCACCCCTCTTCCCACTCTGCAGTGCTCTCGCCCTGTCCCCACCTCTCCATGCTGCCAACGACAGATGCTGGGCATCCCCTAGTGATACTCTGCTAGGAGCGACGCTCTCCCACGCTCAGATCCACCCACCTGGGTCCCACGGGGATTATTGCACTTTGCTGGGGCGAGGACCCCAAAGATCTTGGAGGAGAGGTAGGTCCCCACCCAGCTCTTCAGGTCACATGGTCCGCGGCGGGACCCACGGGTGGGTCACATGACGGCGGCGCAACGTTGCCTAGGCAGCGGCTGCGGGCGGAAAGAGGGAGGGGGCCAATCCTCCGCCCTGGCCTGGCCACGGGGCCAGCCGGCCGGCTGCGACACAGCCGCCAGCCACAAGCGGGAGCTGGGAGCTGGAGCCAAGTACTGAGGGCTTGGGAGCCAGGGTGAGTGCTTGGGGTGAGGGTGGGATCGTTCATTCTTTTGTCTCAGAAGGGTCTGAGGAGGACAGGAGTAGATTCCCTCCCAGCTAGGGGGCGCGGAGAGGAATTGGATTAGGGACACAGAAGGGAGGAGACGGAGCTTCTGGCAGGCGTGGGATGGAGAGAAAGGGACAGAATGACTGAGGGGCAGAGCGGTGGCCCCGTGACCCCAATCGCTTGATACCCTTCGTAGTGTGCCATTTCAGAGGACTCGAGCTTGGGACTGCCAACTGATTCCCAGGTTCTGCAGTTGCAGGGACTTCCCTAAAGTAAGGGACAGGAGTGCAGGTGGCTGATTCTGGCTGGCCGCTGTACCTCTCCTGTGTGTGGGTGACAAGAGACATTTCCCGTGCCCCAGATATTTAGAGGAAGTTAAAACAAGCAGACTCCATAACCTGCTGCCTGGACTGCTTAAAACAAACCTGACAAGAGAATGGCTTGTCTAGCAGTCTCGCCGGTTTATGGGTTTTTTTTTCCCTACAAGACCTCATCTTCTGCTCTTTATTTAAAAAAAAAAAAAAGCAAAAGGTTCAGTTTACCTAGCAATTCTTAGAGCTGATGCTGTCTGACAGACGTGGGCTCCATCTTGTCTCAGCGCTCCCCCTCCAGCATGAACTTGGAGTGTGTAGTGGGCCAGACTCTGCTCCTCCCACTGGGGCAGAGGTTGGACCAAGATAGGCCCTAGGAGTGTAAGGAATAGGCTTGCGGTGGGGCTGATGGTACATATCTATAAACCCAGTACTCAGGAGACGAAGTGGGACAGTCCCAAGTTCCAAGTCAGTCTGGGCTACACAGCAAGACCCTGCCTCAGAACAAAACCAACAGTAGAAAGAGGGTCAGGTGAGGGCTGCAGATGTGGCTCAATAAGTAGAATATTTGGCTAGCATGCAGGAAGCCCTGGGTTCAGTCCCCAGCACCATGTAAGCCAGGCATATAATTGCAGCGCTTGGAGCTGGAAATGGAAGCATCCAGAGTTCAAGGCTATCCTTGGTTACGTTTTGGATTGGTGGCCAACCTGGGCTACATAAGACCCTATCTCAGGAAAAAAAAAAAAAAAAAGGAAAGGGAAAAGAAAATAAAATGGACTTGAACCTCTGGGCTAATCACAGTGGAGGGTGGCTCATCCTTGGACCTGCAGGCCTGTCTCAAGACTCAGAGGCAGGCAGCTCTTCATGCCCACCCTACCCACTCTGGGGCTCTCTGCATAACCCAGCTCAGCTACGCTCTCAGACTGGAGCCCAGGGGCCTTCCTCATTTGTGGTCCCCTGGGTAGCCATCTTCTTTACCTCATGAATCCTTTCTGTCCTTTGGGCCCTGGAACTGGAGTCACAGACAGTGATGAGCTGCAGGACGG
Organism: Myodes glareolus; assembly: GCF_982192425.1. Classification (NCBI taxonomy): domain Eukaryota; kingdom Metazoa; phylum Chordata; class Mammalia; order Rodentia; family Cricetidae; genus Myodes; species Myodes glareolus. The sequence goes on from NC_142027.1 coordinate 110,259,301, forward strand.
GTGCTGGGAGTGGAACCTGGGTCCTCTGGAGGAGCAGCCAGTGTTCACAGGCCATCCTGGAGCAACTTGGTGGTGAATATAGACGGCGGCGGCGGTTTCCATTCCATCCCCCAGCACGCCCCAGGCCCTAGATTGCTGGAGAAAGTCCACAGTAGCCCTACTCTGTGTCTGCACGTAGCCCCGGGCCACCGCCCCAGGTCCCAAGAGTCTTCTCTCTCCTTGTCTGTCAACCAATCTTCCTGCCCACCTTCTGGAGGAGGGTAGCCTTCCTAAACATGGCTTCATTTTCTTACTTCTCAGAACCCTCCATGTGAGCAACATCTTGTCTTGAATTGAGGGCCAGCTTTTGTATTTTTGTTTGCTTGAGATTTTATTTTTATTTTTGCTTATATATGTGTGTTTGAGGGGGGAGGCATGTGCACATGAGTGCAGGTGCCTGTGGAGGCCCCTAGAGGGCATCAGACCTCCCGGAGCTAGACTTCTGGGGCAGTTGTAAGCTGACTGACTTGAGTACCAGGAAGCTAAGTGTGGTCGGCTGCAAGAGTTGTATATGCTTTTACCTACAGCGTCCAAAGGGTCTGTTTATACCACATTGTCTCTTCTACCCATGTCTGTATGCCCTAACATACATAATGCATGTGACAGACAGACATCCCTTCAGTCCCCCCACCACCACCACTGAAGCAGGTAGCTAACTGGATAAGAGTGAAGGGTGTTTCCCACTTGGCTGGCTCCCCTTTGGGGCATGAGTTCTTTGAAGATAGAGACTCATTCTCATGTGGGGTTTTTGTTTGGTTTTTCACCCCATTCTGCATGGGTTGGTCCTGGAAACCTGACTGGAGCAACAAGGGAATGACGAGGGGACAGACACACAGACCAGGTACAGAAAAGCTGGGATCAGGCGGGCCGTGCTCACTCTGATGGAGCAGTGCCAACTATGCAACAGCCTGGTCCTCAGAGAGTTTATTATGTAAAGCACGAGGAGAAGATGTCTCTGAAGGAGTGCAGCCACGTGTGTCTCTGTCCCCTACCTCAACCTCGAGTCTTCTGACACTGCACCCTATCAAAGGTGTCAAAGGATTGGGGTCACGGCCCCTCCCAGGCTGCAGCCCTCCTGGAGGAGGAAGCTGCAGTTGCTGGGCTTTGCACACTGGTCAATCATTTATAAACACCTGCTCGGTCCAGAGGAAGGCGCTGCCACGCCTCTGAACTCACCTGGAGGAAGGCTTTGCCAGTTCCCACGAGTCTGAGGCCTTGTCAATGAAATGTGTTTGCTCAGGACTTCATCAGCTCCTTACACATCCACTCAAGGCTTCCTTGGTTCCCCACAATTTTTGTTTGAGTTTTGTTTTGCTTTGGTTTTTATTTTGAGATAGGGTCTCCTACAGTCCAGACTAGGCTTGAATTTGTGGCAGAAGATGGCCTTGAACTCCTAATTTCCCTGCCTCGTCTTCCCAGTGCTGGGATTTCAAGTGTGCACCATTCCACCCAGTTTTCTGCCATGCTGGGGTTCCAGCCTAAAGCTAGGTAACCTCTTTACCACTAAGCCACACCCCAGCCCCTCACTGGGGATTCTAGGTAGGTGCTCTATCACTGAGCCACACCCCAGCCCCTCACTGGGGATTCTAGGTAGGTACTCTATCACTGAGCCACGCCCCAGCCCCTCACGGGGGGGATTCTAGGCAGGGGCTCTACCACTGAGCCACGCCCCAGCCCCTCACTGGGGGATTCTAGGCAGGGGCTCTACCACTGAGCCACACCCCAGCCCCTCACTGGGGGATTCTAGGCAGGGGCTCTACCACTGAGCCACACCCCAGCCCCTCACTGGAGGATGCCAGCAGGTGCTTCACCACCAAACCATGCCCTTTGGCCCTCCTTCATCTTTGATGTGTAAGAACAGTTGTGTAAGCACCCATGGGGTACTGGGGAGCAAGGATTGCTTTTCACAACTCTACTATTTTCTCCAGACTTCAGGCTTCATTCTGTGTTGTATGTGGGTGGGGGAGGGGGAGTTCATGTTCGTTTCCAAACTGTGACGTGTTCAGTCATTGGAGCTAACCCATGGAGTAGTGAGAAATATTTGTCTGAATCTCCTCCCAGGGAGGAAACATCCTTGAGGAGGTAATTGTCCACAGTGCTGCTAGCTGCAGGTGTGGTGACATGTGACCGTAGTCCGCAAGTTGTCATTCCTATAAACAGGCCCAGAGGCCAGGTGTGGTGGCACTCAGGGACAGAGATGGCAGACCTTTGTGGTCTACATAGCAAGGTCTAGGCTAGGCTAGCCAGAGAGAGTCTCTCACACACATGCACAGAAACAAGTAAAGATATTGTTGCCACTGGCTGTTCCCTAGAGGGACCGCAAATCTGTTCCCTGGGGACCCTTTTGGTTGGCCAATAATAGCTGAGAATCTTCAGCTTGCCTTAGAACAAAGAGGAAGGCAAGACAACGGACTCTTACCAACTCCTGTCTTCCCTTTTGGTCCTCTTAGGGAGTGACATGGAGGTCCTTCCTTCGCTGCTAATCCTCACAAACACCCCAGCATTTCATGGGACCATGGACTCGTGCCCTGATGTTTTGTTTTTCTCTCTCTTTCACTGTTTTCTTTCTTTTAAATTGCATTTTACTTGTTTTGGTGTATGCCACAGTGCCCCTGTCAGGATCAGAAGACAATGGCAGGAGTCGGCTCTCTCTTTCCACTGTGAGGGCCCCAGGGATTGAACTCGGGGCCTGGGGTTGGTGACAAGCACCTTTCCCCACTGGTATGTGTTTTTTCTCTTCCTGCCCCCCTTTCCTTCCCTCCCTCCCTCACATACACGCATGTGCGTGCACACACACATGCGCACGCGCACACCACCTCACTCTGCAGCCCACGCTGGCCTGAAGTTCTCACTCTTCCTGACTCAGCCTCCACAGTGGCAGAGATGACAGGCCTGTACCACAGCCCACCTGGCTGTGCTCTGACAGCTTGGGTAGGCTTTTCCTGGGGCCTGGGAGCTCTGAACACAAGAGTTGTTGTCTGATGCCAAGCCAGCTGCAGGGTGCCTTTGCCCTTAGGCTTGTTCTGAAGAGATTACCCAGCTGGATCCCACCTGGAGTATGCTGCCACAGGCTACCCTGAGTGAAAGGGACTGGATGCCAGTACTCAGTTAAATTAGTGGGGACATCTTTTTTGAAGATTGATTTTTATTATTTTAATTGTGTACGTGGGGAGTGTGTGCACATGAATGTAAGCCGCCTGTTGTGGGTGCTGGGGGTCGGACTCAAGTCTTCAGGAAGAGCAGTTATGTGCTCTTAACCACTGCGCCGTCTCTCTGGCCCAAGTCATACATCTTTTTTTTTTTTTCCTGAGACTGGATTTCTCTATAGTTTTGGAGCCTATCCTGAAATTAGCCCTTTTTTTAAAGATTTATTATGTATACATTTATGTATTTATTATGCATACAGTATTTATGTATTTTTACAGATTTATGTATTATGTATACAGTATTCTCAGTATTCTGTCTGCATGTATGCCTGCAGGCCAGAAGAGGGCACCAGATCTCATTACAGATGGTTGTGAGCCTCCATGTGGTTGCTGGGAATTGAACTCAGGACCTTTGGAAGAGCAGTCAGTGCTCTTAACCACTGAGACATCTCTCCAGCCCCCAAGTTATACATCTTAACATAACACCCCTGAGCTTCATTCTACGCCATCGCAAGACCCAAAGTCCATTAGGAGGGAGCCCAAGGATCTTTGATCTGTGTGTCTCTTTAAAGCATGCAGGTGTGGTAGTGCACACCCTTAATCCCAGCACCCGGGAGACAGAGGCAGGTGAATCTTTTTGTGAGTTTGGAGCTAGCCCGGTCTACATAGTGAGTTTCAGGACAGCTAGGAACATAGAGAGACTCTTCCTCAAAATAGAGCATGCTGATGTCAGCTGATGGATCCTCTCCCCCATTCCCTTTTCTTCCACCCCCTCCTTCCCTTTGTACAGTGAGACAGGGCCTCACTGTGTAGCCCTGTCTGGCTACACATGTCTCTGCTTTGTGTGCGTGTGAAAATGCATATTCTGTAGTGTGTGTGCGGAGGTCAGAGGACAACCTGTGGGAATCTGTTCTCTCCTCCCACAGTGTAGATTCCAGGGATCAAACTCAGGTCATCAGGGTTGGTGGCAAGGCTGCAGAGCTGTCTCTCTGGCCCTCACACTGTCGCTTTGATACAGGGTCTCCCATGCAGTCCAGTTCAGAAGCTAAAGAGATGGTTCAGTTAATAAGAGCACTTGCTACGAAAGCAAGAGGATCTGAGTTCAGATACCCAGGGCTTGGGTATCTGGGTAAAAACTGGATATGCGCATCTGCCTGTGATCCCAGCACTGCAGGGCAGCAGCAGGGGTGTCTGGGAACATGAGAGCCTGCCTCAAAAATTAAAGTAGAGGGCTGGAGAGATGGCTCAGAGGTTAAGAGCACTGCTTGTTCTTCCAGAGGTCCTGAGTTCAATTCCCAGCAACCACATGGTGGCTCACAACCATCTGTAATGAAATCTGGTGCCCTTTTCTGGCCTGCAGGCATACATGCAGACAGAACACTGTAAACAAAATAAATAAAATAAATCTTTAAAAAAAAATTAAAGTAGAAAACAGTAAAGGACAACACCTGATGTTCTCCTGTAGCCACACACATACACATGTATGCACACACATACACAAAACCATAGCTCATAGCATAGCATGGCCATCAATTTTATATCTTCCTGCCTCAACCCACTCTTATTTTTCCTTTTGCTAAAGGCTTCTATTATAGCCTGGGTGTGGCTCAATTTAGAAAGTCACTATAGGTTTTGGAGGTGACTTATCATGTTTAAGATTAGATTTGAGAAGCTAGTAACTACCGAGAAATACCCCACCCTCACATTGCAAACAGCTTTGAGTCTTCAGGGACATTGTGTTCAAGCATCCAGCAAGTAGCTGGGTCTGGTGGACAGGCCTGCAATTCATATACCACAGAAGTTGAGGCAGGAGGATCAACCTGAGTAACTTATCAAAACTGTCTCAAAATAAAAGGTTTAAAACAAAAAAATAAAAAAGAAAAAGCAGAAGGGGCTGGAGAGATGGTTCAGTAAAGAGCACTGACTGCTCTTCCAGAGGCCCTGGGCTGATTCTCAGCACCCATATGGCAGCTCCTGGTCATCTGGCCTCTTCGAGCCTCCATGGGCACCATGTATGCACACGATACACAGAAACATGAGGAGAGAAGGGGGGAGACTTTGAGTAGAAAGTCTAACTCATGCTGCCTAGATTCCCCAGTGAGGGGCTGGGTGTGGCTCAATGGTAGAGCCCCTGCCTAGAATCCCCAGTGAGGGGCTGGAGTGTGGTTCAGTGGTAGAACCCCTGCCTAGAATCCTCCAGTGAGGGGCTGGGGTGTGGTTCAGTGGTAGAGCCCCTGCCTAGAATCCCCCAGTGAGGGGCTGGGGTGTGGCTCAGTGGTAGAGCGCCTGCCTAGAATCCCCCAGTGAGGGGCTGGGTGTGGCTCAGTGGTAGAGCCCCTGCTTAAAATCGCCCATTGAGGGGCTGGAGTGTGGCAGTTATAGAACATGTACCTGGAGTGCCCCAGTGAGGACAGAGTTATAGCTTAGGGGTAGAATCTACCAGTAAGCGATACAGACTCTAGGCAGCTGCACTCTACCACAGAGCCCCTTCCCCACTGCCGACCCCTAGCTCTTTCTCGGTGTTACAGTTCCCCATTCCTTGAAGACAGCAGCAGTTGGGGGAGTCAGTGGGTGCTTTCTGCCAAACTTTAAATTCTAGTCACACAAATAGACTCTGTCCTGAATGTTAGGAGCAAGGTGGATCCAACTTCACAGAGCATCAGCATGGCCATGGAGGTGCTGACCCCCTCTCTGTAGAGGGCCCTGTGTTCTATCTTGCAGACTCCCTTAGAGTCCAGGGCCCCACGCCCAAGTTACTTTTAGACCCCATGCCTCTACCTTCAGACTTGGAAGCCAAGCTAAATGGTATAGGCCTAGAATTTCAACACTCAAGATGCTGAAACAGGATCAGGAGTCTGAGGTCAGCCTAGCCTACATCGTGAGTCATTATCTCAAAACAGAACACAGGGCTGTGGACACGGCTCAGTCGTAAAGGTTTGTCATGTTCATCAAGCATGAAGGCCTGAGTCTGGTCCACCCATGTAAAGCTGTGCAGGCAGATGCACCTGTAAACCCCATGCTGGGGAGACAGAGGCAGGAGGATTGCCAAAGAGTGATTGTAGACTCCCAGTGTAAACTCTGACTTTTATACACATGTATCACACTCATTCACTTGTACACATGCTAACAAATACACAAACACACATTGTAGGTTTGAGGTTTTTTGTTTGTTTGCTTATTTGTTTTGTTTTTTGAGGCAGAGTTTTTTTTTTGTGTGTGTGTGGTCCTGGCTGTCCTGGAACTCACTCTGTAGACCAGGTTGTCCTTGAACTCAGAGGTCCTCTTGCCTCTGCCTCCTAAGTGCTGGGACTAAAGGCTTGTGTCACCAAGCTAGCTAGGGTTTGGTGTTGTTTGTTTAACAAGCAAAAATATGGGTGCTGGAGATGCAGCTCAGTTGGTAGGTGTCCACCTGACATACTGGAGGCCTTGGGTTTCCTGCTTGATGCTGCCTAACAAAGTGATGGCACACAGGCCTTTGATTGGTTGGTGGTGGAAGCAGGGGATCATGTCATCATGTCAGTACTGTCTCAAAAGTGCAGCAGGAGAATTGTTGTAGGAGGCTGCTTGTTTGTTCCTGCAACTCTGCCCAGAAATAACCACACAGAAACTGTATTAATTAAATCACTGCTTGGCCCATTAGCTCTAGCTGCTGTTGCTGCTGCTGCTGCTGCTGCTGCTGCTGCTGCTGCTGCTGCTGCTGCTTCTTCTTCTTCTTCTTCTTCTTCTTCTTCTTCTTCTTCTTCTTCTTCTTCCTCCTCCTCCTCTTCCTCCTCCTCTTCCTCCTCCTCCTCCCTTCTTCTTCTTCTTCTTCTTCTTCTTCTTCTTCTTCTTCTTCTTCTTCTTCTTCTCCTTCTCCTTCTCCTTCTCCTTCTCCTTCTCCTTCTCCTTCTCCTTCTCCTTCCTCTTCCTCTTCCTCTTCCTCTTCTTCTTTCTTCTTCTTCTTCTTCTTTGGCTTTTCAAGACAGGGTTTCTCTGTAGCTTTGGTGCCTGTCCTGGAACTAGCTCTTGTAGACCAGGCTGGACTCAAACTCACAGAGATCCGCCTGCCTTTGCCTCCTGAGTGCTGGGATTAAAGGTGTTCGCCACCACCACCTGGCTAGCTCTAGCTTCTTATTGGCTAACTCTTACATATTAATTTAACCCATCTCCACTAATCTGTGCATCACCACGAGGTCATGGCCTACCAGCAAAGTTTCTGCACGTCTGTCTCTGGCGGTGGCTCCATGGCTTCTTCTAAACTCCGCCTTCTTCCTTCCAGTATTCAGTTTAGTTTTCTCTGCTTAGCTAAGTTCTGCCTTGCTATAGTTCCAAAGCAATTTCTTTATTAACCATTGTTATTCACAGCATACAAAGGGGAATCCCACATCACCTCCCCTTTCTGTTTAAATAAAAAGGAAGGTTTTAACTTTAACATAGTAAATTACATATATATATATATATATGTATATATATATAAAACAGTTATCAAGCAAGAATTACAGTTACAATATTTATATCTACTTTATCTTTTATCATAACTAAGGAAAACTATAACTATAAATTCTTCAACTCCATCAAAGACTCCAGAAGGATATATTACCTAAGTAAACAGGAAATGCTTTGTAAATAACTCTAGAATTGACAGAGACATCTTGCTGCCTGGACAGTCACCCAAGGTTCTTCTGTACCGTTGGGGCATCCATCTTCAGCCTACAGGCCCATAGTGTCTGGCAGACTTTTCCATGAAGCAGGAAATATCAAAGACAGTTCTGCCTATATTGGCAGTTTGTCAGTCACTTCTATGTCCTGCAGAATGTCTGCCAGACTCTTTCATGAAGTAGGAACTCCAAAGGACCATCTCGCCTTTAGGCAAGTTCAGCAGTCATCTCTGCAGGTCATGCATGTCCAGTTCATCGAGCAGTCCAGGCAAGAGCAGTTTCTTGCCCAAATGGGTAGCAAATGCCATGAAGAGCTTATTCGATGCCCATCTTCCTCCTGAAGTAATTGGTGCTACCAGGAGCAGACGTGTCTCACTGTCATGAAAAGTCCTAAATTCTTATTACATTTTAAGTGCCATATTCTGTAGTCTTTGAAAGATTTGAAAAATCTCTATCCATCTGAAATACATCTTTGTACATCTAGAAAATCTAATTAGCATGACTACAAGTTTGACTATTATAACTAACTCTATTAACCTATATTTCTTAATTATACATTACATTTTTAAATGAGCCACACAAACACAATATATTAATCAAGACCAGAAATACATATACACAGTATAACAGAATCGACCATAAATTTGTATCAATAAACCAAGATCTATACCAATGCAAATTATTCATATCTATGTCATATCCCCCTTTAAATGTAAAAAAAAATTATAAGCAATCATTTAGGGAATCTGGGCGTAGTTCTCTCTAAACTACTTCCTACTGTTTATTGAGTGAGTGATTTTTTTTTTTTTGGTCTTTTTTTTTTTTTTTTTTTTTTTTTTTTGGTTTTTCGAGACAAGGTTTCTCTGTAGCTTTGGAGCCTGTCCTGGAACTAGCTCTTGTAAACCAGGCTGGTTTCAAACTCACAAAGATCAGCCTGCCTCTGCCTCCCAAGTGTTGGGATTAAAGGCATACGCCACCACCGCCCAACTTGAGTGAGTATTTTTAGGGGTGTTCACAGCAACTTTTCGGGGGGCTCTTGGTCCATCAAGCAACATTAGTCTGGAAGGATTCCATAGGTTCTCATCTTCTGTGGAAACAAAAGCAGAACCTCTTTTCCAAAACAACAAATCCTTAGACCCAAATTTGCAAGTCATGATACCTTTAGAACATATATGCTGGTTTAGCTTAGCAGCCATACAATGAAATGTCTCTCTGTACTTAGCTCCTTCATAGTCAAAAAAAATCAAAAAAATACAATAATATATATAATCCAGACTCTCTGTGAATTTTCCATCTTTACGTGGCTTGTTTTTACTTTTTAATATATATTTTATTATCTTTATTCTTTTGATCTATGACTGTCTATACTCTGTCTCTTTAAAGACTACCTTTTAAAGAAACCATGTACTTTTAAAATGTTTATTTATTTATTTATTCATTATGGATACAATATTCTGTCTGCAGACCAGAAGAGGGCACCAGACCTCATTACAGATGGTTGTGAGCCACCATGTTGTTGCCGGGAATTGAACTCAGGACCTTTGGAAGAGCAGACAATGCTCTTAAACCACTGAGCATGCCACTACCTAGCAAAGCTCATTCGGGAAAATAAATTCGGTTAAACTTTGTTTTTATTGTCTAGAATTCCTTTCCAAGCCCTCTCAGGTTTTATGTGGATTTAGATAGCACACATGGGAGCGCCAATTTGTTGTTGAAAGGTCAGGTCACTTGTTCGTTTCTGGCTGCTCAGCCCCGAAATTATCACAGAGAAACTATATTATTATATAAAACACTCCTTGGCCCGTTAGCTCTAGCTTCTTACTGGCTAACACTTATATCTTAATTTAACCCATCTTTGTTAATCTGTGTATCCATGGCTGTGCCTTACCAGGAAAAGTTCTGGCATCCAACTTAGGAGGGGTTACATGGCTTCTCTCTGACTCCACCCTTTCTCCCAACATTCAGTTTAGTTTTCCCCACCTAGCTAAGTTCTGCACTGCTATAGGTCCAAAGCAGTTTCTTTATTCACCAATGCTATTCACAGCATACAGAGGGAACTTCCACATCAGAGAATTGAGATTTTGGCTCTTTGCAGGGCTAGCAAGATGGCTTAGCAAGCAGAGGGGTTGCTGGCATTTGTGATGACTGAGGTTTGGCCCCAGGGAGCAATGTGGTGGGAGGAGAGAACCAACTCCTACATTGCCCTCTGACCTCTAGATGCATGCTGTGTCAGGTGAATGTTTGTGTTCCTGACACAATCACAAATTAAAATATAGTGAAAGCATTTAGACCAGGGTCTGGAGAGAGAGCTCAGGGATTCAGAGCTTTCCTGCTTGTCCTGAGGACCATTCATGCCAGTGCCACCCGTGTCTCACAGTCATTTGTTTCTCCAGGCCCGTGGCTCTGATGTCCTGTGCTGGCACCAGACACATATGTACACATACACATAAAATAAAATAGTTTTTGTTTGTTTGTTGATTGGTTCATTTTGGCTTTTCAAGGCAGGGGGGGTCTCTGTGTAGCCCTGACTGTCCTGGAACTCGCTCTATAGACCAGGCTGGCCTCAAACTCTGCAATCTGTCTGACTTTGCCTCCCCAGCGCTGGGATTAAAGGTGACAACACTGCCAAGCTAACAAATCTAAAACAAAGCCTGGGGCTGGTGAGAGGTTCCAGCCATTAAAAATGCTTCCTGCTCAGCCGTGAGGAAAGGAGGCCATGTCCCAGCACCAACCTAACAAGCTGGGCATCCTGTGTATGTCTGTAACTGCAGCTTTGAGGAGGGCGGAACCAGAAGGAACACTGGCGCTTGCTGAATTCTAACTTTGCGGAGAGACAGTGACCCCTAAATTCAAAAAGAGACCCCCCAAAATAGGCAGAGTGATAGAGAAGGGCACCCAACGCCGTCTTCTGGATCCACACGTGTACAGGCACATGTACCCACACATACGTGCACATACACTCCAAAGGCACACACACATAGATAGGAAATCGTACCACATGGCAGCTCACAACTGTCTGTAACTCCAGTTCCAGGGTATCCAACACCCTCATGCAGGCAAAATACCTTAAAAATACATTTAAAAAAAAAAAGTGGGTCCTTCTCACTTGGAATAAGAAATAGTAATATATTTAAAAAACAAAAACTACAAAAAGCTTCAGACTCTGGGTTTTGCACAAGAACCACCTCAGATACTCTAACATGTCCTGTCTTACCTCCTCCAGCCTGGTTCCCACCATGAGTGCAGAGCTGAATGTGCCCATGGATCCCTCCACCCCTGCCTGCCCTGAGCCCGGCCACAAGGGCATGGATTACCGCGACTGGGTCCGGCGCAGCTACCTGGAACTGGTCACCTCCAACCACCATTCGGTGCAGGCGCTGTCCTGGAGGAAGCTGTACCTGAGCAGGGCCAAGCTGAAGGCCTCCAGCAGGACCTCCGCCCTCCTCTCTGGCTTCGCCATGGTGAGTGTAAGGGTGGGGGCTGGGCGAGCATAGTCCCAGCCTATGAGTTTCCTGAGGTCTTGCGGTGCTCCAGGGAGCACTTCTCCTAACCGTGATAGAAACTCAGCTCTGGGAGGAAAGTGGAGGAAAACATGAGGACCTGAGTTCGTTCTCTAGAACCCACAGTGGAAGGAGAGATCCGAGTAGGGAAAGTTAGTCCTCTGACCTCCACAGCATATGTGTGCCTGCACTCACACACACACACACACACACACACACACACACACACACACACACACTAAATCACTAAATATATTGATAAGCAAAGAGCCTGGGAGATGGCTCAGCAGTTGACAGCATTTATAATACAAGCTTGAGGACCAGGGTTCAGATCCCAGCAGCCCATGTAGAATGTGGGTGAGCATGGTAGCTTTCAGTAATTCCAGTGTCAGGAGGCAGAGACAGAGGAGATCCTCAGAGCAAACTGACTAGCAGGATTAGCCATGCTGGTGAGCTCTAGGTTCCATTGAAAGACCCTGCCTCAATGAATAATTTGGAAGAGTGATTGAGAATGATTCCTGACACCAACCTCATGCCTCCCCATGCATGAGCACCCACACACATGCACATACACACAAACATCAGCATGCATACGCTCACACCACGCACATATGCGCACACACACAAAGGGGTAGAAAGCACCTGAGAAATAAATTCTGAAGTTTGTCTGTGACCTCCACATAAACATGCATATGAGCACACTTGTGCACACTCACACATGAACACACACACTCATACATGAACACACACACACAAAGCAAATAAGATGACTAATACTATAGAGGTACCCAGAGTCGGGCAGTGTTGGCACACACCTTTAATCCCAGCACTCAGGAGATGGGCAGATTGATCTCTGTGAGTTCGAGGCCAGCCTGGTCTACAGAGTGAGCACCAGGACAGTCAGGGCTGTTACACCTTGTCTCAGAAAACAAACAAACAAGCCGGGCGGTGGTGGCGCACGCCTTTAATCCCAGCACTCGGGAGGCAGAGGCAGGTGAATCCCTGTGAGTTCGAGGCCAGCCTGGTCTACAAGAGCTAGTTCCAGGACAGGCACCAAAAACTACAGAGAAACCCTGTCTCGAAAAATCAAAAAAAAAAAAAAGAAAAAAGAAAACAAACAAACAAAATAGCTTTGGTGAGGAAAGGTTGTTTTGTTTGCCCTACCTCAAGCCTCATGCATGAGTTTGGGAATCCAAGAGCTTGAGCAGAGACTTGGGGAACTATGGCAGGTGGCCAGCTCAGCTGGAGTTATAGATGCTGGCCAAATGTGGCCTCCCCTGGTGACAATGCGGCAATACTTCTAGCCTGGCTCCTGGCTGCCGCCATCTCTGGAGTCACCCCAGGACAAGAGTCAGTTAAATCTGCCCCACACCCCCAGGGAATTACCCCAGAGGACACGCCGTAAAGGTTCAGGCCCCTGCTGCTCTGTGCTGGGGTACATTGGATAGGAAGTGATGTATTTCTTTAAGTCAAATCATAGCTCGTCTCCACAGCCTCCGTTCCCAGACTGGCAGGCCAAGATAAAGTAAACATCCTACATGGAAAGCCACTGCAGTGGAAGAACATGCTTGGCTGTGAGTGGGCCACAGTGGGAGAGGACCAGACCACACAGGGTGGGGCAGAGGCCACCCACCTCTGAGCAATAACCTCTAGCAGTACTCGAGTCTTTTTTTCTACTTTTCTCTTTTTCCTTTTCTGTGATGTTTGTTTGTTACTGGAGGTCAAATATAGACCTTTTTATTTTCTATTTCCTTCCTTTTGTCGTTCTCTAGGGCATTATTCAGATTTTCCCTCTTTGTAGCTAGTTTTGACATGGGTGTTGGGATCCAAACAGAAGTCCTCATGATTTTAGGGCAGACACCCTTTAGCCACTGCGCCACGTCTCAGCCCCTAGGACTGCGGCCTTGAGCCTGCAGACCTCGGCTCTGGAGCTCACTACTTCCCCAGTACGTTTGTGTCCCCCCCTCCCCGTGACATCATTGTGCTGATGCACTCAAGGAGTGCAGTGCTTGCCTGGCTTGCACAGAGCCCCAGTCCCGCCCTCAGCAGGTGGAGGCAGGGGCAGCAGAAGTTCCAAGCTACCCTCAGCTACCTGGTGAATTCAGTGCTAGTCTGACCATCAGGGAGGAAAACACAGCAGTTGTCGGGTGTGGTGTCAATGCATAGCCTCAAATTCATGGTCCTGCCTCAGCTTCTTGACTGCTGCAGCTTAAAGGTCTACATCACTGTGCTGGCTTCGAGGCTCATTTAATCTTCCCCAGGGCCTGCTGGTTACAGTTCATGTAGAGACATGGGGTCCAAACGAGGCTGTGGTCTTGGGCAGAACATGGGACCCTCCTCAAAAGACGAGGGTCAGCATGCAATACCAGGCACCATGGCCATGCTGTAAACTGGATCCACCCCTCTCCCAATACTCAGGATGAATCAGTTTGTGTGACTAGAATTTAAAGTTTGGCCGAAAGTACGCACAGACTCCCCCGACTGTCACTGTTTCAAGGAACAGGGAACTGTCAGGGTCAGAAAGAGCTAAGGGACGGCTCTGCGGTCGAGCGCTGCCCAGCGTGCACAGGTAATGGTGTCCCACACCGTCATCCCAGCACTGGCCAGGCAGGAGCAAAAGGGGTGAGAGCTCAAGGCCCTGACCATCTTGGAACTCTGTGTAGACCAGACTGACCCTGAGTTCACAGGGATCCACCTGCCTCTGACTCCTGAGCGCTGGAGTTAAAAGTGTGAGACATCAGATGCTGCCTTTAAATCTGGGACTCTCTCTCTCCCGCCGCTGTGCAGAGCTGCAGTTTCTCACCTGCTTCTCGTTTGTTTCAGTTTTGGACAGTTGAGACATTTTACAGGACTTTAATATTTAATGTACCTATTTCCTTTTTTATTTTTTATTTTCAATCAGGGCCTCACTGTGTAGACAGGCTATCTTTGAATTGAACTCACTATGTAGTCCAGGCGGACATCCAGCTCAGATCCCGTACCTCCGCCTCCCTAGTGTTTGGACTAAAGGGACACACCTCTTAGCTCCTTTTCTCCCCCATCCACCCCTCCTCCCTGTGTGTGTGGTGCTGAGGATGGAGCCCAGGGCTGTGGGTGGCTGCCACGCCCCCAGACAGATGGCCCCCTTCTCTGAGCGGCACAGGCTGGGAACTCACTCCGTCAGCAGCTGTCATTTTTGGACCCAGGCCTCGAGACCATTTGGCTTCCCAAACTTTGGAAGAATTTATAACACCTCACCCAACGAAACGCTCACCCAAACGAAAGTTGAAGCCAGTTGTGAGATTTCCAGACAGGTTCTGTGAAGCATCAGAGAGGGAGTCTGCATTCTGGAGACGGGAGGGCCGTCTAGACCTCACGACAGTAGTCTTGAGTGCATTGACAGACCCGGATACCGTGTGACCTCAGCGTGGCCATGGCTGCCATGTCTGATCAAAATAATTCATTTCTGCTGCGTTTGTGCAGTTCCCCCAGCACTGGTAGATGCTCCCAGAAGCTATTTGTAGATACACGGAAGAGCTTTCCTGGTGCCCTTTGCATCTCTTCTGGGAGTTTCCTCTAGTGGGCTGTTATAGCCCACTACAAAGTGCCCCATGGGAGGTAGAAAACAACCCTGGCTAGGTGGTGGTGGCACACGCCTTTAATCTCAACACTGGGGAGACAGAGACAGGAAGATCTCTGTGAGTTCAAGGTCAGCCAGAGGGAGTTCCAGGACAGCAGGACAGGCTCCCAAGCTACAGAGAAACGCTATCTCCAAAAAAAAAAAAAAAAAAAAAAAAGAAGAAGAAGAAAATGATCAGCCAGAATATTCAGACTCTGCAAAAGCAGAGTCCCAGGCAGCAGGCAGAAACACTTGCTGCCAAGTCTGATGACCTGAGTTCAGTCCTTGGAACCCACATTGTAGAAGGAAGAGAAACTACTTGTGCACATTTTCCTCTCATCTCCACATGCATGTTGTGGCACACACACGCATGCACGTGCACACACACACTACCATCATCAAGAAGGATAACTTAGACCTAGGAGGTCCAGGCGGTAGCATGAAATGAAGGCCTCCCTTGAGCTTCTGCCTCCCAGACTCCTTCTTTGACTTGTTTGCGTCCAATCCTTTGCCACCTGGGACAGGCTCCTCTGTCCTGGACCTCTCACCAGCCGGAACTACAGCTGCACCCTCCTGGAGCAGTCCACAGCGATGGTGCTGCAGGCTTCAGGGGAAGTGTGAGCGGGACATGGAGGGGTGTGCAGGAATGACTGCAGATACCTGCCACAGAAAAAGCTGGGGCTGCCGGTCCCCGTGTGTTCACATGTCTGTTTCACTTTCTTTAAAAGCCAGGCATAACGGCACATGCCTGTACCATCAGCAGTAAGGAAGCAGAGCTAGGAGGATTGGCACGAGCTTGAGGCCAGCCTGGTCTACAGAGTGAGTTCCAGGACAGCTGGGGTCAGGGGGATGGTGGCACATGCTTTTAGTCTCAGCACTTGGGAGGCAGAGGCAGGCAAATCTCTGAGTTTGAGCCAGCCTGGTCTACTGAACTAGTTCCAGGATAGCAAGGACTGTACAGAGAAACCCTGTGTAGAAAAACACAAAAACAACAACAAAACAAATGGACTCCCCCACCAAGGGCTGAAGGAGTGTCTCAACAGCACAATCCTTGCCTAGCAGGCCCAGCGCACATACTATCCCCCATTGATGGCCACGGTGTACACCCCTGCCCACCTGACACAACCCCTACTGTGCCCACAGGTAGCCATGGTGGAGGTGCAGCTCGAGACACAGTACCAGTACCCGCAGCCCCTGCTCATCGCCTTCAGCGCCTGCACCACGGTGCTGGTGGCCGTGCACCTGTTCGCTCTCCTCATCAGCACATGCATCCTGCCCAACGTGGAAGCCGTGAGCAACATCCACAACCTCAACTCTATCAGTGAGTCACCGCATGAGCGTATGCACCCCTACATCGAGCTGGCCTGGGGCTTCTCAACCGTCCTGGGCATCCTGCTCTTCCTGGCTGAGGTGGTACTGCTCTGCTGGATCAAGTTCCTGCCAGTGGATGCCAGGGGCCAGCCAGGCTCCCACAGCCACACAGGCTGGCAGGCTGCGCTGGTATCCACCATCATCATGGTACCTGTGGGTCTCATCTTCGTGGTCTTCACTATCCACTTCTACCGCTCCCTGGTGCGGCACAAGACCGAGCGCCACAACCGTGAGATCGAGGAGCTGCATAAGCTCAAGGTGCAGCTGGATGGGCATGAGAGGAGCCTGCAGGTGGTGTGAGGCCTGTCCGTGATGGCACAGCTTGCAGGAGTGACCCTCAGGCGCTGTTAGCCACCGTGCCGCCGGCAGGAGTAGCCAAGGGGCTGCCAGACAAACCCTGGCTTCATGAGAACCCACCACAGCATCACAAGCGCCACAGTGGGGGTTGCTGAGCAGACTGCACAGATGCTGCCCCGATTCTCCCATACTCCTCAGATGCATGGGGGTCTAAAGGGGTGAGGATACCAACCATCTTATCACACAGGCCAGAGGAGGAAACAGGATCACGTGGCCCTGGGGACTTACTTCCTGGATCAGGGACAAGCTGAAAACACCTTGTCCTGGGAAAGGGGTCCCAGCACACCAGAGGTCACAGTAAATCTCAGACATCTGGACCTTGTGATTGGCAGGCCAGCTAGAGGACTGGGGTTCAGTTAGTAGCTTGCCTAGTGTGGAGGAAGCTCCGGGTTTGCACCCCAGCACTACATAGCCAGGTGTGGTCATCCCAGTTTTAGGGAAGTGGAGGAAGAAGGATCAGGAGTTCAAAGTCGTCTTCTACTACATGGTGAGTTTGAGGCTACGTGAAACGCTGTCAAAGATATGCACATGCATACATGTGAGCACACACACATACACACATAAAGAACAGGCTGCTGGAGAGGGCAGAGATGAGCCCAAGGCTGGCACAAGTGTAACACAGCTTGCAATGACCCACAGGGAAACGATGACTGGTCTATGTATGGTTCAGCTTGGTGCTTTCCTCCAGCTCTGGAGAGTATCACGAGGTGTCCAGGATCCTGGGGCACGCAGCAGTTCAACAAGGGTAACACATATCGTTATTGGAATCCGGGTTGCCTGGTCATACACAGTGTGGGAGGCTTGGCAGGGTTGAGGAGAAATGTCCTAGAGTCCACCACCAGCGGCTCACTGAGGTCAGAGATGGTGACACACAGCCCACACACAGCAGGCTCTCCCATGCAGAGGCATCCACCTCCTAGTCACAGAACGGGCCTGAACCGGCCAGCTCTGTGGACTCTGTCAACACAGTCAGCAGCACCATCTCAGAGACCGGTCAGCTCAGCTCCCTTGCTGCCTGTGGTCCCTAGACATTGAGAGAATAAACTGAAGGGGTTTCCTGTTTCCGCACAGCAGTTAGCCTGGTCTGGCCTGTGGGTGGGGCAGGGGCCTGCTCCAGGCTAACATAAGAGGATATTCCTTATGAGAGCCCGGTTAACTGCAGAGAAGAAGGGAACTCAACACTGCCGTGGCCCTGCCAGGACTCTCAGTGCAGGTCCCTGCCCCCATGTTTGCACAGCTGTGCATGAATTTGGCATTCTCACTGCAGGCATCTGGCGACCCAGCTGGTGTTGTCGTCCATGTCCTGCGGTACAGCACCAGCTTGCGTGGGAACTGCTGGGACACCCTGTTTACCCACGTCTGCAGCATCACCCAGACTGGGCTTCTGCAAGGAGTCTATATTTGGTGCTGTGGGAGCCTGGAGACCCGCCTGGGGTTTCTGGAAATGGGTCACACTATTGAGCATAGGCTTCAGCACACAGAGGGCCCGGGGGAGCCTCACGGAGCATCTTCCTTGTAAACTGTGACATCTTTGGGGAACTAGGACATGGTGTCCTGTCTCTCAAAGCTGTGTCCTTCAACACCTCCACCTCTGCAGACAGGTCTTGGGACCCCTTGAGGTCTTAGACCTCTGCTTTCCTGGGGTCTTTGGGAAGACAGCTTAGTTTGATTTGTTTTGCTGAAGAATGCTAGTCATGGGCAGGCACGATGGCTCAGTGGGCAAAGGCACTTGCCACCAAGCCTGGAGGCCCGAGTTCATTCCCCATCCTCCGAGCTACACACAAATAAGTATAGTGAGAAAAATAATTTACTCTTAGAATCACTGTAAGATGGCACATGTGTCCCAGCAGGGAAGACAGGATGACCTTTTGGAATGAGCAGCTCCCACTGCTGGGCACTTCTTGAAATGCCATGTTGAAGGCTGAGGATGTCGCTCAGTGGGTGGTCTGTTCGCCTGGCATACACGAAACCCTGGGTCCGATATCTAGTGCCACATAAACCAAACATGGTGGAACGCATCTGCAATCCGTGCATTCAGGAGGTGCAGGCTGGAGGATAGGGAGCTCAAGGTCATAATGAGGTCAAGGTCAGCCTGGGCTGGTCAGAGTCTGTTTGGGGGGGGGGGTGCTGAGCAGACCAGAGTTCAATTCCCGGCATCCACATAGGGCAGCTCACAACTGCCTGTAACTCTGGCCTCTGCAGGCACCCACATGTGTACATACACACATATACAAAATGAAAAGGGGGTTCCTGTGGACCCGTCCTTCCCACCCACTTTCTGAGAGCATCCGGTGCTGTGGTCCCTCACCCTTTCCGTCTTCTCAGCCTTCCAGTGCCAGGGCAGGAGACAGCCGTCTGTGTGTGAACAGTGGCAGAAGCCAGCAGCGCAGGCTGAAGGCGAGACGTTCACTTTCTGGAGGCATAACCTGATTTCAGATGTTGCTCTGACCACAGTGAGCCCCTGGGGCCTGCACAGGCTTGCCCTAATTTCATCTATCCAAGATGCAGCCCTTCCTGGTGCTCAAGGGACCGGTGTCCTCAGACACACCAAGGCCCTTCCCAACATGGCATATGGTCTCCCGGTACCCTTGACCATGAAGTCTCCAAAATCCAAGCATTTCTATTTAAGAAACTTCAAAGGCAGACTGACTAGCGTCTTCCGGGAAGGGCTACTGAGAACAAACTACAGGAGCCCAGAGGGCTCAAGACTTCCTATTTCTACAGGACACTGTAGGTAAAGCCTGTCCTGTGTGTGGAGTTTCTAGCAGTTGCCCTGGATTGAACTGAATAAATTGATACCGCTTTTCAAAATTCTGTGCTTTTGAGAAATGTGTGCCAAGGTTCAGGTGCTCCAGCCCAGCCCCGTACCCACTGCACTGCCGCCCCTCAGTCCTGGCATGAGAGCGTCTTACTTGGAGTCTGTGCACCGCCTTCCATTGCTGCATTGACCTCCGGGCAGAGTGAGCGTGGGACCTTCTAGGATGGGCGGGCTGCTGTCAGCGTGTGAACGGAGAAGGGACCTTAAAAGAGAGAGGTAGGGTAGGTACCCCGCCAGTGGAGGAGTTTGGACTGGGAGGTGATGGTTAAGGAGAAAGGGCCTGCCATAAAGCAGCTCAAAAGGGTACAGGCCAGTAGGAGAACGTGGGGTGGCCCTGAGGCAAGTAAGGGCAATGGGGATAAGGGAGGGCCAAGATAACCTGAGTTCAATGGAGAGCTTGGTTAGTTGTTGTTTGATGAGTCCATTGGCTCTCTCTACCTTTACCAAGGATTGTGGATGTTAGAGGGTGTGGAATTTCCAGATGTTGAGAGCTTCTGACAAGAACTCCATGACCCTGAGCCACCACATCTGCTGTTTCCCTGGAGACCGGAAACTCTTCTATCCATCCTGTAAAAGTGTCCACAAGTGTTAAGAGATAATAGAGTTTTTTATGAGTAGGCATATGGGTGAAATGAACCTGCCAGTCTTCGCCCAGTTGGTATAGAGACTGAAGTATGTGGAGAGCCCCTTGTGGGTTGGCCTGGGCACACGTCTGGCAGGAGGAATGAACCTGTAAAATAGAATCTCCAAGATGGGTGGGGTTAAAAAGAGGCTCCAAGAAGCGGAACAAAGCTTTGGGGAAGCGGCTAAGGATATCTCCACTCAGTAAAGGTGCTGGGCAAGCAGGTATCACTAAGAATGAGAAAAAATTGTCCTGCAAGAATGCAGGGCAGTGGCAAAGTTTTAAGTGGGGAGGAATGGGTCCCGTCTACCCCCATAACTGAAATTGGTGAGGGGAACATAAGGCCCGAGTGAGAATAAAAGAAATGGACTTACCCGCTACTTGCAGCTTTACCCTAGGCTCGGATAGGGATAAACCAAGTCTGGGCAGCGTCAATCCTCTGCAAGGCTGAGAAGTTCGAAGGCTGGCACAGTTTCACTTGCTGGTGGTGATGCTGAACCTCCGTGGCATGGCATAGACAAGCCCATATGGGGGCACTGTGATTTCCAGTGTCCAGGTTGCTGGCAGATAGGGCGTAACCTTGGAGGTGTAGTGCAATATCGTGCCACGTGACCATTTAGGCCACACTTGAAACAGCTTGCCTGTGAGGTTGGCTTAGGCTGGGCTCTAGCAGGGTAAAGCCTGGAAGTAAAGACTGGCCAGCCAACAAAGGCACGGTTTGCCAGCCCTGAGCAGGTCAACACTGAAAAGAAAAGCCGGGTCTCACTGTGTCACTCAGGCTGGCCTTGAGTTCACCATGTGACCCAGGCTGGCTTGGAAGTCATTCTTTCTGCTTCTGCCTCCCAAGTACTGGGATCATTGTGTGTCTCCTCACCCCTGGTAGCCAGGCCTTCTTACTCTGCCAGCAGAGCAGACGCTTCCAAGTTAGTATGACGTGCACACATGGGCTCTCCTTGTTCAAGGTTCAGAGTATCAGAACAGGTGACCCAGGCCACCCAACCTGGACCAGAAAGCTTGAGAAATCTTGAAGGGACACGTAGGTGATGGCTTAAGGTACTAGGAAGCACAAGTCACTCTGTGGTGGCTGATGGAGACTCGCCTTCCTGTAGCACATAGGACCATAGTGCCTCAGAGCCATCTGTGATCTAGCACACAGCCTGCTGTGACAGCCATGCTGGAGGAGTGAAGTGGAAGATGGCAATGCTTAGGCCCAGATTAGCCTGTGAGGTGCGATCCTCCTTCCTCCAGAAGGTCTGTCACAGCCTCTAGTCTATCCAAGCAGGTGTTTCCTAAGGTAAGTTGTTTCATTGCCAGAAGGGGACCTTCCCAGTGTTGAAAAGCACCAGGCAGGGCTGGGGAAAACCGTTCTATTACATATGCAGCAAGGGGCCACACGTGCAATAACTCACTCAAGCCTCCATCCTCAGGGTCACCACATACAAGACAAGGAGTCTTTTATAGCTCAGCTACCCTCCCAGCCCCTCACTGGGGGATTCTAGACAGATACTCTACCACTGAGGCACACCCCAGCCCCTCACTGAGAGATTCTAGGCAGGGGCTCTACCACTGAGTCACACCCCAGCCCCTCACTGGGGGATTCTAGGCAGGTGCTCTACCACTGAACCATGCCCCAGCCCCTCACTGAGGGATTCTAGGCAGGGGCTCTACCACTGGGCTTCACTCCCAACTCCCTCATCATACTCACATAAGAGGATGCAGGGCAGCAGTCATGGTTGTCTGGAAGCCTGTTTACTCTGTTGGGCCCTAGGCTCACTGTATCAGAAGGGAACCATGCTGCCTGTCACAGGGCCTTTTTAGGGCTTTCTTCAGTCCTGGCACACACTTCCTAGATAGTCCCAGACTCTCAGCTAGTTCTGAGAGGTATCAGAAAGAACAGACCTGTTGGGACTGGAGGGATGGTTCTGTGGTTAAGCACATTGGCTGCCCTTCCAGAGGAGACAGGGTTTGATTCCCAGCACCCACAAGGAAGCTCACAAATTTCTCTAACTCCAAGTTCACGGAATCCAATGCCCTCTTCTGGACTCTGTGGGTACTGCACAATATGGTGCACAGACAATATATGCATGCAAAACACACAATAAAATGTTAATTTCCCAAATAAAAGTAAGAAATTAAAAGAGGCTGGGAAGTTGAGCTTAGTCAGTGAATAACTTGGCCTGCAACCATGAAGACATGATTTCAATCCCCAAAGTCCACAGAGCTGGATATGGGGCAGGTGTAACTCCAGAGCTAGTGCCGAGGAGAAAGGCAGGTTTCTGTGCCCAGTGCCAGCCAGCTCAGCCTCCTTGGAGAGTTCCAGGCAAATGAGAGACCCTGTTTTACAAATAAAATGCATGGCACCTACAACAGTAGCTGAGGGGCTACTGGCATGGCTCAGATGGTAAAGGTCTTTGCTGCCAAGGTTAATGTCAAGCCCCAGAACCAATACAAGGAAAGGAGAAAACTGATTCCCTTCAATCATTCTCTGATCTTACACATCCCACATACACCAAGATAAACAGATGAATGTAGCTGGGCAGTAGTGGCACACACCTCTAATCCCAGCACTCGGGAGGCAGAGGCAGGTGGATCTCTGAGAGCTCGAGGCCAGCTTGGTCTACAGAGTGACTTTCAGGACAGCCACGGCTACACAGAGAAACCCTGTCTTAAATCAAAAACAAAGTAACTGCGACTCCTTCACACAGAGATGGGAAAAGGAGAAAACCATTTCACATGGCAGCAAGTTTTTCTGTTTTCTCTTTTATTATAAAGTTTATTAGGGGGCAGAGTGTGTGGAGGCCAGAGGAGGACTCCAGGAGTTGGTTCAGTCCCTGACCACATGGATTCCAAAGACAACTCAGGCAGTCAGGCTTGGTGTTGCGCCTTTACCCACGGAGCCATCTTGCTTCTCCCAGATACTGAGGTTTTAAAAGACCGAATCCCTTCAAACTGTGACAAATTACATAACCCAAAGAGCGGCCAAGATCCAGGTCCATCAGAACCAGCTCCAGACAGGGAATGTGATGTTCATGACATCTGGAGTTCAAAGCCAGGCTACACAGTGTCCAGGCCTGCCTGGTCCACATGAGACCTTGTCTCAAAAAACCCAACAGGGTAGGGGTATAGCTTTGTTGGCAGAGCGCTTGCTTAACAAGCAGCAAGCCCTGGGTTCTAGCCCAGTACCTAAAAAAAAAAACAAAACAAAACTGAGCGTGGGGGTGCACACTGGCAATCCCAGCATTCAGGAGGTAGAGGCAGATGATCAGAAGTTCAAAGTCATCCTTGGCTATAAAGGGAGTTTGAGGCCAGTCTAGGCCAGAGACCCTGTTCAAAAAGAAGAGAAACCAAGCAACCATGATAAAGCCAGGCCTGACAGTGCACACCAGTAATCCAAGCACTTGGGAAGTGGCGGCAGAAGGATCAAGAGTTCAAGGTCTTCCTTGAATACAGAATCCATTTGAAGGCAGCCTAGGCTACATAAGACCTTGTCTCCAAAAAAAAAAAAAAAAAAAAAATGACTCTAATGAGCTGTGGAGAGAGCTCAGTGTTCGCTCCCTTAATGGTTACGCTGGAGCGTGTTTCCAGCCAGCCCGGTGCCAGCTGTTGTGTCCATGCTTCCCCAGGGATGTGCTCACACGGGTCTTCCTTGGAAGGAAAGTGCAGCCTGCAGCAGCTCGTGCCCCAGTTCTTGCTGTTTCCCCCCAGGCAGGAACTCGCTGGCCAGCTCTCTGAAGGTGGCACAGATACGGCGAGCCTTGATGTGTCTGCGGTGGATGGCATGTGCCCACTGGTGCCGTGCAGCCCCTGTGAGCACCAGCAGAGAGCGGCAGGGCACAGAGATGGCTACCTCCACCTCCTGGCAGGGGACAGACCGGCTAGAGGCCACGACGCTGCCCTCAGGAGCATCAGGTCCGATGGAGGGGGCCGAGTGGAGCAGCAGGCTGCCAGGGGCTTCACAGGACATGGACACCACGGTGGCTGACAGGAGGTTGAGGCTTACCAGCCGCTCGCCCCACAGCCAGGCATCATCCAGGTGGGGGTCGATGGCCGAGCCCCGCTCTGGGTTGTAGTCCAGATTACACTGTTCTACAGGCTGGAAGTCCTCCAGTCCCTGGTAGAGGCCCATTCTCTGGACCACCTTCTGGCTGAAGCTGGGGAGACCCTGGAAGCCAGCCATCTTCAGCTTCTGCTTCCGAAAATTGACCTTCGGGCCGTAGTCCTGGAGCAGAGACAGGAAGGAGCAGAGGAGGGGCTCATCTGAGGAAATGGCAACCACAAGCTGGGCGAGACTGGTGCATGCAAGCAATCCCAGCACCCTGGGAGCTCACGCAGGGGAACTGCCTGCAGTTCAAGGCCAGCTGGGCTAGAGCGTGAGACCCTGTCTTGAAGGGGAAGCCATGCCAGTGTAGTAGTGCCTACCACCAGTACAGCGTGCACTTGTGGAGCGGAGGCAGGAGGACCAGAAGCTCACCCACATGGCAAGAGGGTTCTATGAGACCGTGTGGCGGGGGGCTTCATGGAGGGAGAAGGGACAGGTACAATACAAGGTGGGGGTGGATAAGAGAACAAGGTCCCCATGGAAGCCGTACAGTTTGTCCTGAAGGTCAGGGGCAGAGTGGGTGGCTGGGGTGGTCCCAGCTCAGGAGAAACGTGAAGGGAACTCTAATTGGCTGATGTCCCCAGAACTCTAACCAAACACTCCGATGCCAGGAACAAAGGCTGAAGGGGCACCATTGAAACAGCTACAGGAACTGAGTAAATGGTGGAAGCTGGGTGACGGGGAGCTAATGAGGAGGAGGAGAAACAGGAGGAGGGGTAGCACTGTCCCTAAGGGCCTATCAGGAGTCCAGACATAGAGTGAGTGAGGGGATAAGGGACAGGATGGGATGGATGGTGCCTGGAGCCACGCAGGACCGTAATTACCATCATCGCTCCCAACCAATGGGACAGCAGCATAGACAGCGGCGGCCCTGCTTGATGAGGAAGCCCACGCCCCCTGTGACTGGCCACCCACTCCCTACAGAAGATCCCTAGGGTGCGGCTACAGGAGATAACCAGGGGCCCCAGCAAAGGGACTGCCCCTTGGTTCAGCTAGGGCCACCATACCTGTTTCCTCCGCCCAGACTGAGAGAGCTTCCAGGGGTCACTGTCCATCAGCCGCACCATCTCAGCCTCTTCCTCTGGGGTCACAAAGTCCTCTATCAGCGTCACACCCGGGAACGGGAAGGCCCAACCTTCAAAGTCAGAGTCCTGGGGCCCCATGGCCCAGCCTGTGTCCGGGCAGTAAAGGAAATGGTATTTTTTCTGTAAACAACGGAGATAGGAGGGAGTGAAGATGGCTCAGCCGGCCAAGTGCTTTCCTTGCAAGCACCAGGACCTGAGTTCAGTCCCCCAAAAACAACATGTAAAAAGCTAGGTGCGATCATGCATGCTTGAATCCCAGGCAGAGATGAGAAGATCAAGCTGGCCTGGCCTACTTGGAAGTTCTAGGTCACCGAGAGACCCTGTCTCAAAAAACAAGTTGGATATCTGAGGTTATTCTTGCCTCCATGTGTACACATGTACCTGCGCACGCGCGCGCGCACACACACACACACACACACACACACACACACACACACACACCAAACAGAAGCACCCCAGAACCCCCCCAAAGACCCATGATCTCCACATGTGCCTTAGGTCCCCAGGATCTTCTGGCCTCTGGGGTTCCAATGCTCTGCTTGGGACTGAGGCCATTTGGAGAGGTGTCTGGAGTCCCTGGGACAACACAGACAGACTGCAGCTCCAGGCCTGCAGCCCTCTGGAGCAGTAGGAATTCTCATTCCTGAATTAATTTCTCTGTTCTCTAAGGAACTGGCCCTAGGCTGGGATGTGGGCACTCTTGCTTTGGCCTCAGGGTCAAGAGGACAGAAGGACGAAGGCTGTTCCGGGAGTCTGAGAAGTAGGCCAACCCTGAGGCTGTGGTCTTGGTGGCCAGGGGCTGGGCAATGCTTGTTGGAAGCTATAGATTCTCACCTTCCTCAGCTTCTGAGAGGAGTAGTAGTTGAAACTCGTTCAAAAAGGTCAGCTTAGTTACCGGAGGGATGGGTTAGTAGTTAAGAGCACTGGCTGCTCTTCCAAAGAACTGGGGTTCAATTCCCAGCACCCATATAGCAGCTCACAACTGTCTGTAACTCCAGTTCCAGGGAACCCAAAACTCTCACACAGACATGCATGCTGGCAAAATGCCAGTGCTTGTAAAATAAAATTAAATAAATTATTCTTTTTGTTTGTTTGTTTGTCTTTTGAGACAGGGTTTCTCTGTGTTGCTTTGGAGCCAGTCCTGGAACTAGTTCTTGTAAACCAGGCTGGCCTTGAACTCACAGAGATTCTCCTGCCTCTGCCTCCCAAGTGCTGGGATGAAAGGTGTGTGCCACCACTGCCCAGCAAATAAATTATTCTTAAAAAGAGGGGGGTAGCTGAGATCAGAGGCTGTAGCTCAGTTGGTAGAGTGCCTGCCTAGCATGCACGAAGTCCTGGGCTCCATCCCCAGCACTGCACAATATATTTGTGGTGGGAGTGGCATGCCATTCTCATGTACAGAGGCAGGGTGATCAGAAGCCCATGACCATCTTTCACTAGACAGTAAACGTGGGCTCCATGAGACCCAGCCCCCAGGACCTTGTAGGACATACATAGTCAGTGTCTTAACCATCTCCCTGTACAGTTCAGGGACTGAGCACATGGGCACTGGTATAGAACCGCCATGATCATCCACTTCTAGAACTCTCTCTCTCTCTCTCTCTCTCTCTCTCTCTCTCTCTCTCTCTCTCTCTTTCTCTCTCTCTCCTTCTCTCTCTCTCTCTCTTTTTGCAAAACTGAAACCAGATACCCATTAAACACTAATTCCCCATTGTCTTCTCCTCCATAACCTGACACCCACCATTCTACTTTCTGTGTTTATGATTCTAAGTACTTTAGAAACTTCATATAAGAGAGACTGCACATTATCTCTCCTGCTGTGATGGCTGTGTGTGTGTGTCTGTGTGTGGAGACAGAACCCAGGGCCTAGCACGTTAGGCAAGCACACTACCACTGAGTTACATCCCAAGTCCTCACTAGGGCATTCTTCAAGTTCTTTTTTTTTTTTTCAAATTATGTTTTTATGTGTGCATTTGTGTGTGGCAATGTACATGTGAATGCAGGTGCCCTTAGAGGCCATAAGAGGGAGCCAAATCCCTTTGGACCTAGAGTTATGAAGGCAGTTGTGAGCCACCTGGTCTGGGTGCTAGGAACCAAATGTAGGTCCTCTGCAAGAGCAGTATGTGTTTTTAACTGCTGAGCTATCTCTCCTGCCCCTCGCTGGGGGATCTAGGCAGGTGTTCTACCACTGAGCCACACCCTAGCCCCTCACTGGGGATTCTAGGCAGGTGCTCTACCACTGAGCCACACCCCAGCCGCTCACTGTGGGATTCTAGGCAGGGGCTCTACCACTGAGCCACACCCCAGCCAGTGATTAGCTTCTTTCATTTGGCATCACATCCACACATAACTATGTCAGAATTGCCTTCCTTTCCAAGGTTATTAAATAACCTACTGTGTAGATATCACAGATATTTTTTAATAATTCATCAGTTTATTGTGTCTGTCTTTCCTTTGTTCTTTTGATACACAGTCTTACATAGCTTAGTCTGGTTTTAAACTTGCTATGTAGCTGCAGCTGTCTCTACTCCCAAGCTTCCTGCTTTCAGCTGCCCAGTCAGAACTCAGAAGATCCCAGGCCAGCACCACCACTGCCCACTCTCCAAGTCACCAGGTAATAAACACTTGGGTAGCGGCCACCCTTTGGTTGCTGTGAATGCTGCTAGGGGCCAGATATGGTGCTGCATGCCTATAATCTTAGCATTTGGAGGGGACCCTGCGCCTCTAACCAAAGAAACAAAAACAGAAACTTTCGTTTGCATATAAATCCAGGAACATGCTGGATCATGTGATCAGACTACTTGTGAGGCATTCCAAGCCGGTTTTTTCACATGTTGGACATTTTAGCACCGCGAGACACTCCCCACTGGCTTTCCAGTTTCCTCACCTTCGAAAGCTTGACTTTTTAAAGGAGCGTTCTTTTAAACCCCTTCAGAATTTCCCCACCTCAGGTATGAAGTTCAAGTCTGTTGCCACTCCCCACTTAAGTCACAGAGGTGATGTGTCATCGCCGCGTCCCTACTTCCAAGACCCCTCCTCAAACTGCTGCGTGGCCGAGGTTGGCTACAAACTTCTGGGTCTGCTACCATCGCTTTTCAAATGCAGGAATCTCGGCGTGCACCAGCACTCCCCGCTCATGCATTCATTTTCAGATGATGGCACTTAGGGAGCGCTCACCTTTTGATTGTTGTGAATAACAAAGCTATGAGCGCTCCCAGCGACTCCCCTACGGCGAGGCTTTGATCCCCGCTCGTTTCACAGGCAAGCTTGGGTCTGTTTCCCATTAAGAGGGAAACTCTTTTCTGGGTTTGACTCTTTTCTCAGTCCATACCTGAGGGGAGATCTGCCAGGGCGGGGGCCCGTGGCGCTGTCTCTCGCAAATAAGACAAGTCCGGATGCCCTTGCAGCCGCAAGCCTGCAATTGAGTCGCTTGAACCGCCGCAGCTTCGGCTGTTGTAGCCGCCATAGCGCCTTCCAAGTAGCCAAAGCGCAGGCGCGAGGCGCAGGGGCCGCTGGGAGTTGTAGTCCTCGCACGCGGAGGCAGGAGGCAGAGAGCGCGGCAGGCAGACGTTCTGCTTCCTTCCGGTCGCCATGGACTCTTAAGGGGTTGCTGCGCGCCATCTCCTGGGCTCCGTGGCTGTGTGCGTTAGTTACCGGCCTTAGTGGAGGCGCGGGTTCGGTTGAGCCCTCGGATATCTATGGCTCCCCTCACGCAGCAGCTGCTCTTTCAACGCGGGCGACCCAAGACCAACAGTCTGGGGAAGATCCGGAGTCTGGAGTAAGAGCTAGCGGTGTTGAAGCGGATCGGGGCGAGGGGTCCTGCGGGATTCTTCCCCCCGCCTCCCCACGGGTCGCCTGATGGGCGGAGTGCAAGGCTCAGATCCCTCCCCGTCCCTGCCTGTTGAGGTTATTCTGTTAATGGGGTTTTAGGTCCCCGTTAAGCCTGTGTTTCGCGCCCAACAGTGATGCGAGAGCGCTTGGTAACCCCAGCCCAGGGTCAGGTGGACCTGCCGCAAGCTCACTCAGCCCTGCGGAGGGTGGAAAGACAGTTAGCACTCACTGGGATGTTGAGGAAGTGAGTACCACAGAAGGAGCATGCAGGAAGGAGAAAAAGCATTCAAGGGGGAACTTGGAGGCCTTAGGTTCTAAAGTTGTTACGAGATCTAGCACTCAGGGCCCCGTGCGTTTGAAGTTAACCTGGGCTACGATTTGAGACCCTGTCTCAAAAACAAAACTTTTTTTTTCTTTTATCTTTTTTGTTTTTCGAGGCGGGGTCTTTCTGTGTAACGGTCCTGGTTGTCCTGAAACTCTTTGTGGACCAGGCTGGCCTCGAACTCACAACCTCCCAAGTGCTGGAGGGAAGTCGGGCCAGAGAAATGGCCCCTCTTGTAAAGGTGCCTTTCACCAAGCCTGTGGTCAATCCCTAAACCTGACCTCCTTACCTACACCTTGGACTGCGTCCATTCATACACACACATACCACACGCACATGCACACTATAATAAATAAAAATGTAATCTGAAAAGTGGGGGAGATGGGGGCTGGAGAGATGGCTCAGCAGTTTAAGAGAACTAGCCGCTCTTCCGGAGGTCTCGGGTTCAATTCCCAGCACCCACGTGGCAGCCCACAGTTGTCTGTAACTCCAGGTCCAGGGGATCCGACATCCTCACACAGAATATATACAGGCAAAACACAAGTATGCATTTAATAAATCTTTTTTAAAAAGTGGGGGAGGCTAGAGCTGCAATGGTAGAGCCCTTGTCGGATTAAGAGAAAGCTGGGGTCTCCATAGGCTTCCATCCCCACCTGAACAGATGCAGGTGGTGATAAAGGCGGGAGAGTACGTTCAAGACTTTCCTGGACTACACAGTGAGTTGTGGATCGGATGTCTTTGAGTTTTGAGGCCAGCCTAATATATGTAGTGAATTCCAGGCTAGTCAAGTCTAAAAAAATAAGCCCAGGCTTATTCTTATCCACAAGAGATTGCTTGGTGCACATCCCTTTAGGGTAGATGGGAGTAATTGGTGAAAGGGTCTGTCTGCCCAGCCTCCTGAGCTTTCCTTCCTCTCTGCCCTCCCCTCAGTCTCTCAGGACTGAAGCTGCAGTCAGAGCACTTGGACCCCAGTCTCCTGGGGCGTCTGAAGCAGTTGAGGGAACTTGACCTCTCTGACAACCTGCTGGAGACGCTGCCTGCCAACCTGGGCCTGTCTCAGCTGCGCATCCTTCGCTGTGCCAACAACCAACTGGGGGATGTCACTGCCTTGAGCCAGTTCCCGCACCTCGAGGAACTCAGCCTGGAAGGCAACCCCTTCCTGACGGTGAGCGGGGGTGGGGGGGATATATGGGGTCCATCTAGCTCAGTGCTAAGGACCAGGACTCTGGGGCAGACTCAGGCAAGACAGGGTCTCATGTAGCCCCGACTAGCTTCAAATTGTGTTGCCAAAGATGGCCTTGAGCTTCTGATCCTTCTGCCTCTGTGCTCCAGAGGTGGCCATGCTCCACCAGGCCTGGTTTATGCAGTACTAGGGATCAAGCTCAGGACTTTGAGCATGCTACGACAGCGATCCCTCAACGGGGCTGGGTACCCACCCTGTTTGGGGTTGTGTTGTTTTGCTAGTTTGAGACAAAGGTTTGCTTTATGACCCAGGCCAGCTTTCACTTCACTATGTATCCCAGACTGGCGTCCAACCTCGGAGCATCCCTGGTACATAGTCTCCCTGAATACTGGGATTACAGGCTCTCACCGCTACTCCTGCCTTTCAATTCTTCCTCCGCCCTTAGGTCAATGACAACCTGAAGGTCTCCTTTCTCCTGCCCAAGCTACGTAAGGTCAATGGCAAGGACGCGGCCTCCACCTGCTCACAGGTGGAGAACCTAGATCGGGAGCTGACCAACAGGGTAAGGATGGTGGGAAGCTGATGGAGATGGGTCCTTGGCCACGTCAGCAGATACTGAGGGGGAACAGAAGTGGATTTGTGTGTGTGTGGGGGTGTAACAAAGATCTTACCCTGACAGCTGCAGGTCTGGTGTGTTGAGTGGTTCTGTTGCTTCTCACGTTTGGAGGCCCTGTCTCCGAGGCGTACAGTCAGGAGGTAGAACTTTGCGGTCAGCTGGTTTTTTTGAGACGGGGTCTTACTGTATAGTCCAGATGGCCTAGTACTCTTCCACTTCAGCCTCCCAGGTGTTGGAATTACCAATCTGCCCAGGTGAACCAGGTTGGTTTCAACTCAAGTGACTTAGGTATTGCTTGTAGAGAATAAGAGGCTATGTTTGCAGAAGTTTCCAGAAACTGGTATGGTCAACACACCTTGTGCCCAGAAAGTGATAGGGTGGCGGTGCTGTGTGTGGCCAGGAGACCCAAGCTGGACTGGCCCTGGATCGGGTGGGTCCCTCTTCTGCCAGGTCACAGCTCACTGGGAGAAGTTCATGGCCACTGTGAGCCCTGAAGAGGAAGCTGCTGACAAACTTCAGGCTGACTTCGTGAGGTCTGCAGTCAGGGATGTGCACTATGGCCCTGAGTCTCTCAGCGAGTTCACGCAATGGCGGGTATGTCACTGGGGGACACTGTGCTGAGGGTTGGCTTCCCTGGTTCTTGGTTGTCCTGGGGACGTCCCTGACTCTGATGGATTGAGGGACAGTGGGGAGTGGGGTGGCTCAGGGAATGGTAGCCCTCTTCCTCCTTTGAGAGGCACAAGCTCCCTGGGACCAGATGTCTGAGGAGAGGCTAAGGGCACCAGAGACTGTGCTCGGCCTGCTGAAGGCCTGACCCCACCCAGGTGCGGATGATCGCTGAGAAACTGGTAACCTCAGGTGGGACCCAGGTACAGGAAGCCGACATACCAAAGGAACCTCCACAGGCCTCAGCTGCCTCCAAGCTCAGGGTGAGTATGTTTCCACACGGCTGTGAGGGCCACTGGATCTTCCTGAGCTGGAACAGAGGGAGGCCTCTGCGTGAGCTCAGGGAAGCCAGACCGCAGAGGGTCTCTGCGTGAGCTCCGGGGAGCCGGACCACAGAGAGTCTCTGCATGAGCTCAGGGGAGCCGGACCGCAGAGGGTCTCTGCGTGAGCTCAGGGGAGCCGGACCGCAGAGGGTCTCTGCGTGAGCTCAGGTGATGCCCGAGTATGTTAGCTAGCCCTTGCTGCGGCTCGCGGGTAGGAAAGGTTCGTTTCAGTCCATAGCTGCTCGGCTCCAAGGCTGTTGATAGTGTGAGCTGACAGAGTAAGAATGTGTGTGAACATCGTGGCAGCCAGTGTCCCTATGTCCCCTCAAAGGGACGCCTCCCAGTGCTAAGTCCTTTCCCCTATACTGTACTGAGTGGGGCTGCAGGCTGGTGAGGCAGCTTTTCAACCTTTGACCCTTGGAGAACATTTTAAGTGTCCAGCCCTAAACACAGGCCAAGCTCCCCCTATGACGGTGGCTTGGTTCTTGCCACTTCATTCTTCATTCTTTGGAGAGGGTGTAGTTCAGCCTGTAGCCAAGGGAGGAAACCCTTCGGGCATGGATGCAAGTCCCCCCACCTTCCACAGGCCAGAACGGTGGCCTCAAAGCGGCCAGGTAACATCCCACTTGACCTCCCTTCCACCAAGCGAGTGTGTTTCGCCTCCCCAGCCCAGATGGAGGGTACACCGGTGGAGTCTGATGGAAGCCAGGTAAGATCTCCGGACGGCAGAGGGAGGGTGCCAGAGGGAGCAGGCCAAGTGGCAACTGGAACCGTTTGTACCCCCACAGGCTGCCCTACACCTGGAACCCCTGCACTTCCTGCAGTGCCATAGCAAAAACAACAGCCCGAAGGATCTGGAGACTCAGCTGTGGGCCTGCGCCTTTGAGCCTGCCCGGGAGGAGGGTACGTGCTGGGGCTGATGAGCAGTGGGAATCTTGGGCCACACAGTGATGCTCAGTGGGAGTCAGATTAAAAGATACCGGGGGAAATTCAATGAGATTGGCTGTAGGGTAGAAAGAAAGGGCTGGAAGTGGGTGGTTGGCATAGCCTTTAATCCCAGCACTCAGGAGGTAGAGGCAGGAGGATCTCTGTGAGTTCAAGGCCAGCCTGGTCTACAGAGTGAGTTCCAGGACAGCCAGAGCTACACACAGAGTAACCCTGTTGCAAAATAAGAAAAAGGCAGGTCTGGAGAGACACTCACTGGCTAAGAGTGCTTGCTGCTCTTGTAGAGGACTGAAGTTTGGTTCCTAGCACCCACCATGGGCTGCTCACAACTGCCAGTAACGCCAGCTCCAGGGAATTTGATGCCCTCTTCTGGCCTCTATGGGCATCTGCACTCGTGCACATACCCCCACATGGCACAGGTACATAACCACTGTTTTTTTTTTTTAAGGTAAAAAGGCCATGGATGTAGTATAGTGGTAGAGCACTTGCCTATCATGTGTGAGGTCCTGGGTTCTATCCCCTGTACCTCTAATAATAATAATAGTAATAAAATGGTCATGGAGGCCAGGAAAAGGGACTCTAGGGAAGAACTTTACAGAAAAGATGTTTATGTGGCTGATACATAAAACAGGGCACTCGGGGGCCACGTCCCAGACTGTGGCCACGTGTGGCGGAGAAGCTGTTTGCGTGATAGACTGCCAGACAGGCATCGTACTCCATAAATACAAGGTGCCAGGCGAGGTGAGTGCCGGGGCCCTCTTCGTGAAGACTGCTGGGTCCTGGGACAGAAGCCCTGACTCTGTTCCCCATGACTTTATTTTGGTGGGGATGGAACCCAGGGTCTCGGACCCACTATGAGCCCTTCCCCCAGCTCCTCATGGCCCTCTGGGAGCTTTTGTTTTTGTCGTTGAGACTCGCTGCCCCAGGTGAGCCCCCCAAGCAGGTTGCCCCTCGTTCCCTGCTCACCACCATTTTTCCTTCCTCCCACCCTTGTCAGGAGTTCTTCTCAGTGGCCTGGACGGCCCTGACGGTGGTCACGCAGGCAGGCCACAAGAAGCGCTGGAACATGCTGGCTGCTGCAGGCCTGCGAGGCATGGTCCGGCTGCTCCATGTCCGTGCAGGCTTTTGCTGTAGCGTTATCCGGGCCCATAAGAAGGCCATTGCCACCCTCTGCTTCAGCCCCACCCACGAGAGCCATCTCTTCAGTAAGACCTTCAACCCCGAGCTTCCTCAGCATCGTAGACTTTCCGCCCTGGTGCCCTGTGTCTCTTTCTGGGGGTGACGGGGTTCACAGGCTGCTGGCTTTGGTCACAGGTGGCTTTGGTCAGATGTGAGTTAGCTTCTTGGCCAACTGGGATCTCTATTCCAGCATGCTATGTGGCCTTGAGGTTTCCTAGCAACCGAGGCTCCTGTTTCTCTGCCTGGGACCAGGGGAGATAACCCTGCCCCTGGGGTGTGGTGAGCCCAGCGAAGGTGGCAGATGTGCTTGCTACACAGATGGCTGTGATGCTGTGCACACTGGGTTCAGGCAGGACTGTGGGGTCGTGGCTCCTGAGTTCTTGCCCTAGCCACAGTCTGCTCTTCCTGCCTGTGATTAGTCGGTTGAGGGACCCAAGCCACAGACTCAACCTGCTAGAGGGGCGGGAACTTCTCGGGGCTACCTTTTTCCTCCATCCCTCCTCAGCTGCCTCTTATGACAAACGGATCATCCTCTGGGACATTGGGGTGCCCGACCACGAATATAAATTCCAGGCTAGGTGAGGCTGCAGGCGGGCCTGGAGCGGGGCGGGCTGCCGAGGGTGCCGGTCACTCGCGGCCCATAGTTCATGGTTTTCCACCATTGGCAGCCAGCTCCTCGTGCTCAGCTGCAGCTCCACCCCCTTGCGCCTCTGCCCTGTCGCCTCCTGCCCGGATGACTTGCTGCTGGCTGGCTGTGAGGGAGGTTGCTGCTGCTGGGATGTTCGGCTCAATCAGCCCCAGAAGCAGAGGTGAGGATGCCTGGGATGCCTGGAAAGCTTGGCCCAGGTGTCATGGGTTTACGTGGACCCTGGGCACGTCACAGTGCTGCTTGGGCTGCCTTGGAAGCTCTGTTCAGGGGCTGTTCTCTTAGTTACCACATCACAGACAACTGCCTGAGCCCCAGTCCTGTCACTCAGCAGTGTGACTCTTCCGCCCTAGCATGGTGGCCCCATCTGTGAGGAAGAGGCAGTAAGGTATAGCCCAGGGATCGTGGAGGTAGAGATAAGATGTATGCAGGGAAGCAGCTTTGATGTTGCTTTGTGGCTATCTGCCCATGTGGAAAGACCTGAGACCACTAGGGTTCCTGTCCTTGGCAGTAAATATGAGGGCTGGGGCTGGAGCTCAGTCAGTAGAGTGCAGAGATGCACGGAGCTCCCAGTGCCACATAAACCAGGTGTGCTGGCCTGTGCCTGCTATCTCAGCTAATGAGAGGGTCAGAACATCAGAAGTGCAAGGTTGTCCTCAGCTCTGTGAGAGTTGGAGGCTAGCCTGGGCTGCAGGAACTCTTGTGTGAGAAAACAAGTAAGGCCCTAGGGGTAACTTCCAAGGGGCGTGTCCTGAGGGTGCATCCTGGTGACTGATTGACAGAACTGCTCTGCAGAGAGCCTGGAGCTGCCAGAGGACAGCAGTGTGCAGCCAGCTAGGAATGGGGAAAGGTCATGGACCACCTTTGCTTGGCAGTTGGAAATGTCACTGAGTGAGGCTCCCAGGCAGTGGGCACTGAGTTTTGTGGGCTATGGTATCAGCAGAATTTGGTTTGTTCTGTCTGTCATAGAAGCCCATGCGTAGAGATGGGGTTTGAATATTAACACTGCCCTTTATCCAGAGAGGCAGCAACCTGGGAGGCCTCGGGGAGTCTGCCTCCTGCCTCCCCTCACCTGAGCAATCTCTAGTTAGGATATTATCCATCTTTACAGTGACAGGTCTGTGTAGTCCTGGCAGTCCTAGAACTTGCTCTGTAGACCAGGCTGCTGACCTCAAACTCAGAGATCTGCCTACCTCTGCCTCCTGAGTGCTGGGATTAAAGGTGTGCGCCATTCAGTGTAGCAACATTAGGAAAAGGAAAGAGATTCAGGGACACTGCCTGTTTCCCAGGTCTATCTTCATTAGCATTCTTTCTTTGAGACCAAAGTCAAACAGCGTGAGGTGCGAGTTCCTTCCTGTAAATGTTTATTAACATTTACTGACTTACCTGTGTAGTGGGGCACACATGCCATAGTATGCACATGGAGCTCAGAGAACATGTAGGAGTTGGTGCTTTCCTTCCACCGTGTGGTTCCCAGGGACTGAACACTGATCGTTGGGCCCGGCAGCAAGCACCACTCCTGAGCTCTTAAGTACACTTGCCTATGCTTTGTAAGTGGCAGTCTCAACGTAAGGAACAGCCCCAAAGGGATTTCGGGGTGCTGTCAGGAGTTACTGCTCTCAGGGGGCAGCAGAAGCGTGCAGATGTGGCATCCCGCTGCTTGGTGGAGTGTGTATGTGGGTGTGTGGAGGTTGGAGGACTTTGGAGTTGGTTTTCTTTCCACCTTGACCTGGGTTCTGGAGGTCAAATTCGGGGCACCAAGCTTGCATAGCACTCTACTTCCTGAGCCAGTGAGCCCCTGCCTTTCCGTAGCTGTTCTGTCCTTAGTTGGGTTGGGAGGGGCAGCACTGAAAGTATCTGGCCTGCAGTCCTGGAAGACCAGCCCGTGAGCCTGTGCTCCTACCCGTGACTACTCACACCCCCAGTAGGTGGCTCCCCTTCGGGACAAAGCTAAAGGTCTCTGGGCCAAGGACCAGGCAGCCCCTTGAGTGAGCACGTGGCTGTGCATGGGTAAGGCTAATGTCTTCTGCAGGGTGTGTGAAGTGGAATTCATCTTCTCTGAGGACTCTGAGGGACAGAGAGTGGACGGGCTGGCTTTTGTGAATGAAGATGTTGTGGGTGAGTGAGCCCAGCTGGAACAGCTTGGGCTGGGACTTCACTCTCGGGGTGCTGAGGCACCCATTGGAGAGCAGGGAGGTTGTGGCGACAGCCGACCTGGGCTCACATCTCCTCTCCCTGCAGCCTCCAAAGGGAGCGGACAGGGCACCATCTACCTGTGGAGCTGGAGCCAGACATGGGCAGGCCGG
Source organism: Myodes glareolus (assembly GCF_982192425.1). Classification (NCBI taxonomy): domain Eukaryota; kingdom Metazoa; phylum Chordata; class Mammalia; order Rodentia; family Cricetidae; genus Myodes; species Myodes glareolus. The sequence continues at coordinate 110,296,590 of NC_142027.1, forward strand.
GGCAGCCAGTCTGTGTTGCCTGTGGTCATCCTGGCCCGGCTGCAGTGGTCATCCACCGATTTGGCTTACTTTTCTCTCAGCACCTGTCCTGGTGAGCCTGCCTACCCCATTGGTGGGCATCCCCTCTTCCCCTCCCAACCCGGCCCCATCTTAGGTCCTCACTTGTCCTAGCAGACAAAAATCTCGTGCTGTGTGGGGATGAGGAAGGCAGTGTGTGGATCTATGATGTTGAGCACCTGCTAAAGCAGCGGCCTCCACTGGCAACAACTCTGCAGGCCCCAACCCAGGTACTGCTGGGCACCCTGCACACTCTTCCTGATACCCTTGGGCTGCTGTTCAGTAGGCAGGAGCCTAGTGCCTTCTTTTTTCCCCTCAGATCCTGAAGTGGCCTCAGCCAATGGCACTGGGCCAACCAGTGAACAAGACCATGATAAACACAGTAGTGGCCAATGCAGCCTTTACCTACCTCAGTGCTCTGACGGACTCCAACATCGTGTCCATCTGGAGGAGTTGCTAGCTTGCCCAGAGCAGTGGACCAGGGACACGGCTTATTAGCTTGGGGCTAGTGGTAGAGGAATTTGTACCAATGAGTATTTTTATTAAATTCTCTATTGTGAACTAGAGGCCGGTGGAAACTGAGTGGAAACACAGGCCTCTCTGGGGTTCCTACCTGGATTAATTCAGGCATGTCCAGCAGCTGAGGCTGCAGAGATCCAAAGCCTGCTTCATCATTCTGCCTCCCCAGCAGCCCCAAGTTCTGCCTCAGCCTGTGGTTAGGGTCTCTGTGTGACAGAGAGGTCACCTGCCACCATCAAGTAAGTCTGAGAGCACACATGCTGCAGTCCTCTGGGGCCCACCATATACTTTATTAGAAAAGTCACAGTCTATGTACAGAACAGGAGTGTCCAGCCAGAGAGCTGAGTGCCTGTCGTCATCACGGAGTACTGAGAAGGCCCTGAGGGTGTAGGCACCAGTATGCAGCAATGCTCCTTTTAGCCTTTTAGCCGCTACTCAATTCCTTCTTGCTTGTCCTTGATGGCCACCTGAAGAGAGAGGACAAAGGCAGTGATTGCACTGGAATGACCCCAGTGTCCCCTGCTTGTGTGGCCAGGAACCTGTACTCCAGAGAATACATGAGGCAGACCAGTCAACAAAGGCTCCGGGTGCCTCAGCAGGTTCTACCTACCCTGCTCTGAACCACCCGCCTGCTGAGAACTGGGGCTGGAGCCAAGTGAGATATGCCCAGCCGGGTGAAAACATTAAAAGGTGTGGCTCACACTGAGGGCCCCTAATAACTGCCTCCTACCCTTGAAGAACAGTCTCAAAGGCTTTATGACCTAGAGAAGCCAGTGGCAAAGAGGGGAGATTTTTGATGATGGGGATGATACTCCAGGCCTTGACTGTGCTGGGCAAATATTGTACCACTAAGTTAGGCCCCAGCCCCTCACTGGAGGGTTCTAGTGGGAAGGTTGCAGCTCTACTGAACCGTGCGGCATAGCTCACAGGCCCCTGCCCAGCTCCTCACCCGGAATCGTTCCTCCAGAAGGGAGAGCTCACTGATGAGGTCTGTGATGGCATTGGTGAAGGCCTCCTGGGGACTGTAGTCTGGGGTGGTCTGCACACGAATGATGATCTTGTGCTCCAAGGGGTGAGGGACTTTGTAGCCGGCAAACAGCACCTGTGGGTCCTTCAGCAGCTGTCTGAGAAACATAGACTGTGAGGGAGGAGGTCGACCCTGGCTGGCTTTCTAACCAGAGTAGCTCCCTGCCCCCAAGTGTAAATAAGGAGAATGGTGGTGTGGTGTAGGCCCGTCAGTCCAAGACCACCTTAGCCAACCTGGTGAGATTATCTTTAAAAAATAAAGAGGGCTGGGGGTGTAGGTCAGTGCTAGAGTACTGGCCGAACACACATGAGGCTTGAGGTTCCCGCCCAGCACTAGGGGGAGGGGAAATCAAGTTAAAGGGACTTAAGGCCTGTTATCTATGAGACCAAGGGCCTTGGCTGGGAGCCAGTTTGTGATGGCATCTTTCATCATAGAAGCTGAGAACCTAGACAGTGGCTGTGGAGCGCACCTAGGCCAAAACATGGCCAAGGTTGAAGTGACCAGAATACAAGGCCCCATTCCTAGGTATAGCAAGCAGGTGGGAAGAGAAGGGCCAGGCTCTGACGACCCCCAGGCAGCTGAGGGAAATGAAGAACCTAAGGGCACGGGCTCTAACTGGCCCCTGCCATACATCTGAAGAGTTGTAGAACGGGGTTGGAGCAATGGCTGCTCTTCCAGGGAACCTTGGTTCTCACATGGCAGCTCACAACTAAGAGTTCCAGGGGGATCCAACACTCATGGCATGCAAGGGCACCATATGCTACACAGACCTATGTGCAGAAAACAGCCTTGAAGAGTTAGAGGTTGAGCTGGAGAAACAGCACAGTGGTGGAGCACTCATTGCTCTTGTAGAAAATCTGGGTAACTGCAGCTCCAGGGATCCAACAACCTTTCCTCGCCTACTCAGACACCACACTCACAATACATACATTAATTTAATTTTTTTGTTTGTTTGTTTTTTGTGAGACAGGGTTTCTCTGGCTGTCCAGGAACTCACTCTGTAGACCATACTGGCTTTGAACTCAGTGCCTGCCTCTGCCTCCTGGTGCTGGGACTAAAGGCGCGCGCATGTCTATTCTATTCTTTAAGCTGCAGGCTGGCCTGGAGAAGGGGCTTAGCAATTAAGGGGCTCCCAGCACCCATGTGGCAGCTAACAACCACCTGTACCCCTGTTCCAGGGGCTCTAGGGCCTTCTGACCTTCATGGGTAACAGGCATACACATGTGGTAGACATATGTAGGCAAAACATGCATAAGTTTTTGGGTTTTTTTGTTTTTAACTTAAAGAGTGGAGAGGACCCAAGGCAGTTCCCAGCACCTGTGAGGTGGGAGTCATCTATGGCTCCAGCTCCAAAAAACTCAGTGCATCCGACCTAAAAAGGTGCTGGCACTCACACTCAGGTACAAAACCACAAGTTTTTACAAAGTTGAAGGACAAAGAAAAGGAGCTGCAGGCTCAGCAAACCATCAAATGCAGGAGGTGCCCCTGCTGGCTTTTTGTTTGTTTTTGTTTTGAGATGAGGTCTCTATGTAGACCAGGCTGACCCTGAACTCAGAAGAGCCCTGCCTGCCTCTGCCCTCCGAGTGTGGCAGGTATAGGTGTGTGCCACAATACAATCACCTGCTGACCTCTTGATGCCCATTAAAATGAAAACCAGCTTTGCTGGAGTCCCCGGAACTTGATTTTAGCCAAAAGACCAAGAGGCAGTTGCTGAGAGTCAACTGCAAAGTTTTACATTACATAAATTAGCCTACACAAAGCTCAGGGCCTCAGCAATGGGAAGGTACAGGCAGGGCTCAGGAGTCCCTAATGGGGTCATCCTCCATTATGTAGTGAATCAGCCTACACTACACAAGACCCATGTGAGCAGACCTCACTGGCCAGGCTGGAAGGAAGGATCTGACCTGATGTATCAGCAAGCTAAGGAGAGACTGTTACAGGATACATACTCAACTTAGAGCCCTGTGATACCCAACCCCCAGGGCCTCTGGCCTGGGACTTACGATTTGATGATGTTCCCCAGAGTGTGGTCTTCTTTGTTGATGGTGAACAAGCAAGCATTGGGCACCTTAGTGTCCTTGTTAATGGTGATTCTGGAAAGAGACAGGCAAAAGCTGAGGGCGACTGCTTTCCTGAGCCTACATCCAGCCAGCCCTTGAGATGCTGGCACTGATCCTCCAATCAATATCCCCTAGGGGATCAGAATGCCCCCTTTGTGGTCAAACATCCTTGAGACTGCATTTGGGGCTGTTCCCACTACCCCAGAAACCAAGGCACACAGCTCTTTCCCACATATGCATTAGCTGCCTTAAACAAGCTCTTGACTAAATTCTTTCCTAGAAGACAGCAAACAGCTGGGTGCTGGTGGCACACACCTTTAATCCCAGCACTCAGGGAGAAGAGGCAGGCGGAGCTCTAGTTCCAGGCCAGACTGGTCTACAGAGCAAATCCTAGGACAGTCAGGGCTACACACAGAAACCCTGCCTCAAAATACAAAAAGAGCTGGGTGATAGCAGCACATGCCTTTAATCCCAGCACTCGGGAGGCAGAGGCAGAGGGATCTCTGTGAGTTTGAAGCCAGCCTGGACTACAGAGCAAGTTCCAGGACAGCCAGGGCAACATAGAGAAACCCTGTTTTGGAAAACCAAAAGAAAACAATTAAAGAAAAAAAAAAGCTGAACTGTAGCTTAGTGATAAAGCAGTAACCCAGCAGGGGCCAGACCCTGGGTTCTACCTCCAGCACGACAAAGACCAAACAAGGAAACCTCTTTACCTACCCATGATGGCCCCTTATCTATACACCAGGGACCCTCATCCACATGGGACTGCTCCTTCCCCCCTCCTCCAGGACAGGGTTTCTCGATGTAGTCCTGGCTGTCCTGGAACTAGCTTTGTAGACCAGGTTGTGCCTCAAACTCACAGAGCTCCACCTGCCTCTGCCTCCGAAGTGTTGGGATTAACAGCTTGCGTCACCACTGCCTGGCTAAGGATTGTTTCTTTTTTCTAAAGCAGAATTCTCAAATTTAACACATAAATATGTATTTCCTTTGTCCACGCTGAGATCAGTGAACAACCTGCAAATTGTTCTTTCCTTCTATCATACTGTCCCGGGCATTGAACTCAAGTCAGTAGGCTTGACTGTGGGTGCCTGAGCCATCTTAGTCCTGACCGCTCTTTTCTGACAAGCTGTCTTGTACACCAAGGATCATTAATAGCATCCTTTGCCTCTGCCCACCAGATGCCAATAGCAACCGCCTGGGGACAATCATAAATGCTTCCAGACATGACCAAATGCTCTTGCCAATGGGGCACCAACAGGACCCTCAGCTGAGAAAATGCCCTCAAGGGAGGCTGAATTAGCTGACAAAGATCAAACACAAAACCCTTCACAGAGGTCTCTTAGAAGTGCGAGGTCAAGTCACAGACAAACCCAGAGAATTTCTTTGAACTTCATTATTGGCTGACTGACTGACACAGGGATGAAATGAGCCCTGTGTGCACTAGGCAGCAATTTACCACTGTGCTCTACCTCCATATATTTATTTTTGAGATAGGGAATCACTTTAGCCCAAGAAGACTTCCAAGGAGAGTATCCAGAGCTGGAGAGATGGCTCAGAACTTAAAAGCACTGGCTGCTCTTCTAGAGGACAGAAGTTCTTTTTCCAGTAACCACATGGCAACTTAAAACAGTAACTCAAGTTCCAGGGTCCTGACACCCTCACAAAGACATACATGCAGGCAAAACATCAATGCACATAAAATATAAATAAATGCACATAAATTTAAAAAGGGAGGCACGCAGGAAAGAAAGGTTTTTAGCAACTTTTTGAGTCAACAAATGGTTGTATCTGGTTACCATTAAGACAATTACATGCAACAGGGCATGACAGCACCCAGGAGGCAGAAGCAGGTCAGCCTCTGAGTTTGAGGTCAGCCTGGTCGACAAAACAAGTTCCAGGACAGCCAGGGCTGTTACACACAAAAAACCCTATCTCAAAAAACCAAAAGCAAGTCGGGCGGTAGTTACGCACGCCTTTAATCCCAGCACTCGGGAGGCAGAGACAGGCGGATCTCTGTGAGTTCAAGGCCAACCTGGTTTACTGAGAGGGTTACACTGAGAAACCCTGTCTTGGAAATATATATATAAAATCGTTAATAAAAATCACCAGTCCTGCTTCATTAAACCGTTGAGTCCTAACATTCTTTTTAGCAGGGAAACCACGAATCCCTGAAAATCTAGGGGAAATCCTCAGGCTGCTGAGTGAGAAGGCAGCTGTGACTCCGTCCCTTCATCGCTGCCGTCATGATCCTCCTGCCTCAGTCGCCCAGTGCTGGAATCACAGGCGTTCGTCACCAGCGGGTTGTGAGTTCTAAAGCCATCACTGTAGCATGGATGATGGCGTTGCAGACTAGTAAAGAGAAGGCCCAGAGGGAAAGGGCTTTGGAGCCTGACGTTCTGGGTTCGAATACAGTGCCAGCCACTTCCTAAGTGGAGCAAGGGACTCAGTGTCCCCGAACCTCAGTTTTCCCACTGCAAAACGGATGCACTCGGCGAGGCTTCGCAACGCCGCCTGCTTCGGCACAGCCCGCCTCGCTTCCCCCGGGCGGGAGCAGTGTGGCGCTCCGCCGGGGCTGACGGCCAACTTACTTCTTCTCGCCCTCGAAGAGCAAGAACGACTCGAAGGCCGGAGGAGCGTTCATCCTAGCGACGCGCTCTGTCTCCGAGACTCCAACCCGCAGCCGCCGTCACCACACCGAGCCCCCGAAGCGCGACCACTTCCGGGTCACGCGGCCGCAGCCAATCAGAGTGAGCGCCTGGCTCCGCGCCTCCTGGTGGACCGGATGACCTTCCACAGGCGCACGTCGACAGGGCCGAGTGAGACCGCGAGCTGTGCGCACGCGCAAGTCTAGTCCGGTCCGTTGCTTTCACCCGGCCGCTTTTGGGCGCCTGTGCGGGGAAGGCTGAGCCACCTGCAACTGGTCCGCCCTGACCTGGCATCCGAGCTGTACGTGTAAAGTCGCCTGTGTGGGCTGCTGCTGCAGGACCCCCGGCTGGGTCGACACCGGCGTCCTTGTGAAGTTTGCTGGATGAGATTCAGGAGAGCAGGAAAATGTGTAAAGGTCGGGGAAGAGCTTGGGGTGCCGGTGGATCCTCTCTTGGGCATGCAGATAACTAAAAACACTATGAAATCCTGGCCCCTCTCCATTTTCCCAGCTGTCTCTGTGGCAGTTAGTGTTTTCTATTTTTTTTTCTTCCTATTTTTGAAGATTTCTATTTGGCTGTCTGTGTGGCACGTGTCTGTAGGTGCCTTTGGAGACCAGAAGAGGGTTGAGTCCTTTGGAGCTGGAGTTACAGGTGACTGTGAACCACCCTAAGTGGCTGCTGGGAACTGAACTTTAGTACCCTGAAGAACAGTAAGGCTCTTAACTGCGGAGCCATTTCTCCAGCCTCCACGATGGTTCTTGTCAGCCGGATGAAATTTAAGATCATTGTGGAAACAGACCTCTAGGTGGAGCCAGCAAGACAGTCCACTGGGTGAAGGTAGTGTCACCAAGCCTGACTAACCTGGTTTCAATCCCCAGGACCCATACGGTGGAAGGAGAGAAGCAACTCCTCTGACCTCCCAGTGCGCAGCACCTGCACATCGGTGCACACACAATGTAAAATTAAAAACAAAACTTCTGGGTCTGTCTGTGAGAGTCTAGACAGGTTTGACTGAGGAAGAAAGACTTGCCATTAATGTGTTGGACGCCACGCTAGAGGCTAGGGTCTCAGACTGATTAAAAGAAGAAAGTAAATCATCTCGTTCTGCTTCCTGGTGGCAGATGGCAATGGGATCAGCTGCCTGGCACTCTCGTGGCTATGACATCCCCACCATGATGAGCTGTTCCCTTCCTTAAGATGCTTCTGTCAGGTTTGTAGACAGCAACAAGCACAGTAACTATTACCGGCTCAGTGGCCCAGGCGTTGAAATCGCAGGTGGGAGCCACCCCTATCCGTTGGTATTGTGAGCACTGAGGCACCAGTGTGTGGCATGGATGATGGCGGTGCCGCAGGAAACAGGTGAAGACGATGTCAGGTGCCAGAGGGCTTTGGAACCCCTCACACTGTGTCACGGTCCCCCTGCCTGTGCGCATGGGCATGCTATTCCTAGAGTGTCTACCTAAGAGCTAGTCACAGCTACCCAGTGCATCTGCCTTGCAGGCGGAAGGCACAAAGATAATGCAGGCTTCTTGCTCAGCTTTTGTCCCTTCAAATTCAGAAGAAGATGAGGAGGAAGAGCAGAAGTCATCCAAGGATCTCCAGTCACAGCCCAAAGTGTGTAGTCACCTTCATTTCTAGGAACAGCAGACCCTTGAAGACAGACCACCCCGTGAGGAGTCGTCTCATGGGACAGTAAGGATTTCTTCAGGCCACCCTGAAAACCAGAGCAGAGACGACGAGAAACCAAGCCACGCCCTGACCAGTAGCACTGAGTTATTGTTTGTATTGGCTAAACTGTTTACGATCCTGCAGATGGAACCAGGGTCTTGTGTACGCCAGGCAGGTGTCCTACCACTGAACCACACTGCCAGCTTGAGTGTGATTTTTGAGCATAGCCCTTGCATTCAGGCATGGTGGCTTAGGCCTGTAAAGCCAACACTGTCAGGATGGAGTCACCGGGATCAGGAGTTCAAGATCATCAGCTAGACAGTTGTTTGAAGCCAGCCTGGACTAGATGAGATACTGTCTCAAAGCTAATGGGGTCAGAGCTGTGGGTCCATTGGGAGAGAGCTTGCTGAGCACACTTCGAGCCCTAGGTTTTGCTCTGCCTGCTCCAGTATCCTTGGGAGCTGTGGGAAAGTCCTGAGTAAGCCCATGGGAAAGAGCACACCATCTACTAAGACACAGGCTGGTGAATGCCAGCCAAAGGCACATCCAGACAGAAACAAACTGCTTGCTGCTAGCAGGACTCACATGATAGAGAACAAATCTGCTTGCACTTTCTCCCCAGAACAGTGCAGAGAGGTGGTTAACTGTACCGCGCTTTGCTCTGCCCTCTGCTCTTCATCTGTAGAAAAGCAGGTTCTGAAATAAACGCTGGGCTGTTAAGTATTGGCCAACAGACCTCCCGGATCTATCTTGTGTCTCTGTCTCGATTTCTTTCATCTGCCATTTCCTCAATCCTCGTGCCCCACTCCAGGTACCCCGGTTGACTCATCGGCAGGCTCTGTCAAGGTTTAATGCCCAGCTCTGCATGAACCGCATGGCTCACACCCCTAACCCCAGCACTTGGAGGTGGAGGCAGGAAGATTAGGAGTTCAAGGTCATCCTTGGCTATCTAAGGAGTTTGAGGCTATCCTGGTCATGTGGCAAACCCTGTCTTAACTCTTCCAGAAGAAAATAATATGAGTAATACACCACTCTTCCCTCTGTGGCAGGGGCAGAGCTGCAGCCAGGGAGCTGCTGTGGAGAAGCTTTTTCATTTAGGGATGTCTGGAGGGAAGATGTTGGCTGAGTCTGTCTAGACCATTGGTCCTCAACCACCTTCCAGATGCTGCAACCCTTAACCCAGTTTCTCATGCTGTGGTGACTCCCAACCATGAAAGTATTTTCACGGCTATTTCATAATTGTAATCTTGCTACTGTTATAAGTAAACAGTAAATACGTAAATAAGTGGTATTTCTGATGTTCTTAGGCGACCTCTGTGAAAGGGTCATTCAATCCCTAAAGGGTTGCGACCCACAGGTTGAGAACTGCTGGTCTAGATGGCTACCTTCTGGGCTTCTCTTTCTTCAAAGGCGTGAAGGCCCTGCCCACCCTGCAACTGAGCGCTCCAGCCACAAAAACACAACATGTGGCCTGGGTATCACGAGGAGAGGAAGTGACAGCGCTACCTATTCACATCCTAGTGACCCCATTCCTAACTCCATCATCACAGCCCCACACCCCTCTCTCCAACCCTGAGCAGAGGCACTGGTAATTTGGCTGTGGTATCCCATTGAAGATAGAAGGGGAGATTGTAGCCCAGCTCTGCTGCATACTTTTTAAGGGTGCCTCGAGCAGAGGGGCTTTGTGTGGTGACTGCTTCTAGCTGGAAAGAACCATCAGCCAGGTAGTAGTGGCACAAGCCTTTGATCCCAGCACTCGGGAGGCAGAGGCAGGCAGATCTCTGTGAGTTCGAGGCCAGCCCCCTCCCCAAAAGAAAGAACCATCCGGCTCCAAGCTTAATGGAGGGGTATGGAGAGCAGTATCGGGACAGCAGTTGTGAGTTTAAACAGGCATAGCCCTAGGTAATATGGAACAAGAAAACGAGGGCAGGAACTGCAGAGAGGCCATGCTGGTGACCCAGTCCTGGTCAGACTCCCTGCCCCATCAAGGGTCCCCTGGAGTCACCTTCTCAGAGCCTCAGCAGTCACAGCAGGTTTATTAATGACAGTAGAGCACCGTGACACCCGACCTAGAGGGTCACACGGGGGCAACGGTGATGTGATGGCTGGGAGTGAGGCAGGCCAAGGTGGGCAACCTGGTCTCCTGGGTGCAGAATCCGGGCCGCAGGGACTACAGAAGCAGTCAGGTCTCCCAAAGACACAGGTGCCACCGCTGTCCCCCACAGACATGGAGAAGACCATGTTAGGCTACGGCCTCCCCTGAAGAGATGACCGTGACAAGGGTCCTGAGCATGTCAAGGTTCTCCAAACACCTGCCAGGCTCGGCGTACGCCTCACGTCTGTAGCTCTAGAAGGTGATGGGGCTCTCTGGGTGATGCGCCAGCCAGGCTGGAGCTGTGGGCTTCCCGGAGGTCTTGCAGCACACAAAGCAACTGGGCCAGCGGGTCCTTGGGAGCTAGGTGGAGAAGCATCATTGGGAGAGCAGGTATGGCTTCAAAGGTCTGCCAGCCCACACCCATGTGTCCCTGGAGGCAGCTGAGGCCACCAAACCTGAGGAACCTACCTCCACCACGGTCTGTGGGTGAGCTTGTTTCTGTTTCTCCACTCAGTAGCCGCTGCTTCTCCCTGCAGAGGAAGGCAGAGTGAGGGCCAGCAGCCACACCTACCTTGCACCGAAGGCTCCCTGCATGTGGACTCCCTGACCTGCAGGTGGCGCTCAGGGGACAGGCGGATGCTTTCAGTCCACACGGAATAAACACGGGGCTTCCACTTTCATCTTCCTCTGCAGCCCACCGTTCAAACACCGAGAGGCCAGAACCTCCCCTCCCACTTTCAAAACTGTTCTCACCGCATCACCAAACCTGTCCTTGAAAGTCCATCCTCCTGCCTCAGCCTCCCTAGTGCTAGGGGTACAGGTGTGAGAACCATGCCCGGCCAGAAAACCAATGGCAAACCAAGCCAAACTGTGTCTCTCTGGTTTTGCAGGGCCTATGGGAAATCAGCCAATTGGACCCGAAGTTCCGACCTGCCAGCAGGTTATGGGAGGAATTCAGGGGTGGGGCCGCAAAGATAGAACCCAGTCTTATCTGAACTAGACACTCATTCTTCTGCTGTTTCTTTTTCGTATCGTCTTTGTTTTGGGGAACTTTTGCTTGTTTTTGATACAGGGTCTCACGATAGAGACCATGCTTGAACGCCTGTACCTCTCAAGTGCTGGGATTAAAAGCAGGTGCTACCACACTTAGCGGGTTTGGTTTCTGGGACAGGGTCTTAGGTGGCCCAGGCAGGTCTTAAACTATATCACAGAGAAAAACTTTGAACTTCACATCGTCTTGATTCCACACTAGAAGGCTGGGATTCTAGGCATGAGCACTGCGCCCAGCTCAGGGATTTTTTTAATTTGTTTGTCTTGTTTTGTTTTGTTTTTGTTTTTGCTTTTGAGACAGAGTTTCTCTGTGTAGCCCTAGCTGTCTGTAGACCAGGCTAGCCTAAACTCAAAGATCCACCTGTCTCTGCCTCCCAAGTTCTGCAATTAAAAGCGTGCACCATCATGCCTAGCTTTTTTTTTTTAAATCTCAAAAAATTATTATTTTATGTGTGTAAGTGTATGTATGTGCATGTCTGTGCACCATATGCATGCCAGGTACCCACAGAGGCCAGAAGAGGGCCTCATATCCTTTTGGAACTAGAGTCACAGACAGTTGTGAGCTATCGGGTAAATGTTCTTAACTACTGAGTCCTCTCCTACCCAGGTTTTTGAGGGAAGGCCAAAATCTCAGAAGATCGCTGAGTGCCAAGAAGGACCCTTACTCCCCTGCCTGGGATCTAGAACACTGTACACAGACAAGCAGCCCCTTTTGTGTAGCCCAGGAGAAGGCTCTAGGGAGCTGAGACGGCCTTTAAGCATCCTCCAGCCTGCCCCCCCACCTGGAGCCTGGCAGTGGTGGCACATGCCCAGAGGCAGGCAGATCTCTTGGTTTGAGGCCAGCCTGGTCTGGTCTACAGAGTTAGTGCCAGGACAGCCAGGACTACACAGAAAAACCTTGTCTTGAAAAACAAAACAAAACAAAACAACAACAACAAAAAGCAGGCATCCCAGTGTTTTCTAAGGTTCATAGTCAAACCTTAATTGGCAAGCTAGCCCAGGAACTCATAGATTAGCTGGAGGCAAAGCCAGTGTTTTGATGCCATCTCTAGAAGGCTGGGCAGATGGGGTCAAATTAGCACAGGAAGCAGTTGTGGCCATGACCTCTAGCACCCTAATAGGAGATGACCTTGTCATGCAGAAAGGCAGTTGTGGGAGGGTGCTTGGCCTCATCAAAAGAGGTAATGCAGGGCCAGCAAGATGGCTCAGCAAGTAAAGGAGCTTGCTGCACAAGTCCAAGGACCTGAGTTCTGTCCCCGAGACCCACACGGAAGTAGAAGGAGAGAACTGACTCCACAAGGTTGTCCCAACTCCATGGGAACGATGTAGAAGCACGCGTCTCATGTGTTCATTATGTACACATGAAACAATAACACATAAAAGAGATGAGCACGCTGGGTGTGGTCATGCACTGCCACTTCAGCTACTTGAGAGACTGAGACAGGAGGATCACAAGTTCAAATCAATCCTGGGACACACTGCAAGACCCCGAGGACCAGGGAGATTTCTCTGTGGGCAAATGCTTGCCTTATAAGCATGAGGACCCGAGTTTGATCCACATGAAAGAGCCAGGCATGGTAGTATATGCTTGTAATCCTAGAACTGGGGAGGCGAAGACAGGTGGGAATTCTGGCTAGCCAATCTCGTCTAAGCAGTGAGATCAAGACCAATCTCAGGTCTTGTCAAAAAAAAAATATAAACACAGCAGGAGGCTGGAGAGATGTCTCAGTGGTTAAAAGCATGTACTTCTTGCTGGACAGTGGTGGCACACATCTTTAATCCCAACACTCGGGAGGCAGAGGCAGGTGAATCTCTGTGAGTTTGAGGCCAGCCTGGGCTACATGGTGTGTTCCAGGACAGGTTCCAAAGCTACAGAGAAAACCTGTCTCAAGAAACAGAACAAAACAAATGAGAGAAAGGAAGGAAGGAAGGAAGGAAGGAAGGAAGGAAGGAAGGAAGGAAGGAAGGAAGGAAGGAAAAGCTTGTACTTCTCTTACAGAGGGCCTGAGTTGCATTCCCAGTACCCACAACAGGTGGCTCACAAACACCTAAGACTCCAGTTCTAGGGGATCTGGTGCCCTCTTCTGGCCTCTGTAGGCACCTGCACTCATGTGGCATACAGAGACATACACACATGAAAATAAAAACAATTTTTTTTTGTTTGTTTGAGACAAGGTCTCACTGTACAGACTCGGCTGGCCTAGAATTTGCTATGTAGACCAGGTTCGCCTCCAAATGACTGAAATCCTCCTGCCTCCCAAGTGCTGGGATTAAAGACATGTACACCACACTTGGCTAAAAGTAAATCTTTAAAAAAGTTAAAATTTAAAAAAAAGCATAACGTGGGGGGCTGGAGAGATGGCTCAGAGGTTAAGAGCATTGCCTGCTCTTCCAAAGGTCCTGAGTTCAATTCCCAGAAACCACACGGTGGCTCACAACCATCTGTAATGAGATCTGGTGCCCTCTTCTGGCATGCAGGTGTACACACAGACAGGATATTGCATACATAATAAATAAATAAATATATTTTTTAAAAAAGCACAGGTAAGGAAGTGGACAGCAGTTGAGGAGTGTCACGTGAGGCCGTCATTTGGCCTCTACACACACATGTATACATCCACCATGCAGAAAAACGGACACGGAATCAAAGGCAAACAAAGAAAAACAGAAACAAAAGTCAGGGGCAGCCGTTACTTAGCAACCCTCAGGTCCGGTTCAGGTTGCAGCCCTCCAGTTGACACATCCCCTGACCATGCAGCTGCCCCTTCATGAGCCTCCTCACCGAAGTGCTGCCTCCACACCCAGCAGGTGCTTATAGACGAGCTGAGCCTCAAGGTCAAGGTCCAGGGGGTCATTCCATTCCTGCAGGGTCACCCGAGAGTGGGTCCTGTCACAGCCCTGGTCTGGAGGCAGAGACAGGGCAGAGTTACAATGGAAATACCATGTCCACCTTCCCGGTAGTACAGAAAGGGGAAACTGAGGCTGGGAGTGACGGAAGGGCTGATGAAGGGCCCCAGCGGTGGTAAGGTGGCCCTGGCTCTGTCTGTCACTATCTCCACTTTGGCTTCAGCTGCTGGCCCACACAGTCTATACTACGGACTGTGGGTGTCCTGTGGCAGTCAGATCAGGGGAGCTGGTAGCTTTCTGGAAGGTCTGTCTGGAGGTTGCCCTGAACTACATGATCATGGTCGGGTGGACCTGAACTTCTTGTATCGGAATAGACTGTCCTGTTACTCACCAGCTCTGCCACGTTTGTCCACTCACCTGCCCACTGTAAGCCCCAGTTGTAGACTGTGGACATGACCTAGCAGTAGAGCTGTTGCCTAGAACCCCTGAGCGAGGGGCTGGGAGTGGCTGTGTGGTGGGAGAGTGGTTACCTAACACGTCTGTGGGCCTGAGTTCCACATGTAGCAACACACACACACACACAAACATACACACACTGTAAGGCTCTTCCCAGTAAAATGAAATCTCCGGTTGTGTCCTGGGCCACAGTGAGGCCCACAACAGCTTTAATGAGGGAACTGCTCTGAGGGCCACAAGGAGTCATCAATACAAAGTCAGGGCAGGGAGGGTGCAGTCAGTGCACAGGGGTGGAGGGCTTTTCCTATGCCAGGCTCTGGGGGCTGAGGCTCAGAGGGCAGAGGGTTCAAGTCTTCAACTCTGTGAGTGGGGAAGGTCTTGGAATTTCCAGAATTGATGGACACGGTGTCACATGACTTTAATGCCAGAACTCAGGAGGGCTGGAGAGATAACGGCCCTGCAGTTGAGAGCACTAGCTACCATTCCAGATAATCAGGGTTTGATCCCCCAGAACTCACATGGCAGCTCACAGGCATCTATAACTCCAGTTCTAGGGGACCCAACAAACTCTTCTGACCTCTAAAGACACCTCCTCACACACATGTGGCACTCACACAGATGCACATGTGTACACATAAATAAAACAAATGTGTATTAAAAATAAACATAAATCTTTAAAAAGAGAGATACTAATGAGTTTTCAGGCTTTGTCAGAATATCCAAAATCACTCACACGTACATAGCACACACACTTTGCACCCCCTTGGCACAGCATTTACCAAACCACCCAATCTCTCTGTGCTCAGAGCACCTGCAGGGCTGGCTTTCCTTGGGCAGCTTTGCCGTGGGTAAGCATGTGGCTTTCCAGTCAGGCTGTCCCCAGTGTCTCAAGAAGCCTTCTCCCAACCTATGACCTGCTTGGGACAGACGTGGAGGGACCCAGGATTCCCACCTGTCCGGTCCTTCTGGTGACAGCAGCTCCACTTGTCCCCGCGGAAGATGCCAGGGTGGTATGAACCCAGGAGTCCCGTGTTGTTGACGCTCACCTTACGCAGTGCAGACAGCCACTGGTTCAGCTCATTCACACACTGTGGGGACAGCGTCTCTCAGAGGTCAGCCTTCTTCCTCCCCAGGCGGAAGCCCTTTCCTGAGCCACCTCCCCAGCCCTCTCAGGCACTCTACTTGATACATATCAAACTAGAACAACAGGGGAAGAGGGAAGTCAAAAGAGGAGCTGCCGCCATCAGATTAACCCCTGACTGATGTGGGAGGGCCCGACCCACTGTGGGCAGCACCAACGGTGTGCAGCTGGCCCTAGGGGGTATAAGAAAGCAGGCTGAGCAAGCCATGAGAAGCAAGCCAGGAAGCTGCATTCTCCATGGGTTCGGCTTCAGTTCCTGCCTCCAGGCTCCTGTCTGGCTTTCCCTGATGGTGGACTATAACCTGGAAGACAAGTAAACCCGTTCCTCCCCAAGTTGCTTTTGGTCACAGCCTTCATCACAGCAACAGAAACCTATTTAAGACACCAACCTTCAACCCCTCACTGGGGGATTCTAGGCGGGCGCTCTACCTCTGAGCCATACCCCAGCCCCTCACTGGGGGATTCTAGGCAGGGGCTCTACCACTGAACCACACCCCAGCCCCTCACTGGGGGATTCTAGGCAGGTGCTCTATTGTTTGAATCATGGCACCCCCACTCCCCTCCAGAATATCACTTGACACTTTTAATATTTACTCTTGGGAACTAAGGCATTGAGTCCCAGGCTCGCCTGATCTACAGTGAGTGTTAAAAAAAATCCAGGACAGAAAAGGAAAAGGCAAGCAAGCTTTGAGTCACAGGAACCTGGCTATCCATCTAGCCATACACACACCTACATATGGAGGCCCATAGCAAGCATGGACCACGCATCTGGGCACGAGACTCCAGAGCACTTAGACACACACAGCTTGAAGTACCTAATGTGGCCGACAGAGGGCGAGGGGGGGACTCCTGAAGCCCCTCCCCACAGTGCCCTCCACAGGTCGCACCTTGCACTGCAGGTAGACAGTCTGGGCCCGGCCAACATCGTCTGCATAGATGACCTGCATGACGTGGGAGCTGCCAAAGCTCTTTTCCTCCACCTTCTCCGCAGCCCGGATGCTGGCGAGCTTGATGAAGGCGCTTTTCTGGGGCAGCCAGAAAAAGGAGGCTGAGGGGGCCGGGCAAAGCAGGGCTGTTCTGCTTTCTTCTCTGGCCTCCACATCCCCGTCAGCACGAGAAATTAGGGCTTACGGTGAGGGATCTTAACAACTCATGGCTTCTGTTCCCAGGGGCCTGCTCTGGGAAGGGATCCCAGCTACAATCAAGCACAGGTTTGATTGTGACCAAACCCCAAGGCCCTAGGAAGAGTGCAAATGATACCCGGGAATGGGAGGGGTGCTAACCGTAGGCTTATATCCAGACACCCCTTCTCTGGGTGACAAAGGCCCAGGTATTGAGGCTAAACCTGCTTTTAGGGTTTGCGTCATGAAGGTCTGCGTGCGGAGTATGTGGTAAGCTAAAACACCATACCCATAAGCACTCTGTCCACTAGGCTATAGTCCTATTTGCTGTTTTGTTTTGAGACAGGGTCTCATGTAACCCAGACTAGCTTTGAACTGTCTATGTCGGTGAGGCTGATCTTGAACTCCTGATCCCCCTGCTTCTACATCCCAATTGCTGGGATTATAAGCATCACCGTCCTAGACAGCTTCCCTTCTCGCTCACCTTGGAGCTGGATGTCTTGGCGAAGCTGAGGGCTTCCGTGGTGAGAGAGAAGTACAGTTTCTTGAACGAGGAGGACGCAAGAGGGCCTTTGCCTTTGGTCCTATGGATGAACAGCGGTCCCTCCTTCACAGGCGGTGCCTGCGAGTTCAATGCCCGCTGCAGGTCCAGCTCTGGAAAGCACGCAAGAAAACGATGGATGGAAAACGCGAGGAAATGGGTTGGGGAGCTTAGGGGAGGAGCTAAGAATAGACTAGAGTTGAGTCAAGCTGGGGGCAGAACAAAGGTAAACCGAACGGTGTGATTAGCGGTGGGCGGGGCCGTGGGTAAAAAGAGCCAGGGATGACGGTCTGTTCAGGAAGTGTTGGTGTATGGTGGACAAGGCACTGGGTTCTATCCCCAGCACCACATAAAACCTGGCTTTGGTGGCACATGCCTGTAATCTCAGCCCTTTGAAGGTAGTGGCAAGAGGATCATAAGGTTTAAAGTTATTCTTGGCAGTGGGTTTGCGGCCAGCCTTAGGTTACATGGGACCTGGTCTAAAACAAACTAACAGAAGTTGGAGTCGACAGAGAGAACTGGCTTTGTTTCGGTGGGCAGGGCGGTAGGCGGGGTCAAGTAATAGACTTGCACGAATGCCTTGGGCGCAGTACTGTGGGAAAGTCCTTGCCTTCCTTCTCTTCTATGTCCACGAGCTTGGTGATGAAGTCCTTCAGCTGTGCCACACCCTGGCGCACAGTGGGCTGTAGCGGTTCCATCCACGCCTCTTTGGCCCTGGAGACCGGTGTGTCCAGATTGCCTACATTCTGCACTACCTAGGGGTGACAGCAAGAATGACAAAGCTTTGGGGAGACAACAGTTCTTCCATGGCTACCTACCTCAACCTAGCAACAAAGACGGAGGCCGAGGAGGCAGGGGCCTGACCGTGGTCCTAGGTAGGACTCGGGGATGCATGGATCACGGCATTTTGAAACTTTGGACACCTGATTACTTGGAACCAACCTTTCTGCTTTCGTCTGCAAATCTGCCTAATCTTATCATCGTGGGCATGCTGGGGAGTGCCTGGGCATGTGTGAAGTCCGCCGATGATTGTGGGAGTTGGTTCTCCCCTTCCATCATGCGGGCTCCAAGGATGGAACTCGGGTCATCAGGTTTGGCAGCAAGTATCCTACCTACTGAGCTGTCTTGCTGGCCCCGCAAGTTTCATCCTAATATCAGACTTCAGATACATGCAGACCTGGGGATAAAACCTGCATTCGAAGACCCTAGTTTACTCTACGGGCTCTGGGATTTGTCTCCTTATGTATGGATGGGGCTCTCAAGAGGTGGTCACAGGAATGCTTTGTAAACTGTGACGTGCAATGCCATGGAGTACCAGTGGCCTGGCTGCAAGGCATTCCTAGTGCCAATTGGTGCGACACTACGGAGTAGGCCAGGCTCCCTTTGCAATTTAACTGGTCTTCCCACCCCAGTCTGCAAGTCCACACCTTGGCCAGCAGGAGTAGCGTGCGGCTGGTCCGAGCATCTGCATGCCGCTCTCGCAGATGGAAGAGCTTGGGGGACATGATGGCAGGAGAGAAGAAGCGCAGGCACAGGAAGCTAGTGACAGCGATGAATGGTACATTCTGGAAGGGTGCAGAGAGTAGAGACTGGTCTAGAAGCCGGTCTGTCTTCCAGGGCCTACATCCCGCAGGATTCCCTTTCCTCTCTCTGCTTTCGGCTCTGCCGACATGGGTCGCACCTGGTGCTGGGCGCTTGGGAAGCGCTCCCGCACGCGCCGGAACAACTGCCGGAAAGTGGCGCGGACCATAGCTGGGCATGCGCGAACCGAGCGGCATAGTGCACTCAGCAGCGCCACCAAGTGGGTACGCAGCGTCTGTGCGCTCTGCTGCAACACCTCGGCCTCCGTCTGTGGGCGGTGCAGCCCAGAGCACCTATACCGGCAGGAATTAACCAACAGAGGGTGAGAACGTGGTGGCAGGGGCTCCCCTTGGTCATCGAACACAGAGAGAAAGGACAAGTGAACCCAGGCAGAAGGAACCATAACACTTGGATACGGGGCCTGATTCCGCACAATTATGCACCCAACGATCACCCCGGTCTCACCCTACATCCTTAACTTCCACTTTGCTGGGGTCCAGCTCCACATATTTCTTCTCCTCGAACACTCTGTCAATTATGGGGCCCAGGATGCCATGCAGATAGCGCATTCCTGCCACCTGGGGGCCACCAGAAACCACACGAGTTAACCATCCTGTGTACCATCAGACTGGAGTATTGACTCAGCTTTGGGCCAGATACACAATTAGACTCAGTGTACTTCACTGAATGTGTCTATATGTATGCATGAATAAATGCATGTATATGATGGAAGTTTTGGCCTTCAAGGGCCGTGGACAAACAGAACTACCTTCTGTGAATCTGAGGGTCTTTATGAAACCTCACCTTCAGAAAACACTCCATGGATTTTGAGGCCAGAGAATTGCTCCGGAAGAGGGTGTTGGCCTCACCTGCAAGCACAAATTCTAGTGAGCAGGGAGCGGGGACAAGGCCTTGGAGGCCGGAGGACAAAGGGATGGAGCCTCTAAGTGGCCCCTCAGCAGATGCTCTTCTCAATATTTCCCACCTGCCCCACCTGGACTGTTTGTTCTTTATTAGGGAGGGGGTGGCCCTGCTTCCATGTTAGAGGGACCTATCAATGTGCTAAAGAGAGAGGGCTTTCTCCACCCTGCCTGGGGCAACTCCTCTCAGGCCTCACTGGTTCGGCCCAGCTCCAGCTGAAAAAGCAGGTCCAGAAAGTCCTTGGCCAGTCCCTGCCCCAGGAAGAGCTTGAGCAGGGTGGTGGCCACTTCCTGGCGACACTCAGCACTTGTTGTCTCCTCGATGATGGGAATCAGCTGCCCTGGGCCCTGCAGAAAGCAGCAGAAATGTGGAGCTCCAACCTACCAAGGAACATGACCCTCCCCAGGGTTAAGACCTCAGAGCATCATGGGGAGGTTGTTGGGGACAGGGTGGGGATCTCTGGACATTGATGAGTGCATTCCCAGCCCCAGGAGCTAGCCTGTTGCTTTGCCGAATGGGTTCAGGACAGGCAAACTGCTCAACTAAGCATGGAAGCTCCCAGTTTCCCTCAAAGCCTCCTCACCTGGGTGCCCAGTTTCACCTCTTGGCACAGAAGCTGCACGAGAGGCTGGTAGCAGATGGATGGCAACACTGTCTCATCCCGCAGCCGCACCTCCAACTGTAAGGAGCCCAGGTTGCCCCTGGAATGGGCAGTCTGTGATCTCTCCACCAGGGACCCAGTTTCCCTGGGCCACACCCACTCACAAAGGCTCAGGCTCTGTGCCTTTGAGATTAGCCATGCATTCTCTTTGTTTATGTCCATCAGCTGCTTTGCAAGTCCCTCCCCCCAGCTCTGCCTTTCTGTGTCTCTGTCTGGAAGACCCTTCTTGCCTAATTACCCAAAGAATTTCCACCCATTTTCAAAGCCTAGTTCTTTTTTTTTTTTTTAAGATTTATTTATTGGGCTGGAGAGATGGCTCAGAGGTTAGAGCACTGTCTGCTCTTTTAAAAAAAAGATTTATTTATTTATTGTGTATACAACATTCTGCCTCCATGTATGCCCACACGCCAGAAGAGGGCATCAGATCTCATTACAGATGGTTGTGAACCACCATGTGGTTGCTGGGAATTGAACTCATGACCTCTGGAAGAGCAGCCAGTGCTCTTAACCACTGAGCCATCTCTCCAGCCCCAAATTCTAGTTCTTTCATGCCTCCTGACTCCAGTGGACCATGGGAATCCACCTGAGTATACCAAACTCTCATATTCCAAATCTATCAGCTCCTGAACACCACCACGTCACCTGTACGCTTTATCCAAGAAGCAAGTGGTTAACCTACCAGAGAAATTCTGACTCAGGCAAGTTAGGTAGCACACCATAATAAATCTAACCACCAAGAGTCCATGATTCTTTTGGAGAGGGCACTGACTAAGGCTGTCAATGTTCCTTATGGTTCCCACTACCCTCCCCACACAGCACACTGAGGCAGCCACACTGCCCAGCACATACTCCGTGAGCTGAAGCCATCAAAGTTGTCCTAGACTGCTTCTAGGCAAATGCCTTGGGCTGGACACACCCCTGGCCATCTGCCCATGCCCTGAGATGAGGGATGTGGGACCTTCTTCAGGGAACCAAAGCTGAGTCAGTTGAGAAGTGTAACGGGGACAGAAACAAGCCAAAGACTTTTCTAGATGTGGCCACCAGACTGAGCAGAATAAAATCACAAGGGCTAGAGAGATAGCTCAGAGGTTAAGAGCCCTGACTGTTCTTCCAGAAGTCCTGAGTTCAATTCCCAGCAACCACAGGGTGGCTCACAACCATCTGTAATGAAATCTGGTGCTTTCTTCCAGCCTGCAGATAGAACACTGTATACATAATAAATAAATAAATCTTTAAACACACACACATACACACATACACACACACACACACACACACACACACATGACACCAAGCTAAATTAGTGAAGTTTTAGTATCAGTATGGCTTGAATACTGCCTGATCTTCTTTCTTGAGACAAGGTCACACCTTGTAGATTCAGACTAGCCTGGAACTCTAGATCCTCCTGCCTCAGTTTCCTAAGAGCTTCGATTACAGATGTGAACCATCACACCTGGTTTGCATTCTTTTTTCTTTTCCTTCCTTGCTTGCTTGCTTGCTTTTTGTTTGTTTGTTTGTTTTGTTTTGTTTCTTGGTATTTTTTTTTGAGACAGGGTTTCTCTGTGTAACAGCTCTGACTGACCTGGAACTCACTCTATAGGCCAGGCTGGCCTTGAACTCACAGACATCCGCCTGCCTCTGCCTCCCGAGTGTTGGGATTAAATGTGTGTGTCATCACACCTGACAGTGGCTTGCATTCTTACATTAAACTGGGGTTACACAGGTGTGTCATTCTGCTTCACTCCAGGTGTCTCATCTGTGCACATGCCACTGTGCATGTGTGAGGTCAGAGGATCGCTTGAGAGAGTCGGGGTTGCCGGCTGCTGAGCCATTCTGACAGTACAGGGTGCTCTGGCGTTTATTTATCTTTCCGGTACTAGAAACCAGATCTATGGCAAGTGCCTACAGGGCAGGCACTCTACAACGGGTATATCACCAACTCTGCCTGGCCTTTCATGAGGCAACTCTATTTCTGGAAACTCTTGGGGAATGAGGGTTTGGAGTCATGGCTCTGAGATATTCTCTCTAGGGACCAGAGAGCTACAAGAAAGCCCTTTAAAGGAAGGAGTCTGAGGACTTATTCTAGAAAGTGCCAGGACTCACAAAACAGGAGATCCATGCATAAATTTTAGCTCAGAAGACAAAGGTGTATAAAAACAGCGGGAAGGTCCCACCAGGATGAGAGAGGGGCTGGCCCAGCGGGCAAAGGCTGAAGGACACGTGACCTCTGTACTCTTGGCCCCTGACCAATCAACCACCCGTAGGCACTCTGTCTCAGCACACACCCCAAGGCCCAGAGGGGCACTTACTCGCCTCGTCGGCTTTTGGACTGGTCAGGTTGCAGCCGGAACCAGCCTTCTTCCTGCCGGGCTGAACACAGTCTCTGGACATTGACAACCACCTGGGAAAAGGGCAGATCAGGGCTGGGACACTTAGGTCACCTCCTAGTCAAGTGCTGATCTTTTATCTTTTCTTTTTCTGAAGCTGGGGATAGAACCCAGGGCCTCACAGATGTTAGGCAGATGCTCTACCACTGAGCCACACCCCAGCCCCTCACTGGGGGATTCTAGGCAGGTGCTCTACCACTGAGCCACACTCCAGCCCCTCACTGGGGTGGCAGGGCTCCACCACTGAGCCACGCCATCAGCTAACAATAACTGTTGTGATGACTATTCTTGGTTGTCAACTTGACTACGTCTGGAATTAACAAAGACCCCAAAAGTAGAGGGTACGTCTGTGAAGGATTTCTGCTTCAGTTGAAGTGGGAAGATCTACTTTTATTTTTCAAGACAAGGTTTCTCTGTGTAGCCCTGGCTGTCCTAGAACTCACTTTGTGGAGCAGGCTCGCCTTGAACTCAGAGATCTGCCTGCCTCTGCCTCCCAAGTGCTGGAATTGCAAATATGGGCCACCAAGCCTGGCTTGTTATTCCATTTTCTGAGTTAGCATCCTACTATGTAGCCCAGGGTGGCTTCAAATTTGCAATAATCCTCCTGCCTCAGAATTCCAAGTGCTGGGAGTGCTGCTATGCCTGGATTACTTTTTGTTTTGAGACAGGGTCTGGCTTAGTTGCCCAGGCTGGCTTTGAATTCACTCTGTAGCCCAGGTGGACTTTGAAATGAAGATCTTGCCTCAGCCTCTCAAATATCTGGGATGGCAGGCTTGCACTCCTGGGGGCCTGGTTTCCAGTATTGTTCTCCTAGCACGGAGGGGCGCCTTGAAAGGGTCCCAGAATACCAGAGCTGCCAGCAGGGAGGAATCCCAAGTTTACTACCTGAGAAAGCAGGTGAAATGGCCGGAAGGGACACTAGATGCTGCAGGTGGGGGATGTGGCCTGGGCAGATGGGAGGTATGGCCTGGGCAGGTGGGGGTGGGGCTGGTGCTTACTTTGCCTAGAAAGTCATTCCGGCTAACAAGGTCCCAATCCCAGGCCTCCACGGACAATGCGGACAATGCGTCTGCTGCTCCCTCCTCCAGTTCAAATTCAAATGTCTCGTTCCAGCGTGGGTAGCAGGATTTCTTCACCACCTGCTCCGAAAGGAATAGTATAGTGGCTCAGTTCGCAGGGCTACCTAGGGCCAGAGCAGGGTAGCACTACCCCACACACCTCCCCTGGCTCTGTACTGGTAAATGCTTCCAGACCCAACCGGGAGTGGTGGAGAAAGCCCGCTACTTAGGAGGCAAGACTGAAAGGTCAAGGCCAGCCTTGGCTACAAGGGAGTTCAAGGCCAGCCTGAGCAACTTAGTGAGACTCTTGCTTCAAAAATAAAAAACGAATGCCTTAAACTTATGAGTAAGAAAAATAGCAATTCCAGGTGGCGCCTCTAGTCCTCACTGCTAATGTGAGATGAACCGTTGAGCGGTAAAGTCTGCCACTAAGGCAATCCACCTACTGATAAATGAATATAGGAAAAAGGACTGGGGTGTGGCTCAGTGGTAGAGCCCCTGCCTAGAATCCCCAGTGAGGGGCTGGGGTGTGAATCAGTGGTAGAGCCCCTGCCTAGAATCCCCAGTGAGGGGCTGGGGTGTGGCTCAGTGGTAGAGCCCCTGCCTAGAATCCCCCACTGAGGGGCTGGGGTGTGGCTCAGTAGCAAAACCCTTGCTTAGCATGTGAGTCTAGGATTCAATCCCCTATACTGAAGAACTACTTCATAAGACATCACACACTCCACCAACGGGGAAACTGAGGTCCAGAGTGTACATGGGACTTCTCCAAGGCCACACAATAAAGCAGACTGCTCGGAGAGCCCAGCTCGGGACAGGCTCCCCCGGGCTGCCACCTTCATGATGATGCTCACAGAGCTAAGAAAATCTAGACTGGGAAGCTGTTCCAGAGTTTCCAAGTCCCCCACTCCACCCCAGTCAGTCAGTCCTCTAGCTTCCTCACCGAGGTCTCCTGGGTCCGGCCATTGTAATGCACTCGGACGAAAGGGTCAGACGCGCCATTTCGGTCTTTTGGGGCTAAATCCCTGGGGGTGAGATGGGGACAGGGAATTACTGCTCCTGCCTTTGTCTCCAGGTGAACACAGCAGGCCTGGAAGGCGTGGCTCATCCAGGGCTGCATGCCAGCTGGCTAACTGGATGGCAACTCGCCCCTCCCACACCACGGTCACTCATGGCCCCCTTTGCCCTCCTGACTGACCAACTGCAGAGATGCCACTGTGCCTGACTGTGGGCAGCAGAAGAGAGGGCAAGAACACCTGGGAACTGTCAGACATAACGCTTCTGTCTCAGCATGCAGGAAGCTGAGGCAGAGGATCTTGAGTTTGAGGCTAGCCTGAACTACATACTGTCAGTCTGAGACACATAGGAAGACACTCTCTCAAAAAAAGTGTGTGTGTGGGCTGTAGAGATGGCTCAGAGGTTAAGAGCACTGACTGTTCTTCCAGAGGTCCTGAGTTCAATTCCCAGCAACCACATGGTGGCTCACAGCCATCTATAATGAGATCTGGTGCCCTCTTCTGGCATGCAAGCATACATGGAAGGAATGCTGTATACATAATAAATAAATAAATAAATAAATCTTTAAAAAAAAAGTGTGGGGGGGGCATAGTGTACTCCCTACCAGACTCTAAGAGGAGGCTACTGTGGGTGCAGTTCCTGGGGCAGAGGTCAGAGAGGTGACTCATGGAGGTAGGAACATGTTTCTGTGTTAACCATCCTTTTGGTGGGGGTTCTTTTTGAGACAAGATTTCTCTGTGTAGCCCTGGCTGTCCTTGATCTAGCTCTGTAGACCAGGCTGGCCTAGAACTCACAGAGATCCGCCTGCTTCTGCCTCCCAGGTGTTGGGATTAAAGGCGTGCGCCACCATCGCCCGGCACGTGTTACCCATCTTGACAGAGATGGATGCTTAAGTGATGGTCCCAAGGTCCTGAGGTTGGATGCTCTATGCAACCACGTGCATATGTTTAGAACACATTGCTCTAGGCAGCTTGGTGCCACAAGGGCTGAGGATGGAGGCAGGTGGGAGCAGAGCCGGGATGGAGTGGATTGGAGAGGGAAGAACATGAACCCATTCCTCATGGTTCCAGCCTCATGGCAGAACAGAAAGCTGGGGGCAGCCACCAGATACCCAACGTGTCAACCATGGAATCCACGTCCTTCCAGTCACCAGAGAGACCACTTCCTCCCAGATGGGCTAACAGCCTCAGGGTAAGGCGCATATTTAGTTTTTCATTTGTTTTGTTTTGTTTTTGTAGAACTGACCGGCCAGAGGCTGCTCCCTGGCCCCAGGGGTAGACTGGAGGGGATGTGCTGTCCACCCCCACATTCGACCAGGACATGGCATTCCCCTTTGCTCCCATAAGAGAACACACACACACACACACACACACACACACACACACACACACGGGGGGGGGGCGCGACTGGACAGGGAGGAGGAAACTTGAGCCAGAAGGGAAGGCGCCTCTCCTGGAGTGTCTGTGAGTCACAGCCAGGCCCAGACAGGAGTGGGGACAGAAGTTAAAAATACCCTAGGGCTGGGGGTTAGACCTGTCACAGGTGACTCAGGCCCACAGAGCCATTCAAGCTGTTGCCCCACCCCCACCCCCTGTCTGGACATATCAACAATTTTTTCCCTTCCACCCATGTGAGAGATCATAAACACACACACTCATACATGTACACATGTGAACACACACACACTCACACATGTACAGATGTGAACACACACACTCACACGCACACATGTGAACACACACAAACTCACATGCACACACAGGGTAAGTATATACTGGGGCTGGATAAGGAAGCCCAGACCTAGCACTGGGACACTGGTGTCTGAGCACACAAGGGGGCACACTACCTCTGCTCCCCTACTGGACAAGCAGGCCATTTCTCCCCTACTGGACAGCAGGCCATCTCTCCCCTACTGGACAGCAGGCCATCTCTCCCCTACTGGACAGTCAATCAGGCCATCTCTGGAGAGCAGGCGCGAAGAGGAGGCTGGAGTCCTACAGTCACGATCCGACCCCCACATCCCTCAGTCCGTCTCACCTGCCCTCAAGCACTGAGCAGCGCAACCGGCTGGCATGGGTCCCCGGCACCACCTCCAGGCGCAGGTGGATCTCGCCCTGCACCTCCTCATTCCGGTCCACCTCCATTAAGTGGGTCCAGCCACTGAATCCTGCGGGGCTTCGTGTCAGTCAAGGATGGGGCCCACCCCCCACTCCCTTCATCCCACCTGCTACCCCAGAGCTCCTCTATTACCCCTTGAAGTCCTCTAGCTATTCCCAGTGACAGATGGAGAAACTGAGGCCCAGGCACCGAGCAGGAGTTGGAAGTGCGGAGATATTTAGTTTTACTTATTGTGTGGGGCTGTGCTTTTCTGAGCATGCAGGGGCCAGAGCTGGATGTTGGGTATCTCCCGCTATCTTATATTTTGAGACAGAGTCAACCTGAAGCCCCCGCCCCCCCATTTCAGCTAGGCTGGTTGGCCAGTGAACTCTTAGGGTCTATCTGTCTTTCCCTGACAACGCTGGAGTTACAGGCACAAGCAGCCATGCCTGGTTTTTCCTCGAGTCCTGGGACAGCAAGAGCTCTCTGTCACGAAGTCAACTCTTCATTCCCTGCTCTTTCGTTATAAAGAACGGTCTCATGTAGCCCAGGCTGGCCCCACTCACACTATGTATCTGAGGATGACCCTCGCGCTCCCAATCCTCCTGCCTCCACCTCCCCAATGCCAGGATTACAGGCACATACCCTGTAATATTGAGGTTGGAATTTAAGTCAGAGGTCCGGGTTCTAGGCCTTCACTAGCGTTCTGTGCTTTGATTGCCTGCATCTGACCCTGACTGGTTGTGGAACTATCGACTCTATCCCCAGCTTTCCCTCCTTAAAACACGAGAACAGTGGCTCCCTCCTGGCTATTGGAGCGATAATCCGCAGGCCAGATGTGGGAGCTAAGGGAGCCACCAGCAAGGAAATGCACCAGGTACACCTGGTCAGCTGGGGCTGCAGCAGGAGAGGCCACCGGCCTGGCCGGGCCAGGAGGCTCCATGAGTCAGCAGAGCCTGCCACCCACTCATCCCCACCCCCAGCCTCACAGACAGGAACAGGTGCATACCCTGGGAAACCATGAGACAGTCAGAGAATGGGCTGGCAGAGCCCAAAGGACCCAAGAGCTCTTGGGCTCAACCACCTGAAAAGCCCAGAGAGGTCAAGACCTGTCTGAGGTTGCACAGTGAGACCTGGGCAGGGCTGAGACCTCAAAAAACAGTGTGTATTCTGGACTTAATCCAAGTGTCTCTGAATCTGGACTGGCATCAGGCCAATCCCCTTGGGTCTGGGACTCAGGTGGGGGGAACTGATGGAAAATAGGAACTATATTGAATGGTAGGAGTCAGGTACTAAATAGACCACTGAGGAGATGGGACATCTTACCCTTTGGGTGAGAGGCTAGCATATCCCTCGTGAGGCAGACCTTCCCAATAACATCGTCCCGGCTGGGGGTGGAAAGAGAGAGTCAGAACTGAACTGTGGAACGAATTTCCCTGGAGCCCAGCAAACGCAGCCCTCCAAGCCCAGCCCCCACCTCCAGGAAGCCATCAATTGCAGGACAGCACAATAGGGCGGATCTAAAACACACCAAACTCATGCCCCCTGGGTTCCCACTTCATAGCTCACGTCACAATGCGCATGCACATGGGTGTGCAGCTAGTCCATACACAAGCTCAGCCCCGCCTCCTCTCAGGACCTCTGGACACCCCCACCATTGGACGCAAAAGAGGATGCAAAGAGGCCAGTAGTCAGCATCCTGGTCCAGCTGCAGAGCAGGGCGAACTTACCTGAGAGCATCCTCATCCATGACATAGAAGGCCACCGCGTGGAACGTGGGAGGTAAATGGACTTGATACTCCTCACCCCAGAAGGGGCACAGGGTCTTCCACACAGTGGCTGTCCTACAGGAGAACACCCCTCACCATCTGGCCATGCCACTCCTACCTTCTTTGCATCTGGTGCCCGGTAATCATCACAATGGTTGAGCACATGATGTTTCCTTCCCATCTTTCAGTCTTTGCTGTTGGCTTCCTGTCCACCCTGGATAGGGGATGTGCTATTACTGTAATTTGGGGACATAGATCTCACAGTTGACAGTAGCCAGTCTCCAGTAGTAGGGCAGAGGCAGAGCAGCCCCCTCCCCCCGCCGCACCAGAACAGAGCTGTCAATCAACTCATGGGATTCAACAGGACACATGGTTTCATGGGAGCTGAAGTCACCAGAGGACCAGACGGAAGCTCAGGGGGCTGACCCACCCCAACTACTTCTCAGGAAGGTCATTGAGGACACCACATTGTCTGCTTCTCTGTCTGTGGGGGGCAATCAGAACCACCATAGCCCTCTCCCTGTGTGCTGCCTATGGTTTAAAGAAAGCCTGAATTTAGGCTTAGCTTGCTAATTGGTAGGAGGTGTCGGCAATGGCTGCACCGGTTCAGGTGTGCATTGCAACCCAGTAGCTCTGGTCATGAACGTTAGAGGATGGGGTCTGAGTCGGGGATGGGCAAGAACAGCAAACACCAGACCATGAAGTTGGAGTTGGCGAGATAGAGCATCGGGTGAAAGGGCTTGCCGTCCATCCTGACAGCCTGGGACCCACATGGTGGAAAGAGAGACTGGAATCCTGCAAACTGCTCTCTGACCTCCGCCTACAAACTGGGGTGCACTTTCCCCCATCCCTAAATAAATAAACGATAAATAAATGAATGACAATATATCTTAAAAACAAACCAGGGACTGGTGGAAAGGGCACCTCCAGAGGAAGCGGCCCTTCTGGGTTGAAGAACGGTTTTATTGGGAAAGATCTCTGTGAGAGAATCTCTCAGAGGGAGAGCGACACCAAGTCAGAGCACGACGGAGTTCTGGGGTAAGCCAGACTTGACATCCGGTCTGGGTTTGTCAGTTCCTTCGGTGTGAGGCCCTGGGCAAGTTACCTGGTCTGAGCCTTACTTTCTCCACCTGCTCATTGTAATGAATTCCTAGGGTTGATAAAAAGGTTAGCCAGGCCGGGCAGTGGTGGCACACACCTTTAATCCCAGCACTTGGGAGACAGAGGCAGGTGGATCTCTGTGAGTTCGAGGCCAGCCTGGTCTACAAGAGCTAGTTCTAGAACAGGCTCCAAAGGAAAAAAAAAAGTAAAAGGGTTAGCCGGGAGACTGGTGGAGGCAGTGTTCTAACTGCTCATCACTGTGTCTCTCTGGTGGTAAAGACAGAACCAGGCAGGTGACAATTGCTTGCCTACAGGGCAGGAGATAAGGATAGCTTTGGAGTTACAGGTCGGTCTTTCTCAGCTTGGAGCAGAGACAGTACTGGAGTCCCAGAGAGATGGGGGACTCCCAGCCTTCATCCATGTCCTCCAGGAGGAGCAGGTGGCTGGATGAGGGAGGGTCAGTCAGCCCTGGATTCAGGAAGGGAGCAGCAGTACCTGATGATGGGTTCATTGTCCACTTTCACGATGCAGTAGGGGTCGCTGCTGCCCGTGCTGCAAGACAGAAGGGCAAGGGACGGGGTTGGCTGGCAGCCAGATGACACCAGGCTGGGCGAGGCCCGAGAGGAGGGGAGGGGGACTAGGGCGGGAACCTTGACTGGGGGCGGGGCTAGGGACACTGACGGGGTGGAGCCTAGGGTGGGAAATTTGAAGAAGGCGGGATTTGGGGGCGGGGCTGAAACAAATTCTAGAGGACCCTGGCAGGGGGCGAAAAAGTAAGGTGCTGGGGACGGAGAACTGGGGTGAGGATGGATCCTTGCTGGAGGGTTTGGGGGAACGGCTGCCGAGAGGTCTGGAGGAGAGGCCGATGGGACAAGCCTGATGAATGAGGAATTACTACGGAGGTGGGGCTGTGGGCGGGGCTTTTGCGAAAATCCAGGACCTGGGCGGGGCTTGTGGGGACGTAATCGTTGTCGTCGGGGAGACCATCTAAACCAGGGCCAAGGAGGAAAGCTTTCCGCGGGTGGGGCTGGTGGGAGGCCTGCTGGGGGCGGGACTTGTAGGAAACTTTCTAGGGGAGGGGCTTAGGCAGCTTTTGGAAGTTTATTTTTGGGAAGGGGGACGGGAGGGGGAAGAAGAAAGGGCTTCTCCCAGGCAGTGCCTTCCATCTGCCTGAGAAGGCATCTCTAGAAGACAGTGGAGACTTAGGCACCGCCTCCAGGCTGCAGCCCAAAGGCTTTCAGAACACGAGCCCCTGGGAGGGGGATGAAGAGGGCCCTTCACTGTGGGCTTCCGAGTCCACAACGTGTGTGTGTGTGGGGGGGCGCCACTCACTGCTCCTTCCCCACCCTTCGGTTTGGTGCCAAAACAGTCTTAGCAACAAAGGCCAGGCATCTCCCAGAACCTCCAGCCTCCAAACCAAACGCTGTCCCTGTATGGAGTCTTTCCCCTGCTGTCCCTGCTGCAGGCTGCAGCCTCCTCCTGTAAAAACCCTCTCCTGCCTTGGAGACAGAGTAGGGGACCCTCTGGGATCCTGCTACCCTTCGATCTTCCGCACCCCAGGCCAGGCAGGAGCGCACCTACCCATTACCTGCCTCCCTTCAGGGCTAGGAGCTAGTGTGGGGGAGAATCTTCTTTTGTTGCTTATCACAGGACTTGACCCAAGACAGGAGTCAAGTGTTTGCTGAATGAATGAATGAATGAATGATTCTGAGAAAGGAGGGCTGGAGAAGGCAAGTCCAGGATTTTCCATATATTTATACTGTGGAGCTCATGAGGTTACGAGGGTAGCGGGCAAACAGACAGTGCATATAGGGCTATCCCTGAGGTTTGTCCTTCATAAAAAGGAAGTGGATTTATGTGATTAAAGCTAGGGAAATTCCAATTTCTACTTCCCAATTCTTATTTTATTTTACTTATTTATTTTTAGATACTGGGGATGGACTCAGGCCCCTCTGAATGTTAGGCAAGAGTCCTAAGGCTGAGCCATATTATCCCGACTGTCACTTGGAAGAGTCTAATCAAGTACTCTTGCTGTTTAGCCACGCCCTCAGCTCCTCATTTGGGGATTCTAAGCCAACCTTCTATCTCTAAACTACATTCCCAGTCCCTACATCCCAACTGTCTACAGGGGCCCTTGAGGCAGGGAATGCCACTGCGGCCCAAAGCCCTCCCCCCACCCCCCCAAAAAAAACCAAAACAAAACAGGAAACATCTGCCCAAGCAGTTTGGTTTCTGGAAAGCGGGAAGTGTAACATCAGCTCACGGGGTAGCTTCCCCAGAGTCTCTGAGACAGCAAGGCTGGTGTGTACAAGGTCATAGGATGTCGTGGAACTTAAGTGGTGGTCCCTGTGACTACACAAGTCCTCTCTCCTCCCGTGAGTCCGCCCTCCAGCATCCTAATTTGCATCGCACCAGCTCAAAGCTGTGAGATTCCAGGTCTCGCCAGGTGGTGGTGCAAGCCTCTAATGCCAACAGAGGGAGGCGGATCTTCGAGTTTGAGGCTAACCTGGTCTACAAAGTGAGTTACAGGACAGCCAAGGCTACACACAGAAACCCTGTCTCAACAAACAAACAAAACAAAACAAAATTCCAGGCCTCAGACAATCGGGCTAAGCGCACTCCAGGAACAGAGCCTCAATGATCAGTGCCCAGAAAAGGTGATAAAGACCTCTTGAGGCTGTGTTTTCTATCTAAAGTTTGTGTGTGTGTGTGTGTGTGTGTGTGTGTGTGTGTGTGTGTGTGTGTGTGCGGGCGCGCACGTGTCTGTGTCTGGGCATGTGCACATGTGAGTACAAGTGCCAACGGGATTCAGAAGAGGATGCTGGATCCCTGGAGCTGGAGTTACACACCCCACAAGGGCGCGGGGTACTGAACGTGGGTCGTCTGCAAAAGCAGTAAGCATTCTAAACCACGGAGCCATTCCGAGCTTCTAGGCTGTCTTTCTGTTGTTTTCTTTTTTGAGACTGCTTCTCGTCTGTAATCCAGCCTAGTCTCAGGCTTTTGGTCCTCCTGCCTCAGCCTCCGGAGCACTTGGGTAACAGGCATGTGCCACAGGACCCAGCTTCTTTCTGGGTTGTGGTCCACCAGAGGGCCCCCTCTGCCCTGCTAGCGCTTCCCAGCTCATGAGTTCCTTGAGGTGAGACCCTTCCTTAGTTTGTGCTGCAGACCCAGTGCAGTCTTGCAGAATGGATGAGTGAGTCGCGGGAGGAATGAAGTCATTTATAGGCGGGACCAATGGTAGGCAAAAGCGCGGAGGCAGGAGCATGGCCAGGTGGGAGAATGCACCAGAGGGGTGGGAGGAAGCAGTGTCAAGAGCGGACGGATATCCAGGGTAAAGAGCGGGGCCCAACAGCAGTCACCGGAGGGCTCCTGGCACCTGTGCCCCAACAATGCTCCCCACCCTAGCGGGGCCTGTGGAAGTGGGCCCTGCCTTCTTCCACCATTCCTTCCTCAAGCCAGTGGCCACTGGCCCAGTCTGGCGACTTGTGGGCCTCTATATTTAGGGCCTTGGCAGTTTCTAGACTGTGGAAGAGGAAGGAGAGGGCAAACCCCGAAATAGCCGTAGGCTTGTCCCCAGGGCCACAGGGTGTCGGAGCCAGTGCAGCACTGTTACTTTTTGCCCAGTCTACCCAGGTACCCAGGGAGAGGCAGGGTGGAGAGGATGGAGAGGCAGAATCAGAACACGTCTCACGATGGCAGCGGAAGAAGAAAAAATATAAGGAATGGAAGGTGTGGTGACACACTCATATAATGTCATATACTCTGGGAGGTAGAGGCAGGACGGTGAGCTTGAGGCGGCCGGAGACACAGGATGAGGAATAGATCCCTATGGTACAGGAGCTCAGAAACATGAGTCACGGCCTTTGCCCTCACGCTTGTCAGGGACTGGCAACCTCTGGAGGCTTTTACTCGGTGACTAAAATGTCCGAGAGCAACACGGGACCCAAGAACCCTTCCCAAAGGCTCCAGGGAAAGCCTCAGATAGGAAGTTTGAGAAAGGCATTGTAGGATGAATAGGAGTTTTCGAGGGGGGAGGGTGTTCTAAAATGGAATGTCAGAGGGTCTCTAATATTTAAAAGCAGGACTGACCAAGAGAAAGGCCCAAATATGGAGGCTGGCATTTATAAGATGGCTCAAGAGGCAGTTTTCAGGTCAGGGCTGTGCACGCAGCCAGCCACCAGGTGCACAGCCAGCCACCAGGTGCAAGCAGAGGACCCGTGATCAGGGGTGTCAGGAGAAGCAGGCTGGAAAGCAGGGCCTGGAAAGTGATTCCAGACTTAGGACTCCCAGGACAGGGTGGCCCCTCTCCTGGGGGTGGAGACCTCGTTCCAGAGTCCCAGAGCGGTGGGACCCAGGTAGGCACAGCCCAAGAGCTTCTGGAGTCAGGCAGCAGAGCAAGCAGCTGGCAGAGACGAGAAGGGGAGGAGGTGACAGACGGAAGGGGCTGCTCCTCCCAGCCACCACCAGCCAGAGGAAGCCAAGATGACCTGGTTTACCAGTGCCCAAGGAAGGGAGGGGGTCAGGGAGTGGGGAGGACTGGGAGGGCCTGGGGAGTTGTGGAGGATGGAACCCTTTGTCGAAGCTCATCCAACAGCCACCCTAGAGACCTAATTCCCACTGGCGCCCCTCCTCTCTCCACGCACAGAAACCCACCTTGAGACGGCCCACCCTCCTCCCTCCTCATTGCCATGGCAACTGCTGAGCTGGCCTCTTCAGGCCCAGGGGGCCTTGAACTGGAATCGCTCCTGGCGCTGAGAGTGCTGGGAGGGGAGGGCCCCGGCCCGCCCGCCCGAGAGAGGTGCCCTCCCGCCTCCGCTTCCGCTGCTTCTGGCTTCTCCGTTCTCTGCAGCCAGGAACCCACCGGGGACCCGAAACGGACTTTGAACCCTAGGTCTCCCGACGCCCCACTTCTTTCTTTAGTTTTATGATTTACACTTCTCCCCGATACTAGGATTTCAGACACTCAGCTAACAGAAAAGGAAACGGAGGCTTTGCAAAAAAAAAAAGAAACGGTCTAAGGCTGCACATAAAAAATCCACGAAGTACATTCGAGGAGTCCCGCGGTTGATCTAGGGAACCTACGGGAAACAGTGTGATAAAGGGGTGCATGCAAGGTCCCCAAATCTGGCCAGGGATTAGAAGAAGCTTTATTGAATATAGCAATGCAGGTTAGGAGCCCTAGATTCAAGACTTTGTTTTGACACCTTCGGCTAGCATTTCGTGTCTGTGGGCCTCGCTTTTCTATTCTGTAAAATGGACCGAAGAGAAATGCCTTGCAGTGAGCGATTAAAGGGAGGGCTCACTCAAAGTCCAGAGAGACGAAATCCTCACTCTTTGCATCACTCCTGGTCCCTTGACTGACTCCCCACTTTTCACCTGCCCAAATGAACAGCAAGCAAGTCTGGCAGACAACTCGGGGTTATTATGGGCTCTGGAAGTACCGGGAAAAAAAACCCCGATTGTTAAGGGGCATTCCGTTCCTTCCAGCCACACCCTGGGCAGTTCTCACTACGAGGCCACCCCAGCGCCAGGCTCAGTCCATTAAAACCCCTGCCCCTTTGAACCCCGATTTACTGCCACTCCCAGATCGAGAAACTTCCTCCCCTACCTCCTGCCTTCCAGCTATTGCCTCCCCCTCCATCCCAGTCAAGGTATCCACAGTTAATCTCACTGTCCCCATTTTCCTAGCCAGTCCCCCTTCGTGGCTGCACACGCCACACCCTCTCCGCTGCTCTCTTTTTGGGGAGGCCCTAAGGACCCCCGCAAAGGTCAAGTGTATAAAAGGGGATTCCAGCAAAGTTGGGGTAGCCACCCCTATCCGCTACTCACATGTCCTTGGCAGGCAGATTTTTCCCTTCTACGATTCGGATGGACAACGAGCTGCGCCTGGCCATCGCGGGTCGGCGACGTGGAGGCCTGGCGGGGAGGGATCCGGACGCCTGGGTCCCCTCCCGGGGGCAGCGCGAGTTGCGCGGCTGGCAGGCTGGTGCCAGGCCAGGGAGGGGAGCCCTGGGGCAGAGAAATCGCCTCCACTCCATTCACCCCTCCCCGTCCCTCGTGCGAGGGCGGGAAGATACTGCAAGGAAGGACCAATCAGCGAGCTGGCTGCACACAATGGGCGTGACCTCTGTGGCCCGCGTCCCTCGTTGGTCGCCTGGAGCGAGGAGGGGCGGGGTCTGAGAGGAGCGCCTCCTCCACCGCCTGAATCTCAGATGGGGCGCGATCCTCGAGCGAGGGCTGAAGCTAGGGGGAGAGACCTGAGCGTGTGTTCTAGAAAATACTATTTGTGGGAACGTGCCAAAGGGAGTCAGGCGTATGCCCACCAGATCGGGATCGCCCTGGCCACCCGATTCTGCGCGGGATGCACAGTGCAGTTGCAAATCTATGAATGAATGTGCGGTGGGAGGAACTTATTTGGCAAGGCAGAGTTTTTAACAGGCCAGGAAAAATGTGGCGAAGAAGACCCGGGCAGCTGAGAAGTTTGGGGACATCAAGTCTGGAAAATAGGGCTGTTCTGGGGGCGTTTTTGTGTTGGGCTTTCGTGTGTGTGCAGGTGCACATACATGTGTGCGTGTAGAGGCCAGAGGTCAACCTCCAGATCATTCCTCAAGATGCGTCCACCGTTAAAATAATTTGTTTTACATTGGTTGATTAATTGTGGGGTTGTGACTTGCGTGCCGTGACCCCAAGTGGAGATCAGAGGACAACCCACAGAAATCTGTTCTTCCCTTCCACCTTACGGGTCTCAGGGATCAAACTCGGGTCGTCAGGTTTGGCGCAGGAACCTTTATCCACTGAGCCATCTCCCCTGCCCCACCTTGGACTCTCACTGGTTTGAAACTGACTCAGTAGTTTAGACTGGTTGGCTATTGCGATCCAAGGAGCCACTTGTATGGATACAAGATACATAGGTGACGCCATGCCCAGTGGTCCATTGGTTCTGGGAACTGAGCTTATATTATGTTCTCTCTTCTCTTCTCTTCTCTTCTCTTCTCTTCTCTTCTCTTCTCTTCTCTTCTCTTCTCTTCTCTTCTCTTCTCTTCTCTTCTCTCTCTCTCTCTCTCTCAAGCGACAGGGTTTTTCTGTGTAACAGTCCTGTCTGTCCTGGAACCGCTTGGCAGACCAGGCTGGCCTCGAACTCATTGAGATTCACCTGCCTCTGCCTTAATTCTGCCAAGTGCTGGAATTAAGGCGTACAACACCACCGCCTGACTGAACTTAAGATTCTTTTGCTTCCAAAACAATTTAGCAATTGAACCATCCATCTCTCTAGCCCGAGATCTATATTCCAGCCCTCCACCCCACCCATACTGGTGACTGAATCCAGGTTCTTGAATATACTAGGCAAGAACTCTGCTACGGAAACAGGGAACTCAGGAGTTCACAAGGCTGCCCCAGGCAGGGGCACAGGCAGGGGGCACTCTTGGCCTCCCTGGGTACCAGGTGACTGTGGGTGTTTTCACCGACCATAGTCCTTCATCCACATGCAGAGCCATCTCTCTAGAATGGTCCACTTCTGTGATTCCTTCCCTTGTCCAATAGCCAGAGTTCTGGGTCTATAAGATCCGTCTCTTCCTCCACCTTAAGCAACAGCCAGCCCTCCAAATCTAGCTGCAGGCTTGAGTCGCAGCCCCCACTTTGCCGCTTCCTAGCTATCCCATCCCTTGCAAAGAGCAGGGAAGAGAAGATCACGGAAAGGGGCATGAAGCACAGATTCTCATTCTTGTATATTCTAGTTTTCTTTTCTTTCTTTCTTTCTTTCTTTCTTTCTTTCTTTCTTTCTTTTTGTTTTTGTTTATGGCAAGGGGTGGGTCTCTGTAACTTTGGAGTCTGTCTGTCCTGGAACTCGCTCTGTAGACCAGGCTGGCCTCGAACTCACAGAGATCCACCTATCTCTGCCTCCTGAGTGCTGGGATTAAAGACGTGCGCCACCACCACCCAGCTACTTTTCTTTTTTAATTTAAATTAAATATTTATCATTTGCCTGTGTGTGCACACATGTATGCGTGACTTGTGGCAGTCAGTTCTCTCCTTCCATCTTCGGTTCCAGGGGTGAAGCCCAGATGACCAGGCGTGAGTGACAAACTGGTTCACCTGTTGATCCATCTTGTTGGCTCTAATGTCCTAGTTTTTAAAATTGTTTATGCTCACCATTTTTTTCATGTATTATTTATTTGTGTGGGGTGCCTTTATGTCATGAAGTGGGCATGGACATCAGAGGACCACTCTCAGGGATCCATTGCTCCTTCCCCTGGGTTCTGGGGACTGAGCTCTGTAATGAGGCTCTGAAGCAGGAGATTTTCCATGATGAGCTACTTCACAGCCCCACCCCCTCTTTTTGAAAATTGCTCTGTAAAATTGGAGCATGGTCTCAGATGTCTGTAATCCCAGTCCTTGGTGCATGATCAAGAGTTAGGAATCATTCTTGGCTACACAGTAAGCCCAGAGCCAGCCAGGGCCTGCACCAGGCCCTGTTTCCAGTTTTTCAATAGTAAAGGAAAAAAGAAAATAAAGAGAGGGAGGGAGAAAGGAGGAAGTGAGGCAAAAGGAGGGAAAAATTTTGTTATGAAATTCTACCTTATGCTGACACTACACATCAGTCCACTGCCCTCTCCCCTCTTCACCTCTACTCCCCACAAATATCTGCCCTTCTACTCACACATCTGACAGGCTTTTTAAAAAAATCTAGATTCAGCATATGAAATAAAACATGCAATATTTGCCTTTCTGAGTCTGAAGGCTTTTCTTAGCACAATGATCTTCAGTTCCATCCTTTTTCATACAAGTGACATAATTTTGTTCTTTCTTACTGATGAATAGATTCTATGGGGGTTACAGACATATTTATGTGCCAGACATGGGTACAGTACTCCTGGAGACCAGAAGAGGGCACCAGATCCCTCTGGAATGGAAATCTGTTGTAGGTGCTTGGAATCAAACTCAGGTCCTCTGTAAAAGCAGCAGACACTCTTTGTCTCTGAGCCACCCACCTCCACCTCTTCTCTCTGTCTCTGTCTCTCTCTGTCTCTCTCTCTCTGTCTCTCTCTCTCTCTCTGTCTGTCTCTCTCTCTCTCTGTCTCTCTCTCTCTCTCTCCTCTTTCCATTTGCCAACCTATCTACATTTTAAGCATTCCCCTGATGACAGACAGCTAGGTTACTTTGGCATTTTGGCTGTTTCAAATGGATGTTGGAGCTTTCCTGTGGGATGCTGACCTGAGATTCCTCTTTTCCTACTCATACATGAACCACAACCACTTTGCCATATTTAAAGCCAGGTGTGGTGTGACACACCTGTAATTCTGGCACCTGGAAAGTGGAATCAGGACAATTAGGAGTTCAAGACCGTGTCTGCCATCCAGGAGAGTCCAGGCTACGTGAGACTCTCTCCCACAGACAAAGCCACCAACAGATAGGAAGGTTGCCAACTTCCCAATGACCTTGCCAATTACTTCTCACTGATTTTATAATCTTTTTTTGAAAGTAATTTTATTAAATTATAAAAGTTTCCATTTCCACCCCTCCTCCCCCCACCCTCCCACTCCCCCCACTCCCTCTCCTCCTCCCTTTCCATCCCTAAGAGCAGTCAGGGTTTCCTGCCCTGTGATCTTATAATCTTTAAGTGACACACACAAAACAGTGACTTCTGAGGTGCTTTTGACTCTTTTGTTTCTCTTTCTAAGATTTTGTTACACTAGCTGGGGCAGCAGTGGCACTCACCTTTAATTCCAGCACTTGGGAGGCAGAGGCGGGTGGATCTCCTTGAGTTCAAGGCCAGCCTGGTCAATAAAATGAATTTCAGGACAGCCAAGGTGGTTACAGCGAAAAAACACAGAAAAAAATGTTGTTACATTCTTTGGTGGGTGCGTATGTGTGTGCATTTGAGCATGTGCCGCAGCATACATACAGACCAGGTTAGAGGACAGCTTGCAGCAGCTAGCTTTCCTTCTGCTGTGTGGATGCTGTAATGGTCTGTCCTGTCCCTTTAAGAGACAAGCCCTGCCCACTGTCTACCCTCACCCCCACCCATCTGCAGAGGCAAGCAGATCTTCCATCTGCTTCAAGCCTGAGCTCCTTCCTTCTTTTCCATCTCTCTCCTAAAGAGGTAACTTCTGCTCTCTCTCTCTCTCTCTCTCTCTCTTCTTCTTCTTCTTCTACTTCTCACACCTTCCCTTCCATAACCCACTAAATAAATATCTAACCTCATTCTGCATGGCATGCCTATCCATTTCTGTCTCTCACTGATGCGTGGCTCCTTGCCTGGGACCCACTGGCTCTCATGGCCTAACTGTAGAGTTTCATTTAAACCATAACAGATCCCAGGAATCAAACTGAAGTCATCAGGCTTGGCAGCAAATGCATTTACACACCAAGCAATTTCATGGTCCGCCATTTCTTTGAGTTATCTTGCGAAACCTAAGTTAGTCTGAAATTGCCCTGTAGCCAAGACTGGCCTTGGATTCTTTTTTTTAAAATATTTATTTATTTATTATGTAAACAATATTCTGTCTGTGTGTATGCCTGCAGGCCAGAAGAGGGCACCAGACCCCATTACAGATGGTTGTGAGCCACCATGTGGTTGCCGGGAATTGAACTTAGGACCTTAGGAAGAGCAGGCAATGCTCTTAACCTCTGAGCCATCTCTCCAGCCCCCTGGCCTTGGATTCTTGATCTCACTGCCTTCCACCTCCCAAGCACTGGAATTGCAGGCATGCTGCATGCTGGATCATTTTCTAGAGAATCTACTAAAGCTACTGCCATCCTTGCTCTCTGAGTTTACCCCAGGTCTGTCTCCATTCCTCCCCTTGAGATGTGTGCACACCACATTGTAGGTGTGGTGGTTTGAAAGAAAAATGGCCCGCAAAGAAAGTGGCATTATTAGGAGGTGTGGCCTTGTTGTGGAGTAGGTGTGGTCTTGCTGGAGGAAGTGTGTCACCGTGGGGGCGGGCTTTGAGGTCTCTTTTCTCAAGCTTCCCTCAGTTGACTTCCTGCTGCCTTCTGGTCAGTCAAGAAGTCAGCCTGCATGCCTTCGTGATGATAATGGGCCGAATCTCGGACACTGTAAACCACCACCTCAATTAAATGTTTTCTTTGTAAGAGTTGTCCTGGTGTCTTATCAAAGCAATAAAAAACTCTAACTAAGACAGTAGGGGAAGAAGTTCTGCTGGATTGAACCTTTTATTCTTTTTTCTCTCCTCCCTCTCATTTTCTATCAGTGCTGAGGTTGGAACCAGGGCCTTACACATGCTAAGCAAATACTCTGTCGCTGAGCCATGCTCTGAGACTTCCCATAGGGATTCTAGGCAAGTGCTTCACCGCTGGGCCTCCTTTGCCTGCCTTCAGTTCCTGTACGATCAGATCATAAAACATAGTTACTGAAAGCTAGACTAAGGAGTGGGTGTGGAGGAAAGGGTGAGGTGGACCTCTAATCCCACCAGTTTAGAAGGCTGGGGTAGGAGGAGTGCAAGTTCAGGGCCAACCAGGGCAACTTAGTGAGATGCTTCCGAAATAAAAGGGAGGAAAAGGGCTGAGGGTGTGGCTCAGTGGCTGAGCTCTTGTCTAGCATGGACAAGACCATGGGTTCCAGGCCCAGAAAGAACACAAAAACAAAAACCAAATCATGCCCAGGAGTGGCTTGGTGCAGACACATCACTGCCTACACTGCCAACAGGCCTTTCAACACCACGCTTAACACTCTGCATCCCTCATGGGGCTGGGAAGCCAGGGACATGGTCAGAACCTGTGCAGGGTGGAGAAAGAAACAGGCCCCTGGGAAGGCAGCGAGTTCCCTACTGGGCTACAGTATCTGATGAGAGATTGAAAATAAAATAAAATAAAATAAATTTTTTGTTTTTGTTTGTTTGTTTTTTAATATTTATTTATTATGTATACAATATTTTGTCTGTGTGTACACCTGCGGACCAGAAGAGGGCACCAGATCTCACTACAGATGGTTGTGAGCCACCACGTGGTTGCTGGGAATTGAACTCAGGACCTTTGGAAGAGCAGGTAATGCTCTTGACCTCTGAGCCAGCTCTCCAGCCCTTGTTTTTGTTTTTTGAGACACGGTTTCTCTGTGTAACAGCTCTAGCTGTCCTGAAACTAGTTCTTGTAGATCAGGCTGGTCTCAAACTTACAGAGATTGCCTGTCTCTGTCTCCCGAGGGCCTTGATTAAAGGCCTGCACTACTACTGACTGCCTGGCAAAATGTAATTTCATTACAATTATCCATTTTGCATGCATGTGTATGTGTGTGCCATTGCAAGGGTACGGAGGTCAGATGTCAGCTCTAGGGATTCAGTTCTCTCCTCCCACTCAGTGGGGTCCTAGGGATTGAACTCATTAGGATAGATGGTATTTTACCCACTGGGCCATCTTACTAGCCCCCTATAAAGGAACTTGAGCATCTCCATGCTGCACCTCAAACACTTGATGTCAGGCCTTGAGAGATGGTTCAGTCGTTAAAAGCACTCACTGCTCTTGCAGAGGACTGGGTTTGGTTCCCAGCACCCTATCATGGGGTGGTGCTCAACTGTCTCAGAACATAGGCTCCTCAGGAGGACAGCCCTGTCGACATGTAATTTAGGGTGGGCAAGGGAAGATCTCAGCAAATTTCCAGAAACCGGTCTCTGTGGGGGAATGTGTCAGAGGGTGAGTCCTGGAGGGAGGCTGAGCTTTGGTCCCACCACTGCTCAGCTCCCCTCCTCTGTTGGTGCTAGCTGCAGAAGGGGCTCCTGTGCTGCTCAGCCCAGCTTCTTATCTTCTTCATCCTTCCATCTGCTCCATCATTTGCCTGTTTACTTAGCAGTATTGGGGGTTGAAGTCAGGTTCTCACACATGCTAGGTAAGCTAAGCCACACCCCCGGCCCCTCAATGGGGGATTGTAGGCAGGTGCTCTACCACTGAGCCACACCCCAGCCCCTCACTGGGGGATTCTAGGCAGGTGCTCTACCACTGAGCCACACCCCAGCCCCTCACTGGGGGATTCTAGGCAGGGGCTCTACCACTGAGCCACACCCTAGGCCCTCATTGGGGGATTCTAGGCAGGTGCTCTACCACTGAGCCACGCCCCAGCCCCTCACTGGGGGATTCTAGGCAGGAACTGTACCACTGAGCCACGCCCCAGCCCCTCACTGGGGGATTCTAGGCAGGGGCTGTACCACTGAGCCATGCCCCAGCCCCTCACTGGGGGATTCTAGTAATTGTATGGGGGATTCTATGTAATTGCCTCCATAAGCCTCTAGAGAGTGGCACTATTTGGAGGTATGGCTTTGTTGGAGTGGGTGTGGTTTTGTTGGAGGAGATGTGTTACTGTGGAGGCGAGCTTTGAGATCTCATGTGTGCACAAACCATGCCCAGTGCCTCAGTTCACCTCATACTGCCTGCAGGATAATGATGTAATGTATCTCCTTCTCCACTCTCCACTCCTTCTCCTGCACCATGCCTGCCTGCATGCTGCCATGTCCCACTAAGGGATAATGGACTGAACCTCTGAAAGTGTAAGCCCCCCCCTCAATTAAATGGTTTCTTTTATAAGAGTTGCTGTGGTCATGGTGTCTCTTCACTGCCATCGAAACCTTGACTGTGACAGAAGTCGGTACCAGGGACTGGGGTACTGCTGTAATAGGCCCAACCACAGGTCCCTGAGACTGTGTGTTAGAAAAGCAGCTGAACACTAAGTGCTGCTTAAGGGGCCATCCTAGTAGGAGCGTGGAAGACAGTGGTGCTGAGTGTGATTTGGACTGTGGGTGCCTGGCCCGAGAGGTTTTGGCAGAGTATGTAAGTCTGTGGCCTAGAGATGGTTCTTGTGATACTTTGATGAAGAATGTGGCTACCTTTTGCCTTTGTCCAAAGAGTCTGCCTGAGGCTAACGTGAGGAAGCATTTTGGATTAATTCTGATGGCAGAGGGAATCTCAAAACAGCCTAGAATAGATTCCGTATGTGGTTATTAGTATTAACTCTAATGAAGATTTATAGTGAAAAGGAGCAAACTGAACAAGGAAAAATTCAAAATGTAAGATTTGAGGAGAAAAAGAGCACCAGGAAGTGGAATGGAGCTAAATCCTGTGTTCAAGGAGATAAAGAGATTAAGAAATGGAATAAAGGGTGTGGTGACCTCAGGACAAGATCCCACTCAGCTAAGTTGCCAGTTTGAGAAAGGGAATTAAAGAAAAACTTAGTTAGACCAGGGTGTGGTGATGCACACCTTTAATTCCTGCACTCAGAACACAGAAGCTGGCAGATCTCTGGGTTTGAGACCAGCCTGGTTTACAGAGCAGGTTCCAGAACAGCCAAGCTTAGGCGAGGAAGGAAAACACTGAAAAGAGAAAATTGGTGAAAAGATGATAGGATCTCAGAGTTCAGGCTAGCTTTGTCTACAGAGCGAGTTCAAGGCAGCTCAAGCTACAGACGGAGTTCCAGGACAGTCAAATTTAGGCAGTGAAGGAGATCGTGGAAAACAGAAAGCTTGTGAAGATGGAATTGAATGAGGGGGCCATGTTCCAGCCCCAGCAAGCATCAGAACTTGGCAGCTTCAGCCACGTAGTTCTGGCTTTAGCATCATGGATAGAAGAAAGGCGTTACAGAATATTCCTCTGAGACTGAGGAAAGCTTCTGAGGCCAGGCGTATATCAGGGGTGTCCCTGAATGGAGGCCCAGAGAGGCCACTGTGTGAAGCTGTAAGAGAGAAGCCTGGATTGCCTCAGACACCCCGAGATGTTGGAGATGCCAGAGTCCTGGGATACCTGCCAAGGAAAACTGCTAACAGGGAGTGGAACCAACCCAAGAGAAAGAAGTGTGTAGCAGTCAACAAAGCTGAAAGGAGTTGGAGATCTGAAGAGTGTTTTCACATCACATATGGGGATGCAGAGCTTGGAGTTGGCCCAGCTGGTTATCAGTCTTACTTTGGCCCAGTATTTCCTCACTATGCTCCCTCCCTACATTTGGGAACAGTAATGTATATCCCGTGCCATTACATGTTGAACGTATGTGGTCTGTCTTATTTTGTATTTTGATTTTTAGGGGGT
Organism: Myodes glareolus; assembly: GCF_982192425.1. Lineage (NCBI taxonomy): Eukaryota > Metazoa > Chordata > Mammalia > Rodentia > Cricetidae > Myodes > Myodes glareolus. The sequence continues at coordinate 110,341,430 of NC_142027.1, forward strand.
TACCGTGAAGAGATTACATGACTCTCAGAAGAGACTTTGAACTTTGGAGTTTTAAACATTGTTGAGGCTGTGATAAATTATTGGGACTTTTGACGTTGAACTCAATGCATTTTGCATTATGGTATTATTACAAGCTTATGGGGCCAGAATGTTGTGGTAGTTTGAATGTAATTTCCCCCATAAACTCACAGGGAGAGGTGCTATTAGGAGGCACTATTAGGCCTTGTTGGAGGAAGTGTGTCACTGTGGAGGTGGGCTTTGAGATCTCACATATGCTCAAGGCATGTCCAGTGTCTCAGTTTGTTTCCTGTTGCCCTGGGGATCAAGATGTAACTCACTCTCAACTCTCAGCACCTTCTCCAGCACCATGTCTGCCTGCATGTCACCATGTCCCACCATGATGATAATGGACTGAACCTCTAAGTTACCCAATTAAATGTTTTGGGTTTTTTTTTGTTTAATCCCCAGGATCACGTAGATGAATAAAAGCATTTTTAAGCCCTATTCAAATGATGTTTAAGAGTTGGCAGGTGCTGACCACTGAGCCACACCCCAGCCCCTCACTGGGGGATTCTAAGCATCAGCAACAAAACAGATGAACGTGTCAGTGAGTGAAGGTAAGAGCAAGCAGGCAGCTGATAGGGAGGCTGGCGCAGCAGCTGAGAGCTCACATCGCAAACTGCCAACAGGAGGCAAGGAGAGCCAACCTGAAAAGGTTTAAGTCTGTAGGTTCTCAGAACCTGCCCCTGGTGATGTTCTTCCTCCAGCAAGGCCACACTCCCTAAGTCTCCCAAACAGCAACCAAGTGGGGCCAAGCATTCATTTATAGTTTGGAGATTGTGTTGGGAAACATTGCGTTCAAACCAACACAACAAGTCAAGACTGCAAAGATTTTGATGTCTTTTGTGCAGAGGGAAGATTACCTATCCTTAACTTTTCCTTTCCTTTCTGCAGTGGCCAGAAGGTGCCTTTAGCAGACATTTGGGAGGAGGTAGACCCACCAGAGATGGGACGGAAGACATTGAAAGAGGTGGAAAAGGGCTGGAGAGATGGCTTAGTGGTTAAGAGCATTGCCTGTTCTTCCAAAGGTCCTGAGTTCAATTTCCAGCAACCATGTGGTGGCTCACAACCATCTGTAATGGGGTCTGGTGCCCTCTTCTGGCCTTCAGGCATACACACAGGAAAAATATTGTGTACACAACAAATAAATAAATAAATAAATAAATAAATAAATAAATAAAAAGAGGAGGAAAAGTCAGAAAAGATGGGGAGGAAAAAAGAAGGCTGGTGGAGAGAAAGTGGGGTGTCGGACACTGATGGTAGAAGGGTTAACCCCTGCTCAGAGGTCTGAGGCAGCCAGATCCTAGCCTGCCCGTGCAGGGGACAGGAGGAGAACCGGCTCCAGCAGGTGCAGATGGAGCCATGGCAAGTTCTAGGCTGGGTGGTAGTGTGCCAAGCTCTGAGCAGCCAGGAGGGGCAGACTGAGCATGTCCCCCGATGCTGCCTGCTCCAGTGATCTGGACAATTTACCCCTCTCATTTAGACAGCCGGCATTCAATAATATTCTTTTTTAAAAAGATTTATTTATTTATTTATTTATTTATTTATTTATTTATTATGTATAAAGTGTTCTGTCTGCATGTATGCCTGCAGGCCAGAAGAGGGCACCAGATCTCATTATACATGGTTGTGAGCCACCATGTGGTTGCTAGGAATTGAACTCAGGTCCTCTGGAAGGCCAGTCAGTGTTCTTAACCTCTGGGCCATCTCTCCAACCCCTAAATAACATTCTTAAAACAGGTCCACAGTAAAGAATGTGGGGTCTAGGCATAGACCGAGTTCAAATCCAGACTGTTACCAAAAAAGCAAACTCTCTACAGTTCTCATTTTGTTTCTATCACCGTGATTAAAATACTGCAACAAAACACAACAAAACAAACAACTATAGGGTATCTCAACTCAGAGGTTACAGCCACCATGGCAGGGAAGTCTCAGCAGCAGGTGCTGGAAGTGGCTCGTCACCTTGCAGCCGCAGTGATGGGCAGGAGGAAATAACGCTCATATGGTTGCCTGTGCACAGCTCTGGTCCTCTACTCTTCTGCCACTGAAGACCCACTGCGTGATACTGCGGTGGCTGGATCTTCACAGGCCAGTTAACTTAAATAAGACTATCCCCCCCATAGGCACGCCCACAGGCCAGCCAAATGTGGACATTTCCTCCTCGGGATTAAAGCTAACCGCCAAATCTGCTGTGTGACTATAGGTCAATTACTCACCCTCCCTGAGTCTCAAGACAGAAAAGGAAAGAAATGTGATCAATAGTTCAAGGATAGCAGGTACTACAGAGTGAGGGCAAGGTCAGTCTGGACAGTTGAGAGAGAACTTGTCACTTTGTCAAGAGAAAAATAAAGGCTGGATATGATTAAACATTATAGCACTTTGTCTAAAATCCCCCAATGAGGGACTGGGTGTGGCTCAGTGGTAGAGTACCTGCCTAGAATCCCCCAGTGAGGGGCTGGGGTGTGACTCAGTGGTAGAGCACCTGCCTAGAATCCCCCAATGAGGGACTGGGTGTGGCTCAGTGGTAGAGTACCTGCCTAGAATCCCCCAGTGAGGGGTTGGGGTGTGACTCAGTGATAGAGCACCTGCCTAGAATCCCCCAGTGAGGGGCTGGCACACACGAGGCCCTATATATTCAATTCACAGTATGACAAAAGTGGGGACCATGAGCAGAGAGCTTCCTCCTGCGTTTGAAAGCTCTGCAAGGCACCTGGGGACCGGAGGGACTGTGTGCCTCGGTGGCCTGGCCACCCACCCCAGAAACTGTAGCTCTGCTTCGTAGGCAACACTGATAAGCACGCACATAATTTGGGGAGAATGGCAGGGATTTGGGCACTCACAGGAAACTGAGACAAGAAAGAGCTTAAAGACAATTGTCCCCACGATAGTGAGTCCAGAGGTATGGATGGAATCTATACGAAGTGCCTCTCTCTCTCTCTGGCTGAGCCTGGGACAGTCTCCTAGCTTGCTCTTTTTGCTGCTGTAATGAATAAAGTGACCAAGAACAACTTAGGGGTGGGGGCTGACTATGTGACTCATGGGTCCTGGCCATCAGAGGAAGTCAAGACAGGAAATCAAAACAGGAACCTGGAGGCAGGAACTGAAGCAGAGACTATGGAGGGGCACTCCTTATGACTTGCTTGCCCTGCCTTGATCAGCCTGCTGTCTTATACATCCAGGACACCTGCTCCAGAATGGCACTGCCCTAAAGTGGTCTGCTCCTTCTCACATCAATCATTAATTAAGAAAATGGAGCCAGGCGGTGGTGGCACACACCTTTAAGTCCAGCACTCGGGAGGCAGAGGCAGGTGGCTCTCCGAGTTCAAGGCCAACCTGATCTACAGAATGAGTTCCAGGAAAGGACAGCCAGGGCTACATAGAGAAAACCTATCTTGAAAAGCAAAATGAAAGAGAGAGAGAGAGAGAGAGAAAAGAAAATGTCCCCACAAACTTCCCTGTCTCAAAAAGCAAAATGAAAGAGAGAGAGAGAGAGAGAGAGAGAGAGAGAGAGAGAGAGAGAAGAAAATGTCCCCCACAGACTTGCCTACAGCCATTCTGATGGAGGCAGTGCCTCAATGGCCAGGTGTGCCCAGGTTTGTGTCAAGTGGACAAAAATTAACCAACACCGAACTTCTTGGAACCTTGGCACAGGGCTGGCTGTGATTCTCTGAGGACCTAGGCAGATTCTCAGTGGGCTTCTCCATTGATCATGGAACTGAGCCTTACGTCCAAGGCAGATTAGTTGTGGATAACAAAGACTTCCTGAGCCAGCAGCCCCTGCCCAGGCCCCAAGTGGCCACTTCCCCCCCCCCCCAGTCCTTGCCATGCCGGTGTGTAGAAGGAATGAAAGGACTCTTTTGCCCTGTGGAATGCTCCATTCTGTCTCTTTAGTTCTCTCAGAAACTGCCCTGGGACCCAGTGGCTGGTCAAGGGGGTTGAGGGTAGCCCTGAGGCAGCCAGTGGACAGGCTGAGTGACCGAAGTGCTGTCCCCGCCCCACTCTTGGCACCCAGCCCAGACTCGGGTTCCTCTCTTCCCAGAATCGCATCCCCTGAGTGGTGCTACGTGCTTTATCCTTATTAACTTCCTGAACCTTCTAGAAAGGGGATGGAGACGCCCTGTCTCGTTCTTCCACTGTGGAAGGGTGGGGCGGAGTGGGGGAAAGTAAGGAGACTGCCCAGGGCTGGGGATCAACTGTCCAGGCGGAGGATTCTCCTAGCAGGGTGGAAAAGGCACCATCCCTGCCTCCCACCAAGGGCCTCATCAGTCCTGCATTTCACCGGCAACCAACCCTCTCCCCTTTTAATCCCAGCACTCGGGAGGCAGAGGCAGGAGGATCTCTGAGTTCAAGGCCAGCCTGGTCTACAGAATGAGTTCCAAGACAGCCAGGGCTACACAGAGAAACCCTGTCTCAAAACAAACAAATAAAAACAAAAAGTGACTCTTGGGCCTGCCGTGAAGACTCCTCCATTGTCATACACTGGACATCGGTAAAGATCCAGCACCTTAGATATGTCTAGTCCTCCCCTTCCCTCCTCTCTTCCCTTCTCTCTCCCTCCTCCTCTCCCCCCCCCTTTGTTTTTTTTTAAAGATTTATTTATTTATTATGTATACAGTGGTCTGCTTGTATGTATGCCTGCAGGCCAGAAGAAGGGCACCAGATCTCATTATAGGCAGTTGTGAGCCATCATGTGGTTACCAAGAATTGAACTCAGGACCTCTGGAACAGTAAGCCAGTGCTCTTAACCTCTGAGCCATCTCTCTGACTCCCCTTCTCCTTCTTCTTCCTTCTCCCTCCTGCCCCTTTCTCCCCCATCATCTTCAGCTTTCTGTATTTGAGACAGAGTTTACTCTGTGTGGCCCTGGCTGGCCTGGAACTCTAAAACCAGACAGGCCTTGAACTCAGACAGGTCCACTTGCCTCTGTCTCTCAAGTGCTGGATTAAAGGCCTGCCATTATGTTCAAAATCAACTCTGTTTCTTTTTTAAAATTTAATTAATTTTTAAAATTATGTGCAGGTGTGTGTCTTAGTGACTGTTCTATTGCTGTGAAGAGACTCCAAGAGACCAAGGCAACTTCCTGAAAAAGGAAGAATTTAATTGGGAGCTGGGTTACAGTTTCAGGGGGTTGGTCCTTTTTCATCCTGGTGAGAAGCAGACAGGCTCGGTACTGGAGCTGCTGCTGAGAGCTCTGCATCCCAACCCGATGGGGAACTTCCTCCAGCTGTTTACATTTTGAGGTCATTGTCCTCATTCACTGCGCAGTTATTTAAAGATTGTTTAGTATTCTGATATGAAGTCTTAGTCTTTAAGTTATATATAAGTATTATTATAGGTCAATAGTCATTCATGTTTGTCATACTTATAGTCAGACTAATTAGGTTCTTTAGATACATAAAGATTGTATTCCTCATAGATTAGATATTTTTTTAAGATTTATTTATTTAGTTACAGTATTCTGTCTGCATGTATGCCTGCAGTCCAGAAGAGGGCACCAGATTTCATTACAGATGGTTGTGAGCCACCATGTGGTTGCTGGGAATTGAACTCAGGACCTCTGGAAGGACAATCAGTGCTCTTGATCTCTGAGCCATCTCTCTAGCCCATAGATAGGTAATCTTAAACCACCTCAAAAATCTGTAAAACATGGCATTTAAATAACTTAGGGTTCTATTGACGTGAGACACGGTTGCTCCTGGCAGCACCTATCTATTCCCGAGAATATGTTGACCACCGAAGACACTCCACTTGGAACTTGTTTTCTTCTTGGCACAACTGGCCTTTGGTCAAGGAACTGCCCATGCCTCGATCACTGACAAAGTGCACAATGTCCAGACTGGACAAGCAGGATAAAGAGAAAAGACTGCCAAACCTTGCCAAGACAGGGTAAGATGGTTTTGAAAATGGTTTGTCAGTTACTCTAGGCCTTAGCCAAAGTTGGTTGCTTCAGCATTGCAAATGAGACTTTGGGTGATTACCCAGATACCCAGTTGTCTCTGTCACCTACTTCACATTTTGGAAGATACCTGATTGCACTTCCTACGTATTCAAGTAATATTATCTACCTTCTCAGGCCTTCGATGGGGTTGAAGATTAGTTAGTCATAGTTACTTTTCTCTTATGGTTTAGCCAAGCCATTTTAATACAAGACTTAGACTCCTTAGGATAAAATGATTATTGAAACATTTAGCATATGTTCCTTGTTTAATATTATTTATACTTGTTGTAGTTCTAATTTTTATACTTTATATCTATTATATATATACTATATATATATTATATATATTGGGTATGGAAATCTTATTTAGACAAAAGGGGGAGGTGATGGGGAACCTCTTCCAGTCAATGACCTTTGAGAGGCTGGAGCAGGTTGAGGCATGGTTTTTGGGTACTGAAAAGCCGCAGTCCCACCCTGCTCGACCTATTCTTCCAGTGAGCCACTTGTATGTCGGACCCCATTCCTATTTCCTCGCTGTGATCTGAGAGTTCCCTTTAATAAAGAAAAACCTTAGAAGACTCTATTCGGAGTTATCTTGGGATTATTTGACTCGTGTTCCCCCACCCCATTTGATGCGTTCTGCATCACCAGTCCACAGGCAACAGACAGAGAGAGAGAGAGAGACTCTGGGCCTGGCCTGGGCTTTTAAAACCCCAAAGCTCACCCCACGACCTACTCCAGGGCACACCCTCTTCCAACAAGGCCACACCGACTAATCTTTCTCAAGTCCTCTAACTGGGGACCGAGCATTCAAGTTTATGAGCCTATGGGGGGCAGGGAGATGGCGGGGGGGGGGAATTCTCATTCAAACCATTACAGAGTATATACATACATGTGTGCGACATGCATGCAGGTGCCTGAGAAGGTCAATTGAGGACATCAGATCCCCTTAAACTAGAGTTACAGGTGGTTCTGAGCCACCCAGGGTGTGCGGTGGGACTAGAACCCGCTCCCTGCAAGAGTGGTAAATGATCTCAGACACTGACCATCTCTCCAGCCCTCAGGGGACAGGATCTCAAACTACATAGCTCACTGTGGGTCCCTCATCACCACGCCCCTGCTTGGTCCCTACCCTGTCACCTGCTTCCCATTCCTAGGCATAGACCACATCTCTTCCTCATTCATAAAATAATACCCGCCATAGGATTGCCCCACTAACTTCGGGGTTCATGTGTTAACTATCCCATCCTGTTCCAGGCCAGAAGTGAGTACCAGGACCAGATCACCTGGCTGACTGCCCTTCATCATTGTTCAGCTGGGCCTCTGGGTTAGGCTGAAAAGATGGGTGGTGGCTGACAAGGGTGGTCCAAGCACCTGCTTCTGTTTTCCGCTGCCTCCCTCTACCCTTTTGCTCCTCCAAAGACGTCCAAGGAGTCTACAGCTTCTTCATCATGTGGAGGACCTTGTGATTCAAAGGACCAAAGTCTAGGGGTGGATGGATCATGGACAGCCACCAGAACATGACACATAAGCTGAGAGGGGATTGGTGTTCTGACTGTGGGGGTGGGAGGTGGGTGCAGGGACCAGAGGTGAGGGTACAAAAGTGGATGACTGTGTGCGAGCCAGGAGCCACCGACCTGGTGACCTGGGAGCCTCAGATCTGACTTTGGGCAGCTCAGTCTTCCCCTAGCAAGAACATTATTGCCCTTGGCACACTGAGTAACCACATCCCTATATGTCTCCAGGATTCCCAAGAAGAACCCTCTCAGCCAGGGCCATGTTTCCTGGGAGGTACCCACAGTAAGGTGGCCGATCAAGAGAGACCTCACCCTCCGAACATCTTCCCTTTGTGTGGCCAACTCCCTGGACGCTGCGGGGTCAGAGCAGGAAGCTCCCTGATCTCTCCTCCCCCAACACTGGGACAACTGACCCCTCCTTCCAGACCTCACTCTTTTCTAACCTGCCTGGCTTCCACTCCTGTGTGCAGGACCCACAGACTCCTTAGGTAAGCCAGTATTCTTAGAAGACCTCAGGTCCAGTGCCAAAAAGAGGGTGCAGGACGGGCAAGATGGCTCCACAGCTAAAGACACTTGCCGGCAAGCCTGACGGCCTCAGTGCTATTCCTGGGACCCACATGATAGAAGAGAACTGACTCCCCCACGTTGTTCTCTGACCTCCAGACATGTGCCCAATACATACAAAATAAATAAAATCACAGAGAAAATTCAAAGAGTGCAAACACACCCCTGTGGGGCCAGAGGGATGGGAGCACCCCTTCTCCCACTCCCTCGGGACGTAGACTCGGTGCACTGTGCTCCAGCGGAATCAGACAGCTGCATGTCTGGAGGGATCATCAGGGCCGGAAGGAGCCCCAGCTGTGCCCATCAGTTGGGAATGGATTGTACGGTCGTCCTGGAATCAGTGGGTCAAGGTGCCTGCCTTCTGATGACCTGAGCTTCATCCCTGAGACCCGCATGGTGGAAGGAGACAACTAATCCTCCAAAGTTGTCCTCTGACCTCCACATGCGTGTCATGTCACAAACACACTTACACATGCACATCATATACACAAAATAACAACAAAATTTTTATTACATTTGTGTATGTATCTGTGTGGTGTATGTGTGCATATGTGTGTATTCATATGTGTGTATAGTGTGTGTGTGTGGTCATATGTGTGTATATATGTGTATGTGTGTGCATGTGTGTGTCATGTGTGTGATGTGTATTGTGTGTGCACATACTTGTGTGGTGTGTGTGTGTATAGTATGTATGTATGGTGCATTGTGTATGTGTGTAGTATATTGTGCAGTGTGTATGTGCATGAGTGTGTGCATATGTGTGTAGTGTGTGTATGTGTGTGCATATATGTGTGGTATGTGTATTGTGTGTGCGTGTGTGGTGTGTGTATTGTGTGTGCATATATGTGTGGTATGTGTATGTGTGTGTAGTATGTATGTGTATAGTATATGTATGTGTGTGCATATGTGTGTATGGTGTGTGTGTGTAGTGTGTATGTGTGTGGTATGTATGTGCAGTATATGTGTGTGTACTGTGTGTATGTGTGTGTGTGTGTATGCACATGTGTGCACACATGCCATGCATGCCTGTGAAGGTTAGAGGGAGTCAATTCTCCCCTTTACTGTATAGGTCTCAGGACTGAACTTGGGTGCTCAGGCTCAACAATAGAAACCTTTACCCCCAGGGGGCTGGAGAGATGGCTCAGAGGTTAAGAGCACTGGCTGCTCTTCCAGAGGTCCTGAGTTCAATTCCCAGCAACCACATGGCGGCTCACAACTATCTGTGATGAGATCTGGTGCCCTCTTCTGGCCTGCAAGTATACATGCAAGCAGAACACTGTATATGTAATAAATAAATCTTTAAAAAAAAAAAAGAAAAGAAAAGAAAAAGAAACCTTTACCCCTTGAGCTCTCCTGCTGGTCCAACACCCATTTGTCTGCCTTTTCTGCTTCTCTTCCCCACTGGGTTCAGGGAGACAGAAGCCAGCTCAGAGAGCGTGACTCACGACACAGTGAGATATGGAAAGGGGGACCCCCACCGATGGAAAAACAGACAGGGACAGAAAGAGGCCACAAGACAGGCTCTTCCCACCCATCCGTATCGGTTTGCTGTCAGGGAACACATGGCTCCTTGGACATCATTTCTCCATCTAAAATCTTCATCTCCAGGTAGGACTGGAGGCTCAGGTCTGTCATCCAGCTAAATACTGGGAGGTTGGAGAAAAAGGACGGCAAGTTCAAGGTCTGGCTGGCCTGTAGAGCGAGTTCAAAGCTGAGTCAGGAAACTTGGAGAGAGCCCTGTCTCAGAAAGCAGAAAAGAGGGCTGGGGCTCAGTTGTAGGGGTTCAGTGGTGGGGGCATGGCTAGAATCCCCCAGAGAGGGGCTGGGGGTGTGACTTAAGCATTGCACATTTGTCTGGCATACATGATGCCCTGGGTTCCAATCACACACACACACACACACACACACACACACACACACACACACATGCACACATCACCTTCCCCAAATCTGTGTTCCCAAGGTATGTCCCTCTGAAACTGGGGAAAACAAAAGCACGCTGCTGTAGCCTCACCTTGTCATGAGGCAGAGGAAGCCACTGTCCCTCACCAACCCTGCACATCCCACAGAGATGACCAAATGAACCGCAGAGGTCTGTGTCTTCCTTGGGAAGCCGGTTCTCCTCCTCTAAGGCCAAGGTCACACATTGGCACCTCCCAGGTAGGATCAGGATACCAGGTGTGTCCCTCTCTCTTTGCAGGTCCCCTGGTTATCTCTGGCTATGTTCAGCGGCCCTGGAGGCAGGCTGGGCTTTGTAGACCAGGAGTGCTCGTCTGAGGGAGGCTTGGGGAGACACAACACCACCAGCATGATGACGCAGGGTTAAAGTCTGTAGCAGTCTGCTGAGTGCAGGAGGGCAGGAGGAGAGGGATGTTGAGATGGAGGGAAGAAGAGAGAGGGAGGCTGGGAAGGGGAGAACAGAGAGGGAGTTAGGATGGAGAGATGGAGGGAGGGAGGGAGGGAGGGAGGGAGGGAGGGAGGGAGCGGGAGAGCAGAGAGGGAGTTAGGATGGAGAGATGGAGGGAGGGAGGGAGGGAGGGAGGGAGGGAGGGAGGGAGGGATGGAGGGGGAGAGCAGAGAGGGAGTTCGGATGGAGAGATGGATGGAGGGAGGGAAGGAGGGAGGGAGGGAGAAAGAGAGGGAAGTCAGAACAGATAGGAGATGGGGATGGAAAAAAGGGGGGAGAGGGAAAGATGAAGAGGGACTGAACTTGTTTATCCATCATGGGTTAGGAGACTGAGGCCCAGGATGGGTCAAACAGAACACTGAGGCCTGGCCTTGACATTGACCCAGGCTCTATCCCTTGTATCTTCCCCGGGAACAAGTCATGTAACACCCATGTCATCCTAGGGAGAGTGGTCAGTGGTATTATAGGGTTAGGTACCCTGGATCACAGCCCCTCACTGTCACACTCCACTTTTCAGGGTAAGAAGAGTTTTTAAGAAGTCCCCCACCCACCACACACATATACATACACACACAAACATACACAAACACACATACATACACACAAACACAACACAAACACACATACACAAACACACACACACACACACACACACACACACACACACTGGCAGCCACACTGTGCTGGGCTCTTCTTGTGTGACTGAGGTGACTCAGGCGAGGTCCCAAGGAAGTGGATCGCATCTCTGTGGCAGGGCTGTCTCTGTAGAAGGAGGCATCACACCTGGGGGAGGACTTGAGTTGGACCGGACATGTCCAGGGTTTAATGTGAGGATCAGAGGACCTCAGAATGCGCAGGTGCAGGACACAGCAGATCTAGGTTCCATAGGTCAACACGAGGACCGTGAGGCTGTGTAACAGAGTGGACAGGGAGCGAAGAACACGGGGCAGCTACGTTGGGGACCATGAGCCACAACAGGAGATAGCTGAGGTGGGGGACTGTCTCCACAAACAAAACTTTGAAAATTTGGTCATGAAGGTTTGTGCCTGCAAGCCTAGTGCTCAGGAAAAACAAATAACTAAATGTCATTTAAAATGAAAAACAAGGGGATGTTACAGACTCAGTGGGTAGAGCGCTTGCCGAGCATGCAGGAAGCCCTGGGTCCCATCCCCAGCACCCCATAAACTGTGTGACGGCACACCCCTGTGACATCAGCAGTCAAGAGCTAGAGGCAAGAGGATCAGAAGTTCGAGGTCATCCTCAGCTACATAAGGACTTTGAGGATAGCCTGGGCTACATGAGGCCTTCCTGTCTTAAAAAAATATAAAAAAAAATTAAAATCCCATTCTTGTCCTCTGTGTGTCCAGGAGCTTGGCTTCCGATTAGGCGTATCCCCGAGCAGGATGACAGAAGTGGACATTGTATCCCTTTGGCTCTTTCTGGGGGGGCGGGGGTTGCTCCTCTGCCATCTAGATAGGCCCTGGCCGTTTCCATGGCTACTGTGCACACCCATCCTTCTTGGGGCTCAGGGGTTCCTGCTGGCCCTAGGCCACCCACACACCCCCGCTCTCTATAAACGCCCTCAATTGCTCTTCAGGACGATCGACCATCTGTTTCCTGCCATGGCCTCTCATTCAGGGCGTGGATCGAGGTCTGATAGATGGAAGGCATCAAATCAATTCATTTGGCCTTGGCCTTTTTTCCCCCTTCTGTTTTTTTTTGTTTGTTTGTTTGTTTGTTTTGTTGCTGCTGCTGCTGTTGTTTTGTTTTGCTTTCGCTGGTTTGTTTTTAAGACAGGGTCTCATGTAGCCCAGGCTGGCCTCAAATTACAGGCTCGGACCTGTAGTTTTACATGAAAGTTGCTCCGTGCTGGCAACGGAACCCAGGACTCCACATGTGACAGATGAGCACTCTGTCGTTGGCTGAGGCACATCCTTAGTGTCCCCTCCCCTTGCCCTTTCAGAGACAGGATCTCCTGGAAGCCCAGTTGGTCTTGAATCCCCTATATAGCTCAAGCTGGCCTTGAACTTCTGACCTTCCCACTGCTACCTCCCATTCCTAGGGTTACAAGTATGTGTTGCCATAACCGGTTTCAACCTTGGCGTTTTACCTGGGTGGAGGGGTGAGGTCTAGACTGATCACCCAGGGGAAAAGACTGTTGGGGAGCTGAATGGGTAGACCAGTCTGAGGTACACAGAAAAATGCTGTCTCAAGAAACAACAGCAGTAGCCAGGCACTCCCAGCACTCGGGAGGCAGAGTCAGGCTGATCTCTGTGAGTTCGAGGCCAGCCTGGTCTACAAGAGCTAATTCCAGGACAGGCTCCAAAGCTACAGAGAAATCCTGTCTCAAAAAAAAAAAAAAAAAAAAAGCAACAAACTGGAGTGTGGTGGTACACGCCTTTAATCCCAGCATTTGGGAGTGTCTAAAAAAGAGAAGAAAGAAGGGAAGGAAGGAAGGAAGGAAGGAAGGAAGGAAGGAAGGAAGGAAGGAAAGAAAGAAAGAAAGAAAGAAAGAAAGGGTCAAATAAGAAGGGGCAGTAGAGACGGCTCAGTGATTAAGACTGCTGTTACTCTGGCAGAGGACCCAGGCCTGATACCCAGAACCCTCATGCGTGGTGGCTCACAACCATCTATAACTCCAGTTCCAGGGGCTCTCATGCTCTTTTCTCATGGCTGAAGGTCTCAGACACACACACACACACACACACACACACACACACACATACACACACATTAAGTCAATAAATAAAATGCTGGGTGGCATGATAGGGCATGGACGTGATCCTACATCTTGGGAGGTGAACACAGGAGAATTAGTTCAAGGTTCTCTTTAGTTAATGGCTAAGGACTTGGAGACGAGCTGGGGCTACGTGAGATTCTGTCTCATGTAGCCCGGGATGGAATCCTGCTTGTTCTCTAAGCCTTCCTGTTTCTCCCAGCCAAATTATTACTTGGTCATTTGAGAGTTTCCTTTATAGAGGAGCCTTATCTATCTGCTCAGGACCATAAACTACTTAGGGCCATTTGCAGGGATGGGGAGCCCAGCCAGCCATACTTTGCCTGACTTCCTGCCTTCCAGGGCAAGGCCCTACATGTGGCACCAGCAACCACACGCCCTGCCTCAGGTCATGTTGTCCCTAAACTGCCTGCCCGGCAGAAACGCGTCGCTGCTTTTGTCTGGGCACCCTGCCCTCGCCCACCTGGCACAGGTGTCCTGCTCTTTCAACAAAGCCACACGACTCCAGGAAGCCTCCAGTGTGGGTCTTTCCAACGGCTGAGTGCACTGTCCCCTGCATCCCCACCCTCGGCAACCAGGGAGATCGTGAGGGCGGAGTCTTACTGGGCATCAGCAGTGTGGAGCAGGGTTGATGATAACACATCCTGTTTTGCTTTGTATCCTGCCCCCAGGCCCCAGTCCTGTCTGGGCTTCGTTTTCTGGAAGTGTGGGTTGTGTTAAGGATGATGCTAAGCTGTACCTCCTCCTCCTCCTTCTTCTCCTTCTCCTCCTCCTCTTCTTCTCCTTCTCCTCCTCCTCCTCCTTCTTCTTTTCTTTTTCTAGATTTTTATTGTGTTAGTTTTTTTAAACAAAACAAAACAACAAAACAGGGTCTTTCTACATAGCCCTGCCTGTCCTAGAACTCACCAGGTAGACCAAGCGGGCCTCGAACTCACAGAGATCTGCCTGCCTCTGCAAGAACAGCTCTTGACTACTGAATTACTTCTCCAGCCAACAGGGTCTCACTGTACCCTGGCTGCCCAGAACTTGGCTGTAGACCAGGCTGGTGTTGAACTCACAAATATCCACCTGCTTCTGCCTCCCAAGTTCCCTGAGTCTTAATATCTTACTTTGAGAGCTTCTTCCAGAGGAGTGAAGACAAGGGGACAGGAAGGCTGTTCAGGTGACGTTTTAGTGTTCCATCTCTGTAAATAGACCCTATGGCCTAGCTTGATCTTCTGAAACCTCAAAGCCCACCCGTTAGTGGCACACTTCCTCCACCAAGGCCACACCTCCAATAATGCCCCTCCCTATGCGTCGACAGGAGCCATTTTCTTTACGTATTGTAATACTGGCACTCAGGACATCAAGGCAGGGAGATCTTGAGTCCCAGGCTGGCCTGGGTTATATAGTGAGACCCTGTCACAAAGGAAGTGGGCATGGTGGGGTACACGCCTGGAATCCCAGCACTTCAAGGGACAGGTGCAGGAGAATCAAAGCGACCTCAAGGGCCCGACTGCACAAACAGACCTTGTCTCTTGCGGCTCAGGAAATGACTCGGTAGGTGCCTTGCAAGTCTCGGGACCTGACCTGAGTCGGATGCCCGGCACCTGTGTAAAAAGCCAGGCACAGCAGCCACCTGTGTTTGTGACCCCACTGCTGGAGAGACAGGGAAGGACCCCTGGGGCTCACTGGCCAGGTAGCTGAAAGGGACTGGTGAGCTCCAGGTTCACCGACAGATCCTGTCTCAAAAGAACAAGGCAGGCTGGAGAGTTGGCTCAGCCAATGTTGTTCTTTTGTTTGTTTGTTTTTTGAGACAGGGTTTCTCTGTGTATCTTTAGATCTTTGGCTGTCCTGAAACTCATTCTGTAGATCAGGCTGGCCTCGAACTCACAGAGATCCACCTGCCTCTGCCTCCCACGTGCTGAGATTAAAAGTGTACACCACCACGCCCAGCAACCACTTGTTGTTCTTGCAGAGGACCCAAGTTCATTCCCCAGCACTCACACAGTGGCTAACAGCTATAGCGAGACTCCAGTCCCAGGGACTCTGGTGCTCTCTTCTGGCTTCCTTGGGCACCAGGCACGCATGGTGTATACATATACATTCAGACAAAACACTCATACATATATAAAAAAATAAGGCGGAGAGAAAGAGAGCGCGGTGGGTTCCACGTGCATACATACACATGCACACGTGTGTGCATGCACACACAAAGAGGAGAACATCTGGGGTGGGGGAGATGAACCTAGATGTGAGACAAACACAAAAGTATTAGGAAAATTTATTTCTGATAAGGACTGGCTAGTGCAAGCTTTGGATTGAAAGCATTTCCCGCTAGAGTTCCAGAAGGTTCCAAGCAGGCCCCAGTCCAGGTTCAGTTGCTTGGCCCCTGGAGAAAGCCCTTGGAATCTCTCAGGAGCTCTGCTCGACCCGAAGGCTGTCCATGTGGTGGGTGTGATATCGTCTCACACGAACTTGCTCCTCCGGGCTGGACGCAGGAGTGTTCCAGCAGCTTCGGGGGATCGGGAAAGAGAAAGTGAGAGAGAATGGTCAATGAACGGCCTTAATTCTGCTTCTACTTTGATGTGGGTCCCAGGGAGTTTAGAACACCAGAGCTCTCTTCCATAAAACCGGCCCTGTTAACCCAGTTTCTAGCTCCCTTTGTAGTGTCTAACGCTCTAAAGACCACGGTGGGGTTTAGATAAGACCCTCTAAAGTTATTGTTGTTGTTAGTTGGGGGCAGGGGAGTGTGTGTGTGCCAAAGAGCACACGTGACCCAGTGAGACGGCTCAGTGGGTGAAGGTCCTTGCTACCAAGCCTGAAAGTTGGATCCCTGGGTCCCACATGGTTGAAGGAGAGAAATGACTCCAAAAAGTTGTCCCCTGACCTCGACATGTGTGTGGTGATGCACACAGGCTACACTCAAAAGAAATAAATCAAGTGTAACATAAAAAACAACTTTACATTTGGCTCCCTCCTGTCATTTTGTGCATTTTTACGTTTATTTATTTATTTATTTATTGAGACAAGGTCTTCTCGTGTAGTCCTGGCTGTCCTGGAACTTGCTGGATAGGCCAAGCTGGCCTTGAACCCATAGAGATCTACCTGACTCTGTCTCCCAAGTGCTGGGACTAGCAGCCTGTGACATCATATCTGGCTCTCTCTGTCCCTTTATAAGTAATTGTACTGACAGGAAAGAAGATTTTTTTTTTATTTAGATAGGGTCTCATTAGCCCAGGCTGGCCCTCAGCTCCTAACTGAGGATGGCCTTGAGCTCCTGATCCTCTTGTCTCCACCTCCTACTGCTGGAATTACAGATGTGCACCACCATGCAGTCTGTTTTAAGCAGTCCTGGGGAAACCTTTGTGCATGCGAGGGCCAGCACTCTACCAGCTGAGAAGTACCCCTAGCCTGGAAATAAAGAAACACTCATGTTCCTTCCTTTGGCTATCAGACCATAAAACAATGGGTCCCAAGAAATTCCTCAGGAATCCCATGCTGGGAAGCAGACGGTTGAAGCCTGGTGCCAGCCAGAGGGAGACTGGCAGAAGACAATGGCAATGGGTCATTGATAGCTGGGACTATACCTTCACCAGCATTGCTCAGCTGTGCCCATGCCTTACCCTCTATTTAAACCTAAACCTTACATCAAGATCTTGTCTGGATCCCAAAGATTGACTTAGCGAGTCACTGGGTCTCTTGGTTACTCTTTCCCATGTAGGTACATTGACTACATACATCTCCTTTCTCTGCCTTGGACTACTTTTGATTTATTTTATTCTATCACTTTAAAGTGTGTGTGTGTGTGTGTATGTGTGTGTAGGCCAGAGCACTGGATCCCTCTGGAGCTGGAGTTGCAGGTGTTTGTGAGCCGTCAGGCACAGATGCTGGGAACTGAACTCAGGTTCTCTAAACACACTCCTAACCACTGAGCCACCTTTCCTGCCCCTCCTTCTCATTATGATTTAATTGTTCACCCAAGACGGCTGACAGAACCTAGCTTGCTAGGGCTGCCGGCTCCTAGGCTTTGACCCTAATAGGTCCAGTAATACTTTCTTCTTTTTTTTTAACTTTATTTCATGTGCATTGGTAAAATGATGTCAGATTCTCTGGAACTGCAGTTACAGACAGCTGTGAGCTGCCATGTAGGTGCTGGGAATTGAAACTGGGTCCTCTGGAAGAGCACTGAGTGCTCTTAACCACTGAGCCATCTCACCAGCCCCCAGTAATACCTTCTTAATGCCTGGCCCCACCCGAAAGCAAGGGATCCTCTAAACCATGGGTTCTCACTTCCTTCCTAATGCTGTGACCCTTTAATTACAGTCTTCGTGTTGCAGTGACCCCCCCAACTATAAAAATATTTTTGTTGTTTCTTCATAACTGTAATTTTGCCACTGTAATGAACCACAGTGAAAACAACTGCTCTTCAGGATATCTAATATGTGATCCCTGTGAAAGGGTCATTCATCTGCAAAGGGGGTTGTGACCCACAGGTTGAGAACCACTGCTCTAAAAGGTATCACTAGTTCTCTCTTGATTACACTCCACTGTGGGTTCCTCTGCAGGACACCTCGATTCCCTGCTCATACCTGCTGGCAAACTGTCTCCAGGAGCAATGTCCCCGGCCCACACACCTCCCGGACATCTCTGTTTCCCCTTCACAGAGATGCCTCTCCAGGTCCCTCCAGGCGTTGAATGTCTTTTCTTCTGGGAAGTTTTGTGCCAGCCCCCAGTACTTCAGCTCTCTGGCTGAGATGTCAAAGCCAAAGCTTTTAGTGGACTGAGCCTGACCGCAATTCACCTTTCCACCTGCGGGGCCTCACTTTTGGAGTGTTTTCTGACTACCCGCTTGCAACTCCGAAAGCTGCCGCGAGGGGGCAAGCGGCGACCGCGGAGAAACCAGGCCTTTGATGGCGACAAGGGAGAAGGGCTATAGATAAATTCTTCTTAATCTTCAGGGGGAAGAACTTCATCAGACAACAGCAAGAAGAGTCCAAGGCTACTGTTGGGAGGCGGGACAGCACCAACCCTGTCCACTCACCAAGCGGATATGAGCAGGGCGAGGAAGACCACCAGGAAGATAGACGAGAAGACGATGATGATTACAGTACTCTTGCTTCGGGACCCTGGGGCTCCTGGGAATGTCTGGGCTTCACAGTCAAGCAGTAAAATAGTTATTTACCCTCACAAAAAGGTCATTTAGTCAGCTTCCAGACCAACCGTCCCGTGTCCACTGGGGAGGTGTGAGAATCCAATAGACTAGAGGAGGGGGTACGGGCGGAGAATTGGATAGGATCCATTGTGCTCCTTGACTTGGGGAGACCTACTTTCCCCAGGTCCCTGATGTCCCCGGGTCTGTTAGCACCCCCTATACATTTTGAGCCACTCTTAGGTCCCCATACCTTGCTGCAGGTAGATTTCCTCAGACCACTCCGTCTCAGCCACAGGACCCTTGGCGTTCATCGCCAGGAACTTCACTCTGAACAGGAGACCAGCATTGGAGGTGGGGACCCCCCATGGTTCTGAAACCCTCAGATCTTAATGCCAGGGATCCCATCCCGAGGCAGGAGTCGGGTGGGTCCTGGGACTAAAGAGCACAGCCCCAGAGCCCCGCAGAAGCTGTGACCTATCCGGGTTGTGTGACGTGGGCAGTGGCCCTCACTGTATGTGTGGATTAGATCTCTCCGGACCAAATATGAGTAAATCAAGCATCTAGTGAGAGCAGAAAGGGACCAAGGCTAGTCTCCACCTACGAATGCCTAGTCTCGATCAGGGTCAATCCATACGCTCTGTCAGGACCTCCCACGCGTGAGGCGGTGAGTTAGAAGGATGCTATTTAAAGATGTGACCAGGCAGTAAGGGGACACATCGCACCCATGTCAGGTAGTTCAACTGCCTGTAACTCTCGTTCCAGGGGATCAAACACGTGTGTCTTCTGAGGGAACCCACATCCATGTGAACAAACCACACACACATAATTAAAAATAAAATATTTTTTTTCTTTTAAGAAAGAAAGAAGGCACAGTGTTTAAGAGTGATTGTTGTTGCAAAGGATCCAAGTTCGATTCCCAGCATCCACATGGAGGCTCAACATGTCCTTGGGCACCAGGCATATATGTAGTACACGGACATACATGTAGGCAAAACAGTCACACACATAAAAAAATAAAAAAAAAATAACTCTAAAAGGGAACTCTGTAGGACCTGCCTGCGATCCCCCAGTGAGAGGGTGGGGTGTGCTAGAGAGCCCAGTCAGCTTGCTCCATGCCCGGTTCCACCCCCAGCACCACTAACATAAAGAAGAAAAGAAGGGAGAGGGGAAGGAAGGGAAATTACTTGGGAACTCAGGCACTCCATTTGACTTCAATGAACCTTCTAGTAGCTGCCCTGGGCTCCTGCTTGTCCCAGACAGGGCCCCTCCCCCATCTTTGCTGCTCACCTGTAGGGACCAGCACCTGGCAGAGGAGAGTTACAGTCCCTGGACTTCAAGGAACACTTGGTATCATTGCCAACACGGAGGATTCGGAGCTGGCTGCCAGACTGGCCACCCTGGTAGTGTACCCGGCTGGTCCTCAGTGTGAGGTAGTAGCCATTGCGGTCAAAGCTGGCAGGGGCATGTATGTTCTCTACCTTCTGCGGGGCAGTAAAGTTCTGGGTGGCTGAGGGAGGCACTGAGGGTCAGTCAAAGAGAATCGCGTGGGCAGGACCTCAAGGTCCACGCTAGTAGGCTCTGACAGCCATTCCCAGACACAGCCCCCCAAGCACCTCCCTCCTTGCTCCCCCCCCACACACACCTACTATGCCTCTCAGACCCCAGTTCCATTCGCCCATTTCACAGTGAGAAAGCAAACACATACCGTTGCTATGAGCCACCACCAACCAGATGGGGTCTGGGTCAGAAAGGCTGACATTCTCAAACTGGCCCAGGGGCTGCTCCAGCGTGAAGGTGGACTGTGTGAGCCTTCCCAACAGGGCGGCGCTGGAGAGCTGGGGGACATAGCCAATGCTCTCTGGGCAGAGTGGGAAAAGAGGACAAAGGGAGGCTGAGTACATCAGTCCAGCTTCAACCAAGGCAGGATGTATCCATCACCAAAGCCACATTCCAAAGGGAATTAAGGAACCATTTTTTTAAAAAAAAATATATAATTTATTTAACTTTATTTTCTTTGCATTGGTATGAAGGTGTCAAAACCCCTGAAACCAAAGCTACAAACAGTTTTGAGCTGCCATGTGGGTGCTGAGAATTGAACCTGGGTTCCCTGGAAGAGCAGCCAGTGTTCTCAACCTCTGAGCCATCTCTCTAGCCCCTTAAGGAAGACCAGCATGGAAGGGACAAAGGGGGAGGCACACAAATGTCCCATGGACTGAGCCCCTGACTCGGAACACACATCTGAGTGGGACCTGAGGCTAGCTCACCCAAAGACATTACTTCAGACCATCTAGTGGGACCTGAGGCTAGTTCACCCAAAGACATTACTTCAGACCACCTAGTGGGACCTGAGGCTAGCTCATCCAAAGACATTACTTGTTCTCTCTTCTCAGTTCTTTGCCACCCCCCATCATCTTCCATTCTCACCATGGTCACATGACCAACATCATCATGGTCACATGACCAACGTCTATGCTTTCAACCATCATTACTTAAGTCCCCTTCTCAGATCCATCTAAACAGTTTCGTCCTGTAGGACCCCCAGGGAGCACCATGGTTTTGTCCAGCTCTGCTGCTCATGGGAGAAGCCTGGCCCTCCCCTCAAATCTCCTTGATCCTCCTCTGCCCACAACCAAAGCAGGATTCCAATTCTGAGCACCTAACGCTGGGACAATAAAAAAGATGAAGTGGGCCTTTGTGCAAGTCTCATATCTATCCAGGGCTGCGGAAATGGCTCAGTGGGAAAGCAGTTGCCTCTCAAGCTTGAGGACCTGAGTTCTAATCCCCAGCATACACGTAAAAGGCCGAGTACGGTGGCATACATCTGAAGGCCAGTTGTGGTGGACACAGACAGGTCCCTGGACACTGGCACCTGAAGTGATCCTCTGAGCTCCACAATGATTGTGCACGGACACAGCCTTGTACACAATGTTTGATTGGAGACAGGGTTTCTCTGTGTAGCCCTCTCTGTCCTAGAACTCAGAGATCCACCCAACCTGATGAGCTGAGTTCTGTGCCCAGGATCCATCAATTGGCTCCTGAAAGTTGCTCTCTGACCTCCATACTTGCATCTTAACATGCCTTCCCCAATCCTCATACACACAGAGACACATAGACACACACACACACACACCAAACAAATAATAACAAAGCCCCCGTCGTACCTTAGAGGAATATCCTGTATACAGTAGCTGGCTAATGTTTGCTTCATTTGGGGGAAGGGAAATAGAGCTATGGAGAGGAGGGGTTACTTAGGAGCCATTGGTAAAAGTGTGGGTGTGAGAATCCAAAAGAGGAGAGAAGCAGTGTTCTTGCTCTTCAGCCTGGTGGTCAAGAGACAGGCGGCCATCTGTGACTGTGTGAGGTGGGCTGAATATCTTGACACACCCAGGAACCCAGTCCACAACCAAGGGAAGGGGTGCTGGGGTGCTGTAGGTATTCCATCCTACAGAGGGTTGAGTATGTGGGGGTACCCCGCACTCCCCAGCCTCACTCACCCAGACCTGCCCCACACTGGGCGAGCAGTAACAGCGGCATCAGCAGCGGAGACGGTCTCTGATGGAGCCCCATGGCTGGGATGCTGTCCCTCCTTCCAGGTCCGTCTGCAGTGTGGCCCCAGCTGCTCTGTCTGGGCTGGGCTGCTCTGGCTTGGGGGTGCCCCCTCCTCCCGTGCAACTGGTTGGACCAGCTCAGGGGCTGAGTCTGTAGGTTCTGGGGGATTCCGCCTCACTAGGCATGGGTCTGAAGAAAACAGAACAATGAAGGAGACAAGCCAGGACATCTGCACCCCATTCCAAGAGGGCCTGCACTGGGAGGGGCCAGGGATGGAGCAGGCAGTTCTGGGCAAGGGCTGTCCCCATAAAAATCCTGCTTACCTGTCCCGGGTCCTGGCCACTAGGCCACTAGGGCACCTTACAGTCCCCTTGAAAGGGAGGGAGTTCCTTTATCTTCTAGACAAAGGACATAGAAGACAGGTGTCCCTTCAAGACAGGATCAAGATCACCTAAGCTGACCAGCAAATGTTGACCCTAGGACTGACGACTCTCTCTCTCTCTCTCTCTCTCTCTCTCTCTCTCTCTCTCTCTCTCTCTCTCCCTGTACCCCCTTCCCTCCCTCTCTTCCATTACTTGCAGGTAGTTTCTATGCTAGCATCAAACTCAGTGCATAGCCAAGGATGAACCTGAACTCCTGATCTTCCTTCATGAGTGCTGAGATTACAGGAGAGTGCAGGCCACCACAGCTAGCAAACCACAGTGTGTCTCCACATGGACAATGCTGTTATATCTCTATGTGTGTGTGTGATATGTATAAGAAAGATGATAGATAGATAGATAGATAGATAGATAGATAGATAGATAGATAGATAATGGATGGATGGTTGGATGGATGGGTGGGTGGGTGGGTGGGTAGATAGGTAGGTAGATAGATAGATAGATAGATAGATAGATAGATAGATAGATAGATAGATAGAGGCTGAGATGTAGCTCAATGATAGAATTCTTTCCTGGCATGTATATGACTCTGGGTTCCTTCCCCAGTATCACAAATATAGGGATGTGTGTGTGTGTATACATACATGCATACATACATACACACATACATATTCTCTCTCTCTCTCTCTCTCTCTCTCTCAAAAGGATGTTGAAAGCAGTCATCAGAACAAGGAGCCAGGTATAGTTAGTGCCTCATACCTATAGTTCCAGCACTCAGGAGGTGGAAGCAGGAGGATCAGGAGTTCAAGGTCATCCTCAGCTACACAGCCAGCCTGAGCTACAGCACACCCTGTCTAAAAACCAGCAAAACAGGGTAAAATGGGCACTCCTTGCAAAAGCATGTCCTTGCTCATCCTCTCTCAGGGCCCCAGAACTGGGCAGTGTGAGCCTCACAATTAATCACATCATACAGATGACAGGATGGTTCTCACAAGGAAGGGTACCTCCTGCATCCTCATGGTGGGTCAACCGTGAGTCTAGGAAGCTCTCCAGCACCCAGGCAGGCTGCCACTCGCTCCCCCTCCGTGTCTAATTCAGACAAATGATTCGTGTATTTCTCCTCATGTTCCCATCTCCATTCCACTCCTGCCTGCGGCCCAGGCATCCTCTCTAGCCAGCTCAGAGACCCTTGTGTTAGCTGTCTGTGGGGCAGAACAAACGAGCCCAGAACTGAAAACTTAAAATAATAAACGCTTCCTTTTTCTTTACTTTTTAAAAAGTCTAGAGTATTTTTCTCCTTCTTTCTTTTTTTTAAGATTTATTTATCCATGTATTTTATGGATTTGAGTACTCTGTCTTCACGCACACCAAAAGGAGGAATCTGATCCCATTACAGATGGTCGTGGGCCACCATGTAGGTCCTGGGAATTGAACTCAGAACCTCTGGAAGAGCAGCCAGTGTTCTTAACCCCTGAGTCATCTCTCCAGCGCCACTTCTTTTTCTGATGTGTGCATCTATTAGTTATTTATCTTTGTATATGTGTATGCATAGCGTGTGTGCGTGTGAGCACACACACGTGAATGCCATGGCTCCTGTGTGGAGGTCGGAGGACAACGTTCCACTTCCCCCTTGTTGAGTCAGGGTCTTCTTTGTGTCTGTTGCTGTGTTGTGTCATACATACTCCAGGCTAGCTGGCCCGTGAATGTCTGGGTGATTCTCCCGTTTCCACCGCCCATTTCAGAATAGAAATTCTGGCATTACAGATGTGTACCCCTGTATCTGGCCTTTTAAAAAGATTTTGTGGTGTGTGTGTGTGTGTGTGTGTGTGTGTGTGTGTGTTACATGCACACGTACCTGCTTATACATAGGTCCAGAGGTCCGAGGACAACATTATGGAGTCAGTTTTCTCCTCCCACCAGGCATGATGGGGGCTGCTCAGTTCATGGCAGTGGAATATGTAGTAAGGTTGTTCACACCATGATGAACCAAAAACAGAGAGAGCTCAGGATAACCTTCAGAGTTCGACTCCTAGTGACCTATTTCTGTGACTAGACCCCACCACCTCCACTACATTCTGAAGCAGCGCCACCAGCTGGGGACCAAGTACTCAAGAAGTGAGCCTCTGGGGACATTTCAGATTTAACAGAACATAGTAGCCACCTCTTTTTCCATTCCACTGAGGGCAGGGGTCAACCTGTTCAGCTCCACCTGGTTTGTGTTGGGTTTATGATATGGCAAATAGATTTGTCCAAAAACGGATGATTTGGAAACTTCTTGGTGTGTCTGGTTGTGGCCTGGGACTGCCATTTTATTTTTACAGCATCGAGTGGATGGCCATAATGGTATAGCTTCCTCCTTTCAGGGTCCTAGGAGTGTCCAGCACCAGTGAGAACTGGCATGAAAGAGTGGGTCCCAGAGCCCCAGAGGGACCAAGGGGTGCCATACCAAGTCACAAGGAATACTCTACCCCTTTTGACTTTTCTGGCTGTGTACCTTTAGGGGTGACTCATAAGGCAGGTGGGGCTCCCCACTTGCTACCTCTTCATACAAGTCAAATAGAGTTCCAAAAACTCACCCAAGTCACCAAACAAAGACTCAGCTCCATAGCAACCGTCACACCCACAGTCTGAGGAGGTTCACAGGGAAACGGTGCCTCCAAGAGTTGATCAGGCTTGCCTTATGCCCTCCGAAGAGAGAGGGCTCGGGGCTTGCTTGGTTTGGGCCCAAAGAGAAAGCAGAGAGTACTCGGTGCCCACCCGCCCAAACCCTTATGCAGTGGGAAATGCTCCAGAGCTTCTCAACCCCACCCTGGGCCTGAGTCTTTCTACTACAAGGTGGTTCAACCCCTACCTGTTCTGCTGTGTGTCTCTTAGGACAGCTCGCCACCCTCAAAGTCCCATGAGAGACTGCTGCGCCCACCACCATAAACTAGGAAGTGCTTCCTCACCAGGCTCAGCAGTGAGGCACCTCCAAGAATTCTCCAGTGAGGGGCTGGGGTGTGCTTCAGTGATATAGTTCTTGCCTAGCATGTACAAGGCTCTGGGTTCCATCTCCAGTGTGGCAAATGTAATCAAAAGATATATATCTATATCTATCTATATATATACATAGATAGATATAGATATAGTTATAGATATATATCTTTTGATATTATATATATATCTTTTGATATTATATATATATATATATATATATATATATATATATATATATATATATATAATATCAAAGCCAACCACAAAAAGTACTAGGCATGGTGGCACAAGTCTGCAGTCTCTCCCAGGCTGAGACCATCTTGCACTGCACAGAAAATTCCAGACTAGCCTGAGATGCTTAACTCACACTAGAAAGAGGGTCTAGGGGGATGGCTCAGCAGTTAAGAGCCCTTGTTGCTCTTCCAGGGGACCCAGGTTCAGTTCCCAGCACCCGTGTGATGTTTCACAGATGACTGTACCTCCAGTGGATCCAATGCTCTCTCCTGACTCTGCAGACGGCACCAGGCATGCATGTGACACACAGACATACATGCACATAAATCACTCATGCAAATGTGATTTGCATTAAAATGTTTCTTTTAAAATAAAGAAACAAATCTTTATTTTAAAAATATTTATTTATTTATTATGTACACAGTGTTCAGCCTCCATGCCTGCAGGCCAGAAGAGGGCACCAGATCTCATTACAGGTGGTTGTGAGCCACCGTGTGGTTGCTGGGAATTGAACTCAGGACCTCTGGAAGAGCAGTCAGTGCTTTTAACCTCTGAGCCATCTCTTCAGCCCCAGAAACAAATCTTTTTAAATATTAAGTTCTTTCCTTAAAATATTCAAAGAAAAACACAGTTCTTTCTTTCAGTAGGGGAGGTTTCAACGACATATATCACACGGTGTCTTCAAAACTTTTTGTTATAGCTGTGTGGTGGTGGTGCACACCTTTAATCCTAACATTTATAAATCAGAGACAGGTAAGTCTGAGTTTGAGGCCTGGTCTACAGAGGAAGTTCCAGGATAGCCAGGACTACACAGAGAAACCTTGTCTTGAAAAGCAAAAAAGAAAAAAAAATTAATTTATGATGTGTTTGTGTTTGCGTGCGTGCGTGCGTGCGTGTGTGTGTGTGTGTGTGTGTGTGTGTGCCACAAGATACATGTGGAGGTCAGGGGACAACTTGAGGGATTTCGTTCCTTGCTTCCACCATCCCTGGGGATGGAACTCAGGTCATCAGGCTTGGCTGCAAACTCCTTTGTCAGCTGAGCCATCTCACTGGCCCCTGACCAGGTGTGTTGAGGCTCTCTGGGATGCCAGAACCTCAAGGGCATTCTTTGTGGTCCTGTAGTGCTTTAGGAGGAGCCTAAGGCTGGGGAAAGGTAGGGACTTCATCCCTTCACTTCTTCCACAGAAACTTGCCACCTCCTGTCCCGGGCTGGTAAGAGAACCCCTTCCCTGGGAGACTTAAATAGTTAAATAGTTCCCAAGGACAAAACACAAAGCACCGCCCACCAAAGTTCACCCTGGGAAACCGATGAGCTCGTCCAGTTTTACTTAAAGAACACGGGTGAGCAGTTCCCCCGGGGACCATAGATAACTCCAAAGCAGCCGCACTAGGAAGTCTGCACCAGCCTGGACAATCCTGGCCCTGGGTCCCACAGATGGAGCCCTCTGCATTGCCTTCCTTCAGCACATATGCCTTAGCTCCTCCCCTCAGCACACAAACCATGTGCAATCAAGGGCAGAACTGCACACAAATGGCTGGGAAGCGAGCCTGGAATCGCAGGTGAGGGTCCCATGACCCTCCTCACCCCCCCTTGTGTGACGGAATGCCAACAGACCACAGGCTGGAAAGCAGGGACAGTTGATTAGAAGACAGATGTTGTTTCGCTACGAAGACCTAGGGTAGACATCCTCAGTAGGAAAAACAACAACAACAACAACTACAAAAGGGTGTTGGTACATGCCTTTAATCCCAGCACTCAGAAGGCAGAGGCAGGAGGATCTCTGAGTTCGAAGTCAGTCTGGTCTACAGAGTGAGTTCCAGGACAACCAGGGCTACACAGGGAAACCTTGTCTCGAAAACCAAAGAAACACTAAAATGGTGCCAGGTATGACAGCTCATACCTATAATCTCGGGAATCTGAGGCAGGAGAATTGACTTGGGCTACTGGGCTACAGAGGGCTGGAAGCAGGGCCAGGTTATACCCTGCAAAGCCAGGCCCCGGAGACCTGCTTCCTCACGTGAAGTCCCACCTCCTACAAATTCCACAACTCAAAATAGCCACCAGCTAGGGACTGAGTGGGGACATTTCATTTTTAAACCACAGCTGGCTCTGTGATTCAAAGTTTCTCTGAAGTCACGAGGCTCTCTGTGTGGAAGTTTGAGTGGCTCAAAACTGAGGTGATATCAGAGGACAGAGTGGGGAGCCCGAGTCCTCAGTCACCCCAGCAGCACCTGGACAGAGTGGGGACCCCGAGTCCTCAGTCACCCCAGCAGCTCCTGGACAGAGTGGGGACCCCGAGTCCTCAGTCACCCCAGCAGCACCTGGACAGAGTGGGGAGCCCAAGTCCTCAGTCACCCCAGCAGCACCTGGACAGAGTGGGGAGCCCAAGTCCTCAGTCACCCCAGCAGCTCCTGGAAGCAACCAGATGGGATGCACATGGGAGCAGAGCAACCCACGTTCCAAGCTCATGTCTTCCTGCTTTCTCTCAAACGCTTGATTTATTTTGTTCTTTTTGTAAAGCTGAGGATTGAACTCAGGGCCTCACACAAAACAGTCAAGTTTTCTACCATTAAGCCACACCCCAGCCCCTCACTGGGGGATTCTAGGCAGGGGCTCTACCTCTGAACCACATCCCAGCCCCTCACTGGGGGATTCTAGGCAGGGGCTCTACCTCTGAACCACACCCCAGCCCCTCACAGGGGATTCCAAGCAAGAGTTCCACTTCTGAGCGACTTCTCAGCCCTTCACTTGCCGATCCTTGCCAGGTGCTGTCTGTTGAGCCAGGCCCTCAGCCCAAAAGATGACAGATCAAAACAAGCAACGACAATACCAATAAGAATCCATTGTAGCCCAGGCTAGTCTCCAACTCTGGCCTCAACTTCCCGAGCACTGGGATTACAAGCATGAACCTCCAAGCCAAGTTTGCCTTCCAGTTTTTTTTTAATTGCATCTTCCTTACCCTAAGCAGCCCCACCACATACGAAGACTTCATGTTGCCCAGATACCTGCCATAGCCTTAGGGCAGTGCACACCTTGTCCCAGGCTATCTCTCCTACCTACTTTACAGTATTTTTTTCAAGATTTTTATTTACCTTCTATTATGTGTAGATGTCTGTGTGTTGGGGTGCGGGGGGGTGGGGTATGTGCACCTGAGTTCAGGTGCCTTTGGAGACCAGAGGCATCAGATCTTCAATGGGGCTATAAACCACCACATGTAGGGTTGAGAATCGAACTCAGATCCTCAGCAAGTGCAATTGGTGCTGATCCATCTTTCCGGGACCCCCTCACCTGACTTTCTTGGAGGGTGCTTTCATGACCCCCTGGCAGGGTCAGCAGGGACACCTAACTTCCAACTCTCCTCCTTTCCGCACTCACAACCACCCCCATCCTCTCATCCCTCCACACACTCTGCCCCTCTCCACCCCGTGACCGCACTGCCTCCGAGAAGCCCCGCCCCCACACTGGCTCAGGTGACGCCCTCGGGCTCCCACTATGGCTCTTGTTTTTCTTATCAAGGCTCCCTTCCCCAGCACTGGACACTCTAGGCTAGTTTCAGCTGCGTCTAGTGGAGAGTGCCCGGGAAAAGGTGCCAGAGATGTCTGGAGGACCAGTCCCCTCCCTGTTACTCCCAGGGGCTCTTCCACTGCCCTGTGTGTAGGGGTGGCTTAGAAACGGAGCCATAGGTAGGGTTCCAGGCCCAGGGTCTGAGGGGGCTCCACGAAACACCCCGAGAAACTTGGGCTGTTTTCATGAGGAGCACAGGGTGAGAGGGCTGGGGAGGGATAGGGAGAGGCCTGGATGATTAACGGGGCATTCCTCTCGGTCCCTCATTGGAGGGAAGCCAGGCAGAAGAATGGTTGTCAGGGCAACGCATTCTTTTCTTTCTCTTGGGTCCTCTGGCCTGTGTCTATCACAGGGAGTGGAGTTTCGGGAAGCCGAGAGCGCAGTATTGAAATGCCAAAGGGCCCTGAATATCTTCGGGGTTAAATGTTCACCTCGCAGAAACTGAAGCCAGGAAAATGGGCGGAGCTTCCTGTTGGGGCTAACACAGCAAACGGGGCGGGGCGCAGAGAGTGGGTGTGGCTCCTGTCTTGCTCCCAGGGCTTTCCATAGGACTCCGAGACCTCCAGGCTGAGACAAGCAAGGAGGGATGGAAGGGAGGTGCAGGGTCAGGGATGGGGTTCGGTAGCTCTAGCTATATCCCTGCTTGACCTCTGACCTCTAAACCCTCATCCACATCACATAGCCACATGTCATTCCTTTCTTCTTCCCTCCCACCTTCCCTCCTCCCTTTCTCTCTTTAAAAACTATAGCCCAGGCTGACCTAGAACTTAAAGTAATCTTCCTCCTTAACTCACCAACACTAGAACTAGAGGCATATCATCAAAAAAAAATTTTGTTTTTTGAGACAGAGTTTCACTGTGTCATCCTGACTGTCCTGGAACTCGCTCTGTAGACAGGCTGGCCTTGAACTTGCAGAGATCTACCTGCCTGTGTCTCCTGAGTGCTGGGATTAAAGGTGTGCGCCATTACCAGCTGTTCAAAAGTATTTTTAAATTATTATAAGTATGGGTGTTTTGCCTGCGTGTATTTCTGTGTGCCCCTGTGTGCCTGGTGCCTGTGGAGGCCAGAAGAAGGCACTGGATCCCCTGGAACTGGAGTTAGAGATGGCTGTGAGCCACCACGTTGGTACCAGGTCCTTTGGAGAAGCCATTTGTCTGAATCACGGAGCCATCTCTCTCTAACCCCTAAGACAGCCTCTATTGCATTTATTTATCACATGTGAAGGGGGCTGTGTGCATGTCACAGCACATGTATGAAGGCCAGAGGACAGCAGGTGCTCTCCTTCCCCATGTGGGTTCTGGGGACTGGATTGGTGTCCTGGGACTCAGCAGTGAAAAGTTCTGACAGGACTGGGGAAGACATCCCTTCACCAGCAGATGCTAGAGCTAGGGAGTTTCATGAGGCATTCCCACCCTGCATTCTAACAGCTAGGATCTGCTGACCGATGAATCACAGTACAGTCATACCCCCCCCCACCTCCCCTCCAGTCCTGGATGTTTGTCCTTTCTCTGATGAGCCATGAAGTTACAATGGGTGTTATGGCACTTCCTCATATAGCATCCTCAGGGATCATTTAAAAAAATGGCATTTAAAAAATGTTCTTGCGACTAGGGAAAATAGTAAAGCCCCTGCCTAGAATCCCCCAGTGAGGGGCTGGGGTGTGGCTCAGTGGTAGAGTCCCTGCCTAGAATCCCCCAGTGAGGACTGGAATGTGGCTCAGTGGTAGAGAATTTGCCTAGCATGTGGGGGACCCTGAATATAACCCTTAGCACCACAACTGAGTAATGATAAAAATATAGAATTCTTCCTACTTGGTGTCATGACTTACTCTTGTAATTCTAATACTTGGGAAGTGGAGGCAGGAAAATCACAAGTTGGATGCCAGCCTGGGTTACATAGAAAGACCCTGTCTCAAGAAGCAGGGACCCACACCTTTAATCCCAGAATTCAGGAGGCAGTGGCATTCAGACATCCGTGACTTCAAGGCTAGCTGGTCTACATAGAGGGTTCCAGGTCAGCCAGGGATATATAGTGAGACATTGTCTCAAAACAAGACAAATAAACAAACAATAACAACAACAACAACAACACCCCTCTTCACAACACCGTTGGCACTAGAGATCTAAAGGTTCATTCCAGGGTTGGTCCCCACAGTGATGGGGACTGCCTGGTGTTCCTGGTGTGTGGAATTCTGGGCAGAATGTCCTGCCAGGGTTTGAAGGGGCCTAGCAGCGCCTGTTCTGGGCAGGGCCCAGATTCTGTGACACCTCAGCTGGCATAGCCTATGGCAGGATATCTCCACTGGGTGGCTTCTCACAGTGGCCTCCGATGACCTGAGGGAGGAATCTCTCTTCAGGAAACATTAGCAGTTTGCCAGCACCCTTGTGCAGGTGACTGGCTACCAAACACTGTTGTCACAGCTGAGTGGGAGCTGTGAGCGTTGCCGACATCCATCGCCTCCCCTGCTCTGGGAGAGGTATGGCATGCCTTTGGTAGTTCGGTTCATTTGGCCTACACCATCCCACTGTGGTGTTCTGACAGGGCTGAGGAAGACATCCCTGGAGCAGCAGTGTGACAGAGAACACCGGCGAGGAACAGCTCTGCCGTGCCATCAAGGCCAGTTTTAATTTTTTTTTTATTTTTACTTTTTTAGACAAGGTCTTACTAGGTTACTATGGCTTCCCTGAAACTTGCTATGTTAGCCAGGCTGCCTTTGAACTCACAGAGCTCCACCTGCCTCTGTCACCTGAGTGCTGGGATCAAAGGTGTGTGCCATCACACTTGGCTCAATTTTTTTAAAAAAAAATTTTTATTTTGTATATGTGCATGATGTGGGATTCTCCTCTGTATGCTGTGATTACCATGAATGAATAAAGAAACTGCTTTGGGCCTTTAGTAGAGCTACAGGGGAACAGAGCTAGGTGGGGAAAACTAAACTGAATGCTGGGAGAAAGGAGGCAGAGACAGAGAGAAGTCATGTAGCCCCGCTGAAGATAGACACCAGAACTTTTCCCGGTAAGCCACAGCCTTGTGGTGACACAAAGATTAATAGAGATGGGTTAAATTAATATGTAAGAGTTAGCCAATAAGATGCTAATAGTCCCCGTAGTGTTTTAAATAATATAATTTCTGTGTGATTATTTCGGGAGTCTGGGCAGCCAGGAAACGAACAAGCAGCTTCTTATAACTGTATGTGTGTGCAAGTGTTTGTGGGTACCCAGAGATACCATCAGCGGACTGGATCTCCTGGAGCTGCAGTTACAGGCAGTTGTGAGCTGCCAAGGTGGGTGCTGGGGACCAAACTTGGGGCCTCTTGGGAGAGCAGTAAGTGTTCCTAACTGCTGGGCCATCTCACCAGCATGCCCGCCTTTCAGGTTACTATAATTCTACAGAAGAGAGGGTGCAGGCGATGCCCTGGGGTACATGTGGAGGTCCGAAACCAACTATGTGGAGCTTGGTCTCTCTTTTCATCTTTTTTGTTTGTTTGTTTTGTTTTGTTTTTCAAGACAGGGTTTCTCTGTTGCTTTGGAGCCTGTCCTGGAACTAGCTCTTGTAGACCAGGCTGGCCTTGAACTCACTGAGATCTGCCTGCCTCTGCCTACCAAGTGCTGGGATTAAAGGCGTGTGCCACCACTGCCTGGCCCTCTCTTTTCATCTTTATGTGGGTCCCCAGGACCAAGTTCAAGTTTCCTAGCTCTGGTGGGAAGTGTCTTTGAAGGCTGAGCCATTCTGCCTACGCTCCAAGGCCAGCAAGTCCTACAGACCGTGGGTTTTGCAAGTGCCGTGGTGAGCCAGTGTGCTGTACTGTGCTGTGCTGTGGAAGCTTTGGCTGTTTTTAAGGCTCTCCATTTTCTTGCCCCTTTCCTGTGAAGGGACCAGGAAGAAGGGAAGAGTCACAGGAAACCAGCACATGCTTAACTCCCTGCCTGCCATCTTCCTGCTGGCTTAGGACGCCAGAGCGAAAGGTGTTAGTTGCCTATGAAGAAAAGCCATTGGTTTACTTTATACGCTGGTATACTTTTAGAACAATATTATGTGTGCACATTTGTAACATCTGTACTACTATGTGTACTATGGTCCTGTAGCACCTGTACTATGTGTACTATGGTACTATGCCTGTAGCACCTGTACTACATGTACTACGGTACTATGCCTGTAGCATAGCCTGCACTATGGGAAAGGAACCTATAAATTTAAACACACAAAGACACACAGACAGAGACACAGGCCATCCTTGAATTCCCGAGAATGCCTCCTTTATTGTGTTCCAGGGCAGCTTATATATGGATCCTTAACTGATAGCCACACCCCCAGCCAAACCCACCAGAAACCACTCTCCAGCCATTGGGAACTCCTGAGGGTCTCCTGCTCAGAGCAGCTGCAAATACAGGAAAACAGGAAATTCAGGGTTGGGGGTCCACAGCCCCCAACTTTCATTTACGGCCATGAGTGTGCCAGTGGATGGAGGTGAGGGGACACAGCTTTTGGGAGCGAGTTCTCTCATTCCACACAGAGGTCCTGATGGTGAAACTCAGGTGACAGCCTTGGTAGTGCGCACCATCACCCAAGGAGTCGTCACATTCACCGTCACCGTCACCATCTCCACTAGTGTCGGAACAGTTCAGGCGACTAGGGATGTAAATTTCCCTCACTCATCGGCAACACCTACGTGGAACTAGAACAATGATTGAGAACAAGTCCCTGGGCTGGAGGATGGCTCAGCCGTCAAGAGTACTGGCTGCTCGCTGGGCAGTGGTGGTGCACACCTTTAATCCCAGCACTCGGGAGGCAGAGGTAGGTGGATCTCTGTGAGTTCGAGGCCAGCCTGGTCTACAAGAGCTTCTAAAGCTGCAGAGAAACCCTATCTCGGAAAAAAAAAAATACTGGCTGCTCTTGCAGAGGACCCAGGTTTAATCCCAGCACCCACATGGTGACTCACAAACCTCTGTCACTTCAGTTCCGGGGAATCAACTCCCTCTTCTGACTTCTGCGGATCAACTCCCTCTTCTGACTTCTGCGGGCACCAGGCATGCATGTGGGGCATACACATACATGCAAGAATTACACTCATACACACAAAATAATTTTTTTTTAAAAAAATGAAAGCTGTATTATTTTCTATTGGGAAGAAAAAGAAGAAGAAAAGGACATTACCAGACAGATATCCTGTGTACCTGTCACTCTAGTAATTGAGAAAAGAGCATGGTGAGTTCAAGGCCAGCGAGAGCTAACCTATGATTCTGTTCACACACACACACACACACACACACACACACACACACACATCTAGAACTCCACTATCTGGGAATCTGCTGGAACTCTCTCTGGGGTAGTAACACCCATTTTTTGGCGCATAAAGGTCTCCATTTTCGTGTGTGTGTGTGTGTGTGTGTGTGTGTAATTTTGTGTTTTTGAGGCAGAGCTTCAAACTTGTGTGTAGTGAGAACGATCTTGAACCTGGCCTCAAAATCACAGTAATTCTGCTCCTGGGACCCAACCGCCCCTTGCAGTGGTCACCAAGTCTACTCTTCCCCCATTTTCCCTTCATTCACGGATTTGTAGAGTGCGAAGGCACACGCACGCCCCCGTGTGGCGCCGGCGGCGGGAATCACCGCAGCCTTTGCAAAAAGCCGCCAGCAAGCCACAGGCACCAGGATCACAAAGTCTGGGGACCCTTTCCCAATTCTAGCTGGTCCTTGAGCCCTATGAGAATTCATTCGCCCTAAAAGTTAGAATCTGTTACTTATCTTGCGGTCACGGGTGTAGGGCTGGGTGCCACGTGTGGAGGTGTGGAGGTCAGGGTGAGAGTTGCCAGAGCCGGTTCTCTCCTCCCACACGGAAACATCTCAGGTTAGGTCAGTCTCACCCGCCCTTCATCCGTGTTTTAACTGAGCAAACATCAGTGACCCATGGAAACCAGGAGAGGTGCTGGGACGGAGTGGAGGTGAGGTTAACCCTCTCCCCGACTACCGTTTCCTGGGCTCCCATCTAGTGCAGTTTCACAGACTGCTCCACGCTCGATGTCTCTCTGGCCAGTGGAGCATTTGGTCGGGTGTAGCTTCTATCTACACCTCCAGAGGTCACCTGAATGCTGGGGTGCGGCAGGAAGGAGGATATGATTCAGACCTAGGGGCTCACTGGCTTGATAAAGACCTGCCACTGAGGCGTGTGCCAGGAGGGAGGGTCGCCATGGCCACTGGATCCTGAAATGTGAGTGGGTATCTCCAAAAGCACAAACTGGTGGCGATCAAAGGGCCCCCACATTGCATGCTCCTGCAGTAGAGCCGGCGTGGGCAACACTCCCGCCACCGGAACATTTATTAACTTCCAAAGAGCTTAATCAGACAGGCCCAACGGGTCATGGGGTACATGGGGTGGGGTGGCTGGACAGTGTGGGCAAGCAAGTCAGCGAGCCTCAGGTGCCACCATTCAAGAGAACGGGAGAACTCTGCGAGCTTGACCTGGCTGAGGCTGGAAATATTTGCTTCCCCAACCCCTAAGTGGAGGGTGCAGGAACGCAATGAAGAGGTTAACATGAGCGCATGCGCCGGCCCTGCTGCCACGTGACTACAGCACACGGGCGCCCCCGCGCGGTGCTAGTGGGGACCACCGGCTTTGTCCTGGAGATCTTTTCCTTTGACGGAGTCTGTGATCCCAAAGAGCTCACTATGGTAACTGAAAGAGTGTGACCCTGAGGGCAGTTTGAGGGCACGTCATCTCCCCAACAGTAACAGATCCCACATCTGGACAGGTGTCAGTCCGAGATTCGTAGCAAGGCAGACCCCTCCAAAGTCACAACCAGCTTTGCCCGAGGCCGTGTCTAACACATAACAGATGCGCAATAAATGGTGTGGAGTGAGCGGCTGAGTGTGGGAACCATCTCTCGTGTGTAGAGGGGCTGTGACAGGTAGCCGAGCTGCTATTAATAGCCATTTACACCTTTACACTAGCGAGTCCCGTCCTCAGAAAGTGCCAGGCTCTCGGGACAAGGGTGGTACTTCTGGACTAACCACCTCCTCCAGCCTTACACGAAGGAAGTTAAACAGACCCCAACCTGACCGCGACCATCTCCAAATATTTACAGACAGAGGCCTAGTGAGGGACAGAACCAGAAGTGGAAGATAAAATAGCCAGGCAGCTATGAGGGGCTGGGAAGATGCAAGACTCCCCTACAGGGCCTGTATCCCTGTTCTCTGTCCCTCAGCCCAGACCCAAGCTGCAGAGACCAGGCTACGGGCTGAGGCTGGGAAGGGGGTCTAGGCTGGGGTCACAGCCCACCGGCAATGTGGCAGCCTCGCTGGGAGGGATATGGTGTGTCATGTAGCGTTTTCCCATGAAGGAGCCAATCCGGAGCTGCTCAGGGGCTTCCTCGGGCCACCATAGGCTGGAGCTGCACAGAACAGAAGAGAGAGGGGGTGGGGCACATCACAACCCTACCCAGAGGCCGCCACACGACAGCTGTGTCCCCATCCCCAGCACACTCCTCCCTCAGCCTGTCCCTCACCTGCCCTTATTTGGTACACAAAGTATGTAGTGTGTATGTGTATGTACATGGGTACATATGTATGTGGTATGTGTGAGTGTGCACATGCATTGCCTGTGTGGAGGCCAGAGGTTGAGTTGGGTTAAACTGTCTGGGGACTGGAGAGATGGCTCAGACCTTAAGAGGCTGCTCTTTCAGAGGTCCTGGTGGCTCGCAGCCATCTATAACGAGATCTGATGCCCTCTTCTGGCCTACAGGCGTACATGCAGGCAGACGGACTACAGTGTGTGGGTGTGGAGGTCAGAGGACACCGTGCAGGAGTCAGGTCTCTTCTTCCACCACGCGGGGGCCAGAGATCAAACTCAGGCCATCAAGCTTGGTGGTGGCAGGAGACTTTACCTGCTGAGCCACCCTGATAATGTGAAACCCTTAAAGACTGGCTGGCCACAGGTTCTAGGGACCCATTTCCCTCGGTTAAGTTACAGATATGCACGACCACATCTGGATTGTAGGTGGGGCTGGGGCTCTGAACTTGGGTCCCTGTTTGTGCAGTGAGCCCTGTCCTTACTAAACCACCTCCCCGGTCTCCCTTCCCTCTGTTTTGGAGACAGCTGGAGAGGCAGTTACGAAAAGGATAAAGCCCAGGGAAGAGCCTTGGCAGAAGGCACAGACCCCTGACCCTGTCTTCGGGTGAGTTACTGTCACCCAGGCGACAGATGCAGAGTGGGAACCCCCTCCACACAGCCTCGAAGTATATCAGCCAGCTCAGGACCGCTGTATTCCTGAGAGGCTTCCTCGATCTAGGGATCAGGACAGGGAGGAGGTCCCGGGTGGGAAAGGTGCCCACAGGGTATCATCACTCACAATCGCATAGTGGAGGCTGCCAGGAAAGCCAGGAGCAAAAGGCCGGCCAGGGCAGAGAGAATGGAAGCTATAACAATCATGGAGCCGCTCCGTCGACCGGGCCACGTGTCAATGGAATCGGGGGCTTTCCCTGCACACACAGGAATCATTCAGAGGCTGTCCGGCCACCCCAAGGCTGTCTGTCCCTCCCCATTCGAGTTCAGTGCACTTCAAGGCTTGGCCGAGAGTCTCCTGAGCTTGTCCATCTCCACCAGCCTGGATCAGCCATTGTTCTAACCTCTTCTACACTGAGTTTGCCTTCTAGACTGTTCCCTCCATTTCCCCACCACTGCCCACATGCAGCAGCCAGATCTCAGGACTCACCTCGTCACCATGCTGGTCCCTACATCTGAAGGCATTAAAAGCCTTCAGATGACAGTAATCTGTCACCCCACCCAATCACCTTGGAAGCCTGCCTCTGAGGCAGCAGCCACCCCCAACACTGGCCACTACATGGAAGATGACGCTTGGGCCCTTCTCCCTGTATGCAGTGAGAGGACCTGGGGCTGATGAGGCAGAGACTGGACAATTAAGCAAGGGTGGTAGATGATGAGATGGGATTGGTACTGCACGTTTGTAAGCTCAGCTGCCTGGAAGAATGAGGCAGGGGATCGCAAGTACAGGCCATCCTGGGCTACAGAGGAGAGTCAGAGCCAGCCTGGGCAACTCTCAGACCCTATCTTAATATATAAAGTAAAAAGACGGCTGGGAATGTACTTCAGTGGTAGAGCACCTGCCTAGAATCCCCCAGTGAGGGGCTGGGATGTGGCCCAGTGGTAGAGCACCTGTCTAGAATCCCCCAATGAGGCGGTGGGGCCAAGGCTTTGTGGTACAATGCTTCCCTGGCACAGATAAGATTCAATGTCTAGTACTGAAAACCAAAGTTTTGGTGCCGTTGTGATGGATCTGACCCAAGTCCCGTTCTACAGCATGAGGTTCGGGCAGGGGTTGAGTCAGTCTTAGATCCCTCACCCCAGCACTACCTTGGTGGAGATAAATGGGATTGGACCACTTCGTCTCAGCCTTGGGTGGACCATTGGCATCCATCAAGAGGAACTTCACCCTGGAGACAGCAAAGCAATGAGGACAAAAGGAAGACGTGAATGTCTCAAGTTGGGCATCATGGCATAGGCCTGATATCACAGGTACTCCGTAGGTTGTGGAAAGAGAATCCTAAGTTCAGTGCCTGCCTGGCTACATTGTGAGATCTTGTCTCAAAAATCAAAGGTGAAAATGTGTTGCGGATTCAGCTCAGTGGTAGAGTCCCTGCCTAGAATACCCCAGTGAGGGGCTGGGGCGTGACTCAGTGGGAGAGCACCTGCCTAGAACACACAAACTCTTAGGCTCAATACCAGTACAACAAAATGGAATTACTGATCTCTGGAGTCTATGGGAGCCACCCAAGTGAGAATAAAGTAGGCCTCAAATTAAGAGTCCTGGCAAAGGCACAAGGGTGGGGATGGGGTGTGGTCAGGGCCTGGACAGCCGGGAGGGGGAAGACTTGGCACGATGCTGTCTTTCATGGGTGGAAGCTCTGGGGAGAGAGCATG
This sequence comes from Myodes glareolus, assembly GCF_982192425.1. NCBI lineage: Eukaryota > Metazoa > Chordata > Mammalia > Rodentia > Cricetidae > Myodes > Myodes glareolus. Next base: position 110,380,425 of record NC_142027.1, read on the forward strand.
GTGGGCCCAGCAGAGGAGATGGAAGGAAGCCAGCACTGGTGGCTTATGGGAAGGGGGCAGGTGGAGCAGCTGCAAGAAAGACGCAATTGCCAGCATCCGTAATGGAGCAAGGGAGGCTGGACAGACAGAGACGCCATCTCCTGAGACTACATCCTGCATTCTGGGCTTCTATTGCTGAGTCTCTGAGGACACCTGAGATCTTCATCTCATGATGGATGTTGAAGAGAACCGTGTTTGAACTCTAGCACAACAGGCCTCAGTTTCTTCATCTGCACTATGGGTGGAGAAGTCATGCATTCTGTCAGAACTGCTTATGACCAGAAATAGTGGTCTCATCCTCAAATCCACCTTCCCCTCCTAGGACACATTTGAAAAGGCTTTTCTTTCCTTTTCTTTCTTTCTTTCTCTCTCTCTCTCTCTTTCTCTTTTCTTCTTTCTTTCTTACTTTTTTTCTTTTTGAGATTGAGTCTCATGTAGCCCAGGCTAGCTTAGAATTCAATATGCAGCCGAGAATAACCTCCACTCCTGGCTTTCCTACCTTCTCACCTCGAGTGCTGGGATTACAAGCACGTATTTCCACTCCTGGTTTGTGAAGTGCTGGAATGGAACCCAGGGTTGCATACATGCAAAATGAACGCTAGCAACTGAGCTACACCCCCAGCCTGATGATCTTTTAACCCAGTCTTAAGGAGCAGCTTGCCTCAAACTCATGTGGCTGCAGCTGGCTTTGAACTCACGATCCTCCTGCCTCTGCCTCCAGAGTGTGGGGATCACTGGAGTGTGTCACTATGATCGATGCACGAAAAGGTCATGGGGCGGAGCTGTGACTAGCCAGCATTCAGGAGAAGGCCCTGGAGGGGCACGGTCTGAACCTAGTCTAAGACGTTCCATCTCTCTTTCTGAAAACACCCAACCCCAGGGCAGGGGCTCCGACGACGCACCTGTATGGCCCCTGGCTGGGGAGGGGAGCATTGCAATAGGACTTCTGGTAACAGCCGAAGTCATTGCCGACCCGAAGCACACGGACACCTCCACTGCCACTTGCCAGATCCTCACAGGGCAGTTGATCCAGGGACAGGGACAATGTCATATAGTAGCCATCAGTCAGTAGCTGTGGTGAGGTCGGGATCGTAGCAGAGGTCTGTGGGTTCTGGAAGTCCCTGGAGGCTGGAAGGAAAAGGGTCAGAGAGAAGCAAGAGCAGGGGCTGTCTCCGTAGCTGTGTTAAGTATACTAATACAGAAGGGTGGTGAGATGGCTCGGTGGTAAAAGGCTTGCTGCCAAACCTGACAACCTGAGTTTGATCCCCGGGACCCACGTGGTGGAAGGAGAGCACTGACTCCCCAAAGCTGTCCTCCGAATTCCATGTGAACACCCCTGGACCAACACATATGTAAAACTAGAGAGCGGCCAACGGCTTCTTCATGCCAGGAGACAATCTCAGAGGCATGCCTGATTTCTCCAGACGACACGATGGGATTATCTTAGAGAGGCATGTCTCAACATGGGGGTCGAACGACCCTTTCACAGGGGTTGCATATCAGATCTGCATATCAGACATTTACATTGCGATTCATAACATTAGCAAAATCACAATTCTGAAATAGCAGTGAAAATAATTTTATGGTTGGGGGTCACCACAGTATGAGGAACTGGACTAAAGGGTCACAGCACCAGCAAGGTTGAGAACCACTGTCCTAGGGGGACCAATGTCTCAAAGGGACAAGCTATGATCTAACACTCAGTTGGTAGAGCACCTACCTAACAATATATAAACCTTGGCCTCTGTCCCCACTATCACGTGAACTGGGCAGAACTTGGAAGGTGGAGACAGCAAGATCAGCAAGATCAGACCCTGCCGAGAGAGAGAGAGAGAGAGAGAGAGAGAGAGAGAGAGAGAGAGAGAGAGAAAGAGAGAGAGAGAAAACTGATTTTACCCACCTGGGGGCATAGCACATACCTGGCCAGTCTCTAGTCCTGATGTCTACATCAGAGACCAAGTCAACACTGCCATGCCATCCTTCGGGCACCCCAGACAGCCCCTCTCAGCCTATGCCCCTTCCCCCAAGACCCCAGGTCCTCACCACACACCATTGTTGAAAGCCACCACCAGCCAGATGGTGTCATTGGCTAAGGCATGCTCATCAAAGACGCACCGAGGCTGCTCCAGACAGAAGGTGGTGGCTGTGACCTTCCCTTCCAGGTCCCAGGCTGTTACCTGCGGCTCATAGGGAATCAGGTCTACGGCCACAGGGAACAAAGGTGAAAAGCAAGCTAGACACGGTAGTTCTGTGAGCCCCACCTTCCCCAACCCATTCTCCCAGTTCAGGAGGTGGGATGGGTTTCAGGTACCCCAGGACCAAGGGCATCCATTTCGGGAGTTCCACTTACCTAGACTCAGGCTTCCGGAGAGCCACATCAGCACCAAGAGGAGCAGAGGCTGAGGGTGAGGCTGCCTCCTGGGGAGCCCCATGGCTGCCACAGCACTTAGGAACAGCAGAGGCAGGCTCAGGGGCTGGTTCTGTTACTCCCCACCTCCAATACCTCTGGCCTACAGCTGCTGGCTACTTGGGCTGCCAGGAGAGCAGGAAAGACTTGAAAATATGAATTCACCCCTTCCCACTCCCAGCAGGTCCAGCCCATCACAGGGAGGGGCTAGGTGGGCTCCTGTATGGGGCTCTACCCCAGAACTACAGGAGAGGGCCCATTTAGGACTGGCCTTCACATCATGACCCCCAGGCTCCCCCACCCCAGAGCTGACTAGCTGTCTAGATTGTGGTACCACCTAATTCCCTGCTCCTGGGAGGGAGACACCCCTCCTCTATCTGGGCCCAGAACCACATGCCTGAGATTCCTGAACCCTGGGTGCCAGGAGCCACCCTCTGGCACCCATCCCCACCCAGGAAGTGAGGAGCAGGGAGCAAGCCTAGGTAGGGTAGGCTGGCCCTGACCAGCCCCAAGCAGCTCCGGGACACTGCTGCCCTCTATGTAGCCTATGTCCCATGGAGTCACATCTTCCCCAGCTCTCAACCCCATGTCCTTCTCCAGAAGACTTTGACCTCTGAAAGAACAGAACAAATCATTTATTCTTATTTATTGTTCATTACATTTATTTATGTGTGTAGGAGGAGGGGTTTGTGCCATGGTATGCATGTGGCCAGGGATCAGCTTGTAATAATTCCTCTCTTTCCACAATGGGACCTGGAGACATAACTAGGGTCATCAGGCTTGGTGCCAAGTGCACCTATCCAGAGTCATTTTGCAAGCCCCTTTTTCTGAGATAGGTCTATGTTATTCAGTATTTTTTTTTTTAAGCCCTGGCTGTCCTGGAACTGACTCTGTAGACCAGGCTGGCCTTGAACTCAGAGATCTGCTTGCCTCTGCTTCCCAAGTGCAGGATTAAAGGACCGGTACCACCACGCCTGGAGTTGCACAGTATCTTAATTAGGGTTTCTATTGCTGTGATAAAACACTGTGATCAGAAGCAGATGGGAAGGAAAGGGTTTGTTTCAGCTTACAGCCCTCAGGTTACACCCCATCACTGAGAGGTCAGGGTGAGAACTCAAGGCAGGAAGTGAAGCAGAGGCCATGGAGGAACTGCTTACTGGTTTGTGTTTGCTGACTGGCTCAGCTTGCTTTCTTATACAATCCCTGACCACCTGCCCAGGAACGGCACTGCCCACAATGGGCGAGGTCCTTTCACATCAGCCATGAAGCAAGAAAATGCCCCCCACGATTGCCCACAGGTCAACCTGGTGGGGGTGTTTTTTTCAACTGAGGTTCCCTCTTCCCAAATATATCTAGCCTTTGCCAATTTGACAAAACAAACAAAACAAAAAAACAACGACCACCAAAAAGTCCAGGACACCCAGGCTGGCCTGGGGCTGGGATTCAGGATCCTCCGTCCTCTACCTCTGAATACAAGCCACACCATGTTGCCTGGGTTCTCTATCTGGCATCTTTGTAGGGCTCACACACTGAGTGCTTTACCCCTTCTTCGGGTGAAAATCCTGTCACATGCAAATACTCAGACTTGTTTCTTATGGGCTGTAGGGAGCCGCCAGGATGTCGCCTTGGCGAGATAGTCCTACAGCCTGGAGGTATACAAATCCTTTGATGTTGCCGCACAGGCCAGAGTGTGCTTGGAGCCTTGTTTTGCATTTCAGAGATGTGGTTTCCTGACCTGTCCTGTGGCCTTGGGCCCTAGCAGAATGGCATCAACCAATCAGCATTCGAGCCTTTCACCCTAGAAAAGCAGCTGCCTTTGGGCTCTGCTTCCTCTCTCTGGCTAATCTTTCTCTTGTCCCTGCGCTCTCTCATCTTTCTCTCTCTAAGCTCTCTCTAAGCTTTCTCTCGTCCCTGCACTCTCTCTTCCCTTCCCCCAATTTTCCTCAATCAAGTGCTCCGAATAAAGACGTGATCAGGGAAGGAATTCTCGTTTTCGTGGCGTTCATTCCTGCTGGTCAGGAAGCGCGCCGCAATGGGCAGCTGAGGATTTGGGGTGTTCCAACTTTTTGTCTGTTAGGAACATTGCTACACATTATTTGCATATAACTTTGTTGTGTGGGCATGTTCTGGTAAAACACCCCCGGGAATGAAACTCACAGTCACGTGGTCACCGTTTCTGAGGAACTGTTGCCTAAAGTCAGACAATTTTGCATGTCCAGCAACGGGTAAGTGGCCAGTTTCCCCACCCAGTACTTCAGCAGTTACTTCTGAGGTATTTGATTTTATATGTTTTTGGTTTTGAAATAACTTACTCTATATCCTTGAGTTGGCGGAGACTTCCCTGCCTTGTCCTCTGGGGGGCTGAGGACAGCCTGCTCCAGGGCCTTGGCATGCATCTCCTGGTCCTGAGTTGCCCTGCCCATCAATCAATCTCACACAGCACTGTTTCAGCTACCCGGCACTCATAAACCCCACTCTGGACATGTTCTTACGTCCACTGCTTTTTGGATGGGGGGGAAAAGCCTCATGCAAATTAGCCAGGTGCTTTACCTCCGAGTCGTGCCTCCAGTCCAGACTGTGTGGGGACGTGCGCGTGGATGTCAGAGGCTTCAGCAGCCCTGGAGCTGAAGTTACAGGCAGTTGTGAGTCACCAAGTGTGAGCGTTGGGAACGGGACTCTGGTGTTCTGCAAGAACACTATGTACACTTCACTGCTGAGCCATGTCACCAGGCCCTGTCCGCTCATTTTTTTTGCTGCTACGCTCCAACAGTCCCTACTCTGGATATATTCCCTCATCACGTGTGATCTGTGGCATCGTCTCCCTGGATCTCACTGTCCATCGTGGCAAAGCTCTAAGACTCCATAAGGGAGGCGGTCCAACTGCTGTCCTGAGGCAGAGTGAGTCACAAATGTGGTCTAGGGTGCAGCCAAGTTAGGGGTTCTGCCAAGGCAATCAGTGACCTTGTCCCCAGGGCTGACTTACCAGAGCCTCGGGCTCACGACACTTAGAATCACATGAAAATGTTCTTTTACAATCAGAAGAGGAAGAGGGGGAAGAAAGAGTCTAAGAGCCAGAGGTTGGGGGGAAGCGCACGGAAAACGCTCTCCAGGACATGTGACGTCACAGCAGCTGTGGTTACCTAGCAACACTCCATCTGATAGGGAAGGGTGTATGAAGCTCCCCGCCCACCTGGGGAGCTACAGGCAGTGACTACTAGGGGAGAGGGAGTCACCCCCCCCCCCCCCCCGCCACACACACACACACACGTGGTACAGTCAGTGCTAAAATGTCCATGTTTCTGCAAATTCTCCCCTCCCATGTTGGTGCAAGCAACTCTACTAGAACTCGGGATCTCACAGAAATGAGAAAACAGAACGGGGAGAGGTGGAATGAGAGGGTAACAGGAAATGAAAATGAACAAATAAGGGAAATGTAAGAACCTGCTGTGTGTGGTGGTGTACACCTGGCTGAGGCAGGAGGATTATATGGTTTATAGTGAGACTCAGACTCACTGACCAGGGCCTTAGAGGATGGTGTCCGAAGGACCTGTCCAGCCACTGTCCTTCCGAGCATCCTCTTCACTGGGAAGCAGGGAGACAGCACAGTCTCCCTGTGTGAACAGCACGTTGTAAAGGAGGCTGTACAGTAAGAATAAGGTGGCTGCTGGGACCACACAGCAAGGACTGTGTGTGTGTGTGTGTGTGTCACCAGAGTCTCACTGCTGAGCTCGGCAGTCTTTGTCCTTGATTCCTAGGTGACTTGAATGAGCATTAAGGAAGACAGCTTCCTGCTACACACACCAAGCAAATGTGCCATACAAAGGGTCATATCACACACACACACACACACACACACACACACACACACACACACACGTGCGCGCTTCTACACAGATACATGTTGGCTATAGGGTCTTTATTGCAAAAAAAAAAAAAAATCTGAGGTATGAAAAGCTGGCCAAAAGCTGAGAGGGGTAGGCCCTGCTCACCCCTTGTTGGGTCAGCAGCCCACCCGAGGCTGGAAGGGCCCTTTCCCATCTGTGCACTGAGGTAGCTCCAGCTTAAGCCTCCGCAAGTACAATACTGAGGGTGCCCGTTTTCCAGGCAGACCCCAGCCCAGACAGGAGGGTGGCAGGAGAGGCAGGGAGAAGCCCCAGCTTCAGGAAGGATGCATCCCGCACCCCAACAAACATTCTTGCCTCTCAACAAAGGCACACCTTCCTGCCCGCCCACCCCGGGGGCGCTGGGGCGGTCAACAGAGGCAGGCCCAAGGGGTCACTGCTGCTCCAGGCAGTCCTCGGTGACTCCCTGGGCAGCCAGCTCAGCCAGCACATTCTGCAGGTAGTTGGGGTCTGGATAGCCGTGGCCTGTCAAGTTCCGGTCCATCTCGGTCTTGTGGTGGATCTCATTCCACACTACTGTGTCTGTCTCACCCGTGGTGTTGGATGTCCCCACGGTAAAGATGAGCCGTCTCTTCCAGGCCACCTTCAGGAGCTCCAAGACCTGCCCAGGAAAGGGGAAGGAGGCCCTTTGACAGCCACTGGGGCTCTGCTCTACCGCACTGCCCTTGGCCCATGAGGTGGGCCCATGCACTCCCAGACACCGACCCGCATGTGTGGGCACTCTGGAGTACTTCACACCAGTGCTGACCCAGCCCAACCCAATCCATCCTGGTATCACTCTCGAGGTGGCCTTCCCTCCAAATCTGACAGGACCAGCTACCTCCCTCACTCCTGCAGGCCTCCCGCCCTCATCATGACCTCCACTATCGCTTGGGGCCAGGATGAGACTCAGTGGTAGAGCCTGGCAGAGATAAAGATGGCTAGCAAGATGGCAGTGGGCGACACAAGCCTGACAACCCCAGCTTGACCCTCAGGACCCATGCAATGGAGAGGGAAGAAGGAACTCCAGAGCCGGCTTCTGATTTCTGCATGAAAGCCACAGCAAGGCCCTCACAGCCCCACACCCCCAAAGAAAATAAAAACACAAACAGAGTCCAGCATCATCACCCAGGAGCCAGGCGAGTTTTGGTGTTTTATGTTCAGAGGTGGGACTGAGTCTCACTGTGCAGCTGAGGACGGCCTGGACTCCTGATGACTCTGGATGCTTCTGCCGCCACCTACAAGTGCCGACACTGTAGAAATGTGTCACTGTGCTTGGTTCGTGGGGAGCTGGGGACTGAACCCAGGGCTCTGCACACACCAGGCAAGCTTGTTACCAACTGAGCCACACCCCGACGTACTGTGGCTTCAGAGTGCCTGACCTGCAGCAGCCTGGAGCTTTCTCACCCTTGTGGTTTGGGCCCTGCCCAGGTCCACTGCCAAATCAGTTTTTCCGTGGATCTGGACATTTCTTCCTACCCTCCAAGGCCTTGCTGAGGTCCCAGGCTGGCGAGTGTCCCTAGTCTCTCCTGTGGCTGCTCACTATCCTGACCCAGCACGAACCCCAGCTCTCTGCTATGGAGCTGCTGGAAGGGCCAGGTCACATCTCTCTAACACACAGTGGGTCCCTGGTGAGGGGAAGCAAACAGGGTGGGACAGGGGCTTACCTTGCGGCCTTGAGGGTTATCTGGCAAATAGCACTGCCGGGGAAAGCCTCGGGCTGTGAATGGTTTCCCAGGGCTGGGGTGCTCAGGACCCTGTGAAAGGAATGCAGACAACTTGATGGCAGAACTGTGGCAGGCTGCAGCTCACATGACGTGGAAGCCTCATCCACAGCCTAGCCTGCCAAGCTTGGTCCACTCCTGTGCCAACACTCAGTCAGTGGGGCCTCCCAGCCACGACCACCTGTCTGTCACCTGCACCACCCGATAGCCTGACAACTCGCTCTTTCCTAAGGACACTGTGAACTCTGCCAGGGGCAAGGATGGACATTCCTGCTTCTCCTGCCTTTCTCCACGAACCCCTCGAGTGGGATTTTGACATGGAGCTCAGTACGGGCCTTTTAGCAAGACTGCTCTTCAGCCTTCCACCTGCACACTCAGGAACCCAACACGGTACTCGCCATGCTCTTCTGCCCAGACCACATCAGCTCAGACGTCTCCTCCTGGGGAGGGCCTCCCCTCACTTAGAGAAGGACCCAACCCCCCAGCACTCCTCCAGGCGGGACCATCCTGACCCCTATTCTGGGTGTGGGTGCGGAGAGCGCAGTGGGTGGGAAGAAGGGTGCTGAGGATCAGTGACCTGGCCAGGTCCCTGGTGGGGGGCTGGCCCTCACCTGGATGCCGTGCTGGATGTTGTAAACAATGAGTATAGTCCCGCAGTCTTCGTGGCCCGGGAGAGACGTATGGTACCTGAATACCTCCATCTTTCCCCTCGGCTGTGTTCCAGTCTTCTCCCCATAGATGGTTTTGCAAGATGGACACTGCAGACTCCCGTCCTAGAGAAGACAGATGTGACAGCCTGAGCTAGCAGCTCCCAGAACACTCTAAGTCAGACCCCACAGAGCCTCTCTCCTCACAGACACTGGACCTCGGTGGTACACTACAGAGACTGAACTGCACCATAAACCCGATTCCCATCCAACTGGCGAGACACTGGGAGACTGGCCTGGTAGGAAAATGAGGGTCAAGTCCGCACTTAGTCACCGTCACAGACCCCCCTGCACATGGCTGTCACGACGTGTACAAGGACACCAGCAGCAATGACTGCTGTGTGACTCGGTCCCCTCCCACCTACCTACCCCTGACGAAACTCCACAGGATAGCAGCTGTGTCAGCTGCTGGGGCCTGAGGGGGACTCTCCCTGTGAGAAGGGGCATGGAACCTGCAGTCAGGAGTGGGTTAGGACCCTTGACGGAGTCCTAAGCTTTTTGTTTTTATTTAGCTAAATATTTATTAATGTGTATTTCTGCGTATGCACACACATCTGAAGGTCAAGAGGACAACCTTTCGGAGTTGGCTTCTCCTGCCACTTTTACATGGACTCAGAGTTAGACTTTACATAAAGGTCCTTTACCTGCTGAGCTATTTTACTTGCCCTGTTTGTCTAAGGAAGGATCTTACGCAGCACAGGCTGCCCTGGCACTCCTGAGCCCTTGACATCAACCTCCTAAGTGCTGGGAAAGCAGGTGTCTATGCACGGTGCCCTGAGCGTTTTCATCTGCACATGGCTGACTACTCAGGACTGTCATAGGAAGACAGAAGACAGGGAAAGCGGGTAGAGGATATAGCCCTAATGGCCAGAGGAGCCTAGGATCTCTCCCTAGGGTAAGCTGGAGGAGTCATGTATTCCTACAGCTTGGGGTGAGCCTCAGGGACTGAGATGTATATTCAAAAACATCTATAAGTCTTTGGCTCTTTTTCTGATGCTGGGGTCGGAACCCAGGGCAGGGGCTCTACCTCTGAGCCACACCCCGGCCCCTCACTGGGGATTCTAGGCAGGTGCTCTATCACTGAACTATAGCCCTGGCCCCGGCCTTTATTTGTTTAATCAGGAGTGAGCCCACGCTTTTCAATCTCACAGCTCAGCATCTGCCCTTCAGCTGCTGTACTAGCACCAAAGATATCTTAGGCTACTTCTTTGTTTTGTTTTCTTGAGACAGGGTCTCTCTCTATATATGTTATATATATATGTCTCTCTCTATATATCTCTCTCTATATAGGCTGGGCTAGAACATATGCTCCGACTGCCTCAGCCTCCTGAGTGCTACCCAGAGGTAGCAGACCCAAATGGGCTGTGAGGACAGGTCAGCGCAGTCCCACCCAGAGGCTGTGGTACCTTGTTCCCATTGCAATACATCGCCAGCAAGCACAGCAGGTGGAAGGTATGGCTGCACTTGGTGAGGCGGCCCACAGCCATGGGCCCGAGGCTCCTGCTGGTAGTCATATCACTGTACCCGGAAGTCACAGACAGCTTCTCCATGCAGATGATGCAGTCCTGCAGGGAAGGCACACAGCACATGCTTGTCCCTGCATGCCTACCACAGTATTCACGTGCCAGTACTGGACACAGTATGCCAGTGCAGGGGTGAGGGAAGAGCCCTGGCTCTGTCAGAAGGGAACGCTCGGCCAGCAAAGTCATCTCAGTCACTGTTCCAGAGCAGGGGACCCAGAGCCATCTCTCATCTGTGTCTTAAAGGGCTGACCAAAAAACACAGGTCATGAGGCCAAAAGAGCAACTCAATGGTTCTTACCAGAGACAAGAGCCAGAGAGGAAAGGGTGTCCCTTGGACAAGGCCACCTTGTTCCTTCACAAAGCAGACCTGAGTGGAGTCAGTCATGCCTGCCCGCAGACTGAGGAAAAAGCACACTGCCCAGGACTTCAGCTTAGCCACGGGGTGAGAAAGAGCTCTGGCTACCTCATCTTGGTAATGTCTATCCAAGATGGAAGGCTGGAGCCAGCCCCAGGTCCTGGAGCACAGTGTCAGCCTCCTACAGGCCCTGAGGTTGGGATCCTCCTCCCAGGACACATACCTCATCGGGGGCCGTTCTCAGCTCCTCAGTGTACTTTCTGATCACGTGCTCTGGCTCAGGCTTAGATGCCCCTTCTGGAAGAGAGCAAGATGTGAGTACTGTCCTGGGCAGGCAAGGTGGGGAGAGCAATGCTGAGGAAGGGAGCAGGCAGGCAGAAGTCCCAGCTGCGAGGAGGAATCGTTAGCAGGCCTGAGATAGGAAAGTTAGCTCAAAGTGCAGGCACAGGATGCTGACACCCAACCCAGGCCACCTGCTCGGGGGCAGGGCCGGTCATGGAGGCAGAGGATCCGCAACAGAGCAGCACATCCCTGAGCCACAACCCCCAGAAAACTACAGAGAAGAGTCAAAGAGCAGCTCTGGGAACAAAGCACCCTCAGCAGATCCCAGGGGTCCACCTGCCCAACTGTCAGCACCCCTCACGGAGATTTCAGGAGAGAGGTAGTTTTGAGTCTAGTGGGTATGGAGCGGGGCAATGTGAGCATCTGTGCACACTGAAAATGCTGTCGTAACACAGTACACCCCTTCCCACCTTGGGGCTGGAGGATCTTGGCACATGCCCCCTGAGTCCTGAAGCCAAGTGATCCTGGAAGTGATCATGGCTGGCTGTGCATGCGTGTGTGAAGCTGAGGGGAGCCCTACACCAGGGAGGGCCCAGAAGTCTCCAAGCAGCAGGAGTCGGGACAGAGGGGGCAGACAAAGGACCAGGGAGAATAATGCAGCCTTGAAGCGGCTCCCAGCCAGGGGCCCCACTGTCCAGTCTAAAGTCACGGTGGAGATCCTGTTTGAGGCCATTTTGCAGCCTTCAAAGATTCAAAGATATGGCTGCAAAGATGTGGCTGCAAAGATTCATATCTGAGAGCTGGACCATAGGACCCTTCCAGACCAGAGAAATTGGTGACAGCCACAGGAAGGGATGGCTTAGTGTAGAAGCTGGAATCAGGGGATGTGGGTTTGATTATAGTTCATGTGCAGTGATCAAATCCTACCACCTCAGAGACCCAGGAAGTTTTCACTAGTAGAAGTGTCAGCTGTCAGCTCCTGGACAAGTAGAAACCAGCAGAGGGTACCACACACATCCCATATATGCCCTGTGACTCACTAAACAACCACAAAGACACACACACACACACACCTTACAATCCCTGCAAAGCACTCACACTTTGGCCACTGGCAAGAAAACCAGACAAAAAGAGCAACAGTCCTGCAGCTGCCACATAGGTAGGACCTCCCCTAGATCTGGGGTCTGGGGAGTCGGGCACGGTGGTGCCTGTCTAAGAGGCAGGACTGAGTGTGCAGCTCATCTCAAAAATGGGAGACAGGAAAGCCTGCGGCTACACAGACCAGCGTCCAGGTGACCTCGGGACCCACCTCTGTTCAGAACCAGCTAAGCATCCCGCTGCCCGCTCGCTCACACAGCCTTCCAGTTGAGCTTCAGTTACCGGCATTTCTCAAAGTGGGTCGGCCACAATTAATCCCAGGAGAGTCACCTACACCCAAGAGGGCCAGAGGGACTGCCAAGCGTTTGTGCTCTTCACAGTGTGCCGAGAAGCTGCCAGCCTGCCCCGTCCACAAATCTGTCTCTACATAAGCAGGATACAAGTGTGTGCTGAGAGCTGGATCTTTTGGCTCAGTTAGTAGACTGCTTGCCTAGCATGCCTGAAGTCCTCCCTGGGCTCCAAACCCAACTGCATGAACTGGGCGTGGTGGACGCCTATAACACCAACGCTTAGGTGGCAGCAAGACCAAGGTTCAAGGTCAGTGAGGCTCCCTGAAGAGACAGCAGTATCACGATCAGCAGCCTGGTCAACACCGCGGTTACGGTAACAAGCCTGTCACCCAACAACACTGAGTCAGAAAAATGCCGGTAGCCACTTCTGCTGCAGATGAGGGCAGGGAGAAGAGGTGCAGAAGTAGAGGGACCATGGAGGGCAAAGAAGAGTCCAGGCAGCAAGGATTGGAGGAAGCTGAGCAGGGCCAGAGAGTGTGTGTGAACCGGAACTACCTTTCACGGACATTTTCCTCAGCCTCTTAACTGAGCTGTGACCTTTAGAGGCCGGACGGGAGGCAGGAGGGCCGGTGGGCCGGGGTGCGCGGCTAAGACACACAGGGAGTCCAATGGCTGACAGCACACTCGTCATGCCTACACGGGTGCGAGATCAGACATGCAGAGGGGACAAACGTTAGAAGGAGGCACTCCACAGTCGGTGTCCATGACCCTGCTGGGAGTGAAGCGGTGACCTTGTGAACGGCCATCTAAACCAGGAATCAGTACTCCAGGCCAGACCCCAAGTTCCCTAGGAGTCTACACAGGCCACTGCCGAGCCTGCGCCCACAGCATGCAGGGAGGGAACGGGAGGACAAGGTGACTTTAGGAGAGCAGAGCCACAACAGCCCTGAGGCCTCCTGTGTGGCATCTCCCCATAAGAGGCACAGGGAATGAGGAGACAGGAGTGCGGCAGGGTGCAGCCAAGCTGTGGCAACAGGGGCAGTCCCAGCAGGGCAGGCTTCAAGAGCCTGGGGTCTTCTCTTGACTCTGTGCTAGAGTCACTAGGCCTGGCAGGCCTTCTTGGCTCGTGATCATCCGGCCTCTGGAGAGGTGCTGTCCACCGGCTGTTCCCAGCCAGTCTGGACTGTGTGGGTAATAATGGTGATGGCTGACACTGTCAGTTTGACAGGCTCTAGGACTACAAGGAGACAGCTCCAAATGACCTGGGTTAACTGAGGTGAAGACCACTCTACCATGGGCAACACTGTCCCCTGTGCCGCGCGCGGTCTGGACTGAAGGGAAAGGAGGAGGAAGCCAAGCACTCATCTCTCTGACTTCCAACTGGGGCTGCTGTCCCCACCATGTCCTCAAACTGTGAGACAGAAGCACCCCACTGCTCCCTTTCTCTCTCTCTCCCTAGTTCTTTTTGTTTGGTGTTCTCTCATAGCTTCAGTGGCACCGCCAAGGCGGGGCAGCGGCTGGCTCCCACTGAGGCCACCCTCATCTACTAAGAAGGAATCTGCAACAGGCACCATGTTGACACTGGACAGGTTATGTCTCCAAACACAGGACTGCCCATACTTGGGACCCTCTTACGATGCTGCCCCCTCCTGCACTCTCCCTGGTAATCTGAGACTTCCTAGGATAGAATGTTCTCTTGCTGGAGGTCCACGTTCCTGCCACACTGTCAACCCACACAGAAACCCGAGTCCTTGGGGGTCTTAGCCTGGCTCCAAAGCACTTCCTTCCAGGAATGACGCCTCGCTTCTTAGCCACCTTGACAGCAGTTTTCCTGGTCCTCCTCACAGGCCTCCAGGGCTGGGCAGTCCTCCCATGTGCCATTCCTTTCCAGGACAGGAAGAACCAGAGAGCACACCTGCACCAGAGGTGTTGCAGAGGGGCTGAGGGGCAGCCAGGGCCACAGTTCTCAACTAGGCAACGAGCCGCACTGGGGACAGAGGCCAGCAATGGCCTGGGCGGCATGGCGGAGGCAGGCTGGGGAGCATGTGGTAACCTCTCACTAGGAGGCACCAAAGCACACACCGGAGAGGCTCATTGGAGCCACCAGCATGGGTCACCCCAAGGAAAACCCCATTCTAAGCATATTCCAGGGCTCAAATGCAGTTCCCACAGGAAATGGGGGCTGTGTACAGGAAATGGGGGCTGTGTAGCAAAAGGTCAAGGGGGCACAAAGTTGAATAGGGATGGATTAGCTTTCCTTCAGAGAACCCCAATACTCTGTAATGACTCACGGACTAGAATGGGGCCCACACCAGCACCCTGCTCGGGTGTCAAGTTGGCAGATGGACGTGTGATGTTAATACTGTCAACCTGACATGACCTGAAATCACCCGAGAGACAAACTAAGTCTGAGAGGAACATTCAGATTAGGGTAACTATGGTGGAAGGCCCACTCTAACCACGGGCAGCAGCATTTCATGGCTGTGGGCCCGGACTGGACAAAAAGGAGAAGCCAGCTGGGCAGCATCACTCAGCCCTCTCTGCCTCCTGACTCTATGTAATGTGACCAGCTGCCTCACACTCCCGCTGCCAGACGTCCCCGCCAAGATGGACTGCACCCCCTGGAACCGTAAACCAAAATAAATGCCTACTGTACTTGAGGCGCCTGTCAGCATTTAGCCACAATGACAAGGAAAGTCACTAGTACAGCCATGCTTCCCCCATACCGCAGAACCGGGCAGGTGTCCCCCCAATAGGCAGGCATCACTGTACACACTCTGTGGTGACAGTCACATAGATCACCGCCACCTCAGCTTCTTTACGGTGCTCTGCTTTTCTTCTTTGCACCTAGCCTCCTGAAGCCCCTCAGGCTTGCTTTAGCTGCATCATTCCCCCAGCATGAGGATAAGGATGCTACTGACGCACTATTTTCTGCCTTACATCCTGGGCAATATATACACTTATCTTGGAGGTGTGCTATGTCTACAGAGGAGCAGAGACATCACCTGGAACACTAATGTGATAATTCAGTCCCCAGGAACCAAGTCTCAATATTCCTTCCCCATCAAACACAGTGCTCAGTCCTACAACTCCAATCACAAAAACAAAACAAAACAAAACAAAACTTAAATCGGAATGAAGATGCTTAGAAAGGAAGTGTCCTCTGGGCTGGGGACATGGCTCAGCTGGCAGGGTGCTGGCCTAGCATGCCCGACATCCCGAGTTCCATCCTCAATGCTCCATAAGGTGGGCATGGTGATGCAGCCCTCTAATCCCACCACGTGAGAGCTGGAGGCAGGAAGAGAAGGAGTTCAAGGCCATTCTCAGCTACACAGTGAGTTTGAGGCTAGCTTGGGCTACATGAGACTATTTCAAAAACAAAAGGTGCCCACTTCAAAGTTACAGAATGATGAAACATGAACACCTAAGGGCCACACCCTTCATATCTGCCTTGGTGGCAGCTCTAACAGCCAGGCATTGCAGGATGGACCTCTCTCATCTCGCATGACCTCCCCAAACGCTAAGTTGAAAGGTTCTTCCTTCCGAATGGTTGAAACCAAACCTCCTCCCGCACCCTGCTGAGACGGATTTACCTAGGTGTGAGCCAGGCTGCACATGGCTTCCCTACCATCAAGCTTGTACCGTCTAACCACCTCTAACCACCGGTGCAATTGCAGGGGCTCCCTACAAACACTGACTTCCCCTGTACAGCTGTAATGAACAAGAGTCATTACACTGTTCTGTCTTCCTTCACATTTTTGATCTTTTTTTGCCAAGCGTGGTGGTGCACACCCTTAACTGCAGTATTCAGGAGGCAGAAGCAGGCAGATTTCTGTGAGTTCAAGGCCAACCAGGGCTATATAGTGAGACTCTGCCTCAAAAATACAATTTTTAAAAATCTATTTTTAATCATGGGTTTACTTGTGTCTATGTTTGGGTGCACGCACATGAACGCCCCTGCCTAAGGAGGCCAGAAGGCTGGATGCCCTGGAGACGATTTAGCGGCAGTGGGAACTGCTTGGTATGTATGCTCAAGAATCAAATGAGTGTTTTAAAAAAAGTATTTCTATTTATGTGTATGAGTGTTTTGCCTGCATGCATATCTATGTAACATGTGTGTGTGCCTGGTACCTGCAGAGGTCAGACTAAGACACTGGGTTCCTAGAATTGCAGTTACAGAGGGCTGTTAACTGTCACACGGATGCATGGGAACCACGCTCAGGTCCTCTACAAGATCATCAATGCTCTGAACTGCCGAGTCGCCCCTCCAGCCTGCCTTCCTTTGCATACAGTCCACAAGTGGCAAAGGACCTCGGTGGTTCCAACAACGAGGGTGTTATGAAGAAGCAGCACGTATGGTTACAGAGAGCTTCACAGACTCCAGAGGTGCCTTTTCATAGCCTATGCAGTCTCTCCACAAAAGCAAAGGGCATCCACCCTTCCTCTGCGCACAGCTCTCCTGAAATGGACAGCCACACACCCAGTACCTCTGGACTGCTCCACCTGCCTAAGCCATAGCCATCGCCCCTTCCAGTGCTCTTGCCTAACTCAGGACACCAATCACAAAGTAGCTAAGGATACACTGTGCCCCAGTACAAGCTGGGTATAAAAAAAGAAAAAGATTTCAAAACAGACAGAATTCAGGAGGCTGAGGCAAGAAGATGAAGACTAAGATCCTATCTCAAAACAGAAACTGCAATCCCAGCCTTCAGCGGGCTGAGGCATCAGGCTCACGAGTTTAAGGCCCACATGGAACCCCTGTCTCAAACCAAACAAGATCTAATTAGGGCTAGGAATATGGCTCCGCTGGTAGGGTGTTTGCCAAACATTCACCGAGCTCTGAGTTTCGCCCCTAGGATCTCACACAGGAGGCACAGTGGTACATGACTAATTCTGTCACCTGAGGAGTGCAGGCAGAAGGATCCATCAGTCCAAGGTCAGCCGCCACCAGCCAGGGCTACTGAATTTTGTTTATGGGATGCAGCCAGGTGGGAGGAGAGCACATGGCTCAGCGGAAAAGGCACTTCTCACTAAGTCTCATGATTTGGGTTTATCCCCGGGACTACATGACAGAAGGCACTTCTCACTAAGTCTCATGATTTGGGTTTATCCCCGGGACTACATGACAGAAGGCACTTCTCACTAAGTCTCATGATTTGGGTTTATCCCCGGGACTACATGACAGAAGGCACTTCTCACTAAGTCTCATGATTTGGGTTTATCCCCGGGACTACATGACAGAAGGCACTTCTCACTAAGTCTCATGATTTGGGTTTATCCCCGGGACTACATGACAGAAGGCACTTCTCACTAAGTCTCATGATTTGGGTTTATCCCCGGGACTACATGACAGAAGGCACTTCTCACTAAGTCTCATGATTTGGGTTTATCCCCGGGACTACATGACAGAAGGCACTTCTCACTAAGTCTCATGATTTGGGTTTATCCCCGGGACTACAGGACAGAAGGCACTTCTCACTAAGTCTCATGATTTGGGTTTATCCCCGGGACTACATGACAGAAGGCACTTCTCACTAAGTCTCATGATTTGGGTTTATCCCCGGGACTACATGACAGAAGGCACTTCTCACTAAGTCTCATGATTTGGGTTTATCCCCGGGACTACATGACAGAAGGCACTTCTCACTAAGTCTCATGATTTGGGTTTATCCCCGGGACTACATGACAGAAGGCACTTCTCACTAAGTCTCATGATTTGGGTTTATCCCGGGACTACATGACAGAAGGCACTTCTCACTAAGTCTCATGATTTGGGTTTATCCCGGGACTACATGACAGAAGGCACTTCTCACTAAGTCTCATGATTTGGGTTTATCCCCGGGACTACATGACAGAAGGCACTTCTCACTAAGTCTCATGATTTGGGTTTATCCCCGGGACTACATGACAGAAGGCACTTCTCACTAAGTCTCATGATTTGGGTTTATCCCCGGGACTACATGACAGAAGGCACTTCTCACTAAGTCTCATGATTTGGGTTTATCCCGGGACTACATGACAGAAGGCAAGAAACGACTCCTACAAGCTGCTCTCTGACCTCATACATGCTCCACGGCACGCCCTCTGTCACTCCTCCACACAAATGAATGTTCATCCTAAAATGTTCTAAGGGCTGGGAAGACAGTACAGTTGGTTAAAAAAAAAATACTGTGCCAAGTATGTAGAACTAAATTTAATGCCCAGAACCCACAGAAAAAAGCGAGGCCCAGCAATTGTAATTCCAGAGCTGGGGAGGTAGCACCAGTCAGACCTATGGAGCTGGCTGGCTAGGGAGTCAGGCAGCCTAGCACAACCCGAGAGTCCCAGGTCATTGAGAGACTGACTCAGTCATAAAAACCAAGGTGAACCACGGCCGAAGGGCAGCACCTGAAGAAGTCTTCTGGATCCCCTGCATGCACATTCACAAAACAGATCAAAAGACAGAGTGCCGACACAGGGGCTGGAGAGACAGCTCAGCTGTTAAAAACACCTGCCGTTCTTGCAGAGGGATTCAGGTTTGGTCCCAGCATGCAGCTGCCTGTGATTTTAGCCCTAGGGAAGCCAGTGCCCTCTTCTGTTCTTTTCAGGAACCTGCACTCAGGTGGTAAACATACATACATTCACGCACATACATATACATAATAAATCATAAAACACACACACTAGACCTAATTGAGGCCAAAAGGTCTCATGGCTCCCTTAAGGGCTCTGTAAGGAAATGTTCTAACTACAGTTCAAGTGGATGAAATACTAGGAAAGTATCCACCAGGCCTGACATCCCCCAAGGACAGGAGAGTATATCAATCACCCCAAAGAGGAACTGGTCCCCACGGAGCCCTTAGGACTTCCCCGAGGACCCAGAGAGTACCCTCCCACTAAGCCCCATGGGACACACAGTCTGTTAGGACTCTTACCTGCAAGCGCCTGCTGGACCCTGCTGGGCTTTGGCATCTGCACGGGCACAGTGGTGGGGGCACTCCCTGGGCTGCTGGAGGAGGGACCGCTGGGGAAGGAGGCACTTTGGGAAAAAAGAGAGCAAACTCAGTGGATGGTGTCGTGCTGAGAGCAGCAAATCTGCAAGCCTGGGAGGTTCTTTGGCTGCACTTTCTCAGAAGCCTGTGGGTGGAGGCCCGTGTGCTATTTCCTTAGGCAGTTCAGAAACTCTGAAGACAAGGCATTCAACCAGGTTTCAGATAGACTTTAAAGGCATTCTGTCACTTACATACTTACTGTGTTCCAATTAAAAACGGAATCATTCATTCATATATACACATATGCATACATATGGAGAGCACTGGGAGCAATGAGATGACTCGACACTCTATCTATGAACTTTCTATCACTGAGCCTGGCTTCTGAGTTCAATACCCAAACCCTGCAGGGTAGAAGCAGAGAACCAATTCCTGCACGTGGGCTGTGGCCTAGATACTAGCAAAGGATACGCAAAAACATTTAAGGCATTCAGCTGGGCATTTGGGGTGGTGCCTGCTTATAATCCTGTCACTCAAGAGGCAGAAGATTTGACAGGAGTTCATGGCCAGCTTGGTCTGAGTTCAGAGGCAGCCGGGGGCTGGTTGAGGCTATGTAGTTAAGGCTGTCTCAACAGAGCAACACAGGAATGAAAACAGGAAAAGCTCTATGGGTACCCAAACAGGAGGCCACTTTAGCAGGCAACAGAGCCCAGCACTGCCAGTAATGGGAAAATCAGTACCACATACATACTATGCAACCAGTTAGATCTAATACTGTATCTGTGGAATTCCTATCAAAATGAACCCCCAAAATAAACCTTATGGATTTGATATTTTTCGTAAGTGAAAGTTCTGGGGGTAGAGCACTTGTTTTGTGTTTAAGGCCCTGGGTTCTAGCCTTAGCACTGCAACAAAAATCAAAATTTTAAGGTTTTTTTTTGTTGTTTTTTTTGTTTTTCAGGACAGAGTTTACTCTGTAGCTTTGGAGCTTGTCCTGGAACTAGCTCTTGTAGACCAGGCTGGCCTCAAACTCAGAGAGATCCACCTGCCTCTGTCTCCTGAGTGCTGGGATTAAAGGCGTGCATCACCACCACCCGGTAGGTTTTTTGAGATTTATTTTAAACTATATGCATGCGTGTGGACATGTGTGTGTGCGGGCCCAAGGAGAACAGAAGAGGAAGCTGGAGTCACAGGTAGTAGCAAGCTGACCAAAGTGGATGCTTGGGAAACAAACTCAAGAGCCTTGCTCTTACCCACTGTGGCGCTCCAGTACTCACAAAATAAAACTTTAAATGAAAGATCTAGAGTCTGGGGGGATGGTCCGAGGGTAAAAGCTTACTATACAAGCACGAGGAACTGATTTATCCTCAGGGCTTGCAGGCCAGCCAGTCTAGCTAATCACTGAGCTCCAGGTTCAGGGAGAGGCCCTATTTTTTTTTTTAAAAAAAAAAAAAAGGAGGAGGAAGGCAGAGGCAGGTGGATCTCTGTGAGTCTGAGGCCAAACTTGGTCTACATAGCAAGTTCCAGAACAATGAAAATAAAAATAAGCAAATAGTGCTGGGTGGTGGTGCGCATACCTTTAATCCCAACACTTGGGAGGCAGAGGCAGGAGGATCTCTGTGAGTTCGAGGCCAGCCTGGTCTACAGAGTGAGTTCTGGGGCAGCCAGAGCTACACAGAGAAACCTTGTCTCGAAAATACAAACAAAATAATAATAAGTAAATTCAAAAAGGTGTCATGAGAAGACACAACAGTGTTGGCCTTCGGCTTCAACATGCATGTACACACATGTACACATATACAAACACATATTCCACAAATGTGAGCAGAGTTTACCACAGTGATTATGATCGAAGTTATTCATTTGGTTCTCATTCCTCATGTTCAAATAGCAACAACAGTCAGATCTGGTGATACAGGCCTGTTAGCCCAGTTATTCTGGAGACTGAGGTGGGGCCACCAAGTTCAAGACTGGCCTGGACAACATACTGAGACCTTTTTCAAAGTAAAAAGAGGACATGGAACCCGAGAAATGGCTCAGTGGGCAAATGCACTTGCTGGCAGGCCTAATGACCTGAGATCAAGCCTGACATGGTGAAGAGAGAGGACTCACTCCTGAAGTGACCTTCTGACCTCCAGGTATACATAGATAAGCAGATACAAGTGTGTGTGTATATGAATGCATACACACATAAATATAAAAAGAGACTTGTGGACAGAGCTCATTGGTAAAGCCTTGCCTAACTGAAGTGAGGCCCTGGGTTCAATCCCTAATACAAAATAAATGGAGCCGGGCTGAGGGAAGGTCTCCTACTGTTCCAGGGCTGACCTGAGCGATAAAATGTTTTATTTGCCAGTTGGTAGTGGTATGTGCCTTTAATCCCAGCACTCAGGAGGCAGATGGATCTCTGAGTTTGAGGCCAGCCTGCTCTTCAAAGTGAGTTCCAAGATAGCCAGGGCTACCCAGAGAAACCCTGTCTCAAAAAACAAAACAAACAATTGAATTCCCTACAAATAAGATAACCTAGTGTGGTGGGGCTTCAAAAAGAAGGCTGAGGTAGGCTGGAGAGACGGCTCCATAGATATGGCATGGTACCACCACATGCAAGCCATTATGGTTTGGGGCAGAGTTCTTCAAGAAGAGCTGGCCAAAGGCCTGAGTTCCTGCCAGCGCCTCCTCCCTCCCACTCCTGGGGCCTCCTGGGCCTTTCCAGGCATCCCTGCCCATTCTGATGATGAAATGTGAAGGTTACAAAATGTTCCCATGGGGTCCCACACACTGGCGCTCCTCGGGGCCCAGCCCAGAACTTGGACGGCACTCAGGCACAGTGGAGAGGCACTATCTGGCTCCTGTACAGCCATGTGCATACCAGCCCAGTACTGCCTCCAGCGTCTGCCCCAGACCTGCTCCAGAGACAGGCACAGATCACAGAAGTCGGAGGGTAGAAGCTTCAGGCAGCTGGTGACCTCATCCAGCTGGGAAGCTACACGCCCAACCAGAGCTGAACTGGGGAAAGGCCTCCTACAGGGTTTAAAACAGCAGTGCTCCCTGGCTGGCCTGAGCGACGAGAGAGGTTTTATTTGCCAGACAGTTGTGGCACACGCCTTTAATTCCAGCACTCAGCAGGTAGAGGCAGGTGGATCTCTGTGAGTTCTAGGACAACCGGAGCTACAGAGTAAGTTCCAAGATAACCAGAATTACATTGAGAAACCCTATCTTAAAAAAAACAAAAAGAAAAAAAAAAAAGGAAAGAAAGTTTTATTTGAATCTCATGAATGTTCTCCACAAATAAGATAGCCTGATGTGAAGGGACTTCCTGTCCCCTCTACTCTAAGCCCAAAAAGGTTTGGGGGCTGGAGAAATGGCTCAGAGGTTAAGAGCACTGGCTGCTCTTCCAGAGGTCCTGAGTTCAATTCCCAGCAACCACACGGTGATTCACAACCATCTGTAATGAGATCTGGTGCCCTCTTCTGGTGTGTCTGAAGACAGAGTACAGAAAGGGAGGAAGGAAGGAAGGAAGGAAGGAAGGAAGGAAGGAAGGAAGGAAGGAAGGAAGGAAGGAAGGAAGGAAGGAAGGAAGGGTGGCTAGGGTGCATGGAGAGGGTGCTCCATGACAGTCAAAGAACTGGGCTGAGGTATTGATGTTACCTGACTTGCTGTCAGTCAATGTAAGCTCCACCCACCCTGGGCCTGTTTCTACCTTTCTCCTTATTTTTTCCCTTCAGCTATGGTAACAGCCCAAGCTGGCCCAGAACTCAAGTAGCTGAAGATGACCCTGACCCAGTTTCCAACTCCGGAGGGATGGAATTACAAGTGTGCACTACCACAGTAGTGGTAACTACCAGTTATAGTGCTGGAGATTAAACCCAGGCCTTCCTAGGCAAAACTACAGTCCCAGACTATGTCTCTCCCCCCACCCTCCCGCTTCTTTAGATAGTCTCATATGTATCCCAGGCTGTACTCTAAGTGCCGGAATTAAGGATGCAGGCCACCATTGCAGGCTGGTGCTCTCCTCTCCCTCCTCTCTGGGAACGGGATGATCTGTGATGTAAATTACTCAGCTACTCCGTGCAAGAGGGAGAGAGGGCATCCAGCAGAGCACGATGCCATGCACCCGCAAAGCCAGCTTTTTGGAAGCAGAAGCAGGTGGAGCACCCCAAGTATGAGACAGAGTAAGCTACATAGTAAATTCCAAACCAGTCAGGTCACACAGCAAGACCCCGTTTCAAAAGACATAAATACATACATGCATGCATACAACAGAACATGCCCTTCACCTATCACCTCTCCAGAGAGCAATAAACTTGAGCCCTGAATCAATACCAGGAGGAAGAGAAAGGATTGTAGGAGCCTGTGGGGTCAATGACAGCACAAGAAAACCCACAGAATCAACTAACCTGGGCTCACAGATGTTCAGAGTCTGAACTGACAACCAGTGAGCCTGCGTGGGACTGACCTTGGCCTTCTGCATCTATGTTACAGCTGTGTGGCTTGGTTCTCTTGTGGCACGCTGACAGCGGAAACAGGTGCTGTCTCTGACTGGCTTTTGGGACCCTACTCCTCTTATTGGGTCACTCTGCCCAGCCTAAGTACAGAAGGAGGTTCTTAGTCTTACCACAACTTGCTATGCCATGCTGTGTTGGTACCCATGGGAGACCAGCCCTTTTCTAGACAGAGAAGGAGGAGTGGATTAGGGGCTGGGAACAAAGGGGGGGGGGTGGAGGAGAGAAGGGAGGGGAAACGACAGTTGGGATGTAAAATAAATAAATTTATTTTAAAAAAAGAAGGCCATAAAAATCAAAGTTTGAGACCTTACAACTTCCCAACAAGAGAAAGTTGTCTAAAGGAGAAAGCAACGATTCTAGGGATGTGGTCCCTGGCTGCCACCCCATTCCCAGGGCTTTCCTCACCAGAGACACAAATGGAGAAAGCTGGACTCCATAGCAAATGAAGCTGAGAACATGAGATAAGGGACTCTGAGTTTGTGTGTGTGGTATGTACATGTGTGCATGCATGTTTTCGTATGTATGTGGAGGCACATGGACATCAATGATACCAGGCATCATCCTCAACTGCTCTTCTACCTTATTCATTAAGGAAAGGCCTCTCAATCAAACCCAGAGCCCACCAATATGAGCTTGTCAGCCCCCTTGCTCTGGGACCTTATCTCCCCTTCTGAGGTGGAATTCAGGAAGACTGCCACACCCACCAGATATTTGTGTGATTTTCTGGGGCTCTGAACCCCATGTTCACACTTAATCAAGTCTTTTAATCACGGAGCCGCCCCATCCTAACGTCAATACTCTACTTAACAGACCTTGACACAGGAGGATGAAGCAGAAGGAAATCCCAAGTCACCCATCCTCCACCCTGGACCTGGGCTGCATTCAGCACTAATGGGGACACACTGATGAGTCTCTGAGGCTGCCAACCCTGAGGACCCACATGATGGAAGGAGAGAACCAACTCCCATGAGCCGCTCTCTTGGCTCTACACTTACAGTGTGGTAAGCAAATACACACTTGTACACGTACACAAAATAAACAAACAAAATTAATATAAAAAAGAACTACAGCCAAGGGCTGGAAAGATGGTTAAGAGCACCAGCTGCTCTTCCGGAGGACTCAGATTGATTCCCAGCCACCCATATGGTGGCTCACAACCATGTGTTACTCCATTCCCAGGGGATCCAACACCTTCTTCTGGCCTCCTCGGACATGCACTCACACCTACATATCATATACACATATTTTTTTAAACTTTGTTAAAAACAAGGTGAACAGGTCCTGAGGTAGGACACCCAAGGCTGACCTCTGGCTTTCATGTGCATGTACACGTATGCCCGCTGCACACATATATTCTCTTGTCTTAAGTCTGCAACCATGTGTTAGGCCACATTCATGGCTATCCTCAGTCAGATGAAGCCTGTGGGTACAGGCGGGCCACACCTGGCTAATGTTTCAAAGCTGCCAGTCCTCGCCACCACCCTTCATCAAAACGCTAAGCAAGCTGTCCCGCCCTGCATTACAGAGAAAGGCGTGAGCATGGCACATTCTGGAAAGTTTTCCGCACCCTCCTGAGAACACATTTTGCTGCTTAAAGGGATGAAACTCCAGCTCCAAGGAAATGTAGTTATACCCAGAAGCTCAGGTACAAATGACACGGCTTTGTCTGAAGTTCATGTTCCCAGGGGGCACGGGCAGTTTCACCCAGACTGAGCAAAAAGGGACGGAAAACCGCACGTGTTTTAAGAACAAGAGTTTCCACAAAAGCCTGGGAAGTCACTTGCTCACAGTCAGGGTGCTGCAAACTCTCACCCAACGCTGCTGTCCTCCCTCGGCTTTGAGACTTGTTACCACAGCCCCTGGGGACAAAGAGGGACCAAATGTTTGCATTTGTCCAGGGCCAGCTAGGGAAGAGATCAGGGGGTGACTTCAGCCCCAAGGCTCTACAACCCATCAGAGCAGCGTGCTTGAGGAAGGCCATGGAATAAATTAGGTAGAAGGCTGGCGACATGCCACCAAGCCTGAGGACCTGAGCGCAATTCCCAGGACCTACAGGTCATCCTCTGACCTCCACAAGTACACACCAGCCTTCGCACATATACAAAGTATATACATGTATTTTTTTTAATTTAAAGAGATATGAATAAACACTTGCTTGTTCAGACTGGCTAGGTCCCTGTAAGTGAAAAGCCTGAGGGAAGACGGAGGCACAGGAGCTTACACCGGAGCAGCCTGCTTGCTCTGAGGCTGCCCAACTAACACAGCAGGCTAGCCCAGTTCCTCCTGGCTCCTGCCACCGGGCAAGTAGCAACAGGCAGCATTTGTCCAGCAGCAACAAGCTGGCCCAGTGACCTCCTCCATCATACGCCTGGCCCACCAGAGAGTCCTAGCAGTGTCTACAGGCCTGTAAACCCCAACCAACAGGAGCCCCATAAGAGGAGGAAAGTCTGACTTATCCTCAGTCCCCAGTTAAGAGTTTCCCTCAGCAGGGCTTGGAGGCTCACACCTATAATCCTACACCCGTGAACTGAAGGAGCCAGAATCTGAGGACAGCCTGAGCTACACAGTAAATTCTAGGCTAGGCTAGGCTAAAGAGTGAGATACTGCTTGGGACAGGGAGAAGACAGTGAAGGGGCAGAGAGGGACAGGGAGAAAAAGAGCAGAAGAGGAAGAGGAGGTGAAGAGGAGAAGGAATACAGGAAGAGGATGATTTACCTCAAAATAACTTGTGAAAATTCAGCAAAACTGAAACTCTGCTTCAGTGTTCGAGGCTGTTCCCTCAAGACCAACCCCACACTCCTCCTGGAGCCCTACAGCCTCACGTCCATGTTAGAGCCTGTACAGGACTCAGTGACACCTGTCTGCACTCCCAGTTCTCAGAGGAGACAGATACACATACCCCAGGGGAGGCACACTTTCCCCAGCTCTAGAGACACCCTGGAAGACACCGATTCAGGCCCTCCATCACTGGTTGAGTAGACCCCTCCTCACAGCCTCCCTCCTCCCTGCACACGCAGGCCAGCTTCAGTGCCTCTCTATGTGCCTTGCACAACTGCTATTCTTAGGGTGCTGGCGGACACCCAGGCACCATGCTGGGCAGTTATTATACTACTGAGTCACACCCCAGCCCCTCATTGATGGATTCTAGGCAGGTGCTCTACCACTGAGCCATACCCCAGCCCCTCACTGGGGGATTCTAGGCAGGTGCTCTACCACTGAGCCATACCCTAGCCCCTCACTGGGGGATTCTAGGCAGATGCTCTACCACAGAGCCACACCCCAGTCCCTCACTGGGGGATTCTAGGCAAGGACTCTACCACTGAGCCACACCCCAACTCCTCACTGGGGGATTCTAGGCAGGTGCTCTACCACTGAGCCACACCCCAGCCCCTTACTGGGGGATTCTAGGCAGGTGCTCTACCACTGAGCCACACCCCAGCCCCTTACTGGGGATTCTAGGCAGATGCTCTACCACTGAGCCACACCCAGGCACTTTTCCCCCTTTTGGTGGAGGTGCTGGGATGGTAGAGTGATTGCCTAACATACAGGAGGTGGAAAGAGGAAGAGGAAGAACCACAGGCCAGCTGGAATACAAAGGGAGACTTTTTCTAAAAACAAAACAGAATAAAGAAAACCATAAAACACCAGAGCCAGTGAGATGGTTCCACGGGTAGATAGCCATTAAGCCTGATGACTGGAGTCCAATCCCAGTTCCACATGGCAGGAGAGCATCAACTCACGCAAGATTTCCTGACTCCCCATATGCACTGCAGCACCGGCAACTCGCACACCTACCCGCCCAAAGAAAAGGAAACGATAGAATTTTTCAAAAATACCGATTGGTTTGGGGGCTGGAGAAATGGCTTAGAGGTTAAAAGCACTAGCTCCTTTTCCAGAGGACCCAAGTTCAATTCCCAGCACCCAACTATCTGTAACTCCAGTTCTAGAGCATCTAACTACTTCTTCTGGCACCATGCATGCATGTGCACAGACACACATAGGGGGAAAGCACCAACACACATGAAAAAAAAAATAAATCAACAAACAAAACAGCAAAATTTCACCTTGCTTTGCATGAAAGCAGAACCTATAACCTCAGCATCTGGAAGACTGAGGGCTCCAGCATCACAGACAGACAGAACTAAAAGCACACTGCCTGGCTGGGTCAGGCCTCTGATGTCATCGTCTTTCTCAGGAGCTATACCCCACACCCTCCACTTTTCCACTCTCCTGAACTCCTCTGAACTAAACTGTGGGCTCAGGGTCACAGGTGCAGGTGCTGTTTCCACCCCCATATCTGCACTGCCTGGCACCTGGCAGAAGTCAGCAAGTACTCATTTATTCAAAGTGTCCTCTGCCGGCACAACTCTTCAATCCCAGCACTCGGGAGGCGGGGTCAGGAAGATCTCTGTGAGTCTGTGGCCAAGCTCTGGACTGTCAAAGTGTCCTCAGGTGTAGCGCTCCTCAGGCAGCACACAAGCCCTAGCAAAGTCCATGCTAGAAAGAAAGTGTTCCTGAGGACTGGGCAATGGCCTATAATCCCAACACTGAGGCTGAGGCAGGAAGCTTGTTCAAAATTCATGGACAGCCCCAGCTACATAATGAGTTCTCGGTCAGCCTGGGCTATAGAACAAGTCTGTTTTATAAAACAGAGTTGGGGCTGTGTTTAGTTGGTAAAGTGTTTGCCTGGTATGCAAAAAGCCTTGGGTTTGATCCGCTAGCACCTGAGCAGTAGAGACAGGAGAATCAGAAGTTTGAGATCATCCTTGGCTATACAGGGAATTTTTTTTTTTTTGGTTTTGTTTTGTTTTGTTTTTCAAGACAGGGTTTCCCTGTGTAACAGTCCTAGCTGTCCTGGAACTAGCTCTTGTAGACCAGGCTGGCCTTGAACTCACAGGGATTTACCTGCCTCCGCCTCCAGACTGCTGGATTAAAGGCGTGCGCCACCACCGCTGGCCTATACAAGGAATTTTGAGGCCAATATGAGCTACATGAAACCCTGTCATTTAAATTAAAAAAAGAAAAGACAAGAAAGAATAAAAAGCCTGCTGATCCCAGGCTATCTATCAGGACTCAACGATCAACATGCCATGGTTTGGAAGCTCTATGGGATGCCATACTGGAAAGCCAAGGAACCTCAGTACGTGTGTACTTGCAAGAGACAAGACACCAGGGACAAGCAGGCATGTAGGTGCAAGGCTGAGGGAGAGGCTTCCCACATGGATAAAAGCGAAGTTCCCACTGTGAGGTACCTGGCTCCACTGGAGGTGGACGGTCCTGAGGGCAGGAGCTGTGGCCCCAGGTGGGAGAGGCTGGAGTGAAACAAGGACTGGCTGCCTGGAGCAGGAGGTGTCACGCCCCAGGGGTTGGTGGTGTTCAGCCTGGGTGCAGACCTGGCCCCAGACAGTGAAGGTTTATTATATGGGGCAAAGGCCTGATGGCCCCCAAAGACAGTGGCGGTCCGGTGGGGTGCTTGGGGGGCAGGATACGCAGGCAGGTTGGTCATGGAGTGGCGGTAGCGACTTGGCACAGGGCCAGTTACACTACCATGGAGGCACTGTTGGCAAGAACAGACGAGTCCCATGTGGCCTGGGGGAGCAATGACTGAAGTCACTGGGTAAACTGGCCCGACTTGGCGTCGCACATTCCGGCAGAAGCTGGAAGTCTTGTTGGTTTGCGTTAGGGTAGCATAGTTGACAGTATAGTTGTAGCCCAGTGGGGCCAAGTCCACGACCTGGACGCCCCGGGCTACTTGCTGCTCCAGATAGTCACAGATGCTAGCTTCATAGGCGATCCAGGATCCGTCATCGCCCAGCCACTCCCAGACGATGCCCTGGCCTGGGGCAGAATTCTGTGAAAACAGGTGCCTGCGCACAGACCTCATGGTGCCTGTGGAAAAGGATCAGGACCCATAAATGAAAACGTTCCTGCTACTCCACACGCTGACACTGCAGTGTGCACTACCACACCCACCTTTCTGTGAGCATGTGTGTGTATCCATGTGTGCGTGCCTATGTATGTATGTGCACCTGTCTGTGTGTATGTCCGAGGTGGGAATATATGTCTGTGTGCTTCTGTGTTTTGTATGGATGACTGTATCTGTGTGTTTGTCTGTATATGTCTAAGTATCTATATCTTCATGTGTGTGTGTCTGTGGTGTGCCCATGCTGTGTCTGTGTGTCTGCACCTGTGTTTGTGTATATATATATCTGTATATGTGTGTATGTTTGGATATCTCTCTTTGTCTGTATGTGTCTACGGTGTATGTGTGCATCTGTCTGTGATAATGTTTTTGGCAGTGGTGTGTCCATGGTGCATATGTATTTTTGAGTATGTTTGTGTCTGTGTATATGTCTGTACATGTCTATATATGCACCTATTGTATACATGTCTCTGTGGTGTATATGTGGTGTCTGTGCATCTGTACATCTCCATGTCTGTGTATGTCTGTGTTGCTGAAGATGGACCCCAGGGACATCACACATTCTAGGTGTGTTCTACCGAGATACACCCCCAGCCTCAGTTCTTTCCCCCCAATAACTCAACATCATCACTGTAGGTATGCAGTCACACTGTGGGTATATGGTCATACTGTTATTTGACTTAGGGACTGGCAAACTCAACTCTGTAGGGTATAGAGGACACAAGGCAAAGGGCACCAAAGGACCAAGTCACAGAGCTCACCCTCTATGCTAAGAGGGGCTAGCAGCTTACTTGTCAAAAATGGCTCATATTCAATCAGGCCTTTTTTCCCCTCCCCTTAAGACAGTTTAGTCTTAAACTCTTATAAATCCTCCATCCGTAGTCTCCCAAGTACTGAAACTACAGGCAAGCACCACAAAACTCTCTCAACTACTATGGTATCCTAAATCCATGTTAGCCAGCCTGCTGAAGGAGGAAGGAGCCAGGAGAGCCTCCACACGAGCTCCCAACACATCTGTTACTACTACGAGGTCCATTTCTTCCAGGTAATGGCTGGTTTCTTTTGAGACAAGATTTCGTGTAGCCTAGCCTAACTTAGAACTCACTATACAGTCAAGGATGACCTTGAACTCCTGACCATTCAGCCTCCACCTCCAGAAGGCTACAATTACAGGCATACACTCAATACTGGGTCTCTGCAGTGCTGGGGCTAGAACCCAGAGCTTCTTGCAAGCTAGGTAAGTACTCCACCAACTGAGCTACATTCCCAGTACATTCCCAGCCCCGGAAACTATTATTTATTAATTACAGCACCCTCCTATCAGATGCATTCATATTAAGAGTAGGGATGGAAGGTGTGTCAGTCACAACCATAACCTAAAACCTAGCATGGTACCCAGCCCAAAGCCAAGCACTGTGCCAGAGGCAGACGGGTCTTACCTGTATCCTGACGGAACTGAGTCCAACTGGGGAGGTCAATGATGTAAGGGGCCAGTGAGGGGTCAGCCTGGCCTAAGGGGATGCTGTGGGCCAGGCTCCCCAGTCCGAAACGCTGGCCCTTCTGCTGGACAAACTGCTGCTCAATGAAGGAGCAGACAGTGGCACTGTAGGGGTGCCAAGTGCCAAGCCCATCCTGCCATTCCCACACAGCCACTACCACAGGGCTAGGGTACACCTGCGGCAGAGACGAGCTTGGGGCCATGGCCATCTTCTGCTTTCCTGAAGACTTCAGACCACTCTGAGTTGCAGGCTCAAGTTCATTGCCCAGCACCTCCAGGGGACCTGAAAAGAAGACACAGCAGTTACACACATCAGGGGCCTTGTTAGGCAGCTAAAGAGAACCAACTTCTCTATACCATCCTGAGAGTACCATGAACTAACTCTTGATCCCCATCTCTGCTCTAGCAGACTTAATTAGACATGTTGTTTACCCTACTTTAGCAAGCATTCCAGAATAGGGGGTACAGGGAAAGGGGGTGCTGATCACTACCCAGTCATACCTTTCTGATTAACTACTTTCAGCTCAGAGCTTTTCCTTCCTTTATTCACACACGGGGATAGAATGTAAGACCTGTACACGTCACACATCCTGACTCCTCTCTGTTCTACTGCTGAGCCATGCCCCTGGGACACAGGGTGTTCATGAGTCACCCCAAATCCTTGTGGAGAAGGCCATGATGATCCTGCACATTTGTCTAAGAGCCCCCACAGTTCCCAATTCAGGCCTTATTTGTGAGATAGAGTAGCACCTGCTATATACTGTCCTCTCTGATGTTCCGAGGCTCAGGAACAAGGACTCCAGGACACTCAGGGGCAGTAGCTTCAGTGGGACTTACACACAGGAAATGGGTAATAGACAACAACAGTTTGCTCTACAAATTAAGGACCCAAGTTTAAACCCACAGGACCCACAGAAAAGCTGGGCATGCTATGTGTATCTGTAACCGCAGCTATGGACTATCCTGGCAAAAATGGCAAGCCTCGGGGTTCAGTGGAAGTCCCTGTCTCCTAACAGTAAGAGACATCCCAGTCCTCCTCTGACCTCTGCGTGCACATGCACACACATGCACATACCACACAAAACCAATACCCAAACAAAAGAAACAGATAAGGGACAATCACCAACCACAAGAAACCCTAGATAAAAAAACTAAAGTGTCCCTTGGCTATCTCCCCAGCCCCTCCCTGCACCTGTGCCTTGCTCAGCAGCTAACTGGCTTCTGTTTACCCCAGGGACACTCTGCTCCTCTTTCCGTTCCATCTTCTCCTGAGAACTGACATCCTTCATGCTCAACTTGTGTGACTCAGGGGGTGGGGCTCTGTGGTAGACTGCCTGCCTAGAATCCCCCAGCGTCACATGAGCTCATGACCCAGCACACCCTCCATACAACCAGAACACATACAAGCACAACCCTGCCCTGTGTCTTCCCACCCACCAGATGACAGCAGACCAATGCCCTGTTCACAGCTGTAGGGCCAGCACCAAGCAGGCATTCCATCCATGCTAGCTTAAAACACAGCTGGAGACATTAAGCAATGATGTCATGATGTGCCCACAGCTGTCCCACGAGAGCTCTGCCAGGGCACACTTCTGTGCCCTCACCCCTGCACCAGCTTTAGGACCCTGAACTGACAGTCTCCTTGAGTGTCCTGATTCCCACAGCCAGCTCCATAAGCTCCTGTCAAATGCCTTCCGGTTTCACAAGAACTGAGACTTGCTCGGTCATATGTCAACAGACGCTGGAGCTTCTAGACTCTCCTACCCTTCAAAGTTTCTAAAAGTTCAAGGGACAAAACGAAGAGGCTCTGATGTCTCTAGAAGTTCTCACTCTCTGTTTGCCTTCTTTCATTTAGAACATGGAGATGTTGGCATTTATGTTAAGTGATTTTCATAGGAACTAAGTCAGTCCGTATAGAACACCCACCCCCAGCCACATGTGCTGTCACATGCCTGTAAAGCCCAGTGCTATGGAGGCTGAGGCAGAAGAAAGTGAGTTTGTGACTGGCCTGGACTATCTCGAAAGGAAGGAAGGAGGGAGGGAGGGAGTGAAGGAAGAAAGAAAGGAATGAAGGAAGGAAGGAAGGACAAAAAAAATAAATAAGGGCTGTCAAGATGGCTTAGTGGGTGAAGTGTTTGCAATGCAAACAGGAGAGACCTGAGTTCAGATGCCCAGAGTCCATGGGAAATGATGTGCCTATAACCCAGGCTTAGAGGGGTACACAGGCAGATTCAGCTTTGCTGGCAGCTGGTCTAGTTGAAATGAAACAGAGGTGAACTCCAAGTTCAGTGAGAGACACCGCCTCAAAAACTAAGGTGGGGAAAGTACTAAGACTCCTTGACATCAAACACACACAAAAATTAAAACTGGGTGTAGTGGAACACAGGAGGATCAGAAGTTCAAAGTTAGCCTGGGTTACATGAGAGGAGAGGACGCTTCCAAAAAAACCAATAAACACTCAGCTTACAAAGTACCCACCAGCACCAGGTAAGGGCAGATGGCAGCTGCAGGCTTTGGTCCTTCTGCTGTTTACATGCGTGCACACCCTTCAGGTAGCAAAGGAAGGGAGACCACCGTATGCAAACACAGGCAGTGCAACAGGCCTGTGAGGACAGGAGTGTAACTCTGGGTGCCAGACTGCCACCAAGTAGTCAAGGCCTCCAACAAAGGCCCAGACACTGCCTGAGGATGAGACCCGAGGTGCTCTGGGCAAGGCTGACTCAGCTCAGAATCTACAATTAAAAGTGCCTATAACCTAGCCTAGGCATACACCAGAGGGTTGATTTCAGAGCCTGTGACTCCCAGGATGTCATTCCCAGCTTAGGCAGCCAGGGCCAACAGTATCACAAGTTCACAAGTATGTTCCAACATGTCTGTCCATCCCCAGACGAACCAACTCAAAGACCTTTGCAAACAGCCAGGGTACAGTCAGCAATGTATGCTGTACATTGTACAGGGTACAGCTTTCCATGAAGGTGTGAGGCCACAGTAGATCCTGGGTCTACCACCACCTCCACGGTTGGCCAGGCTCCCCTCATAACAAGCTTTCTATCTTTGCAAGGACCTCATGCCCAGCCATACACAGTTGACTCTAGCAAGTTCCAGAAAATTCCAAGCATTTGCCAGTCTTCAGCCATTGATTCTGCTGGTGTCTCACTAAGCAAGCATGCAAATCTTCCTTCTGAGCCCTCTGGCCCACATCATCACAAGGGAAGTGACTCCACCCTCTTGTCACCTTTAGCACAGAGGCCACAATCATGTGGACCTGCATGTCCTAGACTCAGTATCTTTGAGGGGACAGCAAGTATCCAATATGGGACAATAAAATTTCAAATGTCCCTCAACAAAGAGGGTCTGAAACCCAGGTTGAAAGGGGAGAAAGGCTAGTGAGGAGACTGAACAGGCAGATAACTGCCACTAAGCCCAGCTACTTGAGTATGAGCCCCACAACCCACATGAGAGGACTCCTGCAAGCTGTCCTGTGACCTCCACCCACAACCGTGACACACGCACACATGCACATACAAACATAAATGAATATAATAAAATAAAGGGGGAGACCCACCTACTCCGGGGGCCTGGGCCTTTGGAGCTGGTGCCTAGCCATGCCCACCAGCTTGCCCCTGGAACCCTGCATCACACATACTGCAGCGCTATGTCGACGTGCCTTCCCTACCACAGCCAGCACAGTTGTGCTTCAAAAACCTAATTTGTTTCAGCACCTAATAGTGGAGCTATTTAGGGGTTCTTCTTAATTATGGAAATTACACTAATGGCTGTAGGGGAAAAGCCTCAATTTGGAAACAATATAAGCACCCCATAATATGGGAAGTTCTTTTAGTAAGGTGATAACACCCGAGGCTGCCACTGAACTATGTTATGTACCACCAGCCCCTAGTATCTTTCTTTTAGACAGGGTCAGGCCTCATGGCCCAAACTGACCTGGAAGTCCAAGCTTCAGTCTCCAAATGATGCTACAGGCATGAACTATGATGCCCAGCTCTTTCACAGCTTTTATTATTTGTCTCTAACTGTGCCACGATGATTGCAGGTACCCAGAGTGTCAGAGGTCCTGGAGCTGGAATTGCAGGTGCCTGTGAACTGGGCTAGGGACCGGACACTCTGGAAAAGCAGCAAGCACTCTTAACAGCTGAGCCATCACTCTAGCCCCTTATTTTATAAGACAGAGTCTCACTCTACAGTCCAGGCTGGCCTGGAACTCTAGAAAATCCCTTTGCTTCAGCCTCCTAAGAGCTAGGATGACAGGCCTGAGTTACCACATGTAGTCAGCCCTACCCACTTCATCCTGCAAGCTGTTTTTTAAGCTGGCTCCAAGTTCAGGCGCTTTCCAAGAAACAAAGGTCAAAAACTCCACGCCCAAGCTGCTGACAGACTAACAGGCCTGTAGGTAGACAAGGACCTGCAGAGATGTCTCAGAGGCTGGGAAAGCCTCTCCGAAGGCCAGGAAAAGTCAGATCTCAAATACAAAACTAATGAAGAAATGTTGTACTTTATGAGAAAATCTGATTTAAAAAAATGGGGCCTGTCAGGAAGACCTGAGTTTGCTCCCTGGAACTCACATCCTAGAGAGAGAACAGGTTCCTGCAAGTCATCCTCTGCCCTCCACATCCGTGCACTCCACACCACGAGCACATACACAGCACACATACACATACAATAAATAAGAATGGAATAGTGGCAGGCAGTGGTGGCGCCTTTAATCCCAGCACTCAGGAGGCAGAGGTAGATGAGTTTGAGGTCAGCCTGGTCTACAGAGCGAGTTCCAGGACAGCCAGAGCTACACAGAGAACCCCTGTCTCGAAACACCAAACACACACAAAGGACGGATAAGTTTTTCAGATAAGAGCTGTGAACTTGTAGTGGCACAGCACTGCCTTGTGTGCAGACAGCCCTGGTTTTCAACCCAAGGACCAGACCAGACCAAACAAAGCAAAACCACAGAATTAAAAGTGGGTGCTAAAGGGACTGGAGAGAGGTTAAGAGCGCTGGCTGTTCTTCCAGAGGTCCTGAGTTCAATTCCCAGCAACCACATGGTGGCTCACAGCCATCTGTAGTGAGCTCTGGCACCCTCCTCTGGCATGTGGGCATACATGGAGGCAGAATGTTATGTACATAATAAATAAATAAATCTTAAAAAAAAATGGTGCTGAGAATAGAACCCAGACACTCATATGCTAATCACGCAATCTGCCAGAGAAACACGCCTATTCTCAGCTCCCAATTTTTCAGTTTCTAAAGTAAGACAGTATTAGCTTCCTACTTTAAAATAAAAATAAAATAAAATAATTTGAGGCAGGAGAAATGGCAGCCAGATGAGACTATTTGCTCTGCAACCATGAGGACCTAAGTTT
The DNA here is from genome assembly GCF_982192425.1 of Myodes glareolus. Classification (NCBI taxonomy): domain Eukaryota; kingdom Metazoa; phylum Chordata; class Mammalia; order Rodentia; family Cricetidae; genus Myodes; species Myodes glareolus. Next base: position 110,417,000 of record NC_142027.1, read on the forward strand.
GAGTCTCTAACACACATACAAAAAACTGCGCATGGCTGTACATGTCAGTCACCCCAGCATGAGTGGCAGACACAGGCAATGGACAGATCCGAGCTCCCAATACAGATAATGACCCTGTCTCAAGGCAATAAATAAGGATGAGAGCAACAACAGAAGACACCTGACATCCTAGTCTAGCTTTCCCATCCACACACAGGCACATGTACCCACAGTCTCTGTCTCTCTCTGTCTCTCTCTGTCTCTCTGTCTCTCTGTCTCTCTCTCACACACACACACACAGAAGCACGTGTACCCACAGTCTCTTACACACACACAGTCTAATATTTTAAATCTGTTAACACGACAAACACTGCTACAGATACACTCAGTGACAGAGCACTTACCTAAAATGTCAAACACTTTTAAAAGGTCAAAGCCACCACCAAACCAGGCCACTGCTACCTCTGTTGTTCAGAATCATTATGTGCACAGCTGCTGCCACCCCGGTGGGGCTTCAGTAGTAGGCCTGGTCTACTCATCACAGCAACTCCCTGACACCCCCACATCCCTGCCTCCAGGGAAAACAAGAATCCTGGGACTGCAGACCTTCAGTTCTCCTTCTATTTCACTCTCCTGTGACGGGAGGGCTCAGGCCCAGTGACCCAACTGGTCTTCAACTTACCATGAAGCAGAGGAGGACTTAAGTCCTAATCCTCTTGCCTCCATCCCCAAGAATTACGACGATGGGCAGATTCAAAAGTGAGACTGTACCTCAAAGGTAGAGCATCTGCCTATCATACACAAGGCTCTAGGTTCTATACCTAGCACAGAACAAAATATAGCAAAGAAAGGGGGAAGGAGCCAGCAGTGAGCTGCTCAAATGGGGCCCAACTAAGCAAGGAGGAGCTGTAGTTAAGAGACCAGCCTGGGACATGGGAGGCCCTGGAGCCGCTCAACGGGTTAGGAGAAACAGCAAACCTCCTGCCAACACCAAAAGCAAATATTTCAGACTGTTCCAATTACAAATCTGCTGCCGTGAGGCAAAAACAGTTTGTAAATTAACAGGAGTGACTGCGTTCCAAACTGTAAGAGCAGCTAAGGTGGCTCAGTGGTAGAGCCCCTGCCTAGGATCCCCCAGTGAGGGGCTGGGGTGTGGCTCAGTGGTAGAGCCCCTGCCTAGAATCCCCCAGTGAGGGGCTGGGGTGTGGCTCAGTGGTAGAGCCCCTGCCTAGGATCCCCCAGTGAGGGGCTGGGGTGTGGCTCAGTGGTAGAGCCCCTGCCTAGGATCCCCCAGTGAGGAGCTGGGTTGTAGCTCAGTGGTAGAGCCCCTGCCTAGGATCCCCAGGTGAGGGGCTGAGGTGTGACTCAGTGGTAGAGCACCTGCCTAGAATTCCACACCAAGGGGCTGGGGTGTGGCTCAGCTGTAGAACAATTGTGGAGAATTCCCTAGAAGGGGATGGGAATGTAGTTCAGTGGCAGAACATTTGCCTAGGATCATTCAATTAGAGGTTGAGGTATGACCCAATAGTATTGTGTTTGCTTAGAATCTCCCAGTGAAGAGCTAAGGATGTGGTAGAATGCCTATTTAAGAATCCTCCAGGCTGTGGGCCTCACTCAGTGGTAGAGGATTTGACCTAGCAAGTACAAGGCACTGTGTTCACTCCTCAACATCCCTAACAACAGCAAACTTTCTATGAACAAAAACAGGTGTGGAGATAGGCACTGGTGGTGCATGGTTATAAGTCAGTTATTCCAGCATCTGGAAGGCTGAGGTAGGAGGAATATGGCAAGTTACAGGCTAGCCTAGACTACAGAGAAAGACTGTCTCAAATCCCCCCTCAAAAAAGTGAAAATACTGCTCAGCAGTGGAGGCGCACACCTTTAATCCCAGCACTCAGGAGGCAGAGGCAGGCGGATCTCTGTGAGTTCAAGGCTAACCTGGTCTACAGACTCAGTTCCAGGACAGCCAGGGCTACAAGAAACCTTGTCTTGAAAAAAAAAACAAATCAAAAGTGGAAATATAAATTGCAAACTTGAATAAAGGCTGAAATCAAGAAGGCATGCCAGTTTTTCCATCACTCAGAGGAAGAGATAGGAGGATCAAGAGATCAAGGTTGGGCAGGGCACAGCTGGAGACAGAGGCAAACAGATCTCTGACTACAAGGCCAGCCAGGGGCTCAGAGGGTGGAAGTGCTTGTCATGTGGACCTAAAACCTGAATTCAAGTCTCACTACCCACATACAGAGTCAGTACAGAACTGGCTCCATGAAGTCCTCTGACCTCCATACACACTGTGGCACCCCACACACACACAAAATAAAAAAGACTCAAGGTCATTCTCAAATATAGAGGGAGTTTGATGCCACCACCGCCAGAGATCGATGTGCAGAAACTTTGCTGGTAGGCCATGACTTCATGGTGATATATAGAGTAATGGAGATGGGTTAAATTAATATGTAAGAGTTAGCCAATAAGAAATTAGAGCTAATGGGCCAAGCAGGATTTAATTAATATACTCCCTGTGTGGTTATTTTGGTTCTGGGTGGCAGGGACTAACAAGCACCTCATTCCAACAAATCGGTGCCCACGTGGTCAACTAAATCCATGTAAAACCTGAAGGGCTTGAAAAGGAATTCTAGACAAAAAAAAAAACAAAAACAAAAAAAACAAAAAAAAAACAGAGTTTAACACTGCTTCTTGCTGTTTGGTGGAAGTTTGCTGTCGTTCCTTTAAGAGAGATTTTCCTGATTCAGTCATAGCAGGAAAAAGCCTCGGCTGGTTTAAAATGCCGGCTTTCTGGGCCAGACTACCAGTACGACCTCTGGCTCTTTTGAGAGACCGGAGCATTTGAGCAGGGTTTGTGAGCAGATTGCTGCAGCTTGCTTAATGGCAACATGAACTGGCTGTGTGCCTAGAGACGGGATACTGTGCATGTCTCTCAGAGGCAGCAAGCAGTTCCGCCACGCTGGACTGTGCAGAGCAAGCAGACAGTACCGTATATACCATAATAATGGCATAGCTGAAGTTTTAGACTGGGCAGGCAAGCAGACACTGCCACATTTCCCCTAGTAATGGTGCAGCTTAAGTTTTAAGACATGCTTAGCATTTTAAAAGTGCTCCTGGACAGTAAAGAATTAGAGATATGCAATAAAGACAAACCCAGATGAGTCATAGTGTCAAATAAATGTACATAGGCTTGGAAGAGAGAAGAAAAAGAGTATAGAGATTCATAAAATAAAGTTAATGATTAAAAAAGGGTAAAGTCTTTAAAGAGACAGAGTACATACAGTCATAGATTAAAAGGAATAAAGAAAAATAAGCCACGTAAAAATGGAAAATTCACAAAGACTCTGAATTATGTATATTATTGTGTTTTCCTTGAATTTTTTGACTGTGAAGGAGCTAAGTACAGAGAGACATCATTGTATGGGCTGCAGGCAGATCTCTGAGTTTGAGGCCCGCCTGGCCTACAAGAGCTAGTTTCAGGATAGGCAACCCTGTCTTGAAAAACCAAGATCAGGCTCACTCAGGAAAAAAAAATGTGTGTGTGTGGTGATGGTATTTCAAGACAGGGTTTCTTTGTGTAGCCCTAGCTATCCTGGGGCTCTGTAGACCAGGCTGGCCTACAACTCAGAGCTCTACCTGCCTCCTCTGCCTCTCGAGTGCTGGGATTAAAGGCATGTGTCACCACCGCCTAGCTTAAGAAAAAAGTTATTTTTTAATGAAAAAAAAAGCAGACCACTAAGCCAGAAGAGTAGTGCACATATAATCCCAGCACTTGGAATGCTGACACAGGAGCATCAGGCCACATCATCCTTGGCTACACAGTGAACTGGAGGCCAGAGGCCAGCCTGGGTTACAGGAGAATAGGAGAACCACCTCAAAAAGAAAAAAAAGAAAACAGAAAAAAAATTAAAATTTTGAAAAGCAGACCATGCATGAAGAGCTATTTGTGTACTAATCAAGCTCAGTTTTCACCTGGTAAACAATCATCTAAGAGACTGCTCAGTCAGCTCTGAACTCCAAGTGCCGCACAAGCCCTAACATCTGTGGGCTGAGGAACTTTTCTCTGCAACCATGGCTTTATTCCATGTTGGCCTCTTCTCCTCAGAACATCTGAAGCTCAACTGCTAAGTGCTTGCTGTACAGGCATTAGGACCCCAGTTCCATCCCCATAATCCATGTGAAAACCTCACGCACAGTGGTATACAATCCCAGCACTGGAAAGGCAGAGACAGGAGGGTCCCTGGAGCTCACTGGCCAGAATCAGGGAGCTCCAGAAGAGACCCTGTCTCAAAAAAATAAGGTAGTGAGAGGGTTAAGGAAGACACCCACTGGGTAGTGGTGGTGCACGCCTTTAACCCCAGCACTCGGGAGGCAGAGACAGGTGGGTATCTGTGAGTTCAAGGCCAGCTTGGTCTACAGAGTCCGTTCCAGGGCAGGCTCCAGGTCTGTGTGTGAGCACCCATGGATGCCACAAGATGGTTCTCTGGAGTTGGAGTGACAGGCTTTTATGAGCCACCTGATGTGGGTGCTGGGAAATGAACTTCAGTTCCCTAGAAGAGTAGCAAGTGCTTTTCCTTAACAATTGGGCCCTCTTCCAGCTCTGGACTCCATATTTCCTGAAACAGGATCCCTCACTAAACCTGGAGCTCAACCATTCAGCAGAGCAAACTGGCTAGCTAGCTCCTGGGACTGCCCACCTCCAGCTCCCAGCACTGGGAGTAGAGGCATGCCCCGGAACACCCACTTTTCATGTGGGTTCTGGTGATCCAAACTCACCTTCTCAAGCTTGTGCACAAGTACTTTACCCACCCGGTCAACTCCTCAACCTTCACCAATATTTTCAATTAAAATATATTTGCCATGCTAGGCAAGGCACTATGACTGAGCCATGCCCCAACTCCTCACTGGCAGATCGTAGGCAATTGTTCTATCATTGAGTTTCATCCCAATCCCAAGGCCCAAGTTAAACAGCATGCTTTGATGTGTCCGACAGAAAGAAAACAGTTCTGAATTTTTACAGTGTTCTGTCTATCCTTCATGGAACTCTGCTAAAATCGTAGTCTCCAGAGCTTGGGTGTACATTTGTGGTGTTGAGTAAGTAGCATATAAGCTAAAAAACTTACAAGGTCTCATGTACCCCAAGTTGGCCATGAACTCATCAGGTACCTGAGGATGTCTTTAAACTTCCTAACCCTCCTGCTTCCTCCTACTGAGAGCTAGGAGGACAGGGCTGTGGCACCAGTCTCTGCAGTGCTGCGGATGGAACCTTGCTTGGAGCAAGGTAGACAAACACTCTACCAACTAAGCTACATTCCCAGCCTCTAAAGCAATTTATTTGGTTCATTCCCGTAATGGCTGGAGGGTCCATTAAAACATGGCAGCAGCCTTTTTGAGTAGGAAAACAGACAGAAAACAGAGGCACAGAAGTGACAAGTATGTGGGGGTGGCTTTGTCTTCTCTCAACCCACTTTCCACAGAACTGTATCGTTTCAGGGAGGCATAACCCATTGCACAAGATCAGCATTAAACTGCTCTGAAGCTAATGGCCTCTTATAGTTTATTATTTACATGCAGGTGTGTGTTGTATGTTTATATGCCATACGCCAGAGGGTGACAACAGAGGCCAGAAGAGGGCACTGGATCCCCTGGAGCTGGAGTTACAGATGGTTAGGAGCTGCCTGACACTGGTGCTGGGAACCCAACTAGGGTCATCTGCAAGACCCAGAAGTCTCTGTAACTACTGAGCCATCTTCTCCGTCCCTAGAGTCCACCTCTCAAAGGCTGAGTGTTACCAGGATACTGGGCTCTGGTGTACATACATCTATGGACGACAATCCATTAGCAATCGGCAAGGCCCTCCGAACAGGCTAAATGTACTCCGCCTTCTGCCCACATTCTGGGCGTGCCCACTCCACCGTCACTTCTCGTTGTTTTAGCCGGCACAGCAACCTGGCCCTGCACTGCCCTGGAAGCTCCATGACTACACAAATACTGAGACCCCTTCCAGGCTTCCTCCCCACTTTGTCCTCCTGCAGCTCACCTTGGCCATCACTTCCAGAAGCCTTCCTGACCCAGACGCCTACCTCCTCCTGGAGGAGGGGGACTCACTGTGTGACTCACCTCAGCTCTACACCTGTCACAACACCTTGTCACTAACTGTCTTTCCACCCAAGAAGATGCCAGGAGGAGGAGATCTTGTCTGGCACCTGCCAGAGGTTTGTGCAAACAAACAAACAAAACAAAACAAAAAGAACGTTTCTAGTTCAAAGGCAGTAACAGTGACTCATTTCTCTAGCCTACAAAGCACAGGTTTGTTGGTTTGTTTTTAAGCCCAGGCTGGGTTAGAATTCACTACATATCCCAGGATGGCCCCAAACTCATGATCCTCAATTTACTGAATGCTAGGGTTACAGCTTGTAACACCATGCAAGGATGAACTGGCTACATAGCCCAGGCTAACCTCAAACTTGCAGTTCTGCCTAAGGCTCCAAGTGTAAGGTAACAGGCATACACCACCTTGCTAGGTATGTTTTCCTTTTAATTTACTATTATTGTGTGAGCATAGGTCTGCGTTTGCAATGGAGGTGTGCAGAAATCAGGGGATAGCTTTCAGGAATCCGGTCTCCTCCCACCAGGGGATGGGGGAGGGTAGAACTTAGATAGTCAGGTTTATACAGCAAGGGAAAGTGTTCTTTCTTTTAAAAAAAAATGGGAGAGGGGAGGCACTGAGATGGCTCAGCAGGTAAAGGCACTGCCAATTCTAATCACCTGATTTAGATCTCTAGAACTTAAAATAAATAAAAGTAAACAAGTAACTTTTAAAAGGGGAGAAGGGCACTGGAGAGACGGCTCAGCAGTGAAGAGCACTCACTGCTCTTCCAGAGAACCCGGGTTGAATTCCCGGCACCCACGTGGCAGCTCCCAACTGTCTGTAACTCCAAGATCTGGCACCCTAACACAGACACATGCAGGCAAAATACCAATGCACATAAAATAAAAATTAATTATTCTCCAGAACTCACATGACAGAGAACTGACCCCTGCTTACTGTCCCCTCACTTCCACACGGGCACCATGGCATATACATACAAGAAATAATTTTTTTTAAAAAAAAGTAGTAATAAAAAAATAAATGTTTTGAAGTGCTAGGGCTTGAACCCAGAGTCTTGCATGCTAGCTAAGCACTCTACCAAGGGTGCCTCCCAGCCCATAAAGCATGTCTTAAGGTAGGAAGCATCCTTTAAGACCGGTTAGACAGAGGCAGTGTTGGCAAGAAGCCAACCGAATTTATTTGCAACAGTTGGCAATCAACAATCAACTCCCAGGCTTCATTTTGCTCCTGGAACCCCGAATCCCACCATCCATGCTGCCTGCGTTTCTATGTGTGGACGTATAAATGTTATGTGCATGTGTGCGCAGACGCATGGATACTCCTGAAGGCTAGAGGAGAGCCTGGACCACAGTTCCTCCAGCACATCAACCTTGCTCACTCATCCAATAGGTTAGGCCGGCTGACCGACTAGCAAACCCCAGGGATTTACCTGTCTCCTCCCTGGCACTAGAATTACAGGTGCATATCACCATGCCAGACTTTTTATGTTGGTTCTAGACTGTTGGGGACTGCGGACCCTCAGACCCTGAATTTTCTATGACCCCTTAGCTGCCAGAGTAAACAACTTGCTTTCTTATGATTGTAGCTACTCTGGGAACAAGACCCTCAGGAGTTCCTGATGGCAGGGGAGTGGTTTCTGGTGGGCTTGCAGCTGAAAAATCCGGAGAGCTGGGGCGTGGCCATTAGTTAAAGAGAGCCCTATGTAAGCTGCCCTGGAACAGAATAAAATTGGCATTCCTGTTTCAAGAGTAACCCATGTCTCTGTGTGTTTTTTAATCTCCAGACCCTTGCCTGACCGCGATTCCAGGTGGTGCAGTCGCCACACGAGAGAGTGAATCTGCCAGACAAGCATTGTATGGACTGAGACATCTTCCTTCAGTGGCCACACCCACCTTCTCTTTTGAAAACCAGATTTCAAAAGCAACAAGGTAAATTACCCCACGGCTCTCACCTCCTTTTACTTGAAGGGCTGGCACCAAACTGTCCCTTCTTGATGGAGACACCGGATCTTCAGAAGCAATCACTTGTCTGAGTTCCCATCTTGATATGAATGGCAAGCCACAAAAACCGGGCAAATTCAAGGGCTCGCTGACTCAGCCACACCAATTCTGAGGTACCTTTGCCAAAAAGATGATTAAGTCTTCAATGGAGAAACGGCAAGAGAAAACTAGTGCGCAGATGTTGGATCCCATGTGCTGGGGCTGGGGCCTGGAAATTACCATTTATTTTTCAACAGCCGGGGCAGAGAGCAAAAGGTATAACAATCCTCCTCGGACCACTCAGATAAACCCTTTCCCAGAAAAACCCATATGAGGCCTTCAGAAACCAGTCCACGGGACAGTCCACACGGTAAATAAACAAAGGCCTACACACCTCTGTAGCTGAAGCCAACCCTGATTTTTTTTTCTACTAGAAGTCCACTTTATAGAACTATTACGTTTTAGTTTTTTTGAGCAGGGTCCACGGTATACAGCTTAGGGCTGGCCTGGAACTCCTGATTCTCACAAGTGTGGAGATTACAGGCATAAATCACCACACCTAGCTAATACTTTTTTTTTTTTTGGAAGTGGGAGTGGTTAATACAGAGGCTTGCTACACAGCCCAGGGAAACTTTGAACTCGAGACCCTGATACCTTAGTCTCCCAAGTGCTGGGATTACGAGCCTGCACCACACCGCGGGGCTCTCCAGAACTATATAGGGGCTGAGGTGGCATGTAGAATCTGAGTTCCTTAAATGCCGCGCCTCTGTACACATTCGTATGTGTGCCGTCGTGAAGGCAAAGCTAACGCGGGCAACCCTCAGCCGAGCTTCAAAACAGAGACTCCCCCAAAGTGCCCCAGGGCCCCAGTTTGAGAGAGAACAAGAAAGGCAAACGCCTCCAAAGTCCCAGCCAGTGGTGGAGCACTATTGCCTGGATGCAGCCCCCTCAGGACAGAAACTGTCCCCCTCGGGGAACCAGGGTGGTAGCAATAGCCTACCTGCTCTTCCAGGTCCGGTAGGACTCAAACTCTCAGGCAGGCGGGTGACCCCCGTCTCTGCATAAAAGAGGGCTCTCACCACACCCAGCCCTGTCCCCAGCGCCCAGACCGTCCCAGCCACGACTTCCCGCTTCCAGGACCCCGGTGCCCTGGAACCCAGAGCCCCCTGCGCCCCCAGGACTCACCCATCCCGCGGGTACGGCCCTCCCTCACCCGCACGACCGCCCCCTTCCGGTCCCAGATTGGCTCAATAGCCCCCCTCTCCTCAACCCACCCACCCACCCACCCTCAGGACCCCAGCCTGGGCGCCAGCAGGTGGCCCGCCCGTCCCGCTCACCGAGTCTGAGGGAAGCAGAGGGAACAGGTGGAGAGGACCGCCGACCTCCGGCTTCAGCTGCGGCTCGGCCTGGGAAGAAGCCCCCGACTATAGCTCCGACTCCGAGAGGGAGGCAGCCGGAGTGAAACTCGTCGTCGCAGCCTCCCAGCGCAGCGCTGCGCATGCCTCCTCACGCGGGGCTTTCTGGGAAATGTAGTTCTGGCGAGGCGGAGTGGGCGGGACCAAAGCGCAGCAGCAAATGTTAATAGACCCAGCCTTCTTTTATATACCTGCCTATTGACTTACTCCTTCATATATTACTAATTCATTGGCTTTTAATAATTTTTATTAGTATTTTATTTTATTATCATTGTGTGTCTGATTGGAGTGAGTTACATATAGAGGTCAAAGAACAAATTGATGAGTCTGTTCTCCCTTCCACCTTCACTTGGGTTCCGGTGATCAAACAAGTTGTCAGCCTTGACTGCAAGCGCCTTTACCCTCCGAGCCATCTTGCCGGTCCCTAATGCTTCTTTTTTGTGGTGTTAGGAATTAGATTCAAGGCAAGCAAGTGTTTTGCTGCTAACTAATCCCTAGCTGTGAAATTCATTTTTTTTTTCTTTTTTGAGTCAGAATCTCTTATAGCCCAGAGTGGCTTTGAATTGGCTTCGTAGCCAGAGCTGTCCTTCAACGCCTGATTCTTCTGCCTCTGCTTCCTAATGGCTGACCTTACACGCACAGTTTCAAGAAACATAGACTTTAAATTTAAAAATAAGAAAATAACCTATTTTTAAAAATTATTTAAGCCTTGCCTTATTGAGGCACGACTCACTTGTCTAGCAAGGAGGTAGGAGAGCCTTGGGTTGCAAAAGCAGTCATTAAAACTCCACTTCACCTAATGGAGCCTGTTCAATTTCCTGGAACCAGCTCCCAGCTCACTCAGGAGCAAGAAAAGATGAACACAGCCAAAAAAGTAGAGAGGCCTGGCCTCAGCATTGTCACTGAGGGGCTGGAGTGCTTTCTGTTTTGCTTGGAAAGGCAGAATTGTGTTGCTTCCTGCCTGTGCTAATTGGTCTCCATCTGACACTCTGGAGGGACCGTCTGATAAGACACAGCTGCTTTGCTCATTATTTCTGATGAATGGATGGCACCTGGCATCTCCTGGTGGCGCTGGTAGCCACCCAGGACTCCCGTGTAAGATCTTAATGACTTCACAGCCTCAAGGAATACCTAAGTCTGTCCCCCAAAAGCTCTAGCCAAGGATTTTTGTTGTTGAGAAGCCAAGGTCTTCAGAGAGTGCTTTCAACTCCTAATCCTCCTGCCTCTGCCTTCAGAGCAATTGCAGGTGTGTCCATCTTTCCCAGTTTCCTGGGGTGGGGAGGGGAAGCCCGGGCTTCTAGCCTGCTGGACAAGCACTCTAACTCAGCTATGTCCCCAGTCCTGGGAGCACTGAACAGACCCCTCCTATCTGCTGATTTCCGTTTTGCACGTCTGAACTAACAGATAAGGGCTCATATTTTTTATTACTTTTATTTCTTTGTGCAGGGACAGGACATGCCCCAGCATGCCTATAGAGGACAGAGATATGTCCTTGGGTTCTCTTAGTCTACCACATGAATCCTGAGATCAAACTCGGGTCAAGAAACTCGATGACAAGTGTCTTTTATTACTGAATCATTATGATGGTCCTGCATTCGTACTTAATTCATCTCCAGAGTTTAACAGCAGCCAATCACTGTTTCTTTTCTGAGATACTTCTCCCTATGTAGCCCAGGTTGGCCTTGACTTCACTGTGTAACTGTTTTATCCTTGTAGCCTCATATTTTAGCTTCTGTGCATAAGCACAAAATTAAAACAATTTTTATTTTAAATCTGCCTTAAATCAACTAAATTCACATCCAGACAGATAACCTTAAAAGGTGAAGAAACATCCCCAGCTCCGTCTTCAAATTCTTTTTCAGTAAAAATGCAATTTTTTTAAACTAATGTGGTGACTGGGCCACACCTCTAGCCCATTTTTCTAATATCTAAGCAAATGAATTAAACAAGATATCTCTTAAGCTTTTATATTCTTTGAAATTAAATATAACAACATGATCCTCCCCTTCCTTTTCTTACCTCTAACCACTCCTAAGTGCCTTTGTCCTTGCTGTCGTAAATTCATGGCCTTTTTAACTTACATATGTAGCGCCTGCACTACAGCATGGAACGTGAGCTGGGAACTAGGCTGGAAACTTAAAAACACACGCACACAGACAGATGGGACAGGGACACTGGTCGTCCTTGATATAAGAATGCCAACTTTATTGTGCTCCAGGGAAGCTTATATAGGGATCCTTAGCTGATAACCACACCTCAGCTCTCAGAATTTTTCAGCAGCAGGCCTGACCTCACCTCCCCTGCCATCAGGAACTCATGAGGGTCTTCGTGCTCAGAGCAGCTGCAGGCACAGGTAAACAAGTTGTTTTGCTCAGTTCACTCCAGCAGGCAAAGGGTCAGAGCCAGGCAAAGAAAGTCAAGGGGCTAGGGGTCTACAGCCCCCAACAACATATATGTGTGCAGCCGGGCATTGGTGGCGCATGCCTTTAATCCCAGCACTCGGGAGGCAGAGACAGGTGGATCTTTGTGAGTTCAAGGCCAGCCTGGTCTACAAGAGCTAGTTCCAGGACAGGCTCCAAAGCTACAGAGGAAACTCTGTCTCAAAAAAAAAGAAAAAAAAAAACACCCTAGAAAAAAAGAAAGAGGCAGGGAGGAAGGGAGGGAGAAAGGAAGGGGAAAAAATGGAATCAGCAAAATAACTGAGAAGGGAAAGGTGCCTGCCCCCAAACTTGGTGACTTGAGTCCAATCCTTGACGTTGTGGTGGGATAACCAATTTATCAGAGTGGTTCTTACTCCTCCACATGTACACCCACACACGTGTACATGCAATTTAAAAATGTAAATTTGTTTAAATAGAAGGGTTCTCCAAGAAGGAGTGCAGTACACCCAACAGGACGAATATGGGCTTCTTGCGGATAATCACAAGTGTTGTGGGTTTTGTTCTGTTTTGATTGGCTGGCTGAAACAGGGTTTCTCAGCCCTGGGATGAAGGGCAAACACCACCACACCTGTCACGGTTAGGTTCCTTCATGGTGGGTCTGCATGGCATTTTTGGTGGCTCTCAGGTTACATCTCTAAAGGTTGTAAAGAAAACACCCACACTTAACATTGCACAAAGAGTGTAACTTAGAAGATTAAGAGTTAATGAATTTTAAAACACTCTGGAAGCAGAGAGAGTTGGGTCTCTGTGAGTTCTGGAACAGCCAGGGTTGCACAGTGAGACTCTATGGGGGCGGGGAACAAACTTAAAGCATTTTAGGGCTGGAGAGAGACAACTCAGTGGTTAGGAGTGAGTGCTACTTGCTACTTTGCAGAGGACATGAGTTTGATTCCCAGAGCCCATAAGACAGGTCACAGTCATCTGTAACCTCAGTTCCAGGAGATCCAACACCCTCTCCTGGCCGCTTCAGGCACTGCAGGACCGTGGTGCACAAACATATGTGCAGGCAAGACATTTACACAAAATAAAATGGCACAGAGACCACTTCCTAAATAGAACCCAGCAGCACAGACACTGAGAGAAACAATTGACAAATGGGACCTCCTGAAACTGAAAAGCTTCTGTAAAACAAAGGACATGGTCAACAAGACAAAACGACAGCCTACAGAATGGGAAAAGATCTTCACTAACCTCACATCAGACACAGGTCTGATCTCCAAAATATACAAAGAACTCAAGAAATTGGTCATCAAAAGAACAAATGATCCAATAAAAAATGGAGTACAGACCTAAACAGAGAACTCTCAACAGAGGAATCTAAAATGGCTGAAAGACACTTAAGGAAATGTTCAACATCCTTAGTCATCAGAAAACTGCAAATCAAAACAACTCTGAGATTCCATCTTACACCTGTAAAAATAGCCAAGATCAAAAACATTGATGACAACTTATTCTAGAGAGATTGTGGGGTAAAGGGAACACTTCTGCATTGCTGGTGGGAATGCAAGCCGGTACAGCCCCTTTGGATGTCAGTGTGGCTACTTCTCAGAAAATTAGGAAATAACCTTCCTCAAGACCCAGTAATACCACTTTTGGGTATATATCCAAAGGATGCTCAATCGTGCCACAAAGACATGTGCTCAACTTTGTTCATAGCAGCATTGTTTGTCATAGCCAGAACCTGGAAACAACCTAAATGCCCCTCAACTGAAGAATGAATAAGGAAAATGTGGTACATTTGCACAATGGAGTATTACACAGCAGAAAAAAATAACGACAGCTTGAATTTTGCAGGAAAATGAATGGAGCAACAAAACATCATTTTGAGTGAGGTAACCCAGGTACAGAAAGACAATTACCACATGTACTCACTCATAAGTGGTTTTAAAACATAAAGCAAAGAAAGCCAGCCTACAAACCACAATCCCAGAGAATTTAGACAACACTACGGACACTAAGAGAGACTTATATAGATCTAATCTACATGGGAAATAGAAAAAGACAAGATCTCCTGAGTAAATTGGGAGCATGGGGACCTTGGGAGAGGGTTGAAGGTAAGGGGAGAGGCAGGGAGGGGAACAGAGAAAAATGTAGAACTCAATAAAAATAAAAATAAATAAAATCCTCTGAAAGTATTAGGTATTTTCTTAGTAGACAAAGTGGTGAGGTCTATTTCTGGGCAGTGTAAGTTACAAGATAGATGAAGTAGAAACATAAAATTTCATGTCAATTAAAAAAACTGACAGCCATGTATGGTTGTGCATTCAGGAGACCAAGGCAGGAGGATCTCTGTGAACTCAAGGTCAGCCTGAGTCACAACAGAGATAGCCAGGACTATGTAAAGACCCTGTCTCAGAAACCAAAACAATAATTTTTTAAAAAACAAAAAATAATGCCAGGCATAGTGGCACACACCTTTAATCCCAGCACTTGGAAGGCAGAAGTAGGTAGAAGTGAGTTTGAGATCAGCCTAGTCTACAGAGCAAATTCCAAGATGGCCAGGGATAACAGAGAAACCCTGTCTTAAGGAGAAAAAAAAATGGCCAGATCAAAGTCATGGTGGTACATGCCTTTAATCCCAGCACTCAGAAGGCAGAGACAGGAGGCTCTCTGTGGGTTGGAGGCCAGCCTGGTCTACAGAGTGAGTTCCAGGACAGTCAGGACTACACAGAGAAACCCTGTCTCAAAAAAAAAATAAAATAAAATAAAAATAAAAATAAAACAAAAAAGCCATTGGTGTGTGTGCATGTCTGGAGGTGAGATGTCAACTTCCAGGAATCTGTTCTTTCCTTCCACCATATGGGAACCAGGGATTGAACTCCATTCCCCAAGTGCCCTTACCCACTGAGCCATCATGCCAGCCCAGGCTACACATCATTTCATCTCTAAGTAATCACGGCCTAATCACTGCCCTGACATCTTTGATGTGTCTGTCTCTCCTGGGAAAGGCATCACCCAGCCCTAAATGAGCATAATTTCTACCTTTCTCATCAGTTAAAGCAGATCAGACGGTAAGAGCAAAGCCTCCACCCTCTCCCATGTCTCCATAATACTTTCTTAGGCAAGCCTGCCTCAGTATCCCCAGTGGAGGCCACCTCTCCTGGGGAGAGAAGGGCTTCTCAGCTGAAGATTCAAATGACCCCACCTGCAGGTCAAATCCTAGTCACGCTTACTCCGCACCCCAGACACAACCACTTCCTCTTGGTATGAGGAAATGAAAGAACACTTGAATGAAAGACACGTTCTCAGACTGTTACGACACCCAGAAACTTGAGGACAAGGAACGGATGGAGTTTCATTAAAGAAATGGTCCTCGGCATGTCCTTGGATCACACTCACAGAACAGAGCAGTGAAGAGCACACCCTGCTCTTCCAGAGAACCCAAGTTTGGTTCCAAGTACCCACACAGAGCAGCTCACAACCATCTGTAACTCCAGTTTCAGGGGACGCAATGCCCAGTTCTGACCTCAGCAGGTTGCTCTTGCAGAGGACCTGGGTTTGCTCTGCATCCCCCACGTGGTAGCTCACAAGCATCTGGGACATTATTCCCAGGGGATCTGATGCCGTCTGCTGACACTGCGTACACATGGTGCATAGGGCACACAGACACACAAGGCAGACAAAATACCGCCCCCACGCACACAGTTTTAAATGTTTTCAAAATAATTTTACCATTTATTTATTTATTTGATTTTTCAAGAGAGGGTTTCTCCAGCACTGGCTATCCTGGAACTCTCTTTGTAGACCAGGCTGGCCTCTAACTCACAGAGATCCTCCTGCCTCTGCCTTCTGAGTGCTGGGATTAAAGGCATGCGCCAACACTGCCCAACCCATTAATTTATTTTCATAGAGGGGGGCACATATATGGAGGTCGGACAGAAAAACTTGCAGCAGTGAGTTCTCGTTTACCATGGGGTCTTGGAGACTGACCGCAGGCCAGCATGCTGCAATACGAGAGCCTTTATCTCCTCCGCCATCTCACCAGCCTCTAATCTTTTTTTCTAAGACAGTGTTTCTCCCCGTAGCCTTGGCTGTCCTAGAACTCGTTCTGTAGACCAGGCTGGTCTCAAATTCAGAGATCTGTCTGCCTCTCCTACCCAAGTGTTGGGACAAAAGGCAAGCACCACCACCAACAGGCCTCAAAAATATATTTCTTTTGAGAAACAGTACCTACTGAACATATGCCAGACATAATGCATGAAAACTAGCCAACTCTAAGATCCTAAAAAAAAAAAGAATGTATGCAAGCATTTACATGTAAGCTAAAGATAATTTGAGGCAGTATGATTGGCAGGAGTAAGATCAGGCGGGATGGGAAATGGACCACCTGACCGACCCCAGAGTTCTTCCCAACAGTTCTGCTCTAACAGCACACTGTGGTAGTACACACATGTGATCCAAATACCCAGAAAGCTAGAGCAAAGAGATAGGATAGTTCCAGGCCAGCCTGGACTACAGTGTGAGACATCCTGACCTTCCCCCACCCCCCTCCACATACACACACACAAAAAGACCCCACAAGAAACTAAGGCCAATGAGACGGTTCAGTGAGCAAAGGAGTTTCCTGCAAAGTCTGAGATCCTGAATTTAATGGTCAGACCCCACGTGATGGAAGAAGAGTACCAGCTCCCATAAAGTTGTCCTCTGCCCTCCACATGTACACAAGTGTTCACTCATGCACATACACACACACACACACCTTCACTCTGAAAGAAATTTCCAATTCGTAATTTTGTCTCTGAATTCTTCAGTGGAGGCCAAAGCAGAACCTAGAAACAAGAAGTCTAATTCTCAGCCTGGTATTTTACTCTTCTATCTGGTTTCTAAAACTTATTCTAAAAAAAAAAAATGTGGGCTGGAGAGATGGCTCAGTGGTTAAGAGCATTGCCTGCTCTTCCAAAGGTCCCGAGTTCAATTCCCAGCAACCACATGGTGGCTCACAACCATCTGTAATGAGGTCTGGTGCCCTCTTCTGGCCTTCAGGCATACACACAGAAAGAATATCGTATACACAATAAATAAATAAATATTTTAAAAAAAATGTGTTGGGGCTGGGCAGTGGTGGCATACGTCCTTAATCCCAGCACTCGGGAGGCAGAGGCAGATGGATCTTTGTGAGTTCGAGGTCAGCCTGGTCTATGGAGCGAGTTCCAGGACAGGCTCCAAAACTAAGAAGAAACCCTATTTTTAAAAAAGAAGAAGAAAAAAAACTGGATTAGTGTCTGTGCATGTGTGTGTGTGTGTTGAAGTTAGAGGACAGAATTCCTTCTACCCCTATAGGTTCCAGGAATTGAACTCAGGGTGTTAGTTTGCCAGCAAGTACCTTTGCCAGCTGAGCCATCTCCCCAACCTGATCTACTCTTTGTTACCTCCCCAGCCTTTGCTACCAGTCACACTTCCGGACGACACTTGAGGTTCAAGAACTTCCCATCCTAAGTAGACCAAGAGTCTACCTTGCTCTAAATATACTGTAGACACCTAGTATCCTGTGGCAACAAATGTTTGTAATCCCAGGATTTGGAAGATGGAGACGGGGTCACTCGGCTGGCCGTTTAAGACTAGCCTTGCATGATACCTCATCTCAAGAATCCTGGAGACGTCAGTCTTATTCATGCTAGGTGTGGTGTTTGAAAGAAAATGGCCCCCCAAAGAGAGTGGCACTAGTAGGAATGTGACCTTGTTGGAGGAAGTGTATCACTGTGAGGGATGGGCTTACAGGTCTCCTACGCTCAGTGTGGTATACAGTTTACTTCCTGTTGCCTGTGGATCAAGATGTAGAACTCTCAGCTCCTTCTCCAACACCGTGTCTACCAGCATGTTGCCCTGTCCCACCACGATAATGGACTAAACCTATGAAACTAAACCACCCCAGCTAAACGTTTCTTTAGGAGTCACCATCATGTGGTTCAGAGGTTAAGATCACTGACTGCTATTCCAAAGATCTTGAGTTCAATTCCCAGCAACTACATGGTGGCTCACAACCATCTGTAACGAGATATGGTGCCCTCTTCTGGCCTGCAGGTGTATATGTAGGCAGAACACTGTACACGTAATAAATAATAAAGAAAACATTAAAAAGAAAAGAGAGAGTCGCCATCATGGTGTCTCTTCACAGCAATAGGAACCCTAAGACACTAGGGAAGCATTCTGCTACCAAACTACTGCTCCAGCCCAAACCAGCCATTTGAGCTCCTCCCTTCAGTGTGAGCCCCTCTACCAGCTGCTGTATTGGAGCATCTTCCTCTAGGTCTATGCCTAACAACTGCGGCCACCAAGCAAACTTTCATTTGACCCATTGAAGCTGAGTGTCATTTCAAGATGCTGCTGGACCTGGTGGTGCAGCCCTGGAGTCCTAGCACTTGGGAGATAGAGGCAAAAGGATCAGGAACTCAAGGTTGTCCTCAAGTTATGCAAGTTCAAGGCCAGCTGGACTAAGATGCTATCTCAAACAAAAAAGGGAAAGCATCGCCTTTTATACACGAGACTAAGAATGTAGCTCAGCAGTACAGCACTTGCAAGGCACTGGATTCAACCCCCAGTCTCACAAAAGTAAAGACTGCACAAGGTGGGTAGTCAGCCCGCTAGAGTAGAGGAAACAGCTCTTCTCGCTGGAGATGGAAGTGAAGGTAAAAACTGACTTGGGAGTGTAAAATCCAAGGGATGCTGAGACAGCTCTTCCCGATTCCTGAGACAAAAGGAAATCCCAGCCACCCCTTCTGAGGCCATCAACTACCAAAGGAATCTCCTCTCAGAACCCACAACTATACATTCCCAAAATGCTACTCCACACGCCTTGGTGACCACCCAGAACTAAACTTATTTTGACAACCTAATTGGGGCATATTTTTTCTGCTTTGACCTTACTGGCTACAGGGTTTTTAAGCTTTGTTTTCTTTGATGTGTGTGTATCTGAGTATATGGCACATGTGCACAGGTGTCTATGGAGGCCAGAGGAGGACATCAGATCTGGAACTGGAGGTTCAGGTGGATCCCAACAACTATATTGTGAGCCACCTGATGTGGGTGATGGATCTGAAATCAGGTCCTCTGGATGTGCCCCTAATTCTCTAGCCTCTGTATTATGTGTACCAGTGTTTTGATTCCACATTTTAGTATGTGCATTTATGTGCATTCCTGCTACCCGTGGGGGTCAGAAGGGCTTATCAGATCTCCTGCAACTGGAGTTATAGATGGTTGAGAAAACGGTGGGTACTGGGAACTGAGCCCCTAGTCTTCTAGAGCAACAAGTGCTCTTAATTGCTGAGCCATCACTTGGGTTTTATTTTTTGAAAACAGGGGCTCTTACGGGAGCCCTTGCTGTCTTGAGACTCACTCTGTAGACCAGGCTGGCCTCGAACTCAGATCTGCCTGCCTCTGCTTCTCAAATGCTGGGATTAAAAGGTGTAAACCACAACCACAACCCTGGTTTCTTTGTCTTTAATAGTCATTCATAGCCTAGGAAGACCTTCAGCTTTCTATAAAACTAAGGACAACCTTGAACTCCTAATCCTCCTGTCTCCTCCACCTCCAAGTGTTCAGAGAGAGGCATGAGCCACCCCTCCTGGGGCTTTGGACAGGTACCTTTCTGTCCACTGACCTGAAGAACGGAGCAAGCAGTTCCCTTTTCACCCTTACCCCATGGCAATCAGATCCCTGGAGCCAGGGCTAGAAAATTCCATACACTACAGAAGTCAGTCTGATAGGGCGGTGGTGGCACGTACCTTTAATCCCAGCACGTGGAAGGCAGAGGCAAGTGGATCCGAGTTAAAGGCCAGCCTGATCTACAGGGCAAGTGCCAGGACAGGCTCCAAAGCTAGAGAGAAAACTCTGTCTCAAAAACCAAAAAAGTGACAGTCTAACTGGGCCTACCCAGCTCTTTCAACAGCTCCTGTCTCCATACTGATCTCCTTGGAGTCACATCCTACAGCTACTCCCGGATAGATATATTATCTAATGCAGGAAATACTCGTCCACGTATGTCTTGGTCTCCATCTAAGATGGCTTCTCACCGGATGTCCAGCTATAGATTTCACTATTGGCACATACATGATAGGGGGCAGTCTAGTTCACCCTCCCCCAGGCAACCACCCCCAATCTCACACTCCCCATCAGACACAGGCGCTAAGCCACATTCGGAACTGGATCTTTTATTGTGAAAGGGATACAACACGGGAGGTGCTGCGACACTTCCTGGTGACACCAAGGACTGTAGCAGCCAGGGTCAGGAACGCCACTGTGGCTAGGCCTAAGCCGAGAGCCACAGAGGTGTGCGCAGAAGAGGTCCAGCCCTCCACAGCCTGGTCGCTTGCCTTTCCCAGGAAGATCAGGGGCCCTACAGTGACGTCAGCTTCGTCTGTCACTGTAAGAGAACAGGACATGGGAAAGGTTTGGGTTTGTTTTTTGCTTGGTGCTGGAGAATCAAAGTCCTCAAGAATGCTAGTCAAGAGCCTTGATGAATCACACCCCAGCCCCTCACTGGGGGATTCTAGGCAGGAGCTCTACCTCTGAGCCACACCCCAGCCCCTCACTGGGGGACTCTATGCCAAGTACTACTGAGCCTTTCTTCCAGGCTTTTATATTTGGTTTCTTGAGACAGGGTTTGTTTGAGCCCTCTTGTAGCCCAGGCTGTCCTTGAACTGACTTCTCCTGTCTTAGCTTCCCCAGGACTGGAATGGCAGACATGAGCCATTGCTCTCAGTTCTCAAGTTGAGTAATATTTTCTGAGTGTCATTTTGCGCTGCCTCAGGGGACTGAATGAGGTGTCACCTGACCAGCCACCTTATTCTGCCCACTGCCCAGTAATGTACTGGGAAAAATTGAAGGGTGGCAGAGCTACTTCACGAACAACTAAGAGAGGCTCAGCACCCTCCCACCTGAAAGTCCCAGAAGACATTCCCTAGGTCACCCCCATCGTGATGGAGAAAAAGGAAGCAGCGACAGCAGGTGCCTTAAGAGGAAGAGGCATAAATAGCTCGTGTCTGACATACCGTGCCTGCGGTTTCTAGGAGCCACTTCGTGGGCCCGGGGCCTGGAGTAGCTGGAGCTGCTACAGTCGCCCTTGGTGCAGCAGTCACAGACGTCAGCATCGCCCTCTACTGGCAGCCAGCTGAGGGGCGGAACACAGCAGGCAGAGCTCCCATTAGAACTGAGGCATCAGACATGGGGGGGGGCGTCTGAGGGTCCCCACACCTGGTCTCCTCACCTCTTGGAAGTCCTGTTGAAGGAACAGGCTTTGTTGAGCTTATCTGGGGTCTGGTTGGCTGGAGTGACTTTAAGATGGCAGGTGATGTAGATCTGAAAGAGAGTCACAAGCAGGGGGGCTGAGTTTTTTAGAAGTGTCGATGACTTTTAAAGATTTTGTAGGAAGGCAAGTGTGGTGGTGCAGCACTCAGGAGGCAGAGGCAGGCAGATCCGAGCTCGAGGCCAGCCTGGTCTACAGAGCGAGTTCCAGTACAGCCAGGGCTACGCAGAGAAACCCTGTCTGGTGGGGGTTGGGTGAGAATACTGGCTGCTTTTTTCAGAGGACCCGAGTTCAATTCCCACCACCTGCGTGACTGGAATCTCTTTTACAGACACACTCAAACATGCACACATACAGTGTTTTGTTTGTTTTCTGAGTAAAATAAGTTTTAAAGATGGTGAAGGGGAGCTGGCTCATTGGGCAAAGGTGTTTGTCACCAAGACGAATGACCCAAGTTTGATCCCTGGAATCTACATGGTGGAAGGAGACAATCAAATTGCACTACATACACAACACACAGCATTGCAAAAAACTTAATTAAGCCATGTGCAATAGCCTACATCTTTTAACCCAGGTAGAAGCCGGTAGATCTGTGTGTTCACGACTAGCCTAGTCTACATAGTGAGCCCCAAGCTAACCAGGATATATAAGATCCTGTCTCAGAAACAAAAGGCAAAACAAAAAGTTTAATAACAGTTTGGTTGTTGTTTGTGGATCGTGGGCTGGGGCGCAAGCCCAGAGCCTTATTGTATCTACAAAAGCATTGCTATAGCTGGGCGGTGGTGCCACATGCCTATAATCCCAGCACTCAGGAGGCAGAGGCAGGCAGATCTGCGAGTTCAAAGACAGCCTGGTCTACAAGAACTAGTTCCAGGACAGGCTCTAAAGCTACAGAGAAACCCTGTCTTGGGGCGGGGGGGGGGGGGGAAGCACTGCTATGGAGTTCTGTGGACAGCCTAGCTCTTGCCTTTTTGACACAACTCCATAACCCAGGCACAGCGGGTCCTGGGAATCAAACTCCAGTCCTTCTCAAGAGCTCTTAGCTGCTGAGTTATCCATCTCCTCAGCCGTGGGGGTTGTTTCGGGGGGAACACAAGGTCTCACTACGTTTGCCTTGACTGGTCTAGAACTCCCTATGTAAATCAGACTGGTCTCAGACTCAGATCCACCTGCCTCTGTCTCCAGAGTGCCGAGATTAAAGTACATGTGTGCCTCTAATGCTTTACACAACTATTTATGGCCTTTTATTATTACAGTGTGTGTTTTGCCTGCATGTATGTCTGCACTGTATGCATGCTTGTTATCTGAAGCCAAAAGACTGTTGGATCCCCTTGAAGTGGAGTTACAGATGGTTGTGAGCCACTATATGGTATATTAGGAATCAAACCAGGTCCTCTGAAAGAACAGCCAGTTGGTTATTTTTTTTAAAGATGACTTAATTTTATGTACATTAATGTTTTACCTGCATAAATGTCTGTGTGAAAGTCAGACCCCCTGAAGGTAGAGTTACAGACAGTGTGGGCTGCCTTGTGGGTGCTGGGAATTGAATCCAGGTCCTTTGGAAGAGTAGCCATTGCTTTTAACTTCTGAGCCAGCTCTCCAGCCCTCCAGCCTCTTAACCAAACCATGTCTCCAGCTCCTATTTTATCCAGTTCAAGTTTAAACCCCACATCCCTTACCTGTGAGGGCCTCACTGAGCCCACAGCTTCGTCTACTTGTTACTATTTCTAACATGGTAAGTCATTTGCTTATGGAAGGACTTTGGTAACGGCAGGAGAACATGAAGCCAGACTAGAGGCTCAGGCTTATTCTTGGCTGTGGAAAATGCCATTACCATATTCCTAGAGCTGTTGGTAAAATGGAATACATCCACCGTGAACTGGAGAGTCTCCGGCCGGGGTCGAGGGGCTTGAAATGCAGAAAAGCTCTCAGACAGACCGTCCACAAGGCAGCTTGGAAGAAAAGGGAAGAATGGAGTTAACTTAGCAGCTAGATCACCTTATTACTAAAGTTCCCTGGAAGCCAGGTGTCTTTGTTTGCTTTCTGCTGCTGTGATAAAAACTGACCAACATGAACGTGGGGAGCAAAGTGTGTTCGGCTTACAGATGACAGCTCATCATTGATGGAAACCAAGGTAGGAACTCAAGGGACCTGAAGACAGGAACAGACCCAAAGGAAAGCCAGACCCAAAAGGAAAGTGATGGAAGGCTTGCTCAGCTACACTTGTATAGCCCAGGCCTACCTGCACCATTGCCTGGCTCCGCCTCAATTAGTAATTACCAAACCGCCCACAGACATGCCCACAGGCCAATCTGGAGTTACTTCAACTGAGACTCCCTCTTCTCAGGTGAATCAAGCCGATAATATCAACCAGAAAAAGTAGCTCACACTTGTAATTCCAACACTCCAAAGACTAAGGGTTTTTTTTTTTTTTTTTTTTAGATTTCAAAGTAGAAGATAACTTAGCTGTTAGGGGAAAACGGTATCAGGAAGGGGGAGCAAGAGAAGGTAATGAGGCTGGAGAGATGGCTCAGCGGTTAAGAGCACTGGCTGCTCTTCCAGAGTTCCTGAGTTCAATTCCCAGCAACCACATGGAGGTTCACAACCATCTATAATGAAATCTGATGCCCTCTTCTGATGTGCAGGCATGCATGCAGATAGAACACTGCATACACAATAAATAAATATTTAAAAGAGAGAGAAGGTCATGAGGGTGAATCTGATCAAAATTCACCATATGAGAAGGTCATAGTGCATCCAATTCATATAATATATGCTAGTAAAATACTTAAACCAAGCGGGAATAAAATGACTCCCCAGCAAGGTGGTCAGGTCTCACCCATGGAAGTCCACAATGGTGTGATAGGGAGAGCCATTCTGGTCCGGCGAAGGTGTGGCCACACAGTGGTCTACAAACAGCTGCAATGGCGGGTGGCTTCCAGTCTGGACTTCTGCCTGGAGGTGGGCTACCTCCCCCAGGTGGAAGGTGGGGGATGATTTCTCAGTGCTCCAGTTCTCTGAAGGGACAGAGACAGGGGCTGGAGACCTCAGAGGTATCTACATCCCCCCCCCCCCCCCCGCCGGATTCCTCCAGCCCCGAGACTCACCCTCCATCAGGCGGAGAGAGAAAGTCAGCTTCTCCTCTGAGGACAGAGTGGTGCTGAAGGGAACCCAGGTGGGCCGGATAGCGTAACTGCTCACGTTGCCCTGCCTGTGAGAAAGACTTCAGCTGCTCCCAGCGTTCTCAGATGGATCAACTAGGTAGCCAGACCAAGGGCCCCAAAGGTTGGGCCTGTTCCTTAACCCCTCTCTGCCTACACCTGAACGCAGCCAGACACTCCAACCATGGGGACAGAGACGAAAGCACGGAAAAGACAGGTCTGAGGGTAGAAGCTCCATTAGCAAGCTGACAACTTAGGCCCTGGTGAAAGAAACAGAAGCTGGAAGTGGCAGGAACCCATCACTGGGAGGCTGAGGCAAGAACGAGAGTGTCCCATTCTGGCTCCATTTCAGAGCTTGCCTAACACATGTGGCCCTGGGTTCCATCCCGGCACATCATAGACCATGTGTGGTAGTGCATGCAATGGTAACACACATTTAATCCCAGTAGCCATACTAGTTGCTATAGAAACCGGGTGGCACATGCCTTTAATAACAAAGCTAGAGAGGATTGTAGAACAGGAGGAGACAGCTCTCAGTTACAGTCTCATTCTGAGATTTCTGGAGGCAGGATCATTACTTCGGACTGAGAAAGAGGTAAGAGCCAGTGGCTGGCTGTTTTGCTTTTCTGGCCTTAAGGTTGAACCCAATTTCTGTCAGAGTTTTTATTTATTTGTTTGGTTTTTTGAGGCAGGGTTTCCCTATAGTTTTGAATCCTGTCCTGGAACTAGCTCTTATAGACCAGGCTGACCTCGAACTCAGATCTGCCTGCTTCTATCTCCTGAGTGCTGGGATTAAAGGCGTGCACCACCACGGCCCAGCATCTGAGTTTTTATTATGCTTCAAACAACCACTGGACACAATGACATATCCCAGTCTAGAGCCCCCAGGAAATCTGAGCTGGACATGATGACCCATGACTGGAATCCCAGAGATTGAAGCAAAAGATTAGTGATGAGCCAAGGCCAGACTGTAATACAGAGACTGCCCAAAAAGTCATGCTTGAAATTTAAGTTAAAAAGTTTGCTGGGATGTGGTAGCACATACCTTTAATCCCAACACTCGGAAGACAGAAGCAGGCGATTTGAGTTCAAGACCAGCCTGGTCTACAGAGTGAGTTCCAGGACAGCTAGGGCTACACAGAGAAATGCTTGACTTGGGGTGGTGAAGGGATGACACATACCCATTGTAATTTTTATTTATTTGTTTATTTTTTGCTGTGATTTCTTTGTTGTTTTGAGACAGGGTTTCACTATGTAGACCTAGCTCAGGCTGGCCTGAACTCTATGGAGACCAGGCTGGCTTCAAATCAGAGATCCTCCTGCCTCTACCTCTCTTGAGTGCTGAAATTAAAAATGTATCCCTACATGCATGATTTGAAATAAGTTCATGACTTTATGGTGGATTATATTATATCCATGGCTACTGTGGGACCCACGTAGGTCACTGCCCACAGTAGCAGTGGGCTACTGCCACACTACAAGTCTGGGAGAGACATACACACACACACACACACACACACACACACACACACACACTGAGAGAGAGAGAGAGAGAGAGAGAGAGAGAGAGAGAGAGAGAATCAAGCCAGGCATGCTACCTCCCAGCACTTGGGAGGCTGAGATAGACCGAGTTCAAGGTCAACTAGGCTACAGAATTCCAGGTCATCCTGTCAAGACACAAAACCAAGTCAGGTCTCCTAGCACACACTATAGCCCAGCATTTAGGGGGTGGAGGTGGGGGGTGAGTTTGCGCTTGGGCTTCATGAATCTTGTCTCAATTTCATCTCTCTCCTCCCAGAAAAAAAGCAATCAGTCCCTTAGTGCACACCTGGCATCAGACTCTCCTCAGCAGGCTACCATTTACAATAATCACAGCGGCAAGCCATTTCCTCATCAGAGCAACAATGGTTGTCCTACTTGCAGGCAGCCTCAGCCAACCCAGGGAGGGAGCAACCCGTCCCACACTGACCTGGGGTAGCGGCATTCAATGGGCACCTCCGCTTGGTTAGTCCTCAGGATGGACAGGCCGCCCACAGGGCGGGGCTCATGGATCAGGAAGGTTTTGTAGACCAGGGCATCTTCTGTCACCTGAAGCAAAGTGTAAGGTTTTGTTTTGAGGCAGTATTTCTGTGTAGCCCTGGCTGTCGTGGAGCTCGCTCTGTAGACCAGGCTGGCCTCAAACTCTCAAGAGATCTGCTGCCTGCCTCTGCCTCCAGAGTGCTGGGATTAAAAGGTGTGTCACCGCCCGGCTGCAAAATTGTAATGTTAAACAAATCTAAACCATACACTCTGGGAATGCTTGCTTGGCCCACGGGAAGTTAGGGAATCCAGCCTAGGAAAGCAGACAGACAAGGCTCAGTGCAACCTGCCCTCTGCTGGCCACTAAAGTTAAGAGAGCTGGGCTGGAGAGAGAGCTCAGTCCTCAGGAGCATTTGGGTTCAATTCCCAGCACTCACATGGCAGGTCACAACTGTCCATAACCCCAGTTCCAGGGGCTGCAACCACCCTCCATGATGTACATACAAGCAAAAAACCCACACATAAAAATCAAATTAAAAAAATGTAAAGGTGGTGGCTCATACCTTTAATCCCAGCACACGGGAGGCAGAGGCAGGCAGATCTCTGCGAGTTTGAGGCCAGCCTGGTCTACAGAGCTAGTTCCAAGACAGGCTCCAAAGCTACAGAGAAACCCTGCCTCAAAAAACCAGAGAGAGAGAGCGAGAGAGAGAGAGAGAGAGGAACAGCTGTTACTAGTTTTGATCGATGAGCCCAAGTTGACCTCAAACTCTTGATCCTCCTGCCTCAGCCTCCCAAGAGAAAGGATTACTTGAATTACAAACCAAAGTTTGATCCCACTAAAGTCTATTTAGGACACCTATGAGTTTGGGGGGCTTATTACTAAACATGGGTGATCCCAGAGCAGCTGCACTGTTGGTCGACTTTCCCATTGCTGTGGAATTGCCCCTCCACCTGTCATGTACCCTTTCGTACATTCCTAGACCCTATGCCATGAAGGCAGAATTAGACACAGCTAGCTGGAAGGTGTGGGAGGAAGATACTGAGATCAGGTGAGGAAACAACCTGGGATCAGCATGGCTTTCCACGGTCTGCCTGCACCTGTCTCCAGGTTCAGCCTCATCCACTTGGTCCTATCGCCCGGCCACAATTAAATTTTTAAAACGGGTTTTCATGTAGCTCAGGCTATCCTTAAACTTGCTACATAGTTCAGGATGACCCTGGATTATTAATTCTGCCTTTGCCTCCCGATTGCTGGATCACAGGCATACAGTTTTTTTGTGGTGCTGGGCCTGAACTCAGTGCCTTATGCTTGTTAGGTGAGCTCTCTGGTATATAACTGAGCTATGTCTGCAACCAGTTGAAATGCTTAAGGTCTTTCTGTGAGTCAAGGTCATCATAACATCCTCTGCCCTGTACATCTTCGAATTCAAAGTTGCAGGCATGATGGGGTGCCCCTGTAAACCCAGCCCCTGGGAAAGCAAAGGCTGGGGTTAGAGCTACAGGACCCTCTCTCAAGAACCCCAAATTCTGGGGGCAGGGGGTAGAGTGGAGGTATTAGGTCCATAATGGAGTTGCTTGCCTTGAATGCGCTGGGTTCAATCCTCAGCACTGGTTGTTGCTTTTCTCTGTAAGTCCAGGGTTTTTGTTGTTGTTGTTGTTGTTGTTGTTATTGTTTTACTTTTGAGGCATGCTCTATGTTGCCCCGTCTGGCTTTGAACTTTATATCCTCCTGCCCCAGCCTTCTGGCTATTGGGATAGCAACTCTATATGCCTGGTTCAGAGTTCTGTTGTATTTTGTACAGAGTCTATCATGTGGCCAAGGCTGTCCATAAACTCCTAATTCCCCTTTCTCTACTTCCCAAGTGCTAGAAGTTTGGGCTTGTGTTAACTGGGACCCCAAGCTTTGGCAGGGATTTTTAATGCCTCTAGCAGATGCCTACACTACCCTCTGTGTTCCTTTCCAACTCCTACCCTGTCACCCTTG
This sequence comes from Myodes glareolus, assembly GCF_982192425.1. Lineage (NCBI taxonomy): Eukaryota > Metazoa > Chordata > Mammalia > Rodentia > Cricetidae > Myodes > Myodes glareolus. The sequence continues at coordinate 110,445,337 of NC_142027.1, forward strand.
CATTCTCTTCGTAGGGAGGGACCACAGATCTGAGGAAACCAGGGTCCAGTGAGTAGGCTGGTCCCAAGAACACAGCTACTTCCACCAGATTCTCCCTCCCCCCCCCCATCGCCAGCTTCCAGCGGTGCCCCCACCCCCATCCTCCATGGTGACCACTCTCTGTTTACAGTGTAAGGACACCATGCCATCCCTTAGAAGCGACCTCACCAGACCACCTCCCAGCTTCCCATTCCCCTCACCGAGCTAGGGACGCCCAGCCTCACCTGCACCCTGCTGCAGCACTCATGCAACTGGGCCCTGAACGTGACCACATCAGTATCCACGGAAACCAGAGGCTGACAACTTTCTGAGCCAAGGGTGAGGTGCCCAGGCTCTATGAGCTTCCCAGTGCCAAAAAGGTCTCTATTGACGGTCACCACGAGCTCAGCTTCCAGACACTCCACCTCCACGGATGATGTAGACGTCACTGGGTTCGCAGTTCCACCGGGCAAGAGCCGCAGAGGCAGGGCACAGCACAGCTCCGTGCCCCCGCACAGCACGAGACAGAGGAAGAGAGCATAGCGGTAGCTCGGCCCCATGGTGCCGCCTGAGTTAAGGCTGGGTGCAGAGTAAGCGGCAGATGCCACCCAGGCACCTTATATCCCTGGAGGCCCACCCTCCCACCTGAATTCTCTCGATTGCCCTCAGTCTCAGGTGGAGTCCATCAGCAAGCAACTCAACAAACTTCAAGCAAGCCTCAGACCTCACCTGGACCAAGAATTAGGATCTGGTTGTAGTTTAAAGATACCCCCACGTGATTCCTAGTTAAGGCTTTTGTTTATTTGGTTGGTTTTGTTGTTGCTATTTTCTTTTACTCGTGGTGGGATTTGTTTTTGTTTTTTGGGGTTTATTGGTTGGTTTGTTTGTTTTTCTTCGAGACAGGGTTTCACTGTGTAACAGCCTTGGTTGTCCTGGAGCTGGCTGCACAGACCAGACTGGCCTTGAACTCAGACATCTGCCTGCCTCTGCCTCCCAAGTGCTGCCTTTGCCACCACACCAGACTCCTATTCATGTTTTAATTCTTTTCCCTGTGGAACTGGACACAGAGTTTCCTGAAAGCAAAGCAAATGCTCTCCCAGGCCCCTCTGGGGGAGTGTAAGCGAGTGCTCTACCCTAGGCTTCAACCCCAGCCTTCTTTTCGCTTCTTTGAGACAATCTTAGTAAACTTGCCGGCACTGGCCTCACCCTGTGACCTGGCAGGCCTGAACTTTACAGTCCTTCAGCCTCAATCTTCCAAGTAGCTGTGATGAAAGGTCTGAGCCATGAGGCTGGATTTTGTATACCTACTCAAGTCTGGTCAGCCATCATTTTTAACCTTCTCCCTATTCCCAGCCCTTGGTGCTCAGGACTTGAGGCAACCAAGTCTGGGGTAGGGAAGGAGCGTGGAGGGGGGCACAATCCTGGAGTGATACTTTGATTGAAAGATGCAGGGGTTTTCTTAGAAACAGCTGGGGGATTCTTGCCAAATGAAGACTATAAAGGCATTAATTAGGCATCAAGAGAAAATGTATGTGTCTGGGACCTATTCAACAGCTCGTCCCTAAGGGCAAACGCCTCAATTGTGATCAACCCCTACAAGGCAAAAGCAGTTTAAGATCATTCATTTTATATTTTATTTATTTATCATAGATTTAATTTTATTTATTATTGTTGTTGTTGTTGTTTTGGTTTTTTCTTTTGAAGATTGGGTTTCTCCATGTTGCCCTGGCTGTCCTGGAACTCTTGCTGTAGATCAGACTAGTCTTGAACTAAGACATCCTCCCGTGTCTGCTTCTCGAATTCTGGGGTTAAAGGTGTGCACCAACATTACCTGCTTAATTTTATTTTGAATGGGGGAAACGCAAAATCCCCCACAACCATCAATTCTGTAGTCCAGTTTCTCAAATCTGGGGACATTTCTGAGGTCAGGACATCTGTAGTGTAATGGAGGACACTCTTCCCGAGAAGACCACGTTCCTGGTCACGGTGTTGCCCCTACCAGGTAAATAGCAATGTATGATTTGTCAGGCAAGATCTTGCTATGGAGCCCAGGCTGGTCTTAAGCACACGGCGATTCCCCTGGCTTAAATTTCCTAGTGCCAGGATTACAAGTGTGAGCCACCACACCTAGATTTATTTTAACTCCTTTTTAAAAACATTTATTTATTTTGTGTGGATGGAGGGGGTGGACACATGTGCCACAGTTTGCATGTGGAGGTCGGGGAACAACTTTTGTGAGTCAGGTCTGTCCTGTCTGATGTCATGAGGCTTGGCAGCAAGTGCCTTTACCCTAGGCTTTAGCCATTTTGCCAGCCTCAGACTCCTATTTTATTATTTTCTTTTACTTTAGACAGATTGACCACACTACCCGATATAGTTTACTCTTTATTTTTTTTTTTTATTTTTTATTTTTCTCATCATGGGAGGCATTTAGTGGGAAGGTACAAGGCACACAGTCCTGCCCGTGGGTTACAGTCAGGGAGGGGGAGGGGAATAAATAATCATCAGACGGGGTGAACACAGGCTTCTTTTCCTGACGACTGGGGCGGAGGTCCAGCTCAGCAGACCTGGATCATCATCGAAGTTACCATGTTATCAAAGGCCCTTGACTGGATGCGGTCTCCGGGGTTGTAGAAGGGGTTGCACATCACATCTGTGTAAGAGTTATGCAGCTTCCGGAACATACTGCGGATCTCGTTGTCTCGGAGGGCTGTATTGGAGGAATCCACCACCATGACAAATTTCACCTTGGAATTGGTCACGTAACCATATACCTTGTAGTCCTCAGTTGGATAGAGCAGGCCCAGGTACAGCTCCCTCTGGTCCACCAGTGCCTTCCCCATGGCTGAGATCTTCTCATCTACCACATCCAGGGACGTGTGCACCATGTAGTGGAACTTGAGCTCATCCTCTGTGGGAGTGCTGCGGATGTACAGAGGGTAATTCTCCTTGGCGATCACCGCGATGCACACCGCCATATTGGCAGGCCGTGCGCCGCATCATGTGATAGTTTACTCTTTAGAGCCGAGGTTTTACGTGTCTCCTAGTCTGGGCTAATTTTCCCGTCTCAGCCTCCAGATTTTTGCCACTTTCTTGGGCTTCAGCATTTTTATGTTTTTCTCAGTGGATATATTTATATATATTACTGGGGGGGGTGGTGATAGGGATGTATCCCAGGCTTGCCTCAAAATCAGAATCCTCCCACTGCTGACTGTGAGCACACACAGCTTTAATCACAGCACTAGGGAGGCAGAGGCAGGTGGGTTTCCATGAGTTTGAGGCCAATTCCAGGACAGCTAGAGTTACATGGTGAGATCTTGTCTTAAACAAACAGCAGAATCCTCCTGCCTCAGCCTTCTGAGCACTAGGATTATAGGCACACTACTGTCCTACCCAGCATTGATTTCATGTTTTATTTTTGTGACACGGGGGTCAAACCCAGGACCTTGCACTGACTGTAGTTTTATGAGCTCTTGGCACAAACATCAAAGGACAAATTCTTCAGCAGAGTCCGTCAGAGGGCCTGTGCTCAATCCGCTTCATTTTCTGGGAGATAGACAAGGAGTCTTATTGACGCAGAGCCAGCTGTGAGAACCAAGAAGGAGCAGTCAGGTGGGCCTGTGACTGAAACCCAGGTCCCTGGAGAGGAGCCTAGAAGGACACTGAGGTGGGCCAGGCACAGTCCTGGGAGCGTCAGGCTGACATATTAGACCTGGTAGGCGAAAATATCCAAGTACTGAAACTGACAGATGCTGCGGTCAGCCCTGGGTGGGAGGAGGGACTGGATGTCGATTAGAGTCAGGTGACTACTGCACAGGTGCTCACAGTAATTAGTAAAGGACCACCGGGTCCTAGGATTAGGGAGGGGCCTAACCTTGGGTCCCTGGACTTGGCGAGCTTGTTAGCCTTGGCTGTGTTTGCTGGTTGTGTTGGAAACAGAAGGAGCAGTGTTGGAGATGGAAGAGTAGAGTTAATCTGTGCTCTGTGCTCACAGCCCCATTCCTCCCTGAGCTGGGCAATCCTCCCTTACAGCTCAGCAGACAAAAAGCTGGAGCTGTGTGTGGCTGGGGTGGTGACGCATGCCTGAAGTCCCAGGATGTAGGAGACTGAGGCAGGAGGCTTGTGGGATTGAAGCCAGTCTCACAACATCAACAGGGGAGCTGTTGGGAGGACTCCGCAGCTCAAAGTGTCTGCCTCAAGGTCCAAGGATCCGAGTTCAGTCCCCAGAACCCACAGAAAAGTGAGTGAAAGGCTGGAGAGACAACTCAGTAATTAGGTGTGCTTACTGCCCTTCCAGAGGACCCCAGTTCAATTCCCAACACCCAAAATGGGTGGCTCCTAAACCACCTGTAACTCCAGCTACAGGGGATTTGTAGAAGCCTCTCCTGGCTTCTTTGAACACTCATTTGCACATGGCATACCCTACCGAAGTCAGTCTGACCAGGCAGTGGTGGCACATGCCTTTAAATCTCAACAATTGGGACACCTACACCTGAAGGCACTCAGACCTTGATCTACAAAGCAAATGCCAGGCTAGCCAAGTATAGAGAGTGAAACCCTGTCTGAAAAGCAAAACAAAGCAAAAGCTTAATTGTGGCCCAGGCCTATCACCCCAGCACTCCAGAGAAGGAGGCAGGGGGATCACTGCAAGTCCAAGGTCAGCTGAAGGGACATAGTGAGACTGCCTCCAAACACATATTTACAACGATAGCGGCATTTCATTTGTATTTTAATAAAGAAAGCTTGCTTGAAGACCAGAGTAAAACAGCCTCATTGGTCAGCCTTACAGACCAGGCAATGGTAACACACACCTATTTTTTATTTTAACAAGGTTTCCCTGTAGCTTTGGTGCCTGTCCTGGAACTAGCTCCAGCCAGCTGGGAATACACACCTTTAATCCCAGTAACCACAATAGTTGCTATACAAACCAGGTGGTGCATGCCTTTAATCTCGGTCTTTTTTTTTTTTTTTTTTTTTCCGAGACAGGGTTCCTCTGTAACTTTAGAGCCTGTTCTGGAACTAGCTCTAGTAGATCAGCCTGGTCTTGAACTCACAGAAATCTGCCTGCTTTTGTCTCCCGAGTGCTGGGATTAAAGACCTGAGCCACCACCGCCCGTCCAGCTAATCTCAGTCTTAAAGAGGAATATAAAAGGGGAGGAGACAGTTCTCAGACAGAGCCTCATTCTGAGATTCCTAGAGGGAGGATTTCGGAATGAGGTAGAGTTAAGATCCAGTGGCTGGTTGTTTTGCTTTTCAGACCTTCAGGTTGAACACCAATATCTGAGTTTTTATTTTATTTATTTATTTATTTGGTTTTTCGAGGCAGGGTTTCCCTGTAGTTTTTTTACTATACATTTTTTATTGATATTTATTGAGCTCTACAATTTTCTCTGTTCCCCTCCTTGCCTCTTCCCTCCCCCCTTCAACCCTCCGCCAAGGTTCCCATGCTCTCAATTTACTCAGAAGATCTTGTCTTTTTCTACTTTCTATCTATGTAAGTCTCTCTTAGTGTCCGCATTGTTGTCTAAGTTTTCTGGGATTGTGGTTTGTAGGCTGGCTTTCTTTGCTTTATGTTTAAAAACCACCTATGAGTGAGTACATATGATAATTGTCTTTCTGGGTCTGGGTTACCTCACTCAAAATGATGTTTTCTATCTCCATCCATTTTCCTGTAAAATTCAAGCTGTCATTATTTTTTTCTGCTGTGTAGTACTCCATTGTGTAAATGTACTACATTTTCCTTATCCATTCTTCGATCGAGGGGCATTTAGGTTGTTTCCAGATTCTGGTTATGACAAACAAAGCTGCTATGAACGTGACCCTGTAGTTTTAAAGCCTGTCCTGGAATTAGCTCTTGTAAACCATGCTGACCTCGACTCAGAGAACCACCTGCCTCTCCTTCCCGAGTGCTGGGATTAAAGACACGTGACACCACTGCCCCACCCGGCTGGTAACACACGCCTTAAAGAGGAATATAAAAGGGGAGGAAACAGTTCTCAGACATAGCCTCATTCTGAGATTCCTGGGGGCAGGATCGCCATTTCGGACTGAGGTAAAGGTAAGAAACAGTGACTGGCTGTTTTGCTTTTCAGACCTTCAGGATGATCCCCAATTTCTGTCAGAGTTTTTATTTTATTGATTTGTTTTGTCGAGGCAGGGTTTCCCTGTAGTTTTAAAGCCTGTCCTGGAACTAGTTCTTGTAGACCAGGCTGACTTCAAATCAGAGCTCTTCCCGACTCTACCTCTTGAGTGCCGGGACTAAAAATGTATCCCTCCACGCATGGCTTTAAATTAGTTCATGTGTTTGTGGTGGGCTATATTATACTCATGGCTACTGTGGGGCCCATATAGGTCACTGCCCACACAAGCTTGGGAGAAATACGCAGAGAGAGCCAATCAAGCCTTGCATGCTGCCTCCCAGCACTTAAAGAGGCTGAGACAGACCACCGAGTTCAAGGCCAACTAGGCTACAGAATTCCAGGTCACAAAACCAGGTCAGGTCTCCTAGCACACACTACAGTCTAGCATTTAGGGGGTGAAGGTGGGGGATGATTTGAGTTTGGGCTTCATGGAATCTTTTTTCTAATATTTATTTATTTATGATGTATACAATAAGAAGGCACCTCCTTACAGATGGTTGTGAGTCACCATGTGATTGCCGGGAATTGAACTCAGGACCTTTGGAAGAGCAGGCAATGCTCTTAACCTCTGAGCCATCTTTCCAGCCTGCTTCATGGAATCTTGTCTCAATTTCGTCTTTTCCTCCTAGACAAAGGCAATCAGGTCAGTCTGGCTTGGAGTGGTGCGCTGCTTGCCTTGGTGATTCTGCTGCGGGGATCAAGCAGCCATGGAGCCCTCGGCACCCATCAGAGTGACAGGTACAGACGCGGCTGGACCCGACCCTCAGCTGGCCATCACCATGGGCTTCACAGGCTTCGGGAAGAAAGCTCGCACATTTGACTTGGAGGCCATGTTCGAGCAAACTCGAAGGACAGCTGTGGAAAGGAGCCGGAAAACACTGGAAGCGAGAGAAAAAGAGGAAGAAGTGAACAGAAAAAAACAATTAAGAGAACAAATTGAAGGTGTCGCACCAGCCCCATCCAGCTCAGGGGCAGGCAGAGAGCCCTCAAAGCCATCATCTGGGGACACGAGCAGCAGTGATGGGGAAGACAGTGCTAATTCGTCTGATGGGGAGTTCATTGGCCCTCCCCTACCCCCTAAACCGGTAGGAGGACCAGTTCATACTGGGGATGAAGAGACCCTTGGTCCTTTACCTCTGCCTCTTGGTGAAGAAGGAGATGACGGTGATGACTCAGAAGATGAAGGAGAAGAGGAGAACCCTGTCCTGAGGATTCCTGACTCGCACGAGATGACACTGAAGCATGGCACTAGAACAGTTTCTGCTTTGGGTTTGGATCCCTCGGGGGCCCGTTTGGTCACTGGAGGATATGACTACGGTGTTAAATTTTGGGATTTTGCTGGAATGGATGCTTCCCTCAAGGCATTTCGATCCCTTCAGCCTTGTGAGTGCCATCAGATCAAGGCATTACAATACAGCAACACAGGAGACATGATTCTTGTCGTATCTGGAAGCTCACAGGCCAAGGTGATTGACAGAGATGGTCTTGCAGTCATGGAATGCATAAAAGGAGACCAGTATATTGTCGACATGGCCAACACCAAGGGTCACACGGCGATGCTTCATACTGGCTCATGGCATCCCAGAATAAGAGGAGAGTTTATGACCTGCTCAAACGATGCGACTGTAAGACTCTGGGAAGTCGAAAATCCAAAGAAGCAAAAAAGTGTTTTTAAACCTCGGACGATGCAGGGTAAAAAGGTCATTCCCACTACGTGTACCTACAGTAGAGACGGGAACCTGGTGGCAGCCGCCTGCCAGGACGGAAGCATACAGATCTGGGATCGACACCTGACAGTTCACCCCGAATTCCACTATAAACAGGCTCATGACCCTGGCACTGATACTTCTTGTGTGGCTTTCTCCTATGATGGTAATGTCCTTGCCTCCCGCGGAGGTGATGACACATTAAAATTATGGGACGTCAGACAATTTAATAAGCCGTTATTTTCAGCCTCAGACCTCCCCACCTTGTTCCCAATGACCGACTGCTGTTTCAGTCCTGATGACAAACTCATAGTCACCGGGACCTCTGTTCAGAGGGGATGCGGCAACGGCAAGCTTGTCTTCTTCGCGCGCAGGACTCTCCAAAGGGTGTACGAGACCGACATCACAGATGCCAGCGTTATCCGCTGCCTCTGGCATCCAAAGCTGAACCAGATCATGGTTGGAACTGGAAACGGATTGGCAAAAGTGTATTACGACCCCGACAAAAGTCAGAGGGGAGCAAAATTATGTGTGGTTAAAACCCAACGGAAGGCAAAGCCAGCTGAGACCCTAACCCAGGGCTACATCATTACCCCTCATGCCTTGCCCTTGTTCCGTGAGCCCCGCCAACGATGTACGAGGAAACAGCAGGAGGCGGACAGACTGGACCCCCTGAAGTCACACAAGCCAGAACCTCCTGTAGCAGGCCCAGGTCGTGGCGGCCGAGTTGGAACCCATGGGGGCACCCTGTCATCCTACATTGTGAAAAACATTGCTCTGGACAAGACCGACGACAGGAATCCCCGAGAAGCCATTCTGCGTCACGCCAAAGCGGCAGAAGAGAACCCATATTGGGTTTCGCCGGCGTATTCCAAAACTCAGCCCAAAGCCGTGTTTGCCCATGTGGAATCCGATGATGAAGACTGGAAGAATGAACCAGAGTCGAAGAAACGTAAGATTTGACTGTCATATCGGAGCTGTGTGCACGGAGCACGAGGCAGGTTGCCGTGTTCCCCACCCCGGTGCTTATCAAATAAAAACTTTTTTTTTTCCCAAAGAAATGGCAATTAGTCCCTTAGTGCACACCTGGCATCAGACTCTCCTCAGCAGGTACCGTTTACAATAAACATTTACCATTTACACATCCTGGGAATGCTTGCTTGACCCATGGGAAGTTAAGAATCCAGCCTAGGAAGACAGACAGACAAGGCTCAGTGCGACTTGCCCTCTGCTGGCCACTAAAGTTAAGAGAGCTGGGCTGGAGAGAGCTCAGTCCTCAGGAGCATTTGGGTTCTTTCCCAGCACTCACATGGCAGGTCACAACTGTCCATAACCCCAGTTCCAGGGGCTGCAAACACCCTTTATGATGTACATACAAGCAAAACACCCACATGTAAAAATTAATTGAAAAAAATGTAAAGATGGTGGCTCAAGCCTTTAATCCCAGGACTTGGGTGGCAGAGGCAGGCGGATCTCTGTGACTTAGAGGCCAGCCTGGTCTACAGAGCTAGTTCCAAGACAGGCTCCAAAGCTACAGAGAAACCCTGTCTTAAAAACCAAAACTATGAGAACCAAGAAGGAGCAGTCAGGTGGGCCTGTGATTGAAACCCAGGTCCCTGGAGAGGAGCCTAGAAGGACACTGAGGTGGGCCAGGCACAGTCCTGGGGGCGTCAGGCTGACATATTAGACCTGGTGGGCGAAAATATCCAAGTACTGAAACTGACAGATGCTGCGGTCAGCCCTGGGTGGGAGGAGGGACTGGATGTCGATTAGAGTCAGGTGACTACTGCACAGGTGCTCACAGTAATTAGTAAAGGACCACCGGGTCCTAGGATTAGGGAGGGGCCTAACCTTGGGTCCCTGGACTTGGCGAGCTTGTTAGCCTTGGCTGTGTTTGCTGGTTGTGTTGGAAACAGAAGGAGCAGTGTTGGAGATGGAAGAGTAGAGTTAATCTGTGCTCTGTGCTCACAGCCCCATTCCTCCCTGAGCTGGGCAATCCTCCCTTACAGCTCAGCAGACAAAAAGCTGGAGCTGTGTGTGGCTGGGGTGGTGACGCATGCCTGAAGTCCCAGGATGTAGGAGACTGAGGCAGGAGGCTTGTGGGATTGAAGCCAGTCTCACAACATCAACAGGGGAGCTGTTGGGAGGACTCCGCAGCTCAAAGTGTCTGCCTCAAGGTCTAAGGACCCGAGTTCAGTCCCCAGAACCCACAGAAAGGTGAGCGAAAGGCTGGAGAGACAACTCAGTAATTAGGTGTGCTTACTGCCCTTCCAGAGGACTCCAGATCAATTCCCAGCACCCAAAATGGGTGGCTCCTCAGCCCCCTGTAACTCCAGCTACAGGGGATTTGTAGAAGCCTCTCCTGGTTTCCTCGAACACTCATTTGCACATGGCATACACTAACACACACTTATACATACTGACAGATGTATTTTTTTTTGAGCCAGGGTGTTTCTGTGTAGCCTTGGTTATCCTGGAACTCACTCTGTAGACCAGGTTGGCCCTGAACTCACAAAGATCCACCTACCTCTGCTCCTGAGTGCTGGGATTAAAGGCATGTGCCACCACCACATAAATAAAACTTTAAAAATAAATAAAAGGCAGGAGAGATGGCTCAGTAGTTAGAACATTTGACAGGCCTACAGAGGACCTGGGTTCAGTTCCCAGCACCTACATGGAGGCTCACAACTGTCTGTAACTCCATTCTCAAGGGATCAAATACCTTCTTCTCACTTCCAAAGGCTCCAGGCACAAATGTGATTCTCAGAAATATATGCAAGTGTGGCTGGAGAGATGGCTCAGAGGTTAAGAGCACTGCCTACTCTTCCAGAGGTCCTGAGTTCAATTCAAAGCAACCACATGGTGGCTCACAACCATTTGTAATGAGATCTGGTGCCCTCTTCTGGTGCAGGCATATATGCAGACAGAACACTATATTCTACATAATAAATAAATCTTTAAAAATAAGAAAGAAAGAAATATAAGCAAGCAAAACATTCATACACATAAAGAAAAAAATTTAAATTATTCTAACAAATGAATAAAATATTAATCCAAATTTTTTTAAAGACAGTGGTAGAGCTCCAGCCTAGACGTCCCCAGTGAAGGACTGGGAGCATGGTTCAATGATAGAGTACTTGTTTAGCATGTGCAATGCCTTGGGTTCCATCCCCAGCAGAACCACAAATAGATAAATAAATAGACAGATAACTAATACAAAGAATGAAAAAAGTTAGCTCTTCTCTAAGTCATTGTCTTGAGATGTGAAAAATGAATTTTGTTTTCCTTGATCCCTTGACCTAAACCTAAAGCTTGCTGCGTTCTGGGTTCTTCTAGAACACCACGAGAGCACATCAGAATGGAGGTCAATGGTGCTCCGCGGCTAAAATTTTTCCATCTAGTAAGTAATGAAAGATTTGCATGTAAACGAAGCATTTGGTAGATCTCTGAGGTCGAGGCCAGCCTGGTCTACAAAGTGAGTTCTCCAACAGCCAGGACTGTGGGACGCACCTCTTGACCAGCAAGCAGGGACGACCACAAAATCGAGAATCCTTCCCAAATCACAACTTTATTGGAGCCACTTGGTTGAAGGGGGAATGGGGGACGAAAGAGGGACGAGAGAGAGAAGGAGCAGGGGAAGGCGAGAGGGAAAAGGTGAGAGAGAAAGAGCAGAAAGCCAGAGAGAGCGAGAAGCCCAAGTGGCAGCTGCTTTTCTAGGGTGGAGAGGCTCGGATACTGTCCTGATTGGTTAATACCATTCTGCTGGTGCCCAGGGCCTTGAGTTTGGCCAGGAGCAAGGTTAAGCAAAGGGTGCTCAGCCCCACCCGGCAACATCAAAAGATTTGTTTACCTCCAAGCTGCAGGACCACCTGTGCCATCTTATAATGGCGATTTCTTCAGGCGGCTCCTTATATAGGACTACACAGGGAAACCCTGTCTGGAAACCACTCCCACCAGAGAGAGAGAGAGAGAGAGAGAGAGAGAGAGAGAGAGAGAGAGAGAGAGAAAGAAGCATTTTACCAGCTCTCCATGTTCGAAGGAAACATGTTTTGCGGGCTGGTGTGATGGCTCCGTTGGGTAAAGGAGCTTGCCTCCAGTCCAATGACCTGAGTTCAATCCTCAGGACCTACACTGTGGAAGAAAAAACTGACTCATGCAAGGTGTCTTCTGACTGCCACATTCACGGACTGGCACATGTGCACCTACACATGTCCACACAAGTAAATGAGTGTCATAGAATGTGTGTCTGTTTTTTACAAACAGGGTCTAACTATTTATCTCCGGCTGTCCTAGAACTCACAGAGTCCCACCTGCCTCTGCCTCCTGAGTGTGTGCGCCCGCAAGCCTGGCTTCTTTTGCTTTTGTGGGGCTTGACTTTGATTTTCCAAGCATGCTGAACAAGCATCCTCACTCTGTGAGCCATCTCCCTTGCCCTGACTGTTGATTTCCTCCCTTCGATTCTATTTCTTTCCGTGTTGAGAGAGGGTCTTACTAGGTAGCTGAGGATAACCTTGTTCTCACAGTGTAGCCCAGGCTGCCTCTCCATAGCCTATATGTGATGCTCAGCTGTCCTCCTAACGGGGTAGGGACCCATTCAGGTTTTTCTGCAACCTGAGCCTAGAAGGGAGAGCTGGGAGAAAGGAGGGGCCACCTGCCCTCATAGCTCCTCCTTTTCCTCGGTGCCCTTCCTCTGGGGCCCGCTCACAGCACTAAGGACCACCTCCACTCTCCCTTCGCCTCTCTGGGCCCCAAAGGTCAGGTGGGGACAGGCTGGGGCCACCAGCAGCTCCATGGCCAGCGATATCGCCTCTTCTCTCCTTCCAGCGAAAGAAAGAAAAGAAGAAAGGTCTGTGTTGATCTGCATTTGGGGGGCCCTTCCCCCTCCTAAACTTCCCAGGGCTGAGGCAGTCGTTGGAACTTGGATTATCTGGAGACGAAGGGATAGAAAGAGTCCAGAACACCCCCACAGGTATGAATCCTTCAGTTTTGCTGGCACATGTGTGTGTGTGTGTGTTCTCTGTGTGTAATAACAGTTTCCTATTAAGACCTCCAGATACCCTTCTTTAAAAAAACCCCCAAAAAACTCTTAATACCACATTATTTATTTATGTGTGTACATGCACACACACACACACACACACACACACATACACACACACACACACACACACACACACACACACACACATGACAGTAACGGGGCAATTTGCAAGAGTGTTCTCTCCTTCCGATATGTTGATCCTGGGAATTGAACTCTTGAACTCAGGTCATCAAACTTGGCAGCAATCGCCTTTACCTGCTGAGCCAACTCATCGACTGCTTCCTATGACCCTTCTAACTGTTTTATTCTGACTCCATAGCCATAATTTCATTCAATCATTCAACAAAATGTTTCCTTAACACCCTATGCCACGTATAACTGTTGACTAAGATCTGGTTTTTATCGTGGAGGGTCTGCAGATGGAGGCATTCATAGCAACTGCTAGCACATTAGAGCAGACCAGACACTGGGCAAACCTTTTATAAACGTTAGCTCATTTAATGTGGCAGCAAGTATAAGGGAGAGACTATGAGACCATTTTGCAAATAAGAACAATGTGGCTTCACAGCCTCTGATCACCTGCCCCACCATGGCTGAGAAGAAACCTGAGACGACTCAAGAACCCTGGATCAGTAGTTAAGAGCAGTGGCTGCTCTTGCAGAGGTCCAGGGTTCGATTCCCAGCACCCACAAGGTGATTCACATGCTGTCTGTAACAACTCTAGTCCCAGGGCCCTCTTCTGGCCTCCCCAGATACCAGGTACATATGTAGTGCCCATATATACCTGCAGGCCAAACATCTACACCCATAAAACTAGAACACAAATACCTAAAAGAACCCTGGAAGGCAGATGTGGTGTGGCGCGCACCTATAATCCCAGCATTCAGGGGTGAAAACAGGAATGTGAAGAGCACAAGGTTTGAAATCCTCTTCAAAAACAAGGAAAGGACCACAGCCTCTTAGGACAGTCTCTCCACAGCTGTCCACTGAGAATGGGACAGGAACAGACTCGAGGAGTCAGGCGGGGCTGAGCCTGGATTCCCTGGCATGCCATGATCTAGAGAGTCAGGCTGTCTGGGATTTCAAGTCCCTGTCAGCTATCCTGGAGGAGAGTGGCTTTCTCTCTGGCATCCTAGGCTGCAGAAGCAGGGAATATCTTAGGGGTATCTGAGGATTTCTGGCAGGGTCCCTCAGGGAGCGAGGTGAACGGGTCCGGGGTGGGCGGAGGGCTCCCTTAGAAGCCAGTGACCTGGGAACCATGGGAAGGCCCAGGAAATAACGCATCCCTACCAGGAAAGACTGACTTGTAGCTGCGTCCTTACCGTCCTTATCGTTCCCAGTTCCCGGGTCCCAGCTGTCTCCAGTCAGGGCGGGAGGAAGACAAAAGGGGATTATTCTGCAGGGGGCTATCCTGGGCTTCCATGAATGGAGTGTTGAGAACCTCCTGTCTGCATCCAGATCTGTTTTCAACTCTCTGTCCAAATGCACTGTCTGCTTGCCAGGGGAGTCAAAAGCAAGGAAAAGATCCTCCAGGGAGGGGCACCATGCCCCTGGGCACCTCAGGCTTCAAGGATCCCACACAGGGCCATTTTCTCCCCTACCGACAGCTGCCGTGCCCGGCGCCAAAGGGGCGGGGAGACAGGTGTGTGCTTCTCTCCCCCAGCCCACGCAAGCCCGGTCCTGCCCACTCTGCACTCCAGCTATTTTCTGTATCTGTGTGTCTTCCCTTACTCTTTTGATCTGAGCACACGCACAAACTATGTAAAATTTCATTGAGGTTCACAGGTAGAGTTGTTTCTTTGTTTGTTTTTTGTTTTTACCTGCCTTCCTCACGGAATTTTTTTTTTAAGATTTATTTATATATGGTATCTCGCCTGCATGTATGTCTGTGTGAGAGCGCCAGATCCCTCCGGGCTGTAGTAGTCACAGACAGTTGTGAGCCGCCATGTGGGTGCTGGAAATGGAACCCAGGTCCTCTAGAAGAGCAGCCAGTGCTCTTAACCACTGAGACATCTCTCCAGCCTGGCCCTGGAGATTTTGCTTTTGTTTTTCTGAGAGGAATGGGAAGCTGAGCCTGGGTCTCACTCTCTGAAACTCAAGCTGGCCTGGTACTCACCAGTTAGCCAGGCTTTGCCTCAAACTTGTGACAATGCTCCTGCCTCAGAAGTAAATAACCGTAACTGGGTTTTTGTTTGATTTTTGAGACAGAGCCTCATTGCAGCCTAGGATGACTTCGATCTTGCTATGTAGCTGAGGGTGACCTTGAACTCTTTTTTAAAATATTGATTTATTTATTGACTGTGTGTTATGATTGTTTTGTCTCTTTAAGAGACAAGCCACTCCCACTCCCTTCTTGCCTGCAGTCTCAGACCTTGACTCCCCGAAGAGGGTGCCTCTCCCTCTATCCCTCTTTTCTCTCTCTCTTTCTCTCTACCCCCTCTTCTCCCCCTTTTCCTTCCCCTCCATAACCCATCTAATAAATATCTAACTTAACTTTACTCTGTATGGTATGTTTATCCATCTCTCTTGCCCTGCTGCAGTCACATGGAGCCTGCTGAGTGTTCTCCTGCACCATCCCTGCTTGGGACCCCTGCAGCTTGTAGCAAACCCATCTGCATAGTGTGTCTATCTGTCTGCCCCTTGCCCACCCGCCACCCACATGGCTAGCCGCCGGGGACGCCCAGGGGACAAGCCATCTTGGTTTGTGGGGACCTGCAGCAAATTCCTAACACTGTGCATGAGTGTTTCGCCTACATATGTGTATGTGCACCGTGTGTGGCTGGTACCTATGGTGGTCAGAAGAGGGAATTGGGTCCTCTGGAACTGGAGTCAGGGGTGGTTACAAGTCACCATGTAAGTGCTGGGAATGAACCTGGGTCCTTCTAGAAGAGCAGCAGGTGTGACCAGTCGTAACCGCTGAGCCATCTCTCCAGCCTGACTGATCTCTTGATCTTTCTGGCTCCACTTTTTTTTTAAAAAATATTTATTCATTTATTATGCATACAATATCTGCCTACATGTGTGCCTGCAGGCCAGAGAGGGCACCAGATCTCACTACAGATGGTTGTGAGCCACCATGTGGTTGCTGGGAATTGAACTCAGGACCTTTGGAAGAGCAGGCAATGCTCTTAACCACTAAGCCATCTCTCCAGCCCCCCTGGCTCCACTTTTGTGTGTGTGTGTGTGTGTGTGTGTGTGTGTGTGTTTGCAGTTGTGCACACACATAAAGTGTGTGGGAGACCAGAGGTTGATGGCAAATATTCTCCTCACTCATTGCACATTCTTTCTTTTTTCTTTTTTATGGTGGCACTAATTTTTTTTAATGATTTTATTGAGCTATACATTTTTCTCTGCTCCCCTCCCTTTCTCTGCACTCCCCTTCAACACTCTCCCATGGTCCCCATGCTCCCAGTTTACTCAGGAGATCTTGTCTTTTACTACTTCCCATGTTGATTAGATGCATGTATGTCTCTCTTAGGGTCCTCATTGTTGTCTAGGTTCTCTGCATGTTATTTCTTGAGACAAAATCTGCACTCAGGAGGCAGGCCTGTAATCAAGCCTGGCATGGTCCACATAGTCAGTTCTAGGGTAGACAGAGCTGTGTAGTAAAACTCTGTCTTAAACAAACAAACGAACAAAAAACTCAGCTGGGTGGTGATGGTGCACACATTTGATCCCAACACTTGGGAGGCAGAAGCAGGCAGATCTCTGAGTTCAAGGCCAGCCTGGTCTATAGGGCTAAAACCAGGAAAGCTAGAGTTACACAGAAAAACCCTGTCTGGAAAAACATTTTTTTAAAAAAAAGTCTCTAAAAAAGGGGGAAGAATTAACTCAATTTTTAGTTAATGGGGAATTAATTCAATTGTTAGAGTGCTTATCTGTCTTTCAGGGGGCTCTGAGTTTGATTCCCAATATAAAATGGGACATAATGCTACATGCCTGTAATCTGGATGCTCAGGAGGTGGAGGCAAGAGGATCAGAAGATCTCACTTGGCTTCACAGGAAACTGGAGGCTAGCTTGGGCTACATGGAACCAGCCTAAGTAACTTACAAAAAGTACCAGAGATGTTGCTGAATAGTAGAGCATTTGCTCTGCATGTATGAATCTCTTGGTCTAATCCTCAACACACACAGACACACATGCATACACACACATACAGACATATATACACACAGACACACAAACATACACTCATTCAGAAACATATACACACAGACGCACATACATACTACATACACACAGACACACATACATACACACATTCAGACACATATACACACATACATACACACAGACATATACATATATACACATTCAGACACATATACACATAGGCACACATATATACAAACACATTCAGACACATACATACACATACATTCAGACACATACACACACAGGCACACATACATACAAACACGTCCAGACACACACACATACAGACACACATACATACAAACACATACACACATACAAACACACATTCAGACACATATACACACAGACACACATATACACTCACATTCAGACGCATGCACTCAGACACACAGACACACATACATGCAAATGTCCCCCACATGCTCATACCCACAGACACTCAGACATACATATACACCAACTCACACACACACACATTGACAAAAAAACAATGAAAATAAAATCAACAGGACAGTTGTGGCACATGCCATACTAGAGAAGCAGAGGCAGGAGGAATCTCTGAGTTCGAAGCCAGCCTGGTCTACATAGTGAATTCTAAGACAGGTAGGACTACATAGAGAAACCCTGTTTCAAAATCCCAAATAATAATGATAATGATGATGATGTAATTAATTAACTAAATAGATAAAATTTAAATAAATACCTACGGCCCCCTAAAATTATTTAAGTACCGCCCATAGTACCAACCACACTTGGGCTATGAAGGCCTGGAGGATAACTCTGAGCCTCCAGGTCTGCCTTGGTTGGAACCCACCAGCCTGCCGAGCCCGTATGCCATCCTTTATCTTCCCAAGCCTCGGGTACAGCCAAATGCAGCTCCTTATAAATTTCCATACTTGCCCCCATCTTTCTCCTTCCCCTTTTGTGAATGGATCTAGGGCTTGTGTGAGTTCAGCAAGGGCTCCAACACTGAGCCACACCGCCAGCTCCTCAGTCAGGGATGATGTGTGGACTCTCTACTGTCAAGCCATTCCTCCAAATTCTCAATGGCAGAGTCTAGGCAAGCACGCTACTGAGCCATGGCCCGGCCCACGTCCATCTTCCTCATCTCCTAGCTGGTGCACCTGTCTTTCCCTCCACTAGGATGTCAACCCCATGTGGATATGTCCTTCCCCCCCTGCAGCTGGCCCATGCAGCTGGAAGGAAACACTGGGGATCTGGAGTTCCAGATGGTCCAGCTGTGACCTCTCCTCCGATTCTTAATGGGACCCTCTGAAGAGCCATCCACTGGCTGGACACACAAGGAAACAGAGATGCAAATGGGTCCCCAGCCTGAGGAGTGGAGCCGGGGATGGAAGCCTGGGGATGGGGGTGCAGCCACTATGCCCCTCCCCCCAGCACTGTCCTTGCTTCTTCTCTTCCCACTGGGTGAGTATCCCCAGCCAGCCCCTGCTATTCCTCTCTAACTCTCAGTTCTCCCCACTGTCAACCATGGAGAGAGACCAGGCATGGTGGTGCATATCTGTCATCCCAGTACTTAGAAAGTTGGAGCAGAAGAGTCAGAGAATCAAGGACATCCTCAGCTGCATATCAAGTTCCAGACCAGCCGGGGCTACATGAAGACCTTGTCTCAAAACAACAGAAACAAGCAGGCAGTGGTGGCTCACACCTTTATATCCCAACCCTCGGGAGGCAGAGGCAGGCGGATCTCCGAGTTTGAGGCTAGCTTGGTCTGCAGCCAGGACTACACAGAGAAACCCTGTCTCCAAAAGGCCAAACAAACAAAAACTAGCCTTTACCCCCAGCACTCAGGAGGCAAAGGCAGGCGGATCTCTGTGAGTTCGGGCTCAGCCTGGTCTCTGAAGAGAGTTTCAGGACAGCCAGCCCTGTCTTGAAAAACAAGCTAACAAGTAAAAGGAACAGGACAGGCAAGGTGACTCAGCAAGTAAGAAAGCTTGTCACCAAGGCAGAGGACCTGAGCTAGATTCCTAGAACCTGCATGGTGGAAAGAGACTCATGGAAAGAAATTCAACGTCACAAAGTTGTCCTGTGTATATGACTCATGCATCCATGAGCATGTGCACGTGTGTGTGCATGCACACACACACACACACACACGCACACACACACAGCCCGTATATATGTATTTGAAGAGAAGAAGCATGAGGAATGTTGGCCAAAGTCTATAACCTCAGTACCTAGGAGACAGAATCAGGAGGCTAAAAAATTCAAAACCATACTCATTTTCACAGGAAATTCCAAGTGAGCCTGGAATATGTGACTTTTCTCAAGAAATCATTGAAAAGGGACTGGAGACTATGGCTCACTGGTTAAGAACATTCGCTGCTCTTCCAGAAGACCCAAATTCAATTCCTAGCATCCTCTTTGTTGTTCACAAGGACCCCTAACTTCAGTTCCAGAGTATCTGATGCCCTCTTCTGGCCGCTGGCGGTACTGCTTTTAGTGCACAGACAACACATAGGCAAAACACGCACACAATAAAATAAAATTTTCTTTTTTCTTTTCTTTTTGTTTTGTTTTTTTGAAACAAGGTTTCTCTGTGTATCTTTGGCTGTCCTAGAACTCACTCTGTAGATCAGGCTGGCCTCGAACTCACAGAGATCCGCCTGCCTCTACCTCTCGAGTGCTTACCACCGCCCACCGCCCGGCTTTAATAACTAATTCTTAAAACGAAAAATGACACCAAAACACTGTTTTGTAGAGAGAGAAGCCTCGGGCGCTCAGATCTCTTGCAGGTAGCAGGGGGAGCGACTGAGGTTTTGCTATCGAGACGAATGGGTCTAAAGCCGATCTGCAGAGGCTATGAACCTCTGGGATAGGGAGGGTGGGGGGTGGTTCCACAGATAAGGCCTTTGGAAAAGGAGGCCTCCAAGAGGAGGAGAGTGATGGTGAGACCGTGGGGAACGGGAAGTTGTGTGAAGGGACCAGTTCCCCAAAACCAAGCAGAGACTCACGTTCTTCCTCTGTTTCAGCCAGTGCCCTCCAACCAACTCCGCTGCCCTTTCCAGGTAGGTTCTGCCTCTACCCCTTTATCTGTTCGCGGATACTCCCAAGCTGGCATGGCCCAGCCACACTCCTGTACTTGGGGCTCCCGATTCCCCATCGCACCGGCTTGTGCCCCTTCTTACAGAACTGAGGTTGGTAGGGGGCCCAAGCCGCTGCCGGGGGCGCCTGGAGGTCATGCACAGCGGTTCCTGGGGCAGTGTTTGCGATGATGACTGGGACGTTGTGGATGCCAACGTGGTGTGTCGTCAGCTGGGCTGTGGCCTGGCACTGCCAGTACCGCGGCCCCTCGCCTTTGGCCAAGGCCGAGGCCCCATTTTCCTGGATAACGTGGAGTGCCGGGGGCAGGAAGCTTCTCTGAGCGAGTGTGGCAGCAGGGGCTGGGGCGTCCACAACTGCTTCCACTACGAAGATGTGGCGGTCCTGTGTGATGGTGAGTGAAGGAGGGGACGCCGCGGGGCCAGGGAAGCTGACTAGAGTACTTCCGGCTCATGGACCAAAGGGACTAGCAGGTCCAGGTGGGGCTTGAATGCCCACACAGAGTACCCCTCCTGGTTTTTCTTTTTCTATAATTAGGGATTGAACCTGGGTCCACGTGCATGCTAGGCTATCACTTAACCACTGAGATACATGCCCAGCCTGTGTCAAAATGTCTCTAGGCAAGTAATCTACCACTGAGCTGTGCCCCACCCACCCCATCCATCCATCCATCCATCCATCCATCCATCCATCCATCCATCCATCATTCATTCGATATGAAGTCTCATGCAGACCAGGCTGGCTTGGAACACCAGATTCTTCTCCCTCCACCTGCTAAATACTGGAATTACAGGCATGAATCATCATACCAGACTTACCCCTCCCTTTTCAATAGACCCCTGGGGTCTCTCTGGCCACAAGCTCTGCAGTGCTTAGAGCTGCAGCAGGAACTCGGAGTCACTGGCGTTGAGAACTGCTATTTAGCCAGCAGACATGAGAGAGAACACAAGCCGTAGTCACAGCCTAGACTTTCTGATTCTGCAGGTCTGCGGTAGGGCCTGAGAATTTAGTTTTTCTAGTAAGTTCCCCAGGGATGTCAACTGCATTAAGAACTGGGCTTAAGCCCGGCGGTGGTGGTGCATACCTTTAATCCCAGAACTTGGGAGGCAGAGGCAGAGGGATCTCTGTGAGTTTGAGTTCAGCCTGGGCTACAGAGTGAGTTCCAGGACAGGCTCCAAAGCTACACAGAGAAACCCTGTCTCAAAAACCAAAAAACAAAAAAGAAAGAAAGAAAGAAAGGAGGGAGGGAGGGAGGAAGGAAGGAAGGAGGAAAGGAAGGAAGGAGGAAGGAAGGAAGCTGGGCTTAAGAGACTGGAGAGATAAGAGCACTGGCTGCTCTTCCAGAGGACTCAGGTTTGATTCCTAGCACCCACATGGTGACTCATTAACCACCCCTAATTCCAGTTCCAGGGGATCATCTAATGCCCTCTTCTGGACTCCGTTGACACTCCATGTATGTGGGGTATAGATACACATACAGGCAAAACAATCATATACATTAAATAAAGAAGCTGGCAAGATGGCTCAGTAGTTTAGAGTTCTGGCAGGCCTTGGAGAGGACCTGGGGTTGGTTCCCAACACCCACATGGTAAATCACAGACATCCATAACTCTTCTGATCTCTGTAGACATCAGGTATACACATGACACGGTACACAAACATACATGCAGACAAAGTACTCAGACACATGAAATGAGCAAATCTAAAAAGTGTTTGTAATAACCAATCAATAAACAAAATGAGCAATAGCGAGCACCCAACATGGACCTCTGGTCGCCAGGCGCACATACATGGTGCACACACCTGTACATATACATGCACACATGTGTACACCATATATACACAACAGCAAAATATACTAAGAACTAGGCCTTTGGACAGGCATGGTGACACATGCCTATGATACTAGCATTGGGGAGGCAGAAGCATCAGAAGTTCAAGGTCATTCTTACCCTACACAGCAAGTTTGAGGTCAGACAGTGGTTCTCTATATCCAGGACTTTGGGGCTTTGATCCTGAAAGCAAGCATCTTAGGGCTCTAGACATCTGACCCTCACATGCTGTGTGAGGATGGTGAATGGAAAGATCCACGCATCTTTGCTTCCTCCCTCCTTCCTCTGCAGAATTCTTGCACACACAGCCCCCAACAAGGAAGGTGCTGACCAGTGTAGCACCCGCTACAACCCTCCAAAACGGGAAAGGTGAGTCATGCTTGTGTGGGGGAGATCCTTGATAGGCTAGAGGAGGTGACAGGAGGGGGGGGGGGTGAGGGCTTCAAGGTCACAATAAGACAAAGGGACAAGTAGCGGGAACAACCCTGGGGGAAGAGGGACCCATCTATAAGGGAGGGCTTTATGGGAGAGGAAGTGTGACAGCTACATCTTGCAAAGTGAGGGTTTCTTTGAGCCTCTGGACATGACAAACAGGAACATTCGAGAAGGCCGGTAGAGCAGGGATAGAAAAGAAAAGGCTGGTTTTAGGTCAGGATAACACAATCTAAACTGGTTACCCTGGGACCCACAATCCAACACTCTGGACTGTCAGAAGGTTTGGTCAAGGGGATGAGCAGGCTAATTTATCCCTGCTGGGGATCCTGAGGCCCTAGGGAGGGCACATTCCTTGGCCAGGGAGGCCTGGTGCATTGATGAAGTGGATGAAAATGCCTTCTTGTGGCTCTATAAGATGCTGCTTGTCCCACATTCTCCATCCATCTTCACCAGGTGAGGGCAGCGTGCGCCTGGTGGGCGGCGCCGGCCCGTGTCAAGGCCGGGTGGAGATTCTGCATGGCGGCCTGTGGGGCACTGTCTGCGACGATGACTGGGGGTTGCCGGATGCTGCTGTTGTGTGCCGCCAACTGGGCTGTGGGACCGCCTTGGCCGCCACCACTAATGCCTTTTTCGGCTACGGCACCGGGCATATCTTGCTGGACAATGTTCACTGCGAAGGTGGCGAGCCCCGCCTGGCAGCCTGCCAGAGCCTCGGCTGGGGCGTACACAACTGCGGACACCATGAAGACGCTGGGGCGCTCTGTGCAGGTGCCCGGTGCAGGCGGGGGCGGGGCCTTTCCCGGGAGAAAGGGTGGGGAGGAGAACTGGAAAAAGCAAACTAGGGCTAGGTGGGGAAAAGGGCTTGGATCTCTCCAGAGAGGCTCTGAAATTACCTGTATTATCTCAGGCCTGCGCTGGGGAAGCAACTTAGAATAACCCTCATTATTCTGACACACTAAAACTATATAGACTATCGTAGTATTCCTCTGTTATTAAAAATGCCTCCAGAATTTTCTAGCCAATTCCAAGTATTCTTCATGGACTATTTCAGAATAAAGAAAAAAAATTCCATGATTGCTCCCTCAATGATACTTTCAAAACCCCTATCTGTAGAACCTTGCTCAGTTATTTACAATTCTGAGAATGTAATAAATAGAATATTCTCCCGTATGGCCTATTTCCAATTTGGGAGGTGTTTTCAGTAAATAAAAGGTAGGCATTGGGGTGGTGGATGTAGCTTGGATGGAGGAGTGCTTGCCTAGTATGCATAAAGTCCTGAGTGTAATCTCTAGCCCCACATAAACCAGGCATACTGGTACATACCGATAACTCTAGCACTCAGGACTTGCGTTATAATGAATTGCTCATCCCCTACTACATAAGGAGTCTGAAGCCAGCCTGGGCTACATAAAACCCTGTCTCAAAGTAAAATAATAAAAGACTGGGCCTGGTGGTACACTCCTTTAATCCCAGCTCTTAGGAGGCAATGACCAGCTGATCTCTGTGAGTCCAAGGCCAGAAAGGGCTACTTAGTGAGACCCTGTCTCAAAGTGAAATAAAATAGATGTGATTTTTGTCTTGCTGAGGCAGGATCTCAGTCTAGTCCGGGTTGGCCTCCTCCTATATTAGCTTCCCTAGTGCAAGTATTACAAGCACTAGCCCCCCACACCCCGTCTAACAGATGAGTTATCATCGTTGTGTGCTGGGGAATCAAACCCAGAACTTTGTGCATATAAACCAGGTACTCTACCACTGTACTAAATATACCCTTAGCCCAGCAAATAAGACTCGTGGAGCCAGAACACCATTTCACAAACGGATTCTGTTCTATTAGATGGAAAGTGTTTGCGGCAAACCAGGTTATCATTCCCATCTTACAGATGGGAAAGTTGAGGTACTAAGAGGCAGAGCCTTACCCAGAGTGACCCAGAGCCCCCTAGAGCCCTAGCAGAATCACCACTGACCTTGCTCATTGGAGTTCATGCTCCTTCCCTTTCTAGCCTCATTTTTTTCTTTCTTTTCTTTTCTCTTCTCGCCTCATTTTATCTAGAGAATAGGTAAAGAGTGTATCTTTTATTTTAGCCTAACCTTGAACTCAGTACTTAAAGGGTGACCTTACACTTCTGATCCTCCTGCCTCCACCTTACCGGTGCTAGAATTACAGACATATACAACCACAATCATTTCATGAGATGTTAGGATGGACCTAAGGCTTCGTGCATGCTAGGCAAGCACTCTACCAACTGAGCTATATCCCCAGCCAGAAAATTAGCCTAGTCATAGTCTGTGAGTCCCTCAGAAATGAGCAGGGACTCCTAGCAGGCAAAGCACTGCATCTTTGTATGTTGTACATATTGCATTTCTTGAGAACACGGGACACAGAAATGAAAGTATGGAACAGGCTTGCATCCATGTACCACACAGATTACCACGGTCAAGGTTGGCCGGGGTTCTTCATGTCCTGGCTGGGCTTCCAGCCCTGCGAGTTCAATTTGTTTTCTTTTGGGAGACAACCTTAGCCCTATGTCTGACCCTCTGTCTTTTCTCCCGCTACAGCTCTGGGTCCTCCAACGTTCACTGCACCGCCTTCCTCGGCCACAAAAGAAGACTGGGCATGGCGCACTGAGCCAGCAGGTGAAGAGCCCACCCTCCCAGCTGCCATGGTTGGGACCAGGCTCCAGGAAGGGGTGGGAACTAAGGAAACTGCTCTAGAAGACACAGAAAGTGACATTGGCTAAGGCTTCAGAGCAGATAGTAGAGATGGGTAGAAACCAGCAGATGGGGGCATGGATGACATTCAGATTCTCTGAAAGAGTGGGTAAGAGACTTCTTTAAAATGTTTGTGTCAAAGCAGGGATTGCTGCTGAGGTAGGGAATTGAGAGTCCATGTGAGGGAATTCAAACTGGAAATCAAGGTGAGAAGTTTGGAATTAGAGCTACAACTATCACTAGGATTACAATTAGTATATTTGGGGCTGGAGGGACCGCTCAGTGGTTAAGAGCATTGGCTGCTCTTCCAAAGGACCTGGGTTCAAGTCCCAGCACCCACATGGCGGCTTGCACCTGTCTATACTCCAGTTCCAGGGCTTCTGACACTCTCATACAGACATACATGCAGGCAAAACAGCAATGAACATAAAATAAAAATTAACGCGTTTAAGATTTGGGAGTTGAGGGTTTTAACTCAGTAACATCCCTCAACTCAAGCATTCCATCCCAGCACCGCATAGACCCGGCATGGTGGTTCACACCAAGTTGAGGCCGGAGAGCTTTGGAGTCGAAAGCCAACCTAAAGGACACAGCAAGACCTTGTCTTCAAAATCCAAAAGATTTTAACCCTAGAACTCTGGAGGCAGATCTGAGCTCAGCCCTGTCTGTATAGTGAGTTCTAGGCCATTGAAGGTTACAGGAGAACTTGTCTTGAAAAAAGAAAAAAGAAAAAGAAAAACTCAAAAGATGTTTATTTCTATCAAGTTTTCTGGCGACTTCACCGATTGCACTGTGGCTCTGGGCAGAGACGAGGGTGTGGTAAATGGCCTCCTCGCCCCCGACCCCCTTTCAAAGGCTCCCCTGTCTCGACAGCTACAGGAGTTGGTGCCCTGCCTTCCAGGGATACCATGCGGTTCACCACGGCAGCCTGGGCCTTGGGGAAGAAGAGTAAGTGGCCTCCCGGGTCCCGCCCGGGGTGGGAGCGGGTGGGATGCGGGCTGCAGTAGGGATCCCGCCGGCCCAGCCCGGCCACTCTGGCACCGGCCTGTGCGCCCTGCAGGCGGCAGGCTGCGGCTGGTAGGCGGCCCGAGCCCGTGCCGCGGCCGCGTGGAGGTGCTGTACGCCGGGGGTTGGGGCACCGTGTGCGATGATGACTGGGACTTCGCGGACGCGCGCGTGGCCTGCCGTGAGGCGGGGTGCGGGCCCGCGCTCGGAGCCACGGGCCTTGGTCATTTCGGCTATGGCCGAGGCCCCGTGCTGTTGGACAACGTAGGCTGCACCGGGACCGAGGCCCGCCTCAGCGACTGCTTCCATCTGGGCTGGGGACAGCACAACTGCGGCCATCACGAAGACGCCGGAGCCCTGTGCGCAGGTGAAGCTGCGGCGGGAGGGGTGGAGTCCGAGGCGGAATGGGCGGGGCCGTCCGCGGGCACTGTGAGCGATATGGGCGGGGCGCGGGCGAGCGGGGCGAGATCTGAAGACGCACGGGCTGGGATATGCGCACGTGCTCGCCGACAAAATGGGCGGAGTGCTGTGTGGGGCGGGGCATGGGGCCCTCAGAGCCTCGTGGGTGTGGCCTCTTGAAACACTCGCAGCGGGGGTGGGGCCAAGCCTGAAAGGCATGGGTGGGGTGGTGCGCCTGCGCCTATTGCCTCGTGGGCAGGACCTGTGTATCCTTTAGGGCCGGTCCAAGATTGAAAAGGCGAGCAACTGCACGCAAGCGCCCACTGTTTTGTGAGCGGGTAGTCGAGAATAGGCGGGGCCTCGCCGCGCAGGCTCTGTGGCGAGGGCTAGGCAGGGTCTGATGAGGAATGGGCGTGGCAGTCTCTGCTGCACTGCAGCGGAAGTATTACGCACAGGGCGGTAGCCGCACCCTCCAGGCACTGCTAGCGCTTGTGAGGTAGCGGTGTGACCGGAAGGGCGAGTCCTCTGCAGGGAGAGGATAGGGCGCGACGTAGGGAGGGTTCGTGCTGTGCTGTCTCTGACTTGCAAAGGGTTGTGTGATTCCCTCTCTGCTGAGTCAAGGTTCCTACTAAGTACTGGTGATGGAGAGGAAGCAGAGGTAGCCTTTGACTTTTCAGAGAAATCAATGAAAAAAGGCCGCTTACAAAGTCTGACGGGACATGGTCTACTCCTTTTGTTCATTGCTTGCTGCAGAAAGTGGCATCTCCATCTTTATTGGCTGCCCCGGCCTCGGGGGCCCTCCTGTGTCTTGGCAGTTCTTTGGGGTCCTTTCTGTCTCTACAACATGGGAAGGTTAGGAGAGGTGACCTGGCTCTAGGGAGCATGTTTCCCAACGTGACATCCCGCACTTTTTTTTCTGTCCTTGCTGAGCCAGGCCCAGAGGAGCTGGGACTCCAAGTCCAGCAGGATGGTTCTGAGACCACCCGAATGCCCAGTCCTCGGCCCAGAGATGGTAGGTGCTTACTGCCACTGAAAATGAGGTTGGAACCTTGGGGTTAAGATGGACCTGGACTGAGGAAGGGCAAAGCAGAACTGACCAGGTCCTAGAACACTTGTCCTTTTGTGCTATTCCCAGGCCTCACCGATGGGAGTATAATACCCAGGAAGGAGGAGGTAGATTTTAAACTAGAGTAGTCTGGAACTGGGGGTTGGGAGCAGGGGTTATAGTCCTGTGGGTGGAGTGCTTGCCTGGCTTGCAGGGTCTTCTGGTTCAGTCTCTAGCCAGGTCATCCGTTGGCCAGCCCTTCCTGACTCCTGGCTTTATTGGTGACACAGCACCTCATAAATTGGGTGTCTTGGAACACCCCTGTAATCCCAACACTTTAACTGAGGCAGAAAAATCAGTTCAAGGCCAGCTCTGTATCCGCAGCCCTCCTGGGTCTTGCAGCTCTAAGTAAAAACCTAGAGCAATCTAGAGACTTCTAGTGTTGGGATCGAACTGAAAGGATGGGGATCCAATCTAGGAGCAAGAGAATGCAGAATTAGGTGTGAAGGCCCACGGCTTTTATCCCAACATTATGGAGATTTAGGTTGGAAGGATAGTGAAACCAAGGCCAGCCTGGGCCACATACCTCAGAAAAACAAGTTAGCTCAGTGAATCCAGGTGCAGAAGGGGAGACAGGAAACTTTGGGGGACAAGAGAAGACATGGTCACAGCCCCCAGATGGCTAACCTATGGCTAAGGGACTGAGACTGTGAGCAGAGACCTTAGCAGAGATTACAACACTGAGACACGTGTTGTTTCTTCGGTCTCGAGTCCTGCTGCCCAGCTTTAATGTCACGTGCTGTCCTGAGGGCTCCCAGGGCACCCCTTGACCTAGTCTAGCATGTCAGTTCCTCCTTTTAAAAACAGTTCTTTATTACTTTGTCTCATGAGGGTCTTACTACATAGCTCTGGTTGACCTGATATTTGCCCTGTGGGCCAGGCTGGCTTCAAACTTGCAGAGCTCCGCCTGTCTCTGCCTCCCTAGCGCGGGGATTAAAGGTGTGTGCCACCATGTCCAGCGTTATTTATTATGTGCATGCATGTGTTCACACCCATGTGAACACACAACAGTCAGAATGTGAAGGTCAGAGGATACAACCTGTGGGAATTGCTCTTCTCCCTTCACTGATTGGGTCTTGGGGGTAGAACTCAAGCCAACTGGCTTGATGGCAACCTTGGAGCCATCTCTTGAGCCCGTGGGCTCTTCTGACCCTCCGGCCTTATCTCCAACACAGGGCACCTCCGCCTGGCTAGTGGAACCCACCGATGTGAGGGGCGTGTAGAGCTCTTCCTAGGACAGCGGTGGGGCACTGTCTGTGATGATGCCTGGGACCTACGGGCGGCCATTGTTCTGTGCCGTCAGCTGGGATGTGGCCAGGCCCTGGCAGCCCCCGGCGAGGCCCACTTTGGCCCAGGCAGAGGTCCCATCCTCTTGGACAATGTCAAATGCCGAGGAGATGAGAGCACCTTGCTGCTCTGCTCTCATATCCGCTGGGATGTCCACAACTGTGACCACAGCGAGGACGCCAGTGTCCTGTGCCAGCCATTGTGACACAGCTGGCTGTGCACTCTGGATCATATCAGAGGAGCCTATTGGGGAACTGCCCCTCCTTTTCAAGGATCCCCTCCTGTGATGTCTGCAGTTCCTGGTGCCCCTTTATCCCCTTGCAGGGGGGAGCTACACTGCAGTGCCCCCCCCCCCCGTTCTCTTACTATGCGGTCTCAGACTGTTGTCACCTGCTAGAGGCCCAGTACAGTGAATGTGATAATGTGCCCAAGTCAAAACAGACGTAGGAGAATGACTCACCTCTTCTCTTTGGGGAAACTCATATAGTACCCCAAACCGTTCCTCTCTCCACCCATATCCATAAGGCTTGGGCTCACGACAAATGCCCTTAAACACTTCTAATGACCTGTTTTGGTCTCCCCCCCAAAAAAAAGAGGGGAGGCAGAAGGGGTTGGGCTGTTCTTTCTACAGACTGTCAGGGGACTGCAGAAGGTCCTAGATCCTCACCTTCCCTGCTGGGTGAGGACCTGGACACAGATGGTGCTCGGCTGAACAAGGGGGCTTCAGGGGACAAAGCAGGGACAGGAGGAGCCCCTTCCTGCACCATCTCTGATTTCCACTGCCCCCGGCACAGAGCCTCCACTCTGCAGTAGCAAAGAAGCCTGGAGGTCTGTGGCCGCTGTTCATAGGTGCCAAGTCAATAAAGCATTATTCCTTGGTCTTTTAACTGAGGTCATTGTTTGAGAACCTGTATTGGGACAGCTGGAAAGACTCCAGGCAGGACTTTCTGGAGAACACCCTGAGTAGAGATGGAAGGCTGTGGTCCAAGAGCATCATCCAGTTCTTCACAGGCTCATCACAGCCTGGAAACGCTGAATCACTATGGCAAGCCTCGGGGCCCTAGAGGAGCTTCTGGTCATCCTCCCTATTCTATCATATACTCACAAATCTAGATCCAGGAAAAGAGGAAATCCACCTTATAGTCCCTGTACTGAGGGTGCTGAGGAAGGAAGAGTGCTGGAAGTTCTAGGCCAGCCAGAGTTAGAGTGAGAGAACCCGATAGAACAAACCGGGAAAATAAAATGACAAAAACAAGAGCCACTACTCGGGTAGTATCCACCTGTGATGTTACCTCTTTGAAGGAGTCACCGGCAGGAGGATCAGAAGTTCAAGGTCAGCCTGGGCTTCAAAAGACCTCTCTCTCTAGAGGGAGAGACCCTGCCTGAATTGGCGGTGGTGATGGAAGTCTGTGATCCAAGCATTTACAGGCTGAAGCAAGTGGATTAGGAGTTTAAGGCAGCCTGGGCTTCCAGAGAGGCCCCACCACCTTCTTCCCTTTCCCACCTATGCATTTCTAGATTGGGTTTTTGTTCGTTCGTTTGTTTTGTTTTGTTCTTCAAGACAGGGTTTCATTGAATAGCCCTGGCTGTCCTGGAACACACTTTGTAAACCAGGCTAACTTCAAACTCGGATCAGTCTGACTCTGCTTCCTAAGGGTTGGGGTTAAAGGTATGGGCTACTATGCCTGGCATAAATTTCGTGTATGGCTGGGCAGTGGTGGCACATGCCTTTAATCCCAGCACTTGGGAGGCCGAGGCAGGCAGATCTCTGAGTTTGAAGCTCACCTGGTCTACAGAGCGTGTTCCAGGATAGGCTCCAACGTTACAGAGAAACCCTGTCTCAAGAAACAAAACAAAAAAGAAAGAAAAAGGAAAAAAAAAAAGAGGTGTTTAGTGCCTGTGTTTGGTAGAGGTCACAAGAGTTCTTTCCTTCCACCACGCGGATCCCAGGGATTCTTAAGAGAATTCTAAAGAGAAACCCTTTACCCCGCTGGGCCGTTCATCACGCCGGCCCTGGCCCCTCATCATGTAGACATGAGGTCCTTCTCTCTAAATTTCTGCAGCTTGCTATCCTCCCCTGACAACCTGGGCTGGAGCCAAACATTGAGAATTGAGGGATTAGCAAAAAAAAAAAAAAAAAAAAAAAAAAAAAAGAGGCAGTTGTAAGGTCAAACTCCAAATTTCCAGGGCTTTGCACTGCCCCGGGAAGTGTTGATGTCTGCTTTGCAAAAGGAGGAAACAAAAGCCCAACGACAGTTCCAGGGTTTTGCTGGGTCACCGAAAAACATCAGGGACCAGGTGCTGGCATTCCCACTCTAGCCCCACAAGCCTCGCCGACCTGGACGCGGGCAGGGTAGCATAGGACGTGACGTGGCTGTGCCCTTCCGTCCTACTCAATTCGCGCCTTCCTGCTGAGTCACCTTAGGCGCGCAAGAAAGGCCAAAGCCACGCCTCATTCTCCTTAAAGGATTCTGATTGGATGGCCCGGAAACCGGTTCAGCCAGTCACAGCAAACTGCAGGTTGCTGTGGGGCGGGCCGGGGGGGGGGGCGACGGAGCCGCCCTCTTTGGGACAAACCCCTTATCCACCCCAATTTCCCCGGGAGAGTTCTAGGTCTGGTTAGACAATGGTTTCTGGTCCCAGGTGCAGCATGCACAAGGGAGGACGAGCTAGCCTTTCCAAGAGTTTATGAGACGTTTCAGCCCTGCAGACACTGCCAGTTAGCACCACCAACATCCGGGCCACAGGGCAGCTCTTCTTTCCTTCTTTTTTCTGTTGTTGTTAATAATTTATGTTTTATGTTGGGCGGTGGTGGCGCAGGCCTTTATCTCAGTACTCAGGAGATAGAAGCAGGCGGATCTCTATGAGTTCGTGGCATGACTGGTCTACAAAGCGAGTTCCAGGACAGCTACAATTGATACACAGAGAAATCCTGTCTAGAAAAAAAAGTTGTTTTAGTCAAGATCTCAGGTAGCCCAGGCTGGCTTCCAACTTTCTACACAGCCACAGACGACCTTGAACTTCTGTTCCTTCCTCCTCTACCCACCTCTGTGTTGGGATTGCAGAAGTGCACCACCACCCACCGCCGCTCATTTATGCTGTGCTAAGGAACCCAGAACTTCATGGATGCAAGACAAGCACTCGACCGACCGAGCTGTATCTTAACTCCCTACTGTTGTTTACATGGAGGACATTTTTTTTTCCCCTTTCTTTTTCCTCAAGACTGGGTAAAAAAGGGGGGGGCTGGGTTTTCATGTGTTACTCTGGCTATCCTGGATTCACAGAGAGACTCCCAAGAGCTAGGATTAAAGGCATATGCCTCCATGCCCACCCAGTTTTCTGGAGGATATTTAATCCACAAAGATTCCTTAAAATTGTAAAGATGGTTCACAATAAACCTAGGATTGGAACAGCGTGATACTCATGTACTTAGGAGACTTAAGCAGTCAGAGCTAGATTTTGCAGCTAGCCTGGACTATATCACAAGACCTTTTTTTAAAAAAAACAATTAAAATGGATAAATAAATAAAATGAAGGAGGCTAAGGATATTTGTAGTTCAGCTGGTAAAGTTCTTGCCAAGCACTCAGGAAGTCCTAGGTTCAGTCCTCAGCTCCCCATAAAACTCAACTTGGGGGGGGGGCTGAAGAGATGGCTCAGTAGTTAAGAGTGTTGCCTGCTCTTTCAAAGGTCCTGAGTTTAATTCCCAGCAACTACATGGTGCCTTACAACCATCTGTAGTGAGGTCTGGTGCCCTCTTCTGGACTGCAGACAAACATGCAGACAGACTATTGCATACTTAAAATGCAATAAACCCTTAAAAAAAAAACAAACCCTCAACTTGGACCTGGAGACATGGTTCAGCAGGTAAAGGCACTGGGTGCCAAGTTGGATGACCTGAGTTCAACCCACCAGGCTCACATGGTTGAAAGAGTAATTCTCAGAAGGTGTCCTCCAACTTCCACACACACTCTTGCATATACACGTGAGAGCCAAAGTTAAATTTTAAGTTTTTATTACTGTGCCTTAGAGATCCACGAAACAAAAATGCCTCTGATCTGCAAGCCCCTTGCCCAAGGACAGGTGGTTCCTGAAATGCAGGAGGCCGTTGTCTATGGGAGATGACAAGCCAAGCGTTCACCACTCCACTAAACAGGTCTGACCCATCCAAACAGTGTGCTTGATCACTTGTGGGCAGGAAATACGTCAGGATGTATGTTTGCTTCTGGAGTTGATGGGAAGTACTTAAACGGTGACCCTGGGCCATCTTCTGGAACCCAGAGATGGACCTGGCCAGTATTGAAAGCTTACTTCAAATTTGGCTTTAAATCGTGGTAGTGATCTTATTCTTGACTGCTGGGTTTAACATACACGCTAAATAAAAATGTAATAAAAATCTAAAAAGTCAAAACATCAACAACAAGAAGAAATAGATTTTTAAAAAGCGAAGAAAAATTCAGTGCGGCGGTTGTCACATGCCTGAAATCCCAGAACTCTGGAGATGGAGACAGAAGGATCAGAATTTCAAGGTGAGATCGCCCTCAACTATATAGTCAGTTCAGGGCCAGCCTGAGCTACCTTAGACACTATCACAAAAACATACAATAAATAAAAAGGGTTGGGAAAGGTTACCCACCTCTGGCCAGCATGAGCAATAAACTGAGGGGTTTTGTTATTTTGTTTTGCTTTGAGACAAGATAATGTAGCCCATGCTGGCCTGAAATTTGTCATGTGACCAAAAATGAACAGACCTCCTGACCTTGCTTACCCTCCCAGGTGTTACAGCTTTGCATGACCATCCTTGATGTCTCTGGGACAGGGTCTCACACAGCAGTCAAGCTGACCTGGAACTCAGTTTTCCTGCCTGTGCCTTAAGTTTAAACCCGGGACAGAAGGTACCTATTTAAAAGAGGTACCTATTTAACATATCAAAAGGGAACCTGGCTGCCTCTCCCAGTGTCTCTCAGTCCTCACCTGATACCTGGTACAGGGGTGTGGCTGACATTCCCTGCACTCTCCCCTGAACTACCCAGCCCAGTGCTGGGCTGCCCTTCTCCCTTAGGCTCTTCCTAATATAATCCAGACATTTCCGTTACCCTACCTTTTATACCTTTGGCCTCCTGGCTACTGCGTCTGGTCGCCATGGTTGTTGTCATTCTCCTACCCCCAACCCCATAACCCAGCTCAGTCTGGTCATGTCCACTCTGGACTTTCCCAGATGTCCCCGCCTCTGACTATGCTCTCCAGCCATACCTAGGAGGATCATGTCCTTTCCTTTCGTCATTCCGGTTAGCATGAGGATTTTAACATGGCCTGCTCTATCACAGCAATTTATATGTGTAGGATCACCTTAATGGAGCCTGCATTGTCTTATGATTGGTCCTGCCAGTCCAGTGGAAGTCTGTAATTTCTCAGTCTTAGCAGATAGAGAAAGCAATGCTCAGAGCAAGGACTGACCTGCCCAAGGTCACACACAGGCCAACTGGGACACGGGTGTTTATACCGTCATTGGCTTCTATTTCTGTCTGGTTGCCCCTGTGTGACGGAGGTTGATCCTAGGGAGCCCCAACATCGCTTGTTAGTGTTATGGTTTTTGTCTCTTTAAGAGACAAGCCACGCTCACTCCCCCCGGGACCCCTGCCCTCCTCCTGCCATCTTGAATTCTCACTGTCCCCTCTTGGCGCGCACATGTCTCTCTGCTTCCCCCTTCTCTGTCTCTTTCTCCTCCACTCTCTCTCTCTGTCCCCCTTTCTCCCTTCCCCCTCCATAACCCCCTGAATAAATATTCAACCTCATTCTACATGTTGTGTCTATCCATGTCTCTGTCTCCTGCCCACCAGCCATGTGTCTCCCTGCCCAGTACCAGCCACTGCTCGGGAACCGGCAGCCATCTCTGTCTGGGACTAGTTGCTCCCAGAGCTCGCTGCCTGCCCCCACATGGCCCGCTGGGGATCTTGCAGGGACCCACAGCTGTCTCTGCCTGGGACTGGCTGCTCCCAGAGCCCGCTGCCTACCTACTGCTGCTGGGGACCTCCCAACATTTTTTAAAAAATCATAACAGTTAGGCAGGCTGAGAGGCTTCAGACAAAGTGGCACCTGCTCTCTGCCACCCTGATTAATCTTCTGTCTCGAGACCTTGGCATGAGTTGGAGGAGCCCATGTCCATGCCTAGTTTGACAGCAGTCAGCTCATGGGAGCGCTTTTCCATGTGATATCTTATCCAATCCACCTGGACACCTTGAAAAGCGCGAGTCGTCTCTACTTAGTGAGAACCCTAAGCATCAAAAATACAGCTTTGTGTGGGGCGGTGATGGCGCACACCATTAATCCCAGCAACTCAGGAGGCAGAGGCAGGCAGATCTCTGTGAGTTCGAGGCCAGCCTGGTCTACAAGAGCTAGTTCCAGGACAGGTTCCATAGCTACTGAGAAACCCTGTCTCGAAAAACAAAACAAACAAACAAATAAAAAATCACACACAAATAAACAAACAAACAAACAAACTAATTTTGGGCCAGTGATCAAGCTGCAAAAGCTTGGCAACCGGACTTCAATTCCCAGAACTAGCTGGGCGGTGGTGGCGCACACCTTTAATCCCAGCACTCGGAGCAGAGGCAGGCGGATCTCTGTGAGTTCGAGGCCAGCCTGGTCTACAAGACCTAATTCCATGACAGGCTCCAAAGCTACAGAGAAACCCTGTCTCAAAACAAACAAACAAAAATTAGGAGAGGACTGACTTCCTAAAGTTGTCCTCTAACTATTTCATGTACACATCTGCACTCTCTCTCACCAGACACCATGGAAATCTATCACACACACACGTTCTTACGTGCTCACACGTGTGTGCACACACACTTGCAGAGCATGCACCATAAAATAAAATGGGAAATACTAGATCTGGGCATCGTAGCTCATACGTTTAATCCCAGAACTTTGGAGACAGAAGCAGAGGCAGGTGGACCATTTTGAGTTCCAAGCCTGGGCTATGGGGTGAGAACCTATCTGGGGGAAAACAAACAAACAAACAAATACAACAACAGAAAAACTTGGCCTGGGTTGTGGCTCAGTTGGTAGAGCGCTTGCCTAGCACGCCTGGAGCCCCGAGTTTGATCCCCAGCACTGCTTAAACTGGGTGTGGCGGCAGACAACTGTGGTCGGAGCACTTCAGAGGTGGAATCTGGAGAAGTCTCCGAAGGCGCAAGTTCAAGGTCAACCTGAGTTACGTTAGACTGTTGCAAACAAACAAATAAATAAATAAAAATAGCGTTGAAGGTCATGGATGTGAATAGATGGAAGACGGCTTTCTCCGCGTCTGACAGGCAGCTTTTAGTCACTATGACAAATACCTGAAAAAGAAAAAATTAATTTCCATTTTCTGTTATTATTGTGTGTATGTGTATATACTGTATATGTATGAATGCAGGCATGCCTTGGCGACCACACACAAGTAGGGGGGTCAGTTCACTCCTACCTCCAACTGAGGCTCTTAAGGCTTCGCATCAGGCACCTTTACCTACTAGATCACCTTGCAAGCCCCAGTTGGTTGGAATTTTAGAAATTAAGAATCCACCAGGCAGTGGGGTTGCATGCCTTTAATCCTAGCACTTGGAAGGCAGAGGCAGGCAGGTCTCTATGAGTTTAAGACCAGCCTTGTCTACAAGAGATAGTTTTAGGACAGACTCCAAAGCTACAGAGAAACCCTGTCTTGGAAAAAAAATAAAGGAAAGGAAAGGAAAGGAAAGGAAAGGAAAGAAAAAATGAAATTAAGAATCCATGGGAGCTGGGTTCACAATCAGACGGCCTGGCTAACTTTTCCCCCTTAAATTTGTTCATAAAGCGGGGTCTCCTATGTAATGCAAGCTGCCCACAATGTCCTGAGCCTCTTGCTGCCACCTCTTGAGGACTGTGTTTACAGGCACTCAGCGGTATGCATCATTGCACCTGCCGAAATCTTTACTATCTTAGCTGAGCATAGTGACTTGAGCCTTTGATCCTAGCACTACTGAGACAGGAGGATCTCTGTGAGTTCTAGGATAGCCAGAGATATTTATAGCGAGACTCTGTCTCAAAATAAACCCAAAAACAAAACCAGAAATCTTTGCACTCTTTTTTTTTTCTGTCTTTCTTTTAGCTTAAAACAATGTTTATGGGGGCTGGAGAGATGGCTCAGCAATTAAGAGCACCGGCTACTCTTCCAGAGGACCTGGGTTCAATTTTCCAGCACCCGTATGGCAGCTCACAACCATCTGTAACTCCAGTTCCAGGGTATCCAACACCCTCACACAGACATACATGCAGACAAAACACCAATGCACATAATGTTTAAAAAATGTTTATTTATATGTATTTGTGCCTGTGTGCATGTATGTGTTACATGTGCAGGAACCCTTGGACGTCAAAAGACAAGTCAGCTCCTCTATAACTGGAACTTGTGAACTACCAGGTGGGTGTAGGAACCAAAACTAGGACAGTAATCACTTTTAAAGACTGGGCCATTTTCTCCAGCCCCCCCCCTTTTCTTTCTTCTAGAGGAGCCTGGTGCAGCCCAGCTCATCCTTTCTGTGTAGCTGAGGATGATCTTGAACTGCTAATCCTTCCGCTCCTACTACCTAGTGCTGCGGTTACAGGCTTGCACTACCCTACTGTGCCGTGCCTGCTCCAGCCTGGGCTTTTTCTGCACATCACACCGAGAGAGGAGACAGGCCAGCTGCCCAGAGTGGTGACTGCTACCTTCTCAAAGCTGCCATCCATCTTGCGCTGATTGGGTCCAGCCCAGCAGTTTCCAGGATGACCCTGGCATCTGACCAACTTGCTCAGCACCTTGTCTTTCACTGTCTCTGTCCCCATCAGGTTGACTTCCTGCTTGTTCTTCTGTGGGCTCCCTCTCTCTCCCCCTTCTACTCCCCCCACTGCCTCTTCCTCCCTTCCCTTCCAGAGTCTCATATTTCACAAGCTGTCCTCCAATCTGTGATATGGCTAAGACTGACCTTGAACTCCTGATCCTCCTGCCTCTACTTCCTCTGCTGTCAGTACACAATCCTAAACCTTGGTCAAATAGCTGTTTCTTTATATCTGCTCAAGAGGGGGAGAGAAAAAAAAAACTCACACAATTATAGTCAAGGTGCAAGTCCCCCCTTTTTTCTTTTTTTTTTTCTTCTTGTTTTGTTTTGTTTTGTTTTTTTGAGACAGGTTGCAGGGTTTCTCTGTGTAGTCTTGGCTGTCCTGAAACTCTGTAGACCAGGCTAAACTCGAACTCAGAGATCTGCCTCCCGAGTGCAAGCAATGAAACTTGGGCCTTGCTCATGATGGGCTGGGCTCTACCACTGAGCCACACCCCAGCCCCTCACTGGGGGATTCTAGGCAGGTGCTCTACCACTGAGCCACACCCCAACCCCTCACTGGGGGATTCTAGGCAGGGGCTCTACCACTGAGCCACACCCCAGCCCTCACTGGGGGATTCTAAGCAGACACTTTACTCCTGGGTCCTCAGCCCACCTTCCTAAGAGATCCTGGGAAGGCACTCTACCGCTGAACCATACCCCCAACTTTTGTCCAGGTCAGCCCCATTCTCCTGAGTGTTCTCTGATTGTCTAGGGGACTCTGCTCTTATTCTGTCTCTGGATTTCAGAGTCCACAAGGCTTCCAGTTCCCTACTGACTCTTTCCTTCCCTGCTCACACAGAGGTAAGGCCGATATCTACACCCACTCCTTGCCTGTACTATCCTTCACCCATCTCGTGGCCATACTGAATCCTTTCTATCCTGGTGGTCTGATTTCAACTTTCTCAACCTAGCGCTGTTAGAGAAAACCTCAGGGTGGGACAGATGGCTGGCTCCTTAGGACATGGCTTCCAGGCCCAGATGACTGCAGAATGGTCAGTCTTTCTAAGCCCTCACCCCCACCCACTTCAGGAGCTCCGGGGAAACCAGCAGCCTATCCTCTTAGCCTCCTCCCCTCCTCCTGCCATGACTCAGCAATGACTATAGCTTCTACTTTCCAGAGAAACAGGTTCCCAGGAACCTCCCTGCTAGTCACTCTCAGCCCAATCCCACTCACCTGCCATCTCTCAGGGTGCTCCTCCAGGGTCAGATCTTCCCCTCAACACCTCAGATGATCCACCTGTGCCCTCCAAACCACCCCAACCCTCCAGGCTGATTGTTTCCAGGCTCCTACATTTATTTTCAAATCTGTGTTTGTTTTGAGACAGGGTCACACTATAGAACTCTGGCTGTCCCGGAACTCACTCTGTAGACCCAGGCTGGCCTCAAGCTCAGAGATCCACCTGCCTCTGCCTGCCAATGCGGGGATTAAAGATCTGTGATGTTACACCTGACCCCAATTCTTGATTATTATTTTATTCAGGACCAGGTCTTGCAAACCCAGAGATCCAGAGCCTACACAACCCAACAGTCTCAGTATGTAGCCCAGACTGGCCCTGAACTCTTGCCTCAGCATCCTGAATGCTGGGATTACAAACATGATCCATACTAGGTTATCTTCATTTTTTTTAATTTATTGGTTTTTTGTTTTGTTTGCATTTATATCTTTACTGTGTTTATATATCTGGCTGTGCTCAGTGGAGGTCATGCGGACGACAGAGGACACTTACAGAAGTTGGTTCTTTCTACCATGTGGGTTCCAAGGGTCAAATTCAGGTCGTGGGGCTTTGTACCCAGCTCATTTACCAGCTGAACCATCTTGTCAAGGCTGAGACAAGAGGATCACAGGATTGAAGCCAGCCTGAGTGACTTACCTAGCCCAAGGCCAGCCTGGGCTTCATTTGGAAACCCTGCATCAGAACCAAACCCACACAAATAAACAACATAAAAAGTGGCTGGTAATTACACGTGTAATCTCAAGACGTGGGAGGCTGAGGCAAAAAGATCAGGAGTTCAAGGTTACCCTTGGCTACAGAATAAGTTCAAAACTAACCAGGGACATATGAAGCCCTTTCTCAAAGACAGGGCAGGGGCTGGTGTGATTGCTCAGTGGGCAAAGCACTCACTATGCAAAACTGATGAGTTCCATCCTAAGAATCCAAGACAGAAAGAGAATTGACCCCATAAACTTTGCCCATCCCATGGACAAACAGTACACACACACACACACACACACACACACACACTCACATAAATTCACACCAATCCAGTTTTAGGGCCAACAACATGGGTCAGTCAGTAAAAGCTCCTACCTAGAACCCTGATGATCTCAGTTTGGTCCCAGGGTCTTACATGGTGAAAGAAGAGACATGACCCCCACAAGTCAACCTCTGACTTTCACACATGTGCACACACAAAAACCCAAAATAAGTAAAATAAATAATCTAAATTTCAAAAAATCAAAATAGCCGGGCAGTGTTGGTGTATGCATTTAATCCCAACTCAGGAGGCAGAGGCAGGCGGATCTTTGCGAGTTCGAGGCCAGCCAGGTCTACAGAGTAAATTCCGGGACAGCCGGGACTGTTTCATAGAGAAACCCTGTCTCCAAAAACCAAAATAATAATAATAATGATGATAATAGCAATAAAATAACTAGCAAGTGCAAACCTGAGCCCACATTACCCTTGCTCCAGGTTCTTCCCCGCTGAAGAATCTGAAGGAGCAGCCGCTGGCCCACTGCAGGCTCACATCTCATGCTCCTCTCGAAATCAAGTGAAGTTTTAGGGCTGGTGACATGGTTCCATGACACCAACCTTGAGGCTGCAACCGTTAGTGCTCTGCTGGGACTTTTTTTATTTAATCCTCTCCTCCTCCACCCCTGGGACCCAGGAAATCTCCCATGAGGCCATTGAGAGCCAGAAAATCCCCAGGATATCACTTTGTTCTTCTGATCTGGATGGGACAGGTGGAGTTCAAAGGGTCTTGGGAGAAGGCAAGAAAACATGACGTTTTTAGTATTAGCCTGAAAGGCTTGTTCTGAGCCCCTGCACCACTGGTCTGTCATCTTCAAAACAGAGGCGCAAAGACCAGAAACTCAAGCCCTTTGGTTGAGGTTAATCAGGCTTTCTGACTAAAATGAAGTATAGAAACTTAGCCTCCTAACTTATATGTGGATAGTGTTTGGTAGCGGGGCCTTTAAGGAGAGAATTGGGAGAGGATGGTGTGGTCAGGCTGACTTTAGTGGTATTTGAGAAGGAGAAGCCAGAGTGAGTGGTGACTCGTACCTGGTATCCCAGCACTCTGGGGACAGTCAGGACCAGAGTAGACTATGGAGCTAGACCCTGTCTCAGAACAGCACACTGTGAGTTCAAGACCAGCCTGGTCTACAAGAACTACAGAGAAACCCTGTCTCAAAAAAACAAATAATAGAGGAGTCAAGTGTATGGGGGTCACCAGCTTAGTTCCCGTGTCCTGGCCATCTTTCTCTTTAGCCACCTTTCCCATTCCCATTACGCAGCAGGCTGTGTGGATATAGAGAAGAACATGGCCAGGTCAGGTGTGG
Source organism: Myodes glareolus (assembly GCF_982192425.1). Classification (NCBI taxonomy): domain Eukaryota; kingdom Metazoa; phylum Chordata; class Mammalia; order Rodentia; family Cricetidae; genus Myodes; species Myodes glareolus. The sequence goes on from NC_142027.1 coordinate 110,486,672, forward strand.
TGCATGCAGAGGATCAGGCATTCAAGATTAGCCTCAGCTACATAGTAGGTTTGAGGCTAGCCTGTGCCACATCAGACCTGCTTTAAAATGAAGAGGGCATGGTAAGAATGTATGCTTCTCTCTTGGGGACTGTCCAGTTGTCTAGTGTGGAGGCAAATAGACCTCACATAGGACTGGTGGCCAGTTCATTAGTAGAGTGTCTGCCTAGAATCCTTCAGTGAGGGACTGGGGGTGGAGCTTAGTGATAGAGCACTTTCTTAGCATTACTGATGCCTTGAACTCTGTATACAACTCCACACAAAAAAAGAAGGGTTTCAGGTGGGTAGTGATGGTGCACATCACCCAGTGCTTGGGAGGCAGAGGCAGGTATCTCTGAGTTCGAGGCCAGCCTGGTCTACAGAGTCAGTCAGGACATTCAGGGCCACACAGAGAAATCCTGTCTCAAAAAAAAGAAGAGGGGGAGGGGTGAGGAAGAAAGACGGGTAGTGGTGTCACACATCTTTAACCCCAGCATTCTGGAGGCGCAGGCAGGTGGACCTATGAGAGTTCGAGGTCAGCCTGGTCTATAGAGCTAATTCCAGGATAGCCAGGGCTATGCAGAGAAACCCTGTCTCCAAAAGCAAACAGGCAAAAATAAAAAGAGAAAGAAAAGAAAAAAGGAGGAGGAGAAGGAGGAGGAGGGTTTTACACCTTCCCAACCTCATTGAGAAGAAAGATTATCCTCCTTTCTCTTGTAACACCCGCGATCACAATGAAGACACATTAGACACAAGGGTGTGGCCATTTGAAGGCTGTTTCCACCAAGCAAGAAGGACCCCCAAAACGGCAAATTGCTTGTGTATGGAAGTCTGCCGGCGGGGACTGACAGCGAAGGGATGGGTGCTATACTGCAGTAAGGGCTTTCTGTTCCGGATGAACAAGTTCCTCTCGCTGCCCCATCCAGTCTGCCAACCCCCGACTCCCAACAGGACAGAGAAGACACCTGCCTGGCTAAGAAATTTAGCTGCTGTGACGAGCTCCATGCCCTGAGTCACGTTGACTCAGAGGCTCAGGCTGGAATGGGTGCCTCTTGTCCTTGCCCGTCCCCATGTTTAGGGCGAGGAGTGGGTGCTGGGCATCCAGGCCTCCCTCCAGGCTCTGGCACGGCCCAGGCTCCCGTCTGCATGCTTCGTCAGCACCAGTGTTCCTATTACATGACCGAGTGGGATTTGTACTCTCCAAGCATTAGCGCCGGGCTGACTCTGCAGAACAGGCCGATGCCAGCTCTTTCACCCTTTCCAGGAGATTCTATGACCACTTGACTTCCTTATCTGACAGTTCAGCCTGGCCTCCTTTCAGGGACACCCCCCTGCTATGATGCTATGATTTGAATCAGGAACATCCCCCCACAGACTCATGTTTTGAACACTTGTTTTCCCCATGTGGCGTTGCTATTTTGGGGATTGTGGTACTTTTAGATGGGAATTAGCTGAGGAAGTCAGGTCTTTATTAGTATGTAGAACTTTGAAAGTTATAGAAATTTATAGACTGTTCCTTCCTTTTCTTCTCTTCCCTCATTTCTTCCTCCCTCCTCGTTTCCCTCCTTATCTCCATCCCTTCCTTTCTTCTTTGTCTTTATTGTTGTTGTTTTTTTTTTTAATTGTTTTGCAGTCGGGCAGTGGTGGCACATGCCTTTAACCCCAGCACTCGGGAGGCAGAGGCAGGCAGATCTCTGTGAATTCGAGGCCAGCCTGGTCTACAAGAGCTAGTTCCAGGACAAACTCCATAACTACAGAGAAACCCTGTCTCGAAAAACAAAAAACAAACAAACAAACAAAATTGTTTTGCTCATGTAGCCTAGGCTATCCTCCCTCAACTGACCAAATAGTAGGGTTACAAGTGTGTGCTACCGCATCCAACTCTCCATCGTATTATTAGTGATATCTCCAGTAGCCCAGGCTGGCCTTGAACTGACGATGTAGTGGAGGATGATGCTGAACTTCTCATCTTTGTTTTTCTGTCTCTCTAGTGTTGGGATTGTGGGTGTGTCTCTCCACATCCAGTTTATGTGAATCCTTCTTGCACAATAGGGAAACACTCTACCCATGAGCTCTAGCTCTGGTTGCACACCTAATTTATCAGTTGTTGTGTATATATAGGAATGAAGGCTGCTTGGATTGGACTGAAACTGGCCAGCGCTTAGCAGTTAGGAGTCCTCTAAACACACCCAGCACAGGTCTCTCTGCTTGTGGTCAGCAAGCTGTGCCCTGTTCCCAACACTGTAACTGTCCCATGAGTCTTTGGCCCTCTGCTGGAGTTCCAACTATCAAATCAAATACTTACTTCAGACTCTTTCCAAGTCCCGTACTGCCATTCTAGGGACTGGACTGAGGAGATGGCTCAGTGGGGTTAAGTGCCCGCTGCACAAGCCTGAGGACCTGAGTTCAGATCCCCCACAACACACAGAGCTGTAACCCCAGCTCTTGGAAAGGTGGAAGTCGGAGGAAGCTTGATAGTCAGCCAGCCTAGCCAATCAGTGAACTCCATGTTCAGTAAGAGACCCTGCCTCAAAAAATACCATGGAGATCTGGGCCTTGGTGGCACACACCTTTAATCCCAGCACTGGGGAGGCAGAGGCAGGCGATCTCTGTGAGTTCAAGGCCAGCCTGGTCTACAAGAGCTAGTTCCAGGACAGGCTCCAATGCTATACAGAGAAACCCTGTCTCAAAAACCAAAACCAAACAAACAAAAATACAATGGAGAATGATAAATGAAGATACTCAACTTCGAACTCTAGCTCACGTGCACCTTGAGAGGTAAAGAAAGGAAGATTGAAAGTGGTTTAAGGCAGGCTAGAGAGATGGCTCAGGGTTTAAGAGCACTGACTGTTCTTCCAGAGGTCCTGAATTCAATTCCCAGCACCCACATGGTGACTCACAGCCATCTGTAATGAGATCTGGAGCCCTCATGAAGGCCGAATGTTGTATACATAATAAATAAATAAGTCAAAAAAAAGAAAGGGGTTTAAGGCTACCCTAGACTACATGGCAATTATTGTCTTAAAATCACACCCACATACAGAGTGGGGAGAGAGGGAGTGGGAGAGAGAGACATGGGGGTCGGGTCGATTTATCCACAGTGCGATTCTGAGAGCCAGTTGCCAATTTTGGCTTACATGTTATGGGAAACCAAAGATCCCAATTGGTAAAGCCTGTGGCCACACTTGAACAACTCAGGTTGCTAAGAAGTTTCTAGCTCAGATCACATTGCTCCTCTCACTCCTGGAAATAATTTGTCTCTCTATTTGAGGCAGTGGATCTTCCCCTCCTTTGTTTCCTACACAAAGTCTTACTTTATAGCCCTAGCTGGCCTGAAATGTGCCATTTAGATACCAGGCTGGGGGCCTGTGAGATGGTTCGGCAGGTAAAAGTGCTTGCCACCAAACCTGAGGACCTGACTTCAATTCTCCAGATCCATTTGGTAGAAGGACAGAACCAGTTCCCACAGGTTCCCCTTTGATCGACACAGAGACACAGAAATATGAGTGTGCATATGTGTGTGTACATGTGCACACACACATACACTACCACGTGCACACACACACACCACATGGTAGTCCATATGTGCCATCCCACTAAAAAAAAATAAATGTAATAAAAAGAAATACATACTATACTGCTCTCAAACTAGTTTGGTACTGCCTCTTCCTGATCACTAGGAATATAGGTAGATTCCTCTGTGCCCTTCCGTGTGTGTGTGTGTGTGTGTGTGTGTGTGTGTGTGTGTGTTGCTATGTAGCCTATAGTGGCCTTAAACCCTCTTCAAATCAAATCTCTTTGTCTCTATCTCTCAAGTACAGGAACTACAGGCATGAGTCAATTCACCCATTTTGTATTGGCCATTTCTTTTTAGAAAGATTTGCTTATCTATATATTTTACATATATGAGTGCTCTATTTGCACATATGCCTGCAGGACAGAAGAGGACATCAGACAGAAGAGGGCCTCAGATCCATTATAGATGACTGTGAGCCACCATGTGATTCCTAGGAATTGAATCCAGGACCTCTGGAAGAGCAGCCAGTGCTCTTAACCACTGAGCCATCTCTCCAATCCCTGCCCTACCCCCCTTAAAGCAATGTCTCACGTAGCTAGGGTTGATCTCAAGTTCACTCTGTAGCCAAGGGTAACCTTGAACTCCCATCCTTCCGCCTCCACCTCCCCAGTGCTGAGATTACAGGTGTGTGTCACCAAGACAGACACCTAATTGTTCCCCTAGATGACAGAGTAGCGTGTTTGGCCCCCACACAGTGGGTGTGGCATCTGTGATGCAGCCAAAGCAGCAGATGGAGAAGCTATGACGTACATCTTCAAAGGCCTTTCAGATAATCTAAGGCAGATGGAAAGATGCTGATACCGTGGGCTTAGCTGCTGCAAACTTCAAAACCCTTCTCCTCCCGCCTCTTCTCAACTCACCTCCCTTCTTCCCTCCCCTCCTCTTCCAGATGGGTCTTGCTGTATTGTCAGCTGGTCTGAACCTTGTGGGCTCAAGGGATCCTCCTGCTCAAGCCTCCTTAGCAGCTAAGACTTCAGATGGGAACCATAGCTTAGACTGGAATATTTTGTTGTTATTGTTGTTTGACACAGGGAATCTTTCTGTAGCTCAGCCTGTCTTCAAATTCACTATGTAGTCTGCAGACTTGAACTTAGAGCAGTTCGCCTATTTTAGCCTCCCAAGTCCAGGGATTACTGTTGTGAGCCTAATACCTAATTTTAGATTGAAAGGATTTTTTTTTTTTGAGGCAGGGTCTCACTATAAGCCCTGACTGACCTAGAATTTGGTATGTAGCCCAGGCTGGCCTTGTATTTGTAGAGTTCTACTTGCTTCTGCCTCCTGAGTGCTGGAATTAAGGTGTATAGCATCCTCTTTTTAAATTTAAATTCTATTTATAATTATTCTTGTGCTTGTGGTGTGTTTATGTGTGTATGCGTGCATGAACCACAATGTGTGACGCCCACCATAGTTTCTGGGGATCATACTTTGGCCTAAGAATTGAATACCCTTTTAATTTTTGGACAGCCTCACTATATAGCCTTGGCTAACTAGACCTCACAGATCTGCCTGCCTCTGCCTCCTCGTACTGGAATTAAAGGTGTGCTCTATCTTTATTATGGAGCATTGATTTTATTTAATTTTACTTTTATTTGTAGAGGTGTTTTGTCTGCCTATGTGTCTATACACAGTGTGCACTGCTCTCAGAGGCCAGAAGAGGGCAGCCAATCATCTGGAACTGGAGTTACAAACCATTGTGAGCAACAATGTGGGTGATGAGAACCAACCCGAGTACTCTTTTTTTTTATTTTTTTATTTTTTTTTTTTATTTTTCAAGACAGGGTCTCTCTGTAACTTTGAAGCCTGTCCTCCTGGAACTAGCTCTTGTAGACCAGGCTGGCCTCGAACTCACAGAGATCCACCTGTCTCTGCCTCCTGAGTGCTGGGATTAAAGGCGTGCACCACCACCGCCTGGCCCCAAGTACTCTTAAAGAACAACCAGTGTTTTTAACTCTCCAGACCCTAGATTGGATTTTTTTTAAAAAAACAGAGTCTCACTGTGTTATACTGGCTGGCTTGGAACTCACTATGTAAACCAGGCTGGCTTCCTGAGTGCTGGAGTTAAAAGCATGCTTAGCCATGCCCCACTATAATGTAACTTCGTAAGAATCATTCACCTGGATTGGAAAGACAGCTCACTGGGTGAAAGGCTTGCCTTGCAAGCATGAGGACACCAGTTCGATCCCCAGCACCCATGTAAAATGCTATGTGTGGTAGTGTGTGCTTGCGATCCGGGCACTAGGGAGTTGGAAACGGATCCCTGGAGCTTGTTGTCCAGCCAGTTTAGCCTTATCTGTGAGGCTGTTTTAAACAAGGTGAGTGGTATTCTTGAGGATGACACCCAAGGTTGTCCTCTGGCCTCTACACGTGAACCTGCACACACACAGAACACAGATATACAGACATATACTTGAATACAAAATAATTATATATCCATTTTTTTCTAAAAATATAATTTCACAATCTGAGACCCAGAGAGAGAATGTACTTGCCCAAGGTCACCCTGCAAGTCCAATGGCAAAGTCAGGGTCTTACTATTCGAGTCCTGCCTCTCAGCACAGGCCTTTTCTGCTGATCTAGGACCTCTGGGAGAGGCTTGTACCAGGCTTTTTCTTTGGGGTCACCACCCAGCTCCCAAATCATGACACAAAGAATTAGCATTAGTTTTGAATGCTCTGCCTAATTTAGGCATATTTCTGGTTAGCTCTTTTAATTTAACCTGTTTCTCTTTATCTACTTTTTGCCTTGGGGCTTTTTACCTTTTCTTACTTTCTTGTTGTCTCTAAGTCTGGCTGGCTGGGGCTGCCTAGCTTCCTGACCTGGGTGTGTCCTTTTTCTTGTTCTTTCCTCTCTAATTCTTTTCTTTTTTTTCTTTTTCCTTTCTTTCTTCCTTCCTTCCTTTCTCCCTCCCTCCCTCTCTTTCTTCCTTCCTTCCTTTCTTTCTTTCTTTCTTTTCTTTCTTTCTTTCTTTTCAAGATAGGGTTTCTCTGTGTAACATCCCTAGCTGTCCTGGAACTAGCTCTGTAGACCAGGCTGGCCTCAAACTCACAGAGATCCGCCTGCCTCAGCTTCCCAAGTGCTGGGATTAAAGGTGTGCGCCACCACTGCCCGGCTCTCTCTTCTTCTCCTCCCTCTCTTCTTTTCTCTTGAACCTAGATTTCTCCTCCTATAGTCTCTCTCCCTACCAGCCCCACATACCCTTTTTTCTTCCAGCTACTGGCCATTTAACCCTTTATTAGACCAATCAGGTACCTCAGGCAGGCAAAGTGAAACAGATGCAACATATTGTTACATAATTAGACACTTATCCTTACATCCTTAAACAAATGCAGCATAAACAATGTAACTGTTAAAGTAACATTCTGCAGCATAAACAAATGTAACACATCTTTGCCTACTTAAAATAATATTCACAGCAGAGTCTGTCCACTGAGATTCTTCCTTCGTCTGAACCGGTATTTTCTGCCCCTACTGCAAACTGTCCACGCTAACAAAGTGACGGTGAAAGCAGTCCCAGAACACAGGATGGGTACATTGTTGGTAGGGTGTGGTTGCTGCTGCCACTGTTACCTAATTTGGGGAGGTCTTCAATTTCCCAAGGAAGCCAGCAGCCAGGGTACAGGGCTGTGATGATTTAGGGCCGCATAGAAACTGCAGGGCACTGATTTCCATGGCTGACCCGTTTGTCTGCCAACGGAGGCAAAGACGCAGTTAGAAGGTCATGCCCTTCAGCGTCTGAGAAGGATGGAGGGTGCTCTTGCATCAGATCAGTCAACGCAGCCAAGGCCCCTCCCTCTTTTTCTGAGCAGGTGCCAAGATAGATCAGGCCTCACGGCTGGACCTGGAGTGGGTGATTCTGCTGCTGAGAACCCAGAAGGCCTGCCAGAGTTTCATTTCATACTCAAGCTAGTCAATGTCCGTGTGAACTCTGGTTTATCAGGAAGCCTCTTTGTGCCTGAAAAAACGGGAACAGGGCTGGGGGCATAGCTCAGTGGAATGTAGCTCAGTTGAGGAGTGTCTGTGTTTGCATAGCATACGTGAGGCCCTGGCTTTAAGCCCTAGCACTGCATAAATCAGACCTGGTGGCTCACATCTGCAATCCTTGCACTTGGGAGGCAAAGGCAGGAGGATCAGGAGTCTAAGACCCTTCTCATCTATGTATTTTGTTTGTTTTGTTTTCACAGGTTCTCAGATTGTAGCCTTGGCTGGCCTTAAATTCACAGCGATCCTGCCTCCTGCACAAGTTGGCATTAAAAACAGCTGCCACCACTCACAGCTCCTTTCTTGTTTGTTTCCCAAGACAAGGTCTCTCTGTGTAGTCTTGGCTGTCCTGGAACTTGCTCCGGAGACCAGACTGTCTTCAAAGTCAGAGATCCTCCTGCCTCTGCCTCCTGAGTGCTGGGATTAAAGATGTGCACCACCATCATCCAGACATGTACTTAAATTTTTTTTTACATTTTTATTTGAATGTGAATGCATGTGCATGTGTGTGAGTGTGTGAGTGTGTGAGGCATATGGTGGTCAGAAGGCATTTTCTTTGGAGTCAGTTCTTTCCTTCCACCTTTAAGTGGGTTCTGGAATCAACCCAGATTGCCAAGCTTTCTCTGCAAGTGACATTATCCACTGAGCTACCTCGCACACTCCCCATTCACCCCTCTACTCCCCCCACCCATTTTTCCTTTGTCGCCTATCTTGGTGATAAGGTTTATAATCCAGTGTGTGGGAGGTGGACTGATGGGGAGATGCAGTTCAAGGAGTTGAAGGCTAGGTTGGGGCCACAAGGAGAGTTGAGAAACAGACCATCTCAGAAAAGAAATAAATTTAAAAAAATTCTTTTTTCTTTTGAGGTAAGGTCCAAGTTAGTCTAGAGGTCCTAAATAAATGAGTAAACAAATTGTTTCTTTTGCTTCTCTGAGACAAAGTCTCACCCAAGATGGCCTTGAACTCCAGTTCTTCCGTCCTCCACCTCCCAATTCCTGGATTTACTCAGTCGCTCTGCTCCACTACACTTTATTTATTGGCCTTTTGAAGGGCTCTCAGGTGGCACTGGCGGTGAATCAGCACAGACTGGATCGGATCTGGGTTTACAGAGAGGAAGACTGACTCCCGGAGGCTTCTTCTGAGCCAGAAGGAAGTGGGAAGGATTTTTTTTTTTTAACAACAGGGCTCTGAATATTGCCCAGTGTTGTAGCAGGAGAAGAGGCAGGGCCAGATCCTGTGCAGGAGACGGTGGAGAGCAGAACCATTTCTAGAATTTCTCTCCTCACCATCTGTGTCTTACACACGCACTAGAGTGGTTCCCTCAAACTGCATTCATTCACTTACTTATCTTCTCATTCATTCATTCTTAAAAATGTTTTTTAATGATTTATTTATTAGTATTTCACTTGTGTGTATGTCTATGTGAGGGTATCAGATCCCTTGGAGCTGGAGTTCTGGACAGTTGTGAGCTGCCATGTGGGTGCTGGAAATTGAACCCAGGTCCTTTGGGAAGAGCAGCCAGTACTCTTAACTGCTGAACTATCTCTCCAGCACCCAATCGTTCTTTGTTTGTTCATTGTCAGATTTTTCTTTCCACATTTTGTATGGAGAGGTGCATACACCATTATGTGTGTGTGTGTGTGTGTGCGTGTGCATGTGTGTGTGGTGGGGTGGATTATCTGTAGGGCAGAGGACAACTTATGTGAGTCATTTCTCGCCTCTCAGCATGTGGGTGCCTGGGATTGAACTCTCGTTGTCAGGTTTGGTGGCAAGCACTTTTACCCACTGAACCATCTTGCTGGTCATCTTTTGGGATTAATTTTTTTTAATTTTTAATTTTATGTGTATGGATGTTATGTCTGCCTGGATGGTGTGCACTCTGTACATGTCTGGTGCCTATGGAAGTCAGAAGAGGGTGTCAGATCCCTGGGAACTGGAGTTACAAATGGTTGTGAGCCACCATGTGGATGCTAAAAATTGAACCCAGGTCCTATGGTGCAGCTAGTACTCGTAAACACTGGGTCATCTTGCCGGCCAATCTTTTTGGACTTTTGAGACAAGCTGCTATTCTGCAGCTGAGTCTAGTCTTGAATTTATAGGCAATCCTTCTGCCTCAGTCTCTCTAAATGCTTTGATTAAAGGATTTCGATGCCATACCTACATCATTCATTGATTTAAAAAATTTTAATTTATTTATCATTTGATGTGTATGAGCATTTTGCCTGTATGTATGTATGTATGTATGTATGTATGTATGTATGTAATTGCATCACAAGTGTGTCTGGTGCCTGCAGAAGTCAGAAGAGGGCATCAGAATTCTCTGGAGCTGGAGTTATTGATGGTTGTAACCTGCCATGTGGGTACTGGGAACTGAACCCAGATTCTCTGAAAGAGCAGCCAGTGCTCTTAACTTCTGAGCCATTTCTCCAGGCCCTTCATTCATTGCTTGATGTTATATGTTCTGTATACTTGCTGTGGACCAGGTCCTGTGTGAGGCTGGCCTGGCTACAGAGTGAGGCTGTGTCAAAAGAAAAAAAATAATAAACAAATAAGACCAAAAGTAAACATCTGATACATACCCTAGTGCCTCAGAGGTGGAGGCGGGTTAGGCGTTCAAGGTTCTTCTTGGCTACCCAGGTAGAAGTTTGCCTGAACTATGTGAGGCCAGGTCTCAAAACAGAAAACAATGACCATTTTATAAAAGAGAAAGTTGCAAAGAGAGACAAACCACCACCAACTACGTGAAGAAAATTGCTCAAAAAATAATATAGAGGTTTTGTTTATTATTTAGAAATGACTTGATTCCTGGGCAGGGGAGGGGCTAGTTGAAAAACAATTCCCAGGCTAGGGAATATTATTCAGATGGCGAACATTCCTGTAAGACCCTGAGTTGTAGACTCAGCATTCTAAAACTAAAAAGTGAAAGCAGTCCCGCCCGACCCCATCTCCCAACTCCTGAACTACTTAGCCTATCATTCAATGCCTCTTAGAAATTAATGACTCCATTAGAATTTCATGAGACAGCCAGACAGCCAGACAGCCGATCAATAAATATGTCCCAACTAGGTGTGACAGCACATACCTTTGATCGCAGCACTAGGGAGGCAGAGGCAGGATGATCTACCTGACTTTGAGGCTAGCCTAGTCTACAAAGGGAGTTACAGGACAGCCAGGACTACACAGAGAAACCCTGTCTCAATATAAAAGGAAAAAAAGAAGAAAAGAGAGAAAAAAAGGAAAAAGGAAGAGACTAGAGATATAATCCAGGTCCAGAGTGATAGTTAACATGTTTAATCCCCAGTCTACAAAAAACAAACAGACTATAGCTGGGCGGTGGTGGTGCACACCTATCTATCTATCTATCTATCTATCTATCTATCTATCTATCTATCTATCTGGTTTTTGGAGACAGGGTTTCTTTGTAGCTTTGGAGCCTGTCCTGGAGCCAGATCAGCCTGTCTCTGCTTCCGAGTGCTGGGATTAAATATTGGAACTTGCTAAATAAATTAGCCTTGCTGGCCAAGGATCCCCATGAATTTATTTTCTTTTGCAGTGTTGGGATTACAAATCTGTGGCACCACACCCTGCAACTTGTTCTTGAGACCAGGCTGGGCTTGAACTACCTATTTCTATCTCCTGAGTGCTGAGATTAAAGGTGATGGTGGTATGCCTTTGGAACTCACAACAATCTGCCTACTTCTGCCTCCCTGATGTTGAAATCAAGATGATTACTACCAAGCTTGTTTGTCTCCTGTTGTCTTTCCTTCTTTTTTCTTCTTTCTTTTCTTTTCCTTTCTTTCTTTCTTTCTTTCTTTCTTTCTTTCTTTTTTTTGTGTAATCCTGACTGTCCTGTAACTTGCTTTGTAGACCAGGTTGGCCTTGAATTCAGGTAAATTTGCCCGCCTCTGCCTCCCCAGGGCTGGGACACAGCCTGTCTCATTTTCTTGGGCAGAGTTGTCTATTTTGCTCATTGTCGTGCTCCCTCTGTATATAATCTGTAGATGCTCAACATGTTGAATAGATGAAGCAACTAAAATATGGAGTCAACGTCAAAGTGTTGGTACATGCCTCTAATTCCAGAATTTTGTGTGAAGGAAGGAATTCAAGGCCAGCTTTAGTTATGTAAGGAGTTCGAGGCAACCTGGAGAGTAATGGGACTCTGTTTCAAACAAAACAATCCACAAAAACCTAACGAAAATAAGATACGCAGTAAAACTATAGGTGGGGGTGTTGGCGATGAGCTTAGGCAACTGAATTGAATCTTCAGTACTCTCCACTGGAGAGGAAGAAGGGTGTTCCCCAGGGTCAGCCTGCACACAGCTACATCACTGAGGGAAGTTAATGAATGTGCAAGGCGGATATGTGTCATTCTATGACTTCACCCAGTGAAGCCTCATGTCAAAGTGCAACCTTGGTGTGTGTGTGAGACAGTACTCTGAGGGTTGCATCATTTACGCAGCCATCTCTCAGGCAGGCTCACCCCTTCAATGATGCTGATCGGGCAGTTTGGATTTACCATGTCTGCCCCTATCTTGCCTACTCTATACCTGTGATCTTCCGACCATGATCTGTTTCCCAGAGTTCAAAAGTGAGCCCCTGGACTTCTCTCCTCTCAACTGCCCAGAAGCCATGGGGCGGGGCCGTGAATCAGCACTCGCGTTTGGACTAGTACAGGCTGCATCCCCGCCAGGGGTCCCCAGCGGCTGCGGGCTTAGACCCTACCCCCACCCGGTCGGCCTCTGCCTGCGCTATGCCCGCTGGGAGATGTAGTCTCCACCGCCTCTTTGTCCTTAGTCTCCTCTGCCGGTCAGTTCGCTGCGGGTCGAACTACTACTCCCAAGAGTCCACGCGCCAGAAGCGAGGTGAACGGTGGGGGCGCTCAGAGGGCGAGGAACGATTTGAAGAAACTGAGGCGAAGGATTTGGGGTGAAGAAAGGGGTACAGTAGAGATCAGTGGAGAATTGGGGAAACGCTGAAAAAACCTCTAGGAATTACAAGTTGTGTTCCAATAGGGGAGAAGCCCAGTAAAGGAAGGGTCGGGCGGGGCCGGGCGGGGCGCGCGCATGCGCGAGTGGGAGGTGACTTTTACGTCACTTGTGTGGGCGGGACCGCAGGGGGTTGTCCGCCCGCGGCACGCATTGGAGCCGCAGCCTCCTTGCGCCGGGTCCCGCGGTCGCATCTTGTGCCGCCTTCTGCGAGTCCTCGCCTGAGCAGCTTGCTTCGTGGGTCGGCCCTCCGACACACGAGCTCCAAGCCGCCTCTCTCTTTCCCTAAAGCCTTTCAAGGCGGTCTTCGGTTTCCTTCTTTCCAGCCGACCCGCTTCAGCCCAGCGAAGATGGTGGACCGCGAGCAACTGGTGCAGAAAGCCCGGCTGGCCGAGCAGGCGGAGCGCTACGACGATATGGCCGCGGCCATGAAGAACGTGAGTGTCTCCTCCCCTCCCCCCTGCCTCGCCCTAGCGCTCCCTACACCACGATCCTCGGCGTGGAAGGCATGCCCAGGGGCAAGTCGCCTTGTCGTGACTGTGGGGTCACCTCTCCATCTACTCTTCGGAGGGATTAGGGACGGGTCCTAATGAGCGACTCAGGCACCCGAGTGGTGACGCGGCCTCTTTCCCAGCCTCTCCGAGCTCGGGGCTGGGGCGGGGTCTTGTGTGGCTGCTCTCTGCTCGGGGTGGGGGGTGAGGGGTGGTCTCTATGTGACCCTGAATGTCCAGGGATCTGAGTTGGGGGCCGTGCGCATCCTTTGTGCCCCACTTCCCCTCCTCCCAGCTCAGGCGTGGGGGCGGGGGGACCGCATGGATGCGGTTCCTCTTTTCTCTCCCTGGTGTCTGGGCGGCGCCTTTCCCATTCACTCAGCAGGTCTCCCAGTTTTCCGCCTCCCCACTCCCAACAGCCCCCATCATCTTCCCCACTGACACAACCTTTAAAGAACATTTCGGGAAGAAAAAAAAAATGTAGATCCCTTCCCCACAAAAAAAAACCCGAGCTTAATGGTGTAAAATCGAAACCACCTTGCTCACGTTTTCTTAACAAAAGGTTTCCCTTTACCCATTCCCCAAAGCAAGTCCTCTGGTTTTTACGGAGGGAGGGATAAGGGTGTCGCTGGCATTTCCGTTCGTGGCCCTCAATATGCCATCTTCATTTTTCTTTTTTTTTTCATTGAAAAGGGTTAAATATGCCTTTGAACGTTAACTGATTCAATTTGTGACATGCAGTTTCTCTTTTGAATGTAGGCACGAGTCTCCCGAAATTCCCATAAGTGTAAAAAAATATTCTGTCTGATCTGATATTGCAAACAAAGCGCTGGTGGGAGGCAGTATCAAGTCATTCCAGAAGATTCTGCATTTGTCATATTGCAGAGAGCCTAGACTGGGTGGAGGCTGGGAGGAGTTATTTTAAAGGGGAAAAAGTCTTTTAAATTTTTTTTAAGTTAAATGTATCAGAGGCTTTTTCCCTCTGACCGAATGCATCCTTACACTAATGATAATACTAGTCTCCGTCTCCAGTTGTCGCATTTTTGTCTTAGATGCAAAATCCTTCCTGTTTGCACCATTTTGTCAGTAACACTCATTTATTAATGAGTTGGGGATCAGTTTGCCAGCAGAGGAGGGGGCAGTACTGCATATTGCAAAATTAAGTAGGCAAATTAATAATTTGGTTTCCCACTCCCTTAATATTTAACTTCCTACCTTATGTAACAAAGGTTGTTAAATGCAGCTCCTGGTGTGAAGTGGATGCCAGAGTGTGCCTTGCATGTTCAACCTTTCAAGGAAAAGAATAGAGAGATGGTATTTTTTTAGCTAATTTTTTCTAGTTTTTTTCAAATGCCAGGTGCTTATATTTTCCCAATTCAATGAGCTACAATTTTTTTGTCATCTCTTGAAAAATAATTGACTTTAAAATTAGAAATACTGTTGTATTAGTGTGTTTCAGTTGCATTTTTGTAAGGGTTTAGCGATTAAAGGATACAAGCTGGACTTCAGTAGGTCACTAATGTTGGAAATGTCTTCAGATTGTGATATTTAGACTCTAATTCTCCCTTATTTCTAGTTCCACAGGAGAGCGAGTGACCTCGCACCTATATCCATAGCAACCCAGTGATGTCACACACAATGACACAGAGGCTGCAATGCACCTAAGGGCTGGTAGGGAGTTTTCAGATGGCATTTGTCCAAGGTAATGCAGAAATGAGCTGATAAGCCAGGTGGCATCGAACATCTTCTACCATATAGGCCTTAGTCTCCAAAATAAAAAAAAAATGATTTCCCTGTAGACACTCACAAGGACAGTGACTTCTGGAGACAAGCCCATTCACTGTAAATGTCCCTTCACAAAGCACCATAGGATACTTTCATATTTTTTTTAAGTATTCATCTCACTTATTTTAAAAACCCAGCAATGAAGAAGTAAGGGAATTTCTAAATAAGAGATGTCTCTGTGGTCATAGTGCAGAGGTGGGGTGTGTATTTAGGGTTATCTCAATGAGGCAGGCTTTCATAAAAGCCGTAAAACTGATGGCTGACCCTCTGCAGTCACTGTTAGGAAATAGGCACCCGATACACAGTTTCCCATCTAAATGTGGGGAGGTGGTGCTCCGCTCAGCTCGTGTCTGCTCATGCTCACCATACTGTGAAAGGGAGAATTGATTTGTAAAATAAAGGTCTCAGTAAACATGGTTTTCCAAACCACATCAGCTTGCCTCTCACCCCCAGTTTCCACACAGTACTAATTTGAAACAGTGAGGAGCAGAGTTGGTTCCCCAGTGTGGTGCTAGCTCACCCACCGTGTCTCAAGTGTGACTCTCTGGTTTCAGCCCCCGCCACCAGGAAAATGGAACAGTCGTCATTTGGGAGACTTTTAGTCCTCTTGCCCCAGTTGAGCTTCTCTTAACTTTCGATGGTGAAAGAAATTAAGGTTTAGTTGCTTCTAGGGGGATTATTCTGGGGAAGCCATGTTTAGAATCCATGCATAGCCATGTGTGTAGGTGACTTGGATAGGAATAGTCAAGGAGCAGGATTCTGAACTGGGGAAGGAGAGTGAGATCATTAGGATAAATGTACTCTTGCAGTGGAGCCGAGTGCCTACAGGGTTCCAGCTTGTTAGGTAGCATCCCCGCTCCCCTACCCACATTGTCAGTTGCTGTCTTCTCACTTGCCTTTGGCTACTCACAGGCCAAAATTATTACAGTGTAATAAAGTCTTCAATCTCTGTTCCAGTCTGTTGTTATAATTGTTTTATTATCAGTTATTACTCTTACTGTGCCTGTCTTAGAGATTAAATTTATCACAGGTATGTGTGAGAGATGCAGTATTTGGGATTAGTTGCAATTTCAGGACTCTCCTAAGGATCTTGGGACACATTCTTTTGGGCGAGGGGGAGACCACTG
Organism: Myodes glareolus; assembly: GCF_982192425.1. Taxonomy (NCBI): domain Eukaryota; kingdom Metazoa; phylum Chordata; class Mammalia; order Rodentia; family Cricetidae; genus Myodes; species Myodes glareolus. Next base: position 110,502,632 of record NC_142027.1, read on the forward strand.
GGCTATCCTGTCTTTGGCTTTCAGTAGCCTCTTGAGAAGTTAATATATACTAAGTAGGCCGCGGGTACTTGTATCATGGGGGAGAGGAGGTTCTGGACTCCTCAATTCCTTGGAGTTCCTGGGTTAGGAACTCTCAGCTGGCTGAAGGCGGCCATAGTTACATAAACAGATCTTCCTGGTGGAATCAATGGATTTCAGAACCCTTCCTCTCTGCTAGTTCTTCCAGGAGGCAGATCAATAGCTGTTCCCCTAATGGAGTAATGCTGCCTTCGCAGGTCCCTCCGAGGCGGATCCCTGCCAGCTCTTCTCAGTTACGTGGTTTAGGCTGCTCTCTTTAGAGTGGAGAGAGCGTATAACTTCCTCACATTATCCTTCACAACACCAAGATGAAGATTAAATTCTTTTTTTCTTCCTTTAAAAGTTACCAGCCAGAGGACCAGCTTGCAGGATTTGGTTTCCACCATGTAGATCTGGGGGATTGAACTCGACTCATGAGGCTTGGCTGCAAGCATCTTCACCTGCTGAGCCAACTAACCAGCCCCGAAAGTACTTAATTCAACCAAATAATCGAAAAACAAAACACAAAAAGCCCTCATGTGCTTCCTGAATTCTTTAAAAGATGTGTTTGAATATCTGTTATTGTATTCTTTTAAAGGTAGAGCCCAGCAGCTGGATCCCGAGTCTAATACTTGAGCTGTCATTTATGAAGAATACTTCTATATTGTTGAAAAGAAGGGCTGGGCAGTGGTGGCGCACGCCTTTAATCCCAGCACTCTGGAGGCAGAGGCAGGTAGATCTTTTGAGTTTGAAGCCAGTCTGGTCTATAGAGAGAGTTCTAGGACAGCCAGGGATACACAGAGACCCTGTCTTGAAAAAAGAAAGAGAATGTTGTTTTTTTGTCCCCCCCCCCCTTTTTTTGAGTCAGGTTCTCACTGTGTAGACCAGATTGGCTTTGAACTCAGTTCCACCTGTTTAGCCCCTTTGTCTCCCAAGTGCTGGAATTAGAGGACAGACACCACACCCAACTGATGTGTGTGTGGGTTTTTTTTTAATGAGTCACATTTTAATCTCACCCAGTCCAATAAAAAAATTTAACAGTATAATTTAGTGATATTTAATATTTCCTACATAGTTAAGCAGCCATTGCCCTTATTTAGTTCAAAAATGGAAGCTGGGTATGGCTTGGAAAGTGGAGAACCTGCCAAACAGGAGGAAGACGAGGCCATCTGTTTAAAAAGAGATACTGGCCTATCAGCTCTGGATTGTGCCCACTGCCACCCTCAGCCATTGGTAATTAATTGGTTGTTCCGTGGTCTTTATTTTCAGATGTCTTGACTGTTTCCTAAAGCAGAGGAAGAGACCTAGCTTTTAGCTGGGTTTGTATTTCCATGTAAAGAGTCACAGAACTTAAAAACCATATGATGTTCACCTAAACAAACGAGAGTAATTCATCTGAAATCTGAGCCAACTGTTAAGCCTTGGGAGATTGTGGAAACATGGCTGGTGTTCTTACAAGCCCAAGACTGACTCTTGTGAATGACTTCCCTGCTGTGTGGTAGTAGGTCCCACACGAGCACTCCCCAGGCAATGATTGAGCCTGGTGAGCTGTAGAAGCCTGCATTCTGCACAGGGAGATGTTGAGAGTGTACCTTGGTTCCCGGCATGTTCTGTGGCTTGTCAGGCTCAGGGCACATGCTGCCTTCTCACTCACCTGCAGTTCCCCCAGCCATAGCCCTTTATCTGACTGGGCTCTGATTGTTCTGTATTCAAGCAAAGGATTTATGTGAGTGCTTTGCCTCCATGTAAGTGTGCCAGGTGCATGCAGGGCATTTGAAGGTCAGAAGAGGGCGTCAGACGTCAGATTCCTTGGAACTGGAGTTACATAGAGCTTTGAGCTGCCGTGTAAGTGCTGAGAACTGACCCAGGTCCTGTTAAGAGCAGCCAGCCATTGTTAATTTAACAACCAAGCATCTTTCTGGCCCTTTTAGTGTTTGGTTAGTTCAGAGGCAGGTCTCATGTAGCCCAGGCTGGCTTCAAACTTGCTTTGTAGCTGAAGATGATCTTGCATTACTGATCCTTCTGCTTCTACCTTCCAAGCCACCTTTCCCACCATCTTAAACTGTAAGCTGTATACAGCTACTGTATGGCCTTTAGTAGTCATTTTTCTGCTCTCAGATTTCATTTTAGTTATCAGGTATCATCTGGTTGGCTCTAAAAAATACTTGTTTTTATTTTGGTTATTTTTATATATGTGTCTGTGTGTAGGTATGTGCATGTGAGTGTAGGTGCCATAGAAGGCAGAACCAGTGACTCCTTCTGAACCTGGGGTTAAAAACTCAAGCCCTCAGATTGGGTGGTGGTAGCACACACCTTTAATCCCAGCGTGTGGGAGGCAGAGGCAGGTGGATCACTGTGAATTCAAGGCCAGCCTGGTCTACAAAGTGATGTCCAAGGCAGGCTCTAAAGCCACACAGAAACCCTGTCTCAAAAACAAACAAACAAAAAAAGCCCAAGTAGTCTTAATCAGTACCCTGGAAACAGGTCTCAGGCAGGCAGCCTATGCTGTTTTAAGGTTTACTATAGTAGAAACTGGCCTTGAATTTAGTATCCTCAGACATCTGGAGTGCTGCCCTGGTAGGCCTGTGTCCTTGGACTCAGTGGGCCCTGTAATTTTACAAAAGTAACACAAATGTAGCCTTTAAACATTTTCATGTAGACTTTAAGCACTTTTTTCTTACTTGCGGGGCTGGAGATTGAAGCCAGGTCCTCTACATGCCAAGCACGTGCTTTAGCTGAGATAGATACATGCTCAACCCTCTTGCTTTTGAGACAGTTCTAAGTTGCCCAGGCTGCCTTGAACTCTATTATCAGTGGGCCTTGAAATTGTGGTTGAATTGGGGTTCAACCATCAGCAGACCCCCCCCCCCCTTTATGTTTTTGGAAACAAGGTCTCTAGTCCAAGACTGTGTAGACCAGGGTAGCCTTGAACTCATAGAGACCTATTTGCCTGCCTCTGCCTCCAGAGTGGTGTGCCCCTGGTTTGTGACACCATGCCTTTTCAGATTAGTTTGCGAGGGAGCTTTAGACTAGGCAGTAGCTGTTTTACTTGATTGATTGACTGAGGCAGAGACACTGCCCCTGAAACTTTGTAGCCCAGACTGGGTGGTGGGATTTCAGAAATAAACCACTATGTCCAACTCTTGTAAGGGGCTATTGGAGGTAAGCAAATTACCACCAGCATTTTACTTGATTTGAATGTCTCTGTGCTGTGAGCATTAACTTTGTGAAATGGTAAAAAGGAAAAAGTTGTTTTTCCATTTGTAAACGTGTTCTCGCATATGGAAAAAAGAAAAAGCCAGGTTGGCATTGTACTCACCATGTCACCTGATCTTCAACATCTGATCCTCCTGCTTCCACCTCCCTACTACTGGGGTTACAGGTACCACCAAGTCGGACTTTAGAGCTTTTTAGATAGAGGTTTTCGTTGGCTTTTTTTTTTCTTAAGATTTACTTGTGTGTGGGTGTGGGTGTGTTCATTCTGGAATGTACATAATGTGTAACACATGCTTGCACATGCCTTCAGGGACCAGAAGAGGGCGTTGGTACCCTAGAACTGGAGTTCCCGGTGGTTGCCAGCCATCTGATATGGATGCTCGGAACTCATGCAAAGCCCCCAGAGCTCTTAAACTTCTGAGCCATCTTTCTAGCCCTGTTACTGGCATTTTTTGAGATGGTATCATGATGAAACCCAGGCTGACTTGCTGTGTAGCTGAGGCTAGTCCCTGGATTTACATTTTCTCATGCCTCTCAAATTCTGGGATTATAGGTGTGTAAAAACATGCCTGGTCTTATGCAGTGTTGGGAATGGGATCAGGATTTCTGGATGTTAAGTGGGCCCTCTGTGAACTCAGCCACATCCTCAGTCCAGGGTATAGAACATTTCTTTGGATGCCGTGGAAATCATTTTGGTATCCTCAGCTTGCTGAAAGCTGTGATTGGTGCTTGGGACGCCATATTTAAACATCTTTATCTGCGAGATGCGCCCTGTGGTGCTGTACTTTTGAGGCTGTGGGAGGCCAAGCTGTGGGTTTTTTGTTTTTTGTTTTGTTAGTAATTGAACTCAGATGTTTACCTGCTACTCACCTAGATTAGATTTCCCTGTGTTGCTGAGTCTGGCTCCATACTACTGAGCCATCTCTCTAGCCCCTAAACTTGTGGGGTTTTTTTTTGTTGTTGTTTTTGTTTTGTTTTGTTTTGTTTTGTTTTGGGTTTTTTTTTTGCATTTATTGGGGTAGGAGAAATGGCTCAGCAGTCCCTCTTGTCCCTCTTGCAAAGGACTTGGGTTTGATTCCCAGCACCCATATGGCTCACAAGCATCTGTAACTCCAGTTCTAGAGGGCTTGACTCTGCTGACATCTGGGCATTACACACACATGGGACACAGACATGCATCCATGCAAAATGCCCATATACGAAGGAGGAATGTTACATTTTTAAAATAATTTTTATCGCATTGTGCCTTACTTATATTGAGAGTGTATTTAGGTCTGAGACTAATGTGGGGGGTGGCTGTCTCCTTACACCATGGAGATTTCAGAGAACAAACTGGTGTTGTCAGACTTAGAGACAGACACCTTTACCCCATGAGCCATCTCACTGGCCCCGAATACCTTTTTCCCTTACTGACAAGATTCTACTGTGTAGCCTAAGTTTTCCTGGAACTTGATGTTTGCCTTAGCCCTTTGAATTCTGCAATTGGATGGCGTGCAGTTCAGTGGTTAGAGTATTTGCAGCTCTTTAGGAACACTCATCACCCACACCGGGCAGCTCACAATGTTTCTTACTTTGTTGTTTTCTTTAATGGAAACTTTCAAAATCAGGCCTGGTGGTATGATAAACAAACCCCTCTACCCCCCCCCCCCCCACACACCAGTGTCTGGTATGATAAACCCCTCTACATACACACACACACATACACACACACACACACACCAGTGTTCCACTTTGCAACATTGGCAATCTGTGTCTAAATACTTTGTTGCTCTCTTGGCCCCCTTTGGGATTATTTACCATTTCAGAAAATGGCTTTTTGACTACTTAAAATTACCCTTTATTTGCCACAGATGCTCAAATTACCAGCAGTATCTTTACATTCACAGTTAGCAACCTCAGAGTGTAGTGTTTTTTTTCTTAAGGCATTAAATGCAGATGGTAGGTAATTTCCTTTCTCCCTTGGTGTTAAAGAGATGCTTGCCCACAGCTCCTGCTCCCATGAGGGACCTGAAATCTTGGGTGAGTTGGGAGTGGGTGGAGAGGGTGATGCTGACTACTGAGCTGGTTGGTAGGTGAACTCTGCTCCGTATGGGGTGGGCTCCTCTGCCCTGTCCCTGCTGCTCTTCTGCTTGCTTGCTCCTCCCCCCCCCCTTTTTTTTGGTTCTTCCAGACAGGGCTTTTTTCATAGCTTTGGAACTCACTCCATTGACCAGGCTGGCCTCCACCTCACAGAGATCCACTTGTCTTTGCCACCCGAGTGCTGGGATTAAAGGCAGGCACCACCACTGCCCAGCTCTTTTCTATCTTTTTGAGATAGGGTCTCACTGTGTAGCTTTGGCTGCCCTGAAACTCGCTATGTGGACCAGGATCTCCTTGAACTTGGGGATTGACCTGTTTCAGCTTCATGAGAACTGGGATTAAAAGTATGCACCATTGTGCCTGCTTGGAGCTGCTTCTTTAGGGGTAATTCTTGTAACTCTGGTAGACTAGTAAACACCCAGTTGATTTCTTGGCAACTACATGTTTTCAGTCCATTTTGCTTTTAGCTTGGCACTGTTGCCTGCCTAGCGTGTGTGTGCACACCAGTGCGTGTTTTTTCCTCCTCTGTAGCTTTGGGTGGAACTCCTTGAAGAGTCCAGGTTGACCTTGACTTTCTGTTCTGTTCTGTGTGCTGGGATATCAGGCTGTTGACACAAAGGCTTATGTTTTTCTTCCAATGGGGTCTCTCTAGGTAGCCAAGACCGGCCATAAATTTCATCTTTCTTTCCCAGTCTCCCAAGTGTTGGTACAGATATTCTCAAATGGTTTATTAGTTGATGCATGTGTTAATATTGGTATGTATTCATTGCAGGTGCATGTAAGATTCTTCGTATTTGTTTATTTGGCCCCTTGCCCTTGTAACTGCTGTCCAGTTTAGGGCTACTTTGTTTGGGGAATCTCAAGATTCTTTTATTAACTATCATTGACCCCCATCGTTCAATATGCTTAAATGTCATTTAACCAAGGAGAACTTGGACTTTTTAGCATGAGGAGGTAAGTGCTGTAGTTTCACTACCAGTCCTGGAGGTATTGTCAGGAGGGAAGGGATAGAAGGTAGACAACTAAATGGAAGCGCCTTACCAGAAAGAAATAGATCTGGGAGAAGGTGGAGCCTTTTTGACACCAACAGTGTTGCACCATAGTACAGCTCTTTGGGAGGCCTGTGCAAAAGAACTGCTTGAGCTCTGGTTGAGGCCAGCCTGGGTAACCTAGGGAGTGAGTCTGGGTTTAGAAAACAACAGATGGGCTGGGGAGATGGTTCAGTGCTGAGAGGCTTAAATTTGGAATTTCTAGACCCACCCAAAGCTTGATGTGGTAGTGCCCATCCGTGACCACGTCGTGCTACCTTAGTCCAGGTGGGATGAATTAATTCACAGCCTGGTGTATTATGTGGACAAAAATGAAGAGACCTCATTTCAAACAAGGTAGAAGGAGAAGACACATTTTGGGAGCTGAACTGTGGTGGTGGTTCACACCTTTAATTCTGGTACTCAGGAGGCAGAGGCAGGCAGATCTCTGTGAGACTGAGGCCAGCCTGGTCTACAGAGTGAGTTCTAGGACAGACATTGTTACACAGAGAAACCCTATCTCTCAAAACCGTGTTTGGGGGATTTATGGATTATCAAAGGGGAGAGATGGAAATTGTTTTTATTTCTTTTTCAATGGGATGTTTTTTTCAGATGGAGTGATACCTGGGCGGTGTTTGGCAGGGTTGGGAGTTTGAGATGTAGAAGGAACAACTTTTTTTTTTTTTTTAAGATTTATTTATTATGTATACAATGTTCTGCCTGCATGTGTTCCTGCAGGTCAGAAGTTGGCACCAGATTTTATTACATGTGGTTGTGAGCCACCATGTGGTTGCTGGGAATTGAACTCAGGACCTCTGGAAGAACAATCAGTGCTCTTAACCGCTGAACCATCTCTCCAGCCCCAAGGAACAACTTCTTAAACAATTCTTATCACCATAGGCAGCATTCAAGGCTGTAGTCTGAAGTGGTTAGTACCAGCTCATGAGGGAGGCTCTCTTCAATGTTTTTTGTTAAAGTTATGTGGAAGAAGTGTGTAGTGGTGTGAGTTTATGTAATCTTAGCATTCAGTAGGCTGAGGCAGGAGAATTGTGAGTCCCAGATTAGCCCTGACTACATAGCAAGAGCCCATTTCAGTAAACAAAGTCTGTAGCCAAGGCAGCCATTTGAAATCATAAATGTGTAAAAAGGAGGTGTCGGGTGGGAGGGATTAATTAATAGGGGCAGAGGTTGAGTGCCTGGCTGAGGCCCCTGAGAAAAAGGAGTGACTGGAGAAGAGATGGAAAGAATTGTTATCACGTGCTCAGCAGTTGACACGTTAGGTGGCAACATGAAAGACCTAGAGTAGTGCACACACTCAGAAAAGGGTTGGTTCATTAAGTTAATAAACACCAGGGTTGGAAGTATAGTCCAGTGGCTGCATGTGGGCTTGGCATGTTCAGGGTCCTGTATGGTTTGTCCCTGATAGCTCAGGCTGACTTCAAATTCACGGTAATCAAGGATGGCCTTGAATTTAGTCTTCCAGTCCTGCACCAGCAAAAGCTGTCTGACTTCTGATACATCTCCAGCCCATGTGTGCAGCTTTGCCTTTGAGCCCCAGGACCCTCTTAAGAGTGAGTTGGTTCATTAATTTCCAGGCTGGCCTAAGACCCAAGCTTGGCATCTTTCTAACCATGTTCACTACAGCTGTAAGGTCACCACAGGAGATCGGATTGAGATGGAGTGCCGGTTACATAGGGACTGGGACAAGGGCGGACTAGAGAGTGCTGGATGAAGAAGTCGGGGAAACCATTAGCAGAGGGGAGGTAGAGAGAAGAAAGGGCATGGCTAATGGAGCTTTGTTCCCGGATATTGATCCCAAGGCTCTGTGCGTGCTAAGGTACCATTGCACCTTATTCCCAAGCTCCAGTGAATTAAAATATAAGATGAAGCAGATTTCCTCTTCCCAAAAAGTCAGCAGGTGCGGAACATGGGAGATGATGAGTGACAGTGGAGTGCTGCTGTGCTGGTAGACAGACCATGGGAAGGGTGGGGATGCTGGAGACCGGCTTCCCATGCGAGCTCGGGGATCCATCTGCCTTCCTAGTACTGGGACTAAAAGTATGTGCCATTGTTCCCAGCTAAGGTTTTTTTGTTTTGAGACAGAATCTTATTGTGTAGCCTGGCTGGCCTTGCCTCTACCTCCCTCCCTAGTGCCAGGATTAGAGGTGTGCCATCACCTTGGCTGTCCTCTAGGTAAGTATTTAACAACGTAACAACAGTTTGACTACAATCCATTAACTGAGAGGAGGGGTTTGGATGTGTGCCTGTGTGCACCCTGGAGCTTGTGGACGTCAGGATACTTGCAGGAGAAGCAGGGGGAGGTTTTTCCTTCAACCACCTGAATCCTGGGGACAGTCATCAGGTTACGCACTGAGCCATCTCTCTGGCCCCATTTATTTACTTGAAACCTAAATTTGGACTTTTAATCTGGGTGGGGGCAGGAAAGAGGATGTGGAGAGCAGAAATCAGTGTTGGTTGGCTTAGCCCTCCGGGTTCTTTGTGTGCTTGTGCTGTGGGGTCCAGGGAGAATGGCTGCGAGTTCTTAGGAGGAAGACTCTTAGGCACAGGGTGTGCGGGCGCTGAGAGGATACAGTGTCCTGATTGGGTCACAGTCCCCAGAAAAGGCCTAAGGAAGGACCATCAGGTATTCTGCAGTAAAGCCAAACCCTAGTTCCATCTACATCTTGGCTGGAAGAGGAAAGGCAGGGACTGAAGCAGACGTCGTGGGCCTTGCCTGTAACTTTAGCACTGGGGAGGTGGAAGCAGGATGAAGAGTTCATTGTCATCCCTGACTTAAATACACAAACTGCTGGAGAGCTGGCTCTGCGGTGAGGGCTTCCTGTTCTTGGAGAGGACCCAGGTTCAGTTCCCAGCACCCCAGCTCCAGGGATACCTCTTCTGGCCTTACACACACCCACATGCAGACAAAATGAAGCACAAGCCCAGGCACATGTGAGATAGTTTCACTGTGTAACATCCCTGGCTGACCTGGAACTCTTAACATAAAATCCTTTTATTTTTTTAATTTTTTTATATATATTTATTTATTTATTATGTATACAATATTCTGTCTGTGTGTATGTCTGCAGGCCAGAAGAGGGCAACAGACCTCATTACAGATGGTTGTGAGCCACCATGTGGTTGCCGGGAATTGAACTCAGGACCTTTGGAAGAGCAGACAATGCTCTTAACCACTGAGCCATCTCTCCAGCCCCCATAAAATCCTTTTAAAACATTTTTTTTGCAGTTTTTATTTTATTTTTGTTTGGGGGTCAAACTCCTCAAAAACAAAAGTACATAAGGCCCAGAGAGGGATTGGAGAGATGGCTCAGCAATTAAGAGTACTGGCTGTTCTTCCAGAGGACCCAGGTTCAGTTCCCAGCACCTACATGGTAACTCACAAATTCCTGTAACTCCACCTTCGGGGGATCTGACACCCCCACACAGACAGACATACGGGCAAAACACCAGTGCACACAAAATAAAAATAAGTCATTAAAGGGGGGCACAGAGGTTTAAGGAGAAAAGTCTTTGACTTTAGGAGACACTGAAGGAGCAGAGGGGAGGGGAGAGAGGAGGTTATGATTCTGTGCAGCTGTGTTTTAAGAATATTTTAACTAACTTGGGGTTACCTAGTTTTTGGGAAAAAGCTGTTTTGATAGCTAAGCCAGTAGGATTCCTGGGCATGGAATATCTTTCCTGGACATGGATTTTTCTTTCTCGCTGGTTGGCTACTGTCCCTTCCTCACCAAGCTAGTGCAAGTTCTCCACAGGGAGCTACTTCCTCAGTGGCTATTTTTTTTAAAAAATGGTTACTTTATATGTGTGGGTATTTTGCCTGCATATATTCGTGGACCTCGTGTGTTCCGTGCCTGTGGAGGCCAGAAGAGGGAGTCAGACTCAGTGATGATTGATTGCTCTGTGGGTGCTGGAAACAGCCTGGGTCTGATGGAAGAATAACCTGGTGCTCTGAACCCGCTGAGCCATGTCCAGCCCGAGTCCATGGCCGGGGTTGGGGCATGCTGCACAGCTGGAAGGAAAGGGGTGGGTGGTGGGTTCAGGGCCCTTTTCACAAACACTGGGTTGGATTGATCCCGTGCATTGAGAACTGCCTGTTAGGACACTGGATCACGGCGAGTCACAGCAAGCTTGGGGTGCAGGGTAGAGGACGAGTGGGGCGCTAGTGAAAAACGGCCTCTTGGAGGCCTGCAGCTGCAGAAGAGAGCTGCCTGGAGGTAGGAACCAGGTCGTGACTCAGGTGTGTGGCCTAAAGTAGGCTTCGTCCTGACCCTTGGTAGAGGTGCAGTGGTGCCTGTGGCCCCTCGCAGGAGGAACAAGCATGGGGCTGGGGAGTGCCTGCCCCGGGGGAGAGTTCGCAGGTCCAGCACCCATATAGAAAGACACGAAGGATGGTGCATGTCTGTAATCCGGGCTCTAGGGAGGCGGCGGCAGGGGCTCTGTAGAACCTCCTGGCCAACTGATTTTGCTTACTCTGTAAGGTTTCGGTTCAGAGAGACCTGCAGAGTTGGTCCTGGCCGCCATTACACATGTCAACAAGGACACAGAAGGCAGGTGCTTTGGAGGGTGGTTTTTTTAATTTAAGATTCATTATTTTAACTTGTGTCTACAAGGAGATATGTGCCCTTAGAGGCCAGAGGCATTGAACCCCCTGCAGCTGGAGTGGGCAGACCTGAGCTACTTGACCTGGATGCTGGGACCCCGACTGCTCTGAAAAGCAGCAAGTGCTTCTCCCTGCTTAGCCATCTCTCAAGTGCTGTGCTCCTACCCCCCCCCCCTTTTTGAGACAGTTTCTTTATGTACCCCAGACTGCCCTGAAACTTAATGTATAGATCAGGCTGGCCTTGAACTCACAGAGATCTACCTGCCTGCCTCTGCCTGAGAGAGCTGGGATTGAAAGCGTGCTCCATCACACACAACTTGTTTTAGTTTTTAAAGGTGAGTTCTCTTCATTCCAGGCTGGCCTAGAATTTGTGGCAATGCTCCCTCCTCGGTCTTCCTAGTGCTGAATTTCCTGGTTTGGGTCACCCTTGCTTGTGAATGGCAGTTCTTTTTCTTCTTCCTCTTCCTCTTCCTCCCTTTGAGATAGGGTTTTTCTGTAACCTGGCTCTCCTGGTTTGTAGACCAGGCTGGCCTTGAACTTAGATACCCTCTTGCCTCTGCCTCCTGAGTGAGGATTAAAGGCGTGCCTGTTGAGAAGAGCTATTTTTATAGTGGAGAGTGTTTAAGATTTGGAACCAGTTGATGTGAGTTCTGATTTTTGGCTCTTAAGTCGGTCTCTTTAATGGGAGCTTTATTTTTAGATACATTTTTATGAGATGGGGGTCCCATGTAGCTCAAGCTATCTTCAGAGTCACTGTGTAGTTGAGAATGACCTTGACTTTCTGATCTGCCTGTCCCTACTGAATGCTACCACAGTTTTATTGGCGGTGGGGGACACAGGCTTAATACATGCTAGGGAAGGCAGCCCTGTATGTCTCTACCGACTGAACTGTACATCACAGATGTCAAAAATTTATTGTGATTTTTAAAAAATGATTATTTTTTGAGATAGGATCTCACTGTGTAGCCCCAGCTGCCTACAACTTGCTGTGCAAACCAGGCTAGCTTCAGACTCATGGAGGTCCGCTTGCTTTTGTCTCCCGGGTGCTGGGATTAAAGATCTATGCAACCATGTCTGGCCCTATTGTTTTGAGACAGGGTCTCACGTAGCCTGGGCTACCCTTGAATACACTCACTTCCTGCTTTCAGACTCCAAAATGCTGAGATTACAAGCCAGCCTGGGTCACCACACCCAGCTTTATCTTTCTCGTCTTTAGGAATAACAGCGCTTAGTCCAGTTGAGGGCTGGAGAGATGGCTCAGGGGTTAAGACCACTGACTTCTTCCAGGGGTCCTGTGTACAATTCCCAGCAACCACATGGTGACTCACAACCACCTATAATGAAATCTGACACCCTCTTCTGGCCTGCAGGGATACATGCAGACAGTATACTATAAACATAATAAATAGATCTAAAAAAAAAAGACAGTTGAGTAGGAACCCATTTCTGATTATAAAGTTTGAGAACTTTATAATGTGGAACCCAGGCATTTAGCTGTAATCTCTAACAATCTCTGCAAGACCTCCAAATGTCGAAGAACTGCACTCATTCTTTTAAAAATGTGTTTGAAGCAGCTTGAGCCGTGGCTCAGGAGCTAGGAGCGCTTAACGCTCTGCTCTAGTGCCAGAGGACCCGGGTTCGAGTCCCTTTGGCTCTACTAGCGATCGATCAGCGATCAATACGGAATCACTATCGATTGATCAGTCGGAAAAAAATACAAATGTTTTTGAATGTATACCATGTATATGCAGGAGCCCTTGGAAGATGGAAGAGGGAGTTAGGTCCTCTCCAGCTGGAGTTACATAGAGGAGTCTGAGCCTTCTGAGGTCCCCTGGGAACCAAGTTCAGGTCCTCTACACTAACCGTGACTGTTTTAGACTGCCAAGCCACCTCTCTCTGGTTAGTATAAAATCTTCGAGGTAGGGTTTTTATGTAGTCCTGGGATGGTTTGGAACTTGTGATCCCCCTGCTTCAGCCTCCAAATACTGGGATTATAGCAGTATGCCACCATACCTGCTAATCCTGGGATTTTTTTGGGGGGGGGTCTTCTGAAACAGGGTTTTTCTGTGTTGTCCTGAATGTCCTGGAACTTGCTCTTGTAGACCAGGCTAATCTCAAACTCACAGAGATCCTCCTGCCTCTGCCTCCCGAGTGCTGGGGTTAAAGGTGTGTGCGCCACCTGGTGATCTTAGGAATTTTTAGTCTTTAAGTATTTGTTAGTGAAGTTGCCGTTTTCTCTGATATGACTAGACCTACATCATCCTTTGCTCCTGTGCAGAACACGTGTGAGCTCTGGGACTGGGGAAGGACATTTTCTCACTCGTGGTCACACTGTAAAGTGAGTTTAGTTGCCCACTTTACAGGGTGGTTGAAAGACCTATGGACTCAGTGGCCGTTACAAAGTCTTGGGTTCTAGCCCAGTTTTATCCCCTTTGAGACCTTGATCTTGGGTCTGAATGTGTCCTTAGTGTCTCGTGATTCTTGTAGGATTTTTTCTGGATTGTTTCCCTTTTGTCCCATTTGACCCGGCGTGATAGATGTTAGCCGTTTTGTAACTTTCCTGAGCTAAGTAAGCCTGGTGGTCCACACTGTCTCTCCGGAGGTGGAGTTTGGAGGATCCAGATCAGCCTCAATTTTCTAGTGGCTTGGAGGGCAGCGTAGGCTACGTGAGGTCCTGCCTCAGACAACAACAGAAAGAACAAAGCCTGATACACAGTGAGCCCTGGAGCCTGGCTCCTCAACGCAGCACAGGGCAGTGTGGCTGACTCCGGTGCTCCGTGAGGCTCAGTGCTGTCCCTTTAAGGACGAGTTCCTTTGTCGTGCTTTTTGACAGAATCTCACTGCATAGCCCATGGTCTTCCTCCCCTGGGCTGCTGAGTGCTAGCTCATCAGATCTTAAGAGATGTGCTGCCTCAAAATTTCTGGGATAAGCTTACCTTGGGGTCCCCAAGTTATACTTACATTCATTAATTATTCAAGGCCAGTTTGCTCATGGCTAAGATCTGGTGTGGTGAAAGTTGTCCAGGCATAGGCTTCCAGGGACATCACATGGGGTGCACTTCAGCCAGACAGGTGGCAGATGACCAGTGCTCACCAGGGGAGTCCTCTAAAGACTAGTACATTAGGTGTTTCGGGGGACCTGTTCTAGCACCCAGAACTCCCAGAAAGACTTCGGCCTAAACCATATAGTTTGTACAGATGGATCAACCTTACAGAAAGGCTTTCTAAAGATGGGCAGTGCTGAAGCTGTCATCTCAACCTTTCTGCACAGATGATATTCAAGTTAAAGGCTCTTCGGTTATCCAAGGTACAGCATTTCTCAAGTTTTAGTTGATTAGTAAGTATGGGCCATCTGTTCACTACATACAGATTTAGAACTAAGCAGAACTGTGCCTGGTTATTTTTCAGTGGGTCATTCTATTAACCCAAGCAGAATGCACACTCTGGAACATTCTGTAGATGCCCATGCATGTCTATGGAGAGAAAGTATGTGTGTGTCTCACTAGGTGAAGCAGGCTAGCCTCAGATTCCCAAAGAGCTCCTGCCTCTGCTTCCTGGGTGCTGGGATTAAAGGCGTGTGCTGCTACGGCTGGCCTTATTCTTAGCTGGCCCAGTGTTGTGTTCCAGGTATGTGGTGAATGACGTGGTACTCCAGGGCTTTAAGGTCTCCATAGCTGCTGATCTTAGGGAAGATTGTGCAGTGCTGTAAGAACTCGGGGAGAGCAGTTGGCACTACCACTACCTGGCTCCTTTCGAACAGCAGACTTTTAACATGGTGAGAATTACAGATTCTCAACCCTTTTTACTCAAAACTTTTTATTCCTGCCATTTTCAGTCACTAACAGAAATTTGAACTTGAGTTAGGAGTTCAGAAAGCGTTTCCCTCATACACACACACACACACACACACACACACACGGCTGCAAATTAAACCCAGCATCTTTGAATGATTCCAGGCTGGCAGTCTTGTCCGTCTCCACCATCTCAGTGTGTTTAGGCAGAACACACAGCTCTGAAGAACAGGGACTTGGACTCTACCTTTTCTAGTTACTAAGAAGGTAGACTTTGATCACGTTCACACAATAAACAGGCACGTGAAGGACACTCAATCCTAGCACCCCGGAGGCAGAGCCAGATAGATGTTTGTGAGTTCCAGTCCAGCCAAGGCTAGACAGTGAGATTTGTGTCCAGAATGGAGGTGGGGCGGAGGGACAATTTAGTGGTGGTGCTGACCTTTTCCTCCCCAGTGTCAGACTCTTTGTTCCATGGGAATAGTCTTTCTATCGTGGTTGAGCCTTCCTTGAATACCACTAGATTTTTTTTTTTCCCCTCTTTAAACAAAACAAATCAAAAAAGGCTTTGGGGCCAGGTAGATGATTCACCTAAGAAGTTACCTTAGTTGAGTCCCTGGAACCCAAATGATGGAAGGAAGGATGAACTTTTACAAAGTTTTCCTCTGATTCCCATAGATACTACATGGAGAAAAAGTTCAGAGCTCTTGATGGGGATCCAGGTTCAGTTCTCAGCACCCATACAGCAGCTCACCACCATCTGTAACTCTGATTCCGCTACCTTCTGGCACCTTCAGGCACTGCACACACTGTGCACCTACATATATGAAGCACAACAGTCATACACATAAATGAAATGCTTAGGGGCCTGGAGATAGCTTGGTGGTTGGAGTGTGTGCTGCTCTTGCAGAGGACCTAGGTTTGGTTCCCAGCATTTACATGGGGTAGCTCACAACTGCCTGTAACTTCAGCTCCACAGGACCGGGTGACCACTTCTGACCTCCGAAGGCACCTGCACTCAGGTGTACACAATTAAAAATTGAGTAAGTTTTAAAAGTTAACCATAAATAGTGTGGCTAAGTATCTTTTTTGTGTTTGTACATAAGTGTGTGAGCATGCCTGGTTATGGGTGCTTTGGCCTTCTTTGTACTGGAGTTAAAGAAGGTTATAGGCCGTTGTGTGTGTCTGCGAGCCAAACCTGAGTCCGCTGAGAATAGAAGGGCTTTCAAATGCTGAACCATCTCCCTTCCTGACTTGAGTTGTCCTTCGTTTTTGTTTTGAAATTGCAACAGGATCTCTGTGTACCTCTGGTCATTCTGGAATTTGATTTGTAGCCTTAGCTGGCCTTACATTGCCCCCTTAGTGGCCCGGATTGCAGGTCTGCCCCTTGGCTCCTTTTTCTTTGAGCAGACGTCTTAGAGCCTAAGGTTTCCCTCTAACCCTCTAACTTAGTTTTCACTGGCAGAGAACATGGAGACTGTCCCAGATGTGGCTGAGTTACTCTATCTAAAGGTTTCTGTTGGCCTTGCACAATCTCCATGTTGCAGCTGGTGGCAAGGAGTCTTAAACTCTGTCTCCATAATCGCCCGCTGCTGCTTCTGAACTCTGCATCCAGAAGTCCTGCGGCAAGAGCAGAGCCAGTGTAGTGTGCTGATGAGGTCACTGGAGCTTTAAATAGCGCCAGGCTCTTGAAATAAGGACAGCATGATTTAGGGCAAAGGCCAGAACTGGATCTCTATGGCTTGCAGGCACTTGAGCTGTCCTGGCATCTGAGACAGTGATTGGGTTGCACTGCAGCAGGGCTTTAGTTTCTGCAAAGACCTGAGGACAGGCCAGGGTGGTGGCCTGAGAACCTCAGGGACCTGGGTACTAGGAGTTCGTTTTTTTACAGGCTGCAGTTGGGGTTCATCGAAGGCTAAAGAGAAGACCTCAGAGGTGGTTCTGTGGGATGCTGGTGCTGAGTGAAGAATAGTCACGGTCTCAGAGGCGCCATCCCACACCTCAGCACTGCAGTGTCTGCATGGGTGCCAGAGCCAGAGACAGGTGGATAAGTTAGAGATCAGCCAGGGCTGTGTTATAGTCTCTCTCTTTTTGTTTTGTTTTTGAGACAAGGTTTCTCTATGAAGCCCTGGCTTCCCAGGAACTCTCTATAGACCAGACTAGCCTCAAACTCCACCTGCTTCTGCCTCCTAAGTGCTGGTATTAAAGGTGTGCACCACCACAGCCTGGCTAAGGGCTATGTTGTAGTGAGACCTTGTCTCAAAAAAAAAAAAAAAAGTCTCAAATGCCTGAGGATAGCAATGAATATGTCTAAATAGTATGTGGATGAAAGACTGACTTAGCATGCCAGGGCCCCTGGGTTTGCTCCCCAACACCACCTAAAATGTAATGATGACCACACAGAACAACGAAAACCCCGAGAAATGGAGGTCACTCAACAAGCTCCCCCTTCGGGAGTTTTGTACTGACTTAATAGGCTCAGGAGTGAGCAGGAGTGAGGCAAGTTGGCCACATATGCAGTCCATCCATGAAGAGGCTAAAGCAGAGGAAATGAAAGGTCAAGGCCAGGTGCCCTGGCTGCTTTGGGTTTTTGTTTTGTTTTGTTGTTGGTTTTTTTTGGGGGTGGGGGGTGTTATTTTCTTGGTTTTTGTTTTGTCAATTTGACACAAGCTAGAGTCATCCGTGGGCAAGGCTGTGGGGTGTTTTCTTGAATAGTGATAGATGAAGGTCCAGCCCACTGTGCGGTGGGGGGGTCTTAGAAGGGAAAAGTTGAGTAAGTCATGAACAAGCCTCTGTGGTCTCGCCTGACACCCCCCCAAAAAAAACCCCCCAAAAAACCAAAACCAAACCAAACCAGTGTGATCTGAGAGCTCTAAGAAGAGACACTGCTTTTGGTCCTGTGTTCCTCACAGCAACAGCACCTGACTGAGGTGATGGCAGCCTGTGTTCTTCAGGCTGCGGTTGGCACAGAATAGTAATACACTTACAGCAAAAAGTGCTTCTTGCTTGACTTCCGTCTTTGAGTCTTAGCAGAAGGAGAGCCCAGGTCTTTCCTCTTCTTGACTGTATTGAAATGAAGAAGGCCAGAGGTTAGCTTCACATGCTGGGCTCAGCATGGTGCAGTGGCGGGACGGCTTGCGGCTTATCACCCTGGGTTCCGTCTCTAGCACCAAGTGGCTGCCTCTCTTGTCCCTGCTTCTTTTCCCCAGTGCTGCAGGTTGAACCTGGAGGACAGTGCTCTGCTGCTTGGCTGCGGCCCCGCCCCGAGAGCTGGTGTAGCCCTTTAGAGATTGTTAGTCCAGTTCCTCGGCCTGCTGCAATCGCACGTGATCAGAGTCTTACATTGCTAGTCTCGTTTTCTTTTGAACTTACTATGTAGACCAGACTGGCCTCAAACTCAAAGATTCTATGTATATGAATATTTTGCCTACATGTGTTTGTACTATGTGTGATATGTGTGCCTGGTACCCGCAGGGGCCAGAAGAGGGCATCAGGTCCCCTGGTCTTGTGGTTACATATGGTTGTGAGTCATCATGTAGGTGCTGGGAATCGAATCCACGGTCCTGGAAGAGCAACCAGTGTTCTTAACCACTGAGCCATCTCTCCAGCCCATTTTCTGAGACAGGGTTTCTCTGTGTAGCCTTTACTGTCCTGGAACTTACTCTGTAGACCAGTTTGGTCTCGAACTGAGATCCACCTGCCTCTTCCAGAGTGCTGGAATTAAAGGCGTGTTGGCACCACTGCCTGGCCCCATTTTTAAATTCTTTATTCCATTTATGTTTGTGTGTGTTGGGAGCACATTTGTATGGCGTGTAGAGGTCGTCGGACAACTTGGGAGTCAGCTCTCGCCACTGTGGATCCCAGGGTCACATCCCAGTTGCGAGGCTTGACAGTAGGCGGCTTTACCCTCTGAGCCATATTGTCTGGCCCAGTCGCCCAGTGTTGACTTCCTTTCTGTGATATGTCATTTGTTTGGTGTTAGCGAAGGAGTAGTTTAAAAAGTTCCTTTTTTTTTCCCTCAAAGGTCAGTTTGAGGGTGAGTCATTCTTTCCCAGAGGGACTAGGACTCAAGGGAACAGAGCAGGTTGAGGAAACTTGCTGGCTTCCTATGAACAGCCATCTCACGCTAGCATTGCCGTGTGCCCATGGCACATGAGAGCCCTTGACGTTTGCACGTGATGGATCTGGCTTGTGTAAGACCTGGACTGACAGGCACACTTCTGGGGGCACACTGGTGCTCACTGCTGTGGAATTGATTGCTTTTCTCCCTTTCTGTCACTTCTTCCCCGTCTGCCCAGCAGAGCAGTTTGTCTTCCTGCTTACTAGCTCTCTGGGTGGGCTGGTGGGAGGATTTGCTTTTCCCATTATCATCACCTAGTGTCCTAAAGATGCTTGGTTCCTTCTTCCTCCAGGTGACAGAGCTGAATGAACCACTGTCCAATGAGGAGCGGAACCTCCTGTCAGTGGCCTACAAGAACGTGGTGGGGGCTCGCCGCTCCTCCTGGAGGGTCATCAGCAGCATCGAGCAGAAGACCTCCGCGGACGGCAATGAGAAGAAGATAGAGATGGTCCGAGCCTACCGGGAGAAGATCGAGAAGGAGCTGGAGGCCGTGTGCCAGGATGTGCTGAGCCTGCTGGACAACTACCTGATCAAGAATTGCAGCGAGACCCAGTATGAGAGCAAAGTGTTCTACCTGAAGATGAAAGGGGACTATTACCGCTACCTGGCCGAAGTGGCCACTGGGGAGAAGAGGGCGACCGTGGTGGAGTCGTCTGAGAAGGCCTACAGCGAAGCCCACGAGATCAGCAAGGAGCACATGCAGCCCACCCACCCCATCCGGCTGGGCCTGGCGCTTAACTACTCCGTTTTCTACTACGAGATCCAGAATGCCCCGGAGCAGGCGTGCCACCTGGCCAAGACCGCCTTCGATGACGCCATCGCCGAGCTCGACACTCTGAACGAGGACTCCTACAAGGACTCCACTCTGATCATGCAGCTGCTCCGAGACAACCTAACGCTCTGGACGAGCGACCAGCAAGATGACGACGGCGGCGAAGGCAACAATTAAGGCCCAGGTGGACTGGCAGCGCACGCTGATGCTACTACTGCAGTCTTTATTTTTTTCCCATGAGTTGGGGGTCGGGTGGGGGAGGGGAAAGGGAGGGCTGACCTTCCCAGGGAGAAACCCACGACTGTCCTGTCTTTGATCGCCTCTTTGACATTTTTGCCAAAATACCACTAGTGGAAAGTCAGGCTTGCTATGCTGGTATCGGAGTAGCAGCCTCACACGGGCACCCGGACTGTTGTGCAGGTTCGTGCAAGTGGAGCTGTCTGCCTTTAGTTTAACTTATTGCTAGACGGTAGGGTTGTAAGATGAGAAGAGAAACCGGAGATGGATGGCCCTCATTCAGTGTGTTCTGTGGTTCCAGGAAGGATTCTTACGTCCATACGCTCTCCTCTTCAGCTCTGTGGCTGTTTTCTCTCTGTTGTGGCTGTGCTGGTTTTTGTTTTGTTTTGTTTTGTTTCCCCTTTCCCCAGGGTGATCTCTACCAGAGAAAGAGCATAGTTTAAATTGCCCAAGTGGACAGGCTTATTGTGGAAGACACAACGTTTATTGACAGGTCAGACCTGGCCCCAAGTCTGGAAGTCTCTGATAGGTTAACAGTATTAACACTAAATTCTAGTTTACAGTATTTCTACATGACAGCCATACATGACATCAAGCCATTGGTTCTGGGTTTTTCTTCGTCAGCTCAGCTTTGCATCCATATTCCACTGTATCCAGGTTGGTCTGACGGTTCCTCAGCTCCTTCTTGTTGAGAATCAGAACTTCTTAGGTTTGGTTAATGGGTGCTTGGCAGGTGACTGGCCGTGGATACTTTTCTTTCTTTCTTTCTTTCTTTTCTTTTCTTTTCTTCTTCTTTTTTTTTTAAACTCTTTACGTTAAACCCATCACAAACAAACTGTTAAGCAGCACACACAGAGAAGATGGAGAAGAATCAGGTCTGTATGTCGTTTCTCATGTTGGTATTTTCAGAGACTCCGCTCTCCAGCAGCTGGGGCTCCTTCCTCAGTCACTGCCTGTCTTAGTTTCTCAGCACTGAGTCTCCCCCGCGCCTTGTGCTGGCAGCGTGCAGGTGTCTCGAGGCCACTGAATTAGATAGTAGGGCTGGGTGGTCATCAAGAAAGAGGAGCGTCAGGTGCAAGCAACCGAGCCAGCAGGAAACCCACTGGGAAGAGACAGCTTCACTCAAGCCTGTCCAGTGTGGGAGCCTGGTCCCCAGGTCAGTTGTCCTTGTCACCTTCCCACGGCCCAGCGCTCCTTCTCCAAGTGCTTGGTGAAGGGTAACTGATGTTCAGCAGGGGGCAGTGCTCACCACCTGTTTGATCTAAGCTTTCCTGTTTTTCCTTTTGAGTGAAAGCATAGATGCTGGAGATGGGCTTCTCAATCGTGAGGTCACTGTACATGTGACGTTGATGGAAGCTATGCTGCTATGTCCTACATGGTCTGTCTCACTTAGAGTCCTAGGTCCCTCATTCTCACTGTGGATAAGTTACCCACAAACATGCCTTGTTGCATGGAGAGTGTACAGTTTGTCTTATAGAGGATCCATGGTCGTGTGGATTCCCAAGATGGGCAACACCCCAGACTTGGTTTCCTCATGCTCAGACAAAGATCTGGCAGCCACCTTTTCTCATACCAAAACCAAGCTTCCACTCACGAAGTGAGTACCTTGCAGGATGCTGGTGATGTCCCTCTGCACAGCCCTAGCATGCCTTTCCTCAGAGGCCCCTCCTTTGTTAGTGCGCAAGGACCCACTAACTGAGGCCCACGGAAGAACGACTGGAGGAAGCTTGGTCGCCAGAGCCGCCATGGACAGAGGGGTCAGTGGGGCTTTCCCTAGTTTGTCTCTGTCCACAGTGGGCCTGTCCTTGTCCCGCCTGTAGCGTTTGGAAATGACCTACTGGAATTGCAAAACCTAGTTTCTCTTTCAATGTCAGCCTTTGGCTGCGCTCAAGAAAAATCATGTGCGAGAGTAGAACTGAAGAGGGAAGAGCGGGACCTGATCTGATGTTTGAGCTGGGATGGTTTCTTCTCCTCTCCGTTCCTGTTGAGAAGCGCACCTGCCTATGACGCTGTCTCCAGTGCCGCGGTTGCTCCTCCGTCCTATTGATACAGTATTTGTGCATGCTGGTGTTGCATTTCTATGCGGTAGCTTGACATTTATTAACTTATACTGTAGGTGTTATGTATTCCTATGACAAAAAAACTAAGACTTCAAAATTTTTTAAACTTTTTTTTTTAATTTAATTTTTTTTTCCTTTCAGGGTAAAGTTTGCTTTACCAAATAGTGATTGTAACAAATTGACCCGTTTTGGATGTTGCTATAGTGACATGCAGTTCTATATTTTGTTTTTCGGGGGGAGGGGACAAAAGAAACACCAGTGTTAGCTTACTCTTAATGTCTGGTGTTTGTCATGGTGAAATTCTAACTATTGCAGTGCAGGAGAACGCCGCGGACGTTCTCTGAATGCCTGTGCTTTCTCGTCATGTATGCAGTGAACTACTTTTAAGGTCTAATCAAGTGATTTCCCCCCCAACTCCGTGTTTCGCTAAGGAATTATTTCGCACACGGACCATTCTTAGCAGTTTTCCTCAGTGATGGAATATTCATGAATGTGAGTCACTATGTAGCCGTCGTACATTGAGCAAAATAAACGTGCAGATCCTGATGGCGGTGCTCCCTAGCTTCATTTAATAGGCCTTAACTGCTTTGTTGTTAAGGGTTTGATTGGAAGTGGGTGTCCTCCACCCCCACTCGGGAATGAGGCTGGGTGGTGCTGTGGGGGCATAACGATACATAAAAATCAGGGCGCGGGTGGCGCTTGGTGGTAGAGCACTTGTCTGGCAGGTGGGCGGATTTAGGTTTGATTTCTTGGCACCACACACACACACAAATGACAAAGCAAGTTGAGTGTGGAGGTTTACACTTGTGATACCAGTACTTTGGGGTCTGAGGCAGGAGGATTACAGATTCAGGGCCAGCCTATATTCTACAGTGGGCCACTTGTCTCAAGAACCCAAGAAGTGATTCAAGTGTGGTGGCATATGCCTTTAGTCCCAGCACCTAGGGCGGAGAGGCTGGGGGAGCTACTTCTGTGAGTTTGAGGCTAGCCCAGACTTCATAGCAAGTTCCCAGGCTAGTGAGACTCTTCTGGGAACACAAGAAGTGGGGATATGTGTAGTTTAGCTGGCCTAGATGCTGAAGGCCAAGTTCAGTCCTAGCACTTCGGTATTCCAGTACCGTGGGGGTCCCTTGTGCAGTTCCTTTGTCCTCTGGACTCAGGTGCACATTTCCCTCTTGATGGTTCTGTTGACATTTCCGCATCGCAAGTTTTTAAGAGGGATGGATGAGCCTGGGTTGAGGCCCATAGAGACAGGTGCCAGGGACCAGGGTAAGGCTCTGGCTTTCATGTTTTGAGACAAGGTCTAGTCCCTGTCAGTTAGGCTGTTTAAAATGAAGACCATCATCCATCCTGTTTGGCAGCCACCTGAGTGTTGGGAGCTGATGCCGGTACCTCTGCTGCGGGCTGGTTTAGAATATACTGCCCAAGAGGCACAAAGCACCTTGGATCCTGACACCGGGTCTCAAGTTCAAAGCCAGGCTAGACAACCCACAAGCAGAGCCTGTCTCAAAAACAAAACAAAAAAGCAATAAAAAAGGTGATGGACAGGAATGGGGGAGTGACCTAACCATGTGTTCGGGACCCCTCTCCACCCAGGTAGAGCTAGCTGCATCCAAGAACTTTGGAGGTGGGATCACGGCGGGACCTTTCTGCCCAGCAGATCCTTTGCTGTTTGAAGTGTTTTCTCCACTCTATTTATATGTGATTACCACATGTGTTGGCCTTGACACTGGTCAGCTGAGTCTCCGTGTTGACTCAGAGAGTGATCTGGGTGGCTAAGAATGACAGCCTAGACCTCAGAGCAAGCTTGGGGAAATGGCCTCTGAAAACTAACCAGATAATGCTGGTCTCTATTTCTGGGTGTTGACATTAAGTAACCAGCAGACTAATCAGAACCCTGAGGTAGGATAGACTGCTCGGACAGACAGTGTGCCTAGTGAGCCTGCCGCTGTCCTCATTCTAGTGCTTGGGAGCCTACAGTTAAATCTGAATGACCACAAATTTGGCCTGGTCATAAACTGGATATCTGTGGGCAGAGCAAGGGTTGCTGCACACAAGACAGAGCCTTCCCAGGGCAACCTTCCCACTGTTCTCAACCTTCTATGCTGTGACCCTTATGTACGGTTTCTCATGTGACCCCAACCATAAAATTCTTCTGTTACGACTTCATAACTAATGTTACTACTGTTAGGAATCGCAGGTAAATATCTGATATTCAGAATGATAAGCAACCTGGAAAGGGGAACTGTGGGGCTGGAGTGAGAGGCCCTGACTCAAAAACACAAAACCCCAAACCAGCTGGGTGTGGTGGCACAGACTTTAATCTCAGCCAGAGACAGGCAGATTTCTGAGTTGAGGGTCATCTAGGGCTACACAGTATGATTCTGTTTCAAAAAACCAAACTGATTTGCATGTGAGACGGAGATAGGATTCTATGTAGCCCAGGTTGGCCTCAGACTCCTAATTCTGTGTCTACCTCCCAAATTCTGAGGTGGCAGGTTTTGGTCACCACACCCACTCCAATGGCTGGAGACTTTGCTTTGTCCTCCAGTCTTTGCCTGACTCTTAAGCAGAAGTGCCCATGACCTATGCTGCCAAGGCCCTAACTGCAGCAGTGGGTATTGCCAGCGCTCAGAAGAGACACCAGATCTCTAACCTCAGACCTTTAGAGAGGGAGGTTTGACTCCCACACAG
Organism: Myodes glareolus; assembly: GCF_982192425.1. Classification (NCBI taxonomy): domain Eukaryota; kingdom Metazoa; phylum Chordata; class Mammalia; order Rodentia; family Cricetidae; genus Myodes; species Myodes glareolus. Next base: position 110,527,307 of record NC_142027.1, read on the forward strand.
TTCCCCCACCTCCCGTATGTGCCTGGTGAGGTCAGACTCTGCTGGTCTGGAGTCATCCTGCCTCCAAAGACAAGGCCAGGAAACTGTAGCTCCCCATGATCCCAAGGGACCTCAAAACAGGAAAGCATGTCTGAGAGACACCTTCATTTTGAATCTACATTGTTGGAGTCTGGCTACCAATGTGATGAACGTGACTGGATTTTTTTTTTCCAAAAAATGATTTATTTACTTTATGTGCCTTGGTGTTTTTCCTGCATCCATGTCTGTATGAGAGTGTCTGGTACCATGGTATTGGAGTTACAGACAGTTGTTAACTGCCGTATGGGTGCTGGGACTTGAACCTGGGTCCTCCAGAAGAGCAGCCAGTGCTCTTAGCCACAGAGCCATCTCTCCAGCTCCTTGTTATTTTTGAATCACATATAGAGCCAGATTTTCAGGAGGGGTTCTTGAGGTTGTAGGTTTTGAGGTTTGGGTTGTTTGGGTGGTTCTGAGGATGGAACTCAGTGATTCAGACACTCCTTAAGAATCACTCTACCAGTGCTCGCTTCGGCAGCACATATACAAAAATTGGAACGATACAGAGAAGATTAGCATGGCCCCTGCGCAAGGATGACACGCAAATTCGTGAGGCATTCCATATTTATGTAAATTATAATTTTTAAAAAAGAAAAGAAAAAAAAAAGAATCACTCTACCACCGGGTGGTGGTGACGCACGCCTTTAATCCCAGCACTCAGGAAGCGGAAGCGGATCTCTGAGTTCAAGGCCAGCCTGGTCTACAAGAGCTAGTTCCAGGACAGGCTCCAAAGCCACAGAGAAACCTTGTCTTGAAAAACAAATACAAGTCATTCTCCTGGGCTGGAGAGATGGCTTAGTGGTTAAGAGTACTGGCTGTTCTCCCAAAAGACCTGGGTTCAATTCCCAGCACCCAAGATCTGATACCTCACACAGACATTTATGCAGGTAAAACACCAAATGCACATAAAATAAAAATAAAAAATGGTTTAAAAAAGTACTGGCTGCTCTTCCAGAAGTCCTGAGTTCAATTCCAAGCAACCACATGGTGGCTCACAACCATTTATAATGAGATCTGGCGCCCTCTTCTGGTGTTCGGGCATATATGCAGGCAGAACACTAAATACATATAATAAATCTTTAAAAAAAAAATCAGTTTACATCCCTACCCCAGCCAGTCACTAGGGAATGCTAGACAAGTGCTTTGGCTGAATGACCCCTTGATGGGGACCACCACCAACCTATGCCCTGGTGTTCTTAGTTGGAGGACTGTCAGCTGTTTGGATCTCACGTGGCTTATCAGAACAGTAAGTAGTGCTTTCTAAAGGTACCCTTTCCATGCCGGTTAGGAGTTTTGCCAGCTGAGTGGTGGCACACACCTTTAATCACAGCAGAGGCAGGCAGATTCCTGAGTTCAAAGCCAGCCTGGTCTACAGAGCAAGTTCCTGGTCAGTCAGGGCTATGTAGAGAAACCCTGTCTCCAAAGAACCAGGAAAGAAGAAGGGGTTTGGCCTGCAGTGCCAGACTGCCTGCCTCGTCCTGCAATGCTGATTGTTGGAAATACTGCCATGCCTTCTCAGTGCCGGCGAGTTCAGCCGGCGAGGAGTAAGGCAGGGGTAACGGAACAGTGAGAAATCTTTACCTGGCCCTGAATCGATGAATTAGGGTCAAGAGAGATTTAGCAACCAACAGCTGGGTAAACCTATAAGAAGGTTCCAACGAACTATAAGCATTTTAGGTCAGTCCTTGAATATTATCATCCTAAATGTCCAAATTACCACAATGCCCTGTCCTACTGCTGGGAAAGAAGCAAGAGGAGCCATAAAAGACAGGGCCACACTATGTAGACCATGCTGGCCTGGAAACTCGGCACCATGCTCCCACCCTCACTGCCTCCCAAGCGCTGGGATTAAAAGCAGGAGCCAAAGACTGATAGCCTAGTGGTCGTGGACAAAACGAAGCCGGGTAAGTATAAAATAACAACATGGGCTGGAGCTCAGTTGGTAGAGTGTTTGCTTAACATGCACGGAGTCCTGCGTTCCATGCTCAGGACGGCGGAAACCCGTGTTGGGCACACCTGAAACCCCAGCACTCTGGGAGGTCTGACGATCAGTTCAAGGTTGAGGGCTGGGGCCGTGGCTCCGCCGTCAAGAGTGCTCCATGTACCCATGTCTGTTCACCAGGACCCAGCATCCACTTGGCAAGCCCGGTGACCTGTGCTCCAGAGCACCATCACCTGGAACTTTCTGGCTTCCAGGCTCGCTGAGGAAATTCAGATCTCAGGCTCAGGAGAAGGACCCTGCCTCAGGAATAGGTAGGAAGTGACAGTCCAGCACCCACTTCCGGCCTCCGCATATGCCTGTGTACATGCACCCACACAAAATCTTTTTTTAAAATTGCAAGGATATGTTCAAGACTAGCCTGGATTCCATGAAGCCAGTCTCGGAAATAAAATGAAAAGATGAGGCACAAAAGTAATGTGTGTGTGGGGGTGGGGGGAGGGGGGTTCGGCAGGAAGACCTGGAGTTCAAGCCTGCTTCTGTAAATTTGAGACTAGCCTGGGTTGCGTGTGACCTGCTCTCAAAAAAACAAAACAAAACAAAACAAAAAGCAAGTCCTGCCAGTCCCTAGGAGGAGTCATTCATCTGTAGTCTTTGAAGGAGGAGGTAAGGAGTGCTGTGAGTTCGAAGCCAGGTCACCCAGAGCTACAATTACACCACCCTCTCCCTCCCTCCCTCCCCCCCCTCGACATACACACACACACACACACACACATATTGTCTCTCTGTCTCTGTCTCTCTCAAACACACACACACACACACACACAGGCTAAGGAAGCAACAGTGTTAACTGGCCTGACCTTGAATCATTACCTAGTTACAGTGAGGCTGAACGCAAGGGTTGGGGCGGGGGGCGGGGGGGGGGTGAGGTGGAGGTGCTTGGGATTCAGGAGTCTTCCTGGCCCAAGTCTGGGATCCGTTCCCCATAACTCTAAGGGACTCCAGCACCATCGTCCTCTGCCTCCTCCTGGTGGACACTGCCAGTTCTGCAGCTGTCTCTGTTAGTGCGAGTGTCTGCTTAAAGAACCCTGATGGCAGCAGCGACCTCGAGCCCCGCTAATCAGAGATCTCCATTCCCGAGTGTCTGAGTACCTACACCTCTCCCCAAACACCTGGACTTCAGACGAAGTATTGTGCTACTTGCGTGTGCAAGCCATCCTAGAGTGACCACTACCCCATCTCTGGCCATTTCGGGATGCCCAGGTACCCGGATGTGAGCTAGGCGGGGCCGCGGCTCAGTCACGCTCCACCCCGCCAGGAGATCTTCCATCCTGCGCGTGGCAAGAGCCAATCACAAACCAGCATTTTGCCTCCGTGCCAATGGCCGGCCTGTTGCTGGGACTCCCATCCCTGCTTTGGAATCTGCCTGCTCAGCCGGCCAAAGCGCTAATGCGGGAGCTTATCCCGGCTTTCGGGACCTCTTTTCTCCCCTCCGTCTCCGCCTTTGCGGTCTTTACGGAATAATCTGCTCTGAGTTTTTTTAGGGCGTGAAAACCTTCACGGGAGTTGTCCCTGGAGGATGGGGCATCAGGCTCCAGGTGGTCCTTGCCGTCCGGGTTGCCATAGGAACCTCTCTCCGGCCTCTTAAAGCTTGCCACTGTTCCTCATCTCCAGATTACTGTCTGGAAACCACCCAAGAGGCCTACATTGTACCTGTCTCATAAAGTGGGGAAGCAGGGCTCAGTATGTTCGCATGCCAGTCCACACGCTCTTTGGGAGGGCTCAAAGGTGGGTGGCGAATCTGTCCATTTTCATCTCCTCCCACGCTGGCTCTTTGACAATGCACTAAGTGGGCGTGGGGCACACAGCTGAAGTCCTGAGGACCTGAGTCCCTTCTCTCTTTAGTATGCAAGGCTCCCAGCCTACCTGCCAGCCCTGGCCAAACATTGATAGCTTTAAATGAATGGTGGCCAGTTAGGAATTAGCTTGCAGTGAGGTCAGAAGAAGAAAGGATTGAAGGCCCCCTCCCTTGTCACCTCCTAACATAAAATTAGGGAAATGAAGCTAGGCGGTGATGGCCCATGCCTTTTATCCCAGCACTCAAGAAGCAGAGCCAGGCAGATCTCAGTGAGTTCGAGGCCAGCCCGGTCTATATAGCTAGTTCCAGGGCAGTCAGGGTTACACAGAGAAATCCTACCTCAAAAAACAAACAAACAAACAAACAAAGCTGATTAGCAAGTTCTGCCTCATGGCTCAGGTTTATAATCCTAGCTCCAGGGGTGCGGTTGGCATATGTGGGTGCTGAGACAGGAGGATGGCAAGTTGAAGTCCAGCCTGGGCAACTTAATGAGATCCTATTTGAAATAAGAATGGATAGGGAAAAGGGGATTAGATTAGCTCAGGGCAAGTAGACCTCTTGCCCAGAATCCCCCCGTGAGGGGCTTCCTGGGTATGTGACCCAATAGTAGAGCACCCGTTTAGGTTTAGAATCCCCCAGTAAGGAGATAGGGGCTTGGCTTAGTGGTAGAGCCCCTGCCTAGAATCCTTCAGTGAGGGGCTGGGATGTGGCTCAGTGGTAGAGCACCTGCCTAGAATCCCCCAGTGAGGGGCTGGGGGCGTGACTTAGTGGTAGAGCCCCTGACTAGAATCCCCCAGTGAGGGGTTGGGAGCGTGGCTTAGAGATAGAGTACTTACCTAGCATAAGTAAGGTTCTAGGTTCCATTCCCAATGCCACAGAATCAAATACTTGGAGCTCACTGTTTGTGCACACACTAAAATGGGTTCGACCTCCAGCACCGCAAAAATGATAAAAGATGAGTGTGGCTTTTTGCTTGTTTGTTTGTTTGTATTTGATACAGGGGTTCTCTGTGTAGCCCTGATTGTCCTAAAACTCACTCTGTAGACCAGGATGACCTCAAACTCACTGAGATCCACCTGCCTCGTCTCCTAAGTGCTGGGACTAAAGACTAAAGGCGTACACCACCACTGTCATGTCATGTATACTTCTAATCCCAGTATTTGGGAGGTTGTGGCAGGAGGATCAGGGGTTCAAAGCCAACTTGAAACAAAACCAGGTATCTCAGTTAGCAGAATGCTTACCTAGTCCTCACAAAGCCCGTGGCCCCACCCCCACATAAGTCTCCTGTGAAGCATGCCTGTAATATTGGAGGCCAGAAGATTAAGAATACAAAATCCTTCTAGGTTACATAGCAAGTTCAAGATTGGACTGCATGAGACCCTGTGTGTGTTTTTTTGATTTTGGGGGGTTTGTTATTATTGTTGTTTGTTATGCCCAAATCCTCGAAGTCCCTGCAAAAGCCAACAAGGAAACCGAGTCCTGTATGTAAAAGCAAAGAGCCTTTATTTTAATCAAGTTTGCAAACTCGGTCTCTTCGCATGTCCAACATATTGTAATAACCGGAGAGCCCCGAGCTCAATTAGAATTTTTATAGTAGTAAAGGTGAGGTTGAGGGGTTTCTGAGGTTCAGGACCCCTGATTGGCTGACATTTGTCTAGGTGTTCTGGTGAATGTGCGCTGGCAGGTGATCCTATCTACAGCGGTTGGAATGTTAGGCATTTCCTTTGGATGTCTGTTCTTGGGCGGTGGTCGGGCCCTGCAACCAGGTATTGCCTCAGGGTAAACTACTGAGACTCGGGCCTCTTATTAAATTTATCGAGGGCCGAGTTCTACTCTGGCGGATGATAATGGTTAGAAAATAAAGAACTTTCTTTGGGTGACCTGTCCATACTTAGCTTATCATGGCTGGCCCCTACATTATTATTTTGTTTTTTGAGACAGGTTTCTCTGTGTAGGCCTGGCTGTCCTGGAACTTTTTCTATTAACTGGGCTGACCTCGGACTCAGAGATCTGCCTGCCTCTTCCTCCAGAAATGCACCACCACTACCAGCTGAGAACCTGTTTTTAAAAGGGGGAGGGGTAGCTGAAACTGGGCGGTGGTGGTGCATGCCTTTAATCCCAGCTCTTGGAACGTAGAAGCAGGTGAATCTTTGTGTTCAAGACCAACCTGGTCTACACAGTGAGTTCCAGGACTACTAGGACTACAGAGAGACCCTGTCTCAAAAACAAAACAAGACAAAACAAAACCAACCAAATAAAGATGGGGAAAAGCAGGGGGTGATGGATGGTTCAATAGTTACAAGTTTGTATTGCTTTAGTAAAATTCAGTTTTCAGTACCCACCTCTGGTGACTCAAAACTACTTGTAACTCCAGTTCCAGGGGATCCAACGCCCTCTTCTGGCCTCTGCAGGCACCTACACTTATGTGCACATACCCACACACAGATTTAATTAAAAAATAGTTTTTAAAGGAGGTGGTGACACATGCCTTTAATCACAGCACCCAGAAGGCAGAGGCCAGTAGATTACTGAATTTGAGTCCAGTCTGGTCTAATAGTGAGTTATAGGACAGTCAGAGCTACACAGAGAAACCCTGTCTTGAAAAAAACAAAACCAATACCCAACACAAAAGCAAAAATCAAAACAACCCCCAAAACTAAAACACTAGGGCTGGAGCGTTGGCCCATCTTTTAAGACTGTATCCTGCTGTTGCAGAGGGCCTGAGCTCAATCCCCAGCTTCCATGTTGGGTGGCTCACACTCATCTGTAACTCCAGCTCCAGAGAACTCGGTGTCTCTGGTTCGTCAGGTACCTGCACTCATAAGCCTGTGCCCAAACACAGACACATACATACACACATAATTAAAAATGAATAAATGATACTCAGGAGGCAGAGGCAGGTGGATCGTATGAGTTTGAGGCCTGCCTGGTCTACAAAGTGAGTTCCAGGACAGCCAAGGCTAAACAGAGAAACCTTGTTTTAAAGAGGAAGAAGGAGAAGAAGAAGAAGAAGAAGAAGAAGAAGAGGAAGAGGAAGAGGAAGAGGAAGAGGAAGAGGAAGAGGAAGAGGAAGAGGAAGAAGAAGAAGAAGAAGAAATTAAATTTTAAAACACGCACAAAAAATGGCCAGAGATTTGATTCCAGGCAGTTTGTCTCAAATGCTCACAAGTACAAGAATGGTCCTCTGCTGCCTCTTAGTGGCCTAGCATTGCTGATGAATGATTGGCAACTAGCAGGTGCCGGCTGGGAGCAGCAGCATTAGACACAGTAATCAACAATTCTTGTCCAGAAGACACACCAGGGAAGGCCAAAGGCCTAGAACCCAGATGTGGCTGCCAGACCTACGATAACAGAATGGGCTGGCAGCCAGGGGGCTTGAGCACAGCCAGTCTCACGGCAGAAACAGGGTTTCTCTGTGTAACCTTGACTGTCTTGGAACTTGCTCCGTACACCAGGCTGGCCTCAAACTCACAGAGACCTGCCTGCTAGGAACTCCTTTTCAATACTAAAGATCTCTCTTTCTTTCTCTCTCCCTCCCTCTCTCTTTCTCTCCCGCTGTTTCCTGCATGTGGAGGGCAGAGGACAGTGCTAGTGTCCAGAAATGCCACCGTCTGCTTCCTTGGAAGCAGGTTCCTTCTTTGGTCTAGAATTTACTGATTAAGCTAGGCTGGCTGCCTGCGAGCTTCTGGAATCCGCTATTTCCGCCTCATTGGAATGGGATTACAAGCATGCTCCACCATGCCCAGGATTTTCACATGAATAAAATCCCCCAGAAGGGATCGAACTCAGGTCTCCATGCTTGCTAGGCAAGCTCTTCACCAACTGGGCTGTCTTCCCAGATCGTAAAACTTCTTCTCTAGTCTGATAAACCTAAGAAGTTGGGTAGAGATCCCCTGGGTACTGTGGAGTATCTGGGCAAGTATCTGGGGACTTTGGTGGCAGGGAACTAGGAATATGGGCATCATTCAGGGCTGTCTCAAAGCCTGATGAAGGTGGGCTTCTTCCCTGGATATGACTTGCTCAGCCCTGAACTTACCCTCTGAATTTACCTGAGCTTACTTGAGCTTACTTGCTGAGGATCAGGGACTTTTCCCCCAAAGATCACTTTCTCCTTCCCTGAGGCCATGGCTCTGGGACTTCAGGACACCAATGAAAGATCAACCTGTGTGGACACTATCTGGTCCAAAAGAAACAAGAGACATATTGCTCTTCCATTAACACATGCCCGGGGGGCCTATGCCAGCCTCCAAGATCCATGTTAGCCTCCAGGCTCCCCCAGACCTTACTCACAAGTACTTGTTTATACCTCAAAGCCCCCACCCAGCTCACAGGCTCTCTCCTTACTAGTCTCTTATAACCATGAAGATTCTACCTCCGGCCCCAATTCTCTGCTTTCCTGAGAGACAGCCTGGGCAGTTTGGAATAAACTTTCTCCCCTTTCACCCACAGAGTGACTGTTTTGATTTCTTTGTTGTTGTTGTTGTTTTTCCAGACAGGGTTTCCCTGGGTAGCCTCGGCTGTCCTGGACCTCGCTCTGTAGGCCAGGCTGGCCTCAAACTCAGAGAGTTCTGCCTGCCTCTCAAGTGCTGGGATTAAAAACGTGCAACACCACTGTCTTGTTTGTCTTGGCTTCTCTGCCTGTGCCCCTCAAATTCAGACCCCAGCAGGGCTCAAGGCCTGAGGCTGGGATGCTAAAAGGGTGCTTGTTCCTGGAAGGAAGGTGGCACACACCTGTAATCCCTACACTTGCTAAGCAGAAACGGGGCCGAGCGTGTACAAAACCCTGGCTCCCATCTTCAGCACTGCATAAAACAGGGAAGATGGCGCGAACTTGTAATTCCCAAGCTCAGCAGGTGGAAGTAGGAGGATTAGAAGTTCAGGGTCATATTCCTGGCTACATGTCAAATTGGAGGCCAGCCTGGGCTATGGGAATCCTGTCTGTCCATCCCATCCATCCATCATCTATCTATAAATGAATATGTTAAGTCAAGTTTTTATAAGTCCAATAAACAAACAAGCGAACAGCATCAAAAAAGAGGGAACATGATGTCCCAAGCTAGGACAGTGTGGGACAGAGTTAAGTAAGTGGGTGGAAGTCAGAGAGGGACAGAAGGAGATAAACCAGAGTTCAGAGGGTCCAGGCTGGATAGAGAGCTGAACTGGGTCAGAACCCGGAGAAGGCACGAACTTAGAGAGGAGGTCAGTATTGACTCCAACCAGCTTGATTTCTACCATTGCAAGGGACTAACAATATGTCAGAGGTCAGAAAATTGAACTCAGGGTGGGCCTGAACCCGGGAGCATGTCTCCTGCAGGAAGCTCCCTGCTCCTCAAAGTTGCCCAAACAGCGCCACCTGCTGAGGACCAAGTGTTTAAACACGTTTGCCTACGGGAGACCTTTCCCAATTAAACTATGGCCAAAATGGGATAGAATAGCTTGGGGGAAAAAAAGAAAAGAAAAAAATATATATATTTATGAAAGAAAGGGGGCCGGGTGTGGTGACACAGGCCTTTAATCCCAGCATTTTGGAGGCAGAAGCAGACAGTGTTGGGTCTACAGGGGTCACACAAAGATGGGGGACAGACCGCCAAAGTCTATTAAACCAGGAGCAAACTTTATTCCAGGGAAAAAAATTAAAAAATAAATCTCCATGGGGCACAAAAAGCTTATCAACTAGCTGAGACCACAGCCAGAGATAGACTTGTAAGGCCGTGGCAAAGGACGGTTTCTGACTTCCCCTTTTTATAGCAAGAAGCAACAAGCATTAGGCATGAACAAAGGAATTTTTACGATCTTGAGGTAAAACTTAGATACAAATTGCCTTTTTTTACATTTTCATTTGCAGAGTTTTTCTGTTAAGCTAGTGTTTGTGTTTAGTTCATTGTTTTTCCCTGGCGCCCCCGAGGGTGCTTACCAAAGCTCTGCACACCCCTGGTACCGCCAGTTTTGCATAGCAGGGAAGGGTATGGGAAAATGCACAACCAAAAAGTCAGATACATCCCATCATTTGAAAGCTAACTCAGCTATCATCAATTGCTGGTTATGAGTGGCTGGGGGGTATCTAAATGCTGAGCCTCCGTTTGCAGAGGGACCCTCAGTTTACAGAGGACGCTTCAGCCTTGCAGACAGAGTTATTGATTGTAAAGAAGAGTAGCCCAGTGTCAATAATTAATCCTTAAGCTACTGACAAAGCTGCTGACCGCCTGCTCTCATTCTCCTAGTCTGACAACTTTGTATTGCTTTATTTCTACATTTTTATTTCCGGAATCTATATTTCTATATTCTTATTCTTGGACTCTTCAGCAGATCTCTGTGAGTTTGAGGTCAGGTTGGTCTACAAAGCAAGTTCCAGAATAGCCTAGACTGTTAACACAGAGAAACCCTGTCTCAAACACACACACACACACACACACACACAAAAAAAAAAAGGAAGGAAGAGAGAGAGAGAAGGAGGAGGAGGAGGAGGATTTGGGGTTCCAGCATCCAATGAATGAAATAAAGGAAATACAAAGGACAGGACTCCACTGCTCCTCACTGTGATGGAGAAGAAGGTTTATACAGAGGTGTGGGAAAGCACGTCTAGAGGCAGGGAAATCTGGGAGAGTCCAGAATGGACACGACCTTATGACCTTGAGCCATGTGAGCAGGGGGAGGGAGAGAGGGGAACAGGTGCATCAACCAGGAGGCCCAAAGAGTAGAGGAAAGGGATCAGGTAACCAAAGTGGTTGGATTATCTAGGGAAGGGCAGCTGGGGGAAGGGCAACCCAGTCCCTGGGCTAAAGAGTTTAGGGTAGCAGGGTGGGGTGTGCCAGCCAGGAGGACCCTGTAACAGGTCGGGACTGAAGGATGCAGGATGAACCCAGAGGCCAGGTTCACTCTGATATGCTAAATAGACACCTTGGTCATTTGTCCCAGGTTTGAAACCTAACAGGAGGTACTTTTCGTCTGTTTTGAAATAGGGTTCCGTGTAGCCCAGAGTAGCTTCGAACTCTATGTAGCCAAAGTATGGCCTTTGACTTCCGATCCTCCTGCCTCCACCTGGTGAGTGCTGGGGTTACTCGTCTATGTACCGTGAGAATCACAAGGTTGGGCATGCGTCCTAGGACTTCACACACTAGACAAGCATTTCACCAGTTGAGCCCCAGTCTTCTCATAATGCCTCTTTTAGGTTGTTTCCTTCACTTGCCTCATCAAGAGCATGGATTTGGACAACAGGTGCCAGAGGACCTGCTTGGACTGACTTGGAGGGCAGATGTTATCACTAGGAGAGGCATAGAAAAGTACAGGACCTGCCGGGCAGTGGTGGCTCATACCTTTAATCCCAGCACTCGGGAGGCAGAGGCAGGTGGAACTTCATGAGTTCGAGGCCAGCATGGTCTACAAAGTGAGTTCCAGGACAGTCAGGGCTCTACACAGAGAAACCCTGTCTCAAAACAAAACAAAACAAAAATTACAAACAAGCAAAACAAAACAAAAAAAGAAATGAAAAGTTTAGGACCATGTATTAGCCCGGGACTGAGGATCACTTGGGTGTCCCATGGGTCCCTGGGAGACCCAGAGACAGTGAAATTTGAGCAATGGCCACAGGAACATGAAACCATAAGGAATCTAGACCTACCACCCTCAGCTGGGGACCAGAGGATACTGCATTAGCTGCTCTTTTGTCCCTGTGACAAAGACACTTGGAAAAATAACTTAAGGAAGAAAGGGTGACTTTAACTCATGGTTTCTGGATTGTGTGGCCCACCGTAGCCTTCCTGGTGTGCTGTGGGTGTGTGAGGTAGCTGGTGTTCACGTGTTGCCAGACCGAGGAGAAGAGAGAGTACGGACAGAGCTAAGAGTGGGCTGTGATCTTCAAAGGCCTCCTGGAAGAGACCTGGGTCCACCAGCTAGGCTCTGCTTCCTAAGGCCCCACGATCTTCAAATCTGTCACAAGTCTGTGATCCCAGCATTCAAGAGGTAGAGACAGGAATATCGGGAATCCTCATCCATCTTCCTTGGCACAGTAGGTTGAAAACCAGCATGGGCTACACGGGAACCAGTTTCAAAAAACAAAGGAATGGGGATGGGTGTTACTGGAGAGATAGCTCAATGGTAAAGAACACTGGCTGCTCTTCCAGAGGTTCTGAGTTCAATTTCCAGCAGCCACATGGTGGCTCACAACCATGTAGTTGTTGTAATGGAATCTGATGCCCTCTTCTGGCATAAAGCCATATACGCAGGTAGAGCGCTCATCTATAAATGAAATAAATAAATCTAAAAAAAAAAATGGGCATGGTGGCACATGCATTTAATCCTTTAATCCTAGCACTTGGGAGGCAGAGGCAGGCAGATCTCTGAGTTTAAGGCTAGCCTGGTCTACACAGTGAGTTCCATGACAGTCAAAGATACACCAAGATCTTTGTCTTTTCAAGACAGGGTTCTGTCTTGAAAAAAAAAGTATACACTGTTCTTGGAGAGAAACTTAGTCCAGTTCCCAGCACCTATTTTGGATGGCTCACAACCACCAGGAATTTCAGCTCCCGGGGATTCAATGCCCTCTTCTGGACTCTGTGTGTACTGCATTTACATGCACCTACACACACACACACACACACACACACACACACACACACACAAATTATAAGACTGATGGGCACTTACTGGGCTAAGGAGGCAAATACATTCAATAATTTCAAATAACAGGTGGGTTAAGATGCAGCATATATTTAATCATAGTACTTGGGAAGCAGAGGCAAGGGGATGTCTGTGAGTACAAGGTCAGCCTGGACTATACAGAAAGACTCTGTCTCAATAAGTCAGAAAACCAACCAACCAATAATAATAACAACAATACCAAAATAAGGCCATATGGGCCTCTGCACCAAAGGTGGTGAAGGAGTTGGCTTTAGGCTCATGGAGACTCACAATGGCAGCCACCATAGGCTCAGAAATTTGAAAAGCTGAGAGCATTAGAAAGAGCAGGAGACCCCACAATTCCCTGGGTCTAAAGAATGACAAAGCTTGGTTCTGACAAGAAGGACTGGGACCATAATTAGCTCCTAGAACAATGTATGGAAACATAGTTTCAAATAGAATGTGGTCCCAAGAGTGGGTGTGGAGAGCTGGAGAGATGGCTCAGAGGTTAAGAGCACCAGCTGCTCTTCCAGAGGTCCTGAGTTCAATTCCCAACAACCACATGGTGGCTCACAACCATCTGTAATGAGATCTAGTGCCCTCTTTTGGACTGCAGGCATACATGCAGGCAGAACACTGTATACATAATAAATAATATTTTTTTTTTTTAAAAAAAAAGAGTGGGTGTGGACTCCTGAGAGATGGTGGAATTGGGAAAGAGCCGGGGCCCGAGATCCTGAGGTGGAGGAGCCAGGTTGCCTGTGGAGAATTTTAAACATGGTGCTTAAGGGTTTGTCAGCAGCAGCAGTCGGAGGTCAGCAGAAGTGGGAAGTAAAGTGCCTACAAAATCTCTGCTCCTGGCTGAGTCGGCACAGCTCCCGGCCCCTCAGAACCTGGACGATGAGGGGTCCTGGTGGAGGGAGCCGTCTTATAACAGAGCCTTTGCCCTTTCCTCTCAACCTAGGCAGCTTGCCTGTCGGGATATGGGAACCCCTTCAGAATCTAGCTGATCTTAGGGTGTCCCCAAGCAGGATTCTTTAGCTTTTTGGAGAGACTGAACTGTCCCCTTCTGTGACCCTTAGGTCCCGAAAGCTTGGTACAGCTGACGTCACTGACCGCACGTGCTAAGCTGAGGCCTCAGAGACATCCCAGCAGTCCCGCCTCCGGGTGCAGGAGAAAGAAACACCAGATGCTGGAGATCTTACCATCTCTGGACTCTCATGCTGCACTCTATGAAGGCCGTGGGACTCGCCCTGACACAAACTCTACTTGTGAGACAAAGCCTCTGGGCATGGAATCGGGGATCTCACTGCGGTCTGGGACTGAAGCGCCATCTCCCTGTTCGGTTGCCCAGCCAGGACTTGCAGACATTATCTCTCACTTTTCTCCCTCCATAAAGACTAACAGAAGCTGAATTAGAATTTATTTATTCTGGTTTGGGGGACTGAACCCTACCCTGGACTATGCACTTTCTAAGAATTTATGAAGTCGAGGCAAAATCAAGGTGGTGCCTTGTCTCTCATTTTCTCACCATTTTCTTCTTCTTCTTCTTCTTCTTCTTCTTCTTCTTCTTCTTCTTCTTCTTCTTCTTCTTCTTCTTCTTCTTCTTCTTCTTCTTCTTCTTCTTCTTCTCCTCCTCCTCCTCCTCCTCCTCCTCCTCCTCCTCCTCCTCCTCCTCCTCCTCTCCTCCTCCTCCTCTTCCTTCCTTCTCCTCCTTCTCCTCCTCCTCCTTCTTCTTTCTTCTCCTTCTTCCCCCCTGTTTTTCGTTTTACAGGTCAGGCTGTAGCTCTGACTGTCCCAGGCTGGCCTTGACCTACAGAGATCCACCTGCCTCTGCCTCCAGCATGCTGGGATGAAAGGCCACCACTGCCTGGCTGGCCTTGTCTCCTGTTGACCCTGGTCACAGCAGTTGACTCCTGGGTAGCTGTATGGCTGCTGGCGCCCTAGGTGGCCTGTGGTAGTGTGCATAGAGGCTCCTGGAGACAGAGATGGAATCTCCCCTCTCCCACCATTTCACCTTTGTTGTCATCATTTACTTAATCAAGTTCTGTTCTGTAAAACTTAAAAAAAGTGGGCCTGAATTCCCAGAAGCCCCCTCCCTCACCCCCTGTTAGATTTGTAACAAAAGTAATGTGGATGGAGATAGTGTTTCTTTTCTTTTCTTTTTTAAGTTGGAAAGTAACTATTTGCTTTACGGAGTTGGTCAGAGTCCTCCCAGAACTTTTGGAACGTCTTGGTGCCAGCAGCCTTGGTGACCTCCAGCACACTATCTTGCTCACTCAGGGGCCTGCCCTCTCCATGGTGACAATATCATTGGTCTGGACATCTCTGAAACGGGGGTGGGAGGGAGGACGGGGCACAGACATGTTCTCGTGGTGATTCTCAAAGCGATTGGACTTTCAGGGTGTAGTAGATAGAGATTGTGCCAGAGAATGACGAAGGTCCTCTGCATCTTCATCTTGGTCACTACACCAGACAAGATCGGACCTCCGATGGAGATGTTATTAGTGAAGTGGGGGGAGGTTCTTGTCTATGTAGGTGCCCTTGATGGCCTCCTCGAACTTCTTGAATCCTGGACTAATGTTCTTGTACCAAGGGAGGGTCTCTTTGTCAGTTTCTCCCAGCAGAATCCACTTCTTGATTTGAAAGATTGTGGGCTGCTTTTGGGAAGCTCGCAGGGTCTGAACGGTCATCATCTTTCTGGCAAACTGGGGCAGGGGGAGGGGACATAGTGTTTCTAAAGCAGTGTTAGACCCAGGAGCTATGGCACAGCTGGTAAAGAGGCAATGTGATAGAATTCCCACAGGACCAAGGTCATCCTGCAAGAGCCTTGTAACTCCATCTCCAGCCTCAGGAAGGCCAGAGGCACACCAACCAATCACCAAGAAAACTCAGCCTCTGCTTCCCCATTCTATCTAGGTCTTCATCTCCATGGTAGCACATTTTCCAGATAGACATCTCCTGGGAGCCGAAAACATTGAAGCTGCTGCCCAAAGACAGCGATTGCAACATCGCTGAGACTAATTCTTCTTGTTCTTTTGAAAAATGTGTGTGCGGTGTGAAAACACTTTAAAGAATACATCTAGGGGCTGGAGAGGTGGTTAAGAGTGTAAGAGTGCTTGTTGCAACCAGACCAGCAGAGGTGGCACATGACTTTAATCCCAGCACTCGGGAGGCAGAGGCAGGCGGTTCTCTGTGGGTCCAAGGCCAGCCTGGTCTACAGAGTGAGTTCCAGGACAGCCAGTGGCTCACAACTGTCTCTAGCTCCAGTTCCAGGGGATCTGATGCTCTCTTCTGGCCTCCGATACACCAGGCATGCTTGTGGTGTGCATACGTGCATGCAGGCTTAATCAAATATCTTTAATAGGATGATCGTGGTTATTCCCAGCATCTGGAAGGCAGAGGCAGGTGGACCTCTGTGAGTTCGAGACTAACCTGGTCTACACAGTGAGTTCCAGGATAGTCAGGGCTACACAGGGAAACTCTCTCTCAAAAAAATCAACTATCTATAACACGTATACACATAAAATAAATATATACACATAAATTTGCATATCTATACATATATCTATATTTATGTACTATATATATGTATATGTATGTAAGTATGTATTTCAAGCTACAGAATCCTTTCCTCTTGAGTTGTCTTGCTTCTGATCCTGGGCTAATCTGTCTTCCTGTCTCTAGCCACACCCCTCCAGCAAGTCTGTCATTTCTTTGAGTCTTGCTGTACCAAGTTGTTTCTCTCTGTGTACCCCGTTGTTAAGCGGGAGTGACCGTACATCACTGCGGAGTTATCTGAGGCAAGGGCACCTCAGGGCAGCCTTGCTATAGCCATCTCTGATGCAGTCACACCTCTGTAAGCCAGGCCATCCTTAGTGCCAGCCACAAGACAGCTGGCCGGCAGATCCAGCCTGGGCCCTAGCCAGCCTGGATCTCTAGGCTCTGTCACGCGCATGTGGAGACAACTGGCAGAGAGATGTGTTATACAAAGTGAGGGTGTTTAGGACCCGGCCAGTGAGTGGAAGTGGTAGGAAGGTGGGGCAGACTTCTGAGTGACGGGCTCAGACTGGTACTGCCAGCTGGACCAGAATGATTCCTTCTGCCAGGACCTGTCCTGGCTGCATGCCTGCTCCAGGTGTTCCGACCCAGGAGCTGCCCCGCAGAGGAGCTTACAATGTCAAGAAGCTGAGAGAGTGGGGGAGTTGGTGGTAGCAGGGGACAGGGTGTGCCAGTTAGGTCCCTGCAGGAAGCTGCTCCTCCCATGAACCCTGGGAGAGCAGGACTATGGCTTTAGGAAGGTGTGTGTGTGTGTGTGTGTGTGTGTGTGTGTGTGTGTGTGTAGTACACATTTGAGGGCAATTGGACATGTTGGTGCGAATGCATGTAGCTGTGTGCATATGTGGAGGCCCAAGGTTGATGCTGGGAATCATTCTCCTTTGCTTCTACCTTATTCATTGAGACATTGCTTAATCAAACCCAGAGCTCCGAATGAGGCTGGCCTTCCAAACTAGACTGACTAGACATGAAGGTCCTCTATCTCCACCTTCCAAGGCTGGAATTACAGATGGACTCAGGCATTTGTGTGGATTCTAGAGCTCTGAACTCTGGTCCACATGCTTGCACGGCAAGCATTTAACGGCTCAGAGTCACCCCTGCCCTTCATTTTTCCTAAGAGCGTCACAGTGGTCCCCAGGCTAGTCTTGAGCTCAAGCTCCTCCTGTCTGTGCACTCCAGGCACAGGATTACAGACCTGCTCCATCACACACAGCTCTCGGCTCTTCTTTTTGAGACGGCCTTGTATAGCTCAGGATGACTTCTAACTCGCTTGGTAGCTGAGGCTGGCATTGAACTCCTGAACCTGGCCTGGCAGTGCTGATAGTAAAGACGTACATCATCTTTCCCAGGTGGTGCTGGGGCTGGAACCCAGGCTTCCATATGTGCTTGGTCTGCCCTCAGCCACTGACCCACATACTAAACCTACTTTGGCTGTTTCCTTCTTATTATTTTTTGTTCATTTACTTTGTGTGCTTGTGTATATGTGTGGGCGTAAGTGTGCCACAGTGGGCGTGTGAAGATCAGAGGACAGCTTTCAGGAGTGGATTTTTCTTCTACTAGGTGGGATTCAGAGGATTGAATTCAAGTCATCAGGCTTGGCCGCAAGTGCCTTTACCTTCTGAACCATCTTGCCAGAATTGGTTTGGGCTTTTTTGAGACAGGTCTTACCATGTTGCTCAGGCTAGCCTGGTGCTTCTGACTCCTGCATGTTAGGGTTACAGACCTGTACCACCACACCTGACTGCTTCTCTGGAATTCTAATTCTTCCATTCCTCCTCCTCCAAGATTTTAAAAAATTCCATGTGTATGTGTGTGTGTGTGTGTGCGCACGCGTGCGTGCATGCATATATACACACACGCACACGCATAAGCATGCGGTGCTTTCAGAGGCCAAAGGCATACAGTTCCCTGGAGCCGGAGTTACGGGAGATTGTGAGCTACTGATATAGGTGCCGAGAGCTGAACTCAGATCCTCTGAAAGAGCAGACCATGAGCAATCCCTCCAGAACCAGTTCCTTAGATTTTGTGACACTAGGCTCCGGAGCCCCCTAGGGCCCCGTAAATCTCTCCCTGGGCCTCCTGGAGGAAGACGGATGAATAGAGAGCAAAGCAAGCAAGAGTGGAGCTTTGTGTAATCGCTCTAACCTGGGCTAGTCAAGGCAAGTTCTCCAGAGCAAGCAGATACTAGGATCACTGTCAGTCGTGACCAAACGTCAAACACAATCCACGTTCTCTGCTTAAGAGCTCAGAGACCAGGTTCCATTCTGCAGGCATCTGCACAGGAGGGTGTGGACTGACTAGTTGGCCTGCAATTGCCACACCCCCGTACCTTCTCTATGACTCTCCTTCTCCACACTCAGCCCTTGGATATTGCTGCTTTTGATAGCATTTTTAATTTTTTATTTGTTTATTTTGTTGTTACTGTATTGACAGAGCCTCAAAACAGGTTGGTTTGGAACTTGCTCTGTAGCCGAGGGTCACTTTGAACTTCTGATCCATCCCCCCGGCTCTTGCCTGCCTATGCCTTCTAAGTGCGAACTAGTATATAAAGTAAGGATTTTGGCACTGTGTGTGTGTGTGTGTGTGTGTGTGTGTAAAATGGGAGTATGACCGATGCAAGGTATGATTGAGGGGAGGTTTTTTATTGTAGATACGAGGGAGCATACAGTCCGGGAACCTGGAAGAGCCCAGAGCAGAGAGAGAAAGTGGTGAATTGAACATGACCAGCAGACAGGATGCAGCCATGAGAGGAGGGGGCAGGGAGAGGAAGAGAGAAAGACAAAGAGAGTATGGGCAAAGGAGATCAAGAGAGGAAGACAAGAGAGAGGGAGAGAGAGGGGAGGGGACCAGGAGAGGGAGGAAAGGAAGCCCATAAGCTGGAGAAGTTGAGGGTGGGGGATAGGACCAGAAAAGCCCGAAAGAGCCACAGGTACTTGGAATACTGAGGAAGCCTGGAAGCCGGCATGCACTTTGATACACCAATAAGCACCACAGACAAGAAAACTCTTCCTTTAATAAGGGGGAATGGTGTCAGAATTTGGGGAGGAGGAGTTTCCTTTGGACCTGGAGAGTGGTAGATCTGCCTGACTCTTTACTGTTTTACTCTTCAAAGTTTATTTTTATTTTACGAGCATTAGTGTTTTGTCTGCACATATGTCTGTGTGAGGGTCTTGGATCTCCTGAAACTGGAGTTACAGACAGGTGTGAGCTGCCATATAGGTGCTGGGAATTGAACCCGGGTCCTCTGGAAGGCACTGCTCTTAACCACTGAGCCAACTCTCCAGCTCCTTATTATTTTACTTTTGAGACATATTTTTCATGTGTCCCAGGCTGGCCCCAAGCTGGCTGTGTAGCCACGAATAACCTTGAACTTCGGTTCCTCCTTCCTTTACTTCCAGAATACTGGACTTACAAGTATGCACCACCATGCCATTATATCCCCAGCTCCTGTTTTGTTTTGGTTTGTTTTGGAGACAACAAGTATGTGACCTGGAACTCACTCTGTAGCCCAGGCTGGCCTCAAATTCACCACGCTCCTGCATCAGCTTCTGGTTACTGGGTACATGTACCATCATGCCCAGCCCCATCCTGGTAAAATTTTAATCTCCAGATTATCATTTTTTCCCATCTTCCTATGAAGATGTCAGACTGGACCCAGGAAGGGCCCATCGCAAAGACACCAAAGGACGATCCAATTGAGAGCGTTCATCCCAAGCCTGCCATAAACACCAGGGCTGAGCCGGTGGCAAGCAGTAGCTTCCAACTTTTATTTGAGAAAAACAGAAAGTACATGTATCAAAAGAGCATACAGATTGACAGAGGGGTGGCCAGTGGTGGCTACTGGGGATGGGCATCAGGCTGATGGCTTCTACTTGGCTCCAGACTATTCTGACTTCGCAGCTTCCGGACCCCCAATCTGGGCGCGGGCCTCGAAAGTGACGGGAATGGTGATCTCCGCTGACTGTGTGGCTGTTTTGGGCAGCGGAGCCTCCACGGTAAGTGTGCCCTCAGGGGACAGCGAAGAGGACACCAGGGTGGGGTCCACACCGGGAGGCAGCCTGGACGCGAAGAAAAACAGGACAAGGGTTACACATCCCTTCAGACCCCGGGCCCTCTGCTCTCTTCCCTGGATCCGCTTTCCCCCACCCCTCCATGCAAGGAACCAGAACTCACGTGTATTTCCGGGTAAAGCACCGAGAGATGTAGCCATGTTCGTCCTGTCTTTCTTCGTGCTTGCCTGTGGGTGGGGACCGAAGGAGGTCAGAGGCAACCCTTTGCTGTCCTAGCCGGCACCACCACCTGCTAAGGAGTGGCTGGGGCTCTAAGGCAGCACACAATTCAGAGGGCGGCGGGAAGCCTGACTGCCTGGAATCTTAAAACTTTCCAGAGAGTTGGTTACTGGGATTTGGGATGCTAGGAGCCGCCGCGCTGGGCTTGGCTCTGACCTAGACTGGACACCAGCGCAGGCGCACTCGGAGTTGTGTGCACGCCCCCTCCGCTGCTGGGACTAGGGACCCTGGCAGGAGTCCCAGCACTTCCTTATTTGGGAATGGGGTCTTCCAGAAGGTGCGTTGCTGCGGGTAGAACTCAGGGCCTCCCGTTGGCTAGGCAAGGCTCTTTCCGGAGCTGCATCCCCAGCTGTTGGTCCTTATCATCGAGGATGACAGGGCTCTTAGGAGCAATCTGAGCCCTGGGTTCCGCAGCAAGGGAAGCTGCCTAGGGAGAACGGTGCTGACCTCCCGGCCCCTGAACTCATTTCTAACTTTCCGGGCTCCCATCCCTCTTGGTTTCACACCCCCCACCCCGTTCACCCCGCCTACAGCCACCATGGCGCTCAGCCCGCCAGCTTCTTCGCTTGTGGGGGACAAGGGAGACTCACCGGTGATCTCCACCACGCCTTCCTTGGTCTTGACCGTGAGCTCCTCCGGAGCGAAGTGGTTGACGTCCAGGGACACGCGCCAGCGATCGGCCGTCTGCCTGATCTCCGAAATGCCGCTGCTCAGCTGCCGGTTGAGCGCACGGCTGAAGGCGGGCGCAGCCAGGGGTGCAGCCAGGGGCGCGGCCAGGGTCACTGCAGCGGGTCCTTCGGCGGTCGCGGCGGGTAGCGGGCGCACATAGCCGGGCCAACCAGCGGTGCTGAACCACTGAGACCACTCATCGGGCAACCGAGGCACCCCAAAGGCTTGATCGAAGAGGCGGCTGTGGGCCGGATACCAGTCCCGGAATGGTTCCCAGCTGGGGCTCCGCAGCAGCGAGAAGGGCACGCGGCGCTCGGTCATGTTCTTGGCTGTGTTGGTCAGGGCTGAGGATCAAGAAGCACTGGGCTGAAGATCCGAGAAGTGCCGAACTGGAGCCCCGGCTGTGCTTTTATGGGAGTCCTGCGGGTATTTTTAGCAGGCGGTGCTTCAGGTCTCTATTAATGGCAATGACCGTCTAGGGGCCTCCCCTCCCCGCTGCATTCCTCCCCGTAAGCTTACAGAGGGGACGGGCAGGCGGGGCCAGGAAGGTTCTGCCCCCATCTGGAAAGTTCTCTAGTCGAAGAAAACAAATGACTGTAATACCGGTAGCTGGAGCTGTTCCCACTGTGGGGCATTCACAGCCCGGGCTAGAACGCTGCCGGCTGAAGGGCGGTGGCCTGTGACCGGTCCCATCCTTCTGTTGAGAATACAACTAGGAGAAGTTAGGTCCTTTGTGTCGCAACTAGAAGCAACTGAGCCTGATCTGAACCAGACGGTGGCCTGTGGGGACACACACATGCCACGGCACACCTGTGGAGACCGCAGGACGACCAGAAATCCTCAACTCTCTCCTCCCATGTGTATCCTGGGGAGCGAAGGCTTGGTGGTTGACAGGGTCTTTTATTGACCCTGGAGCTTGAAAACTGGCTGGGCAGCGAGCCCCTACAATTCTTCTGTCCCTGTAACTGCCCTACCCCTCCAACCCAGGACAAGGATTGGTGGCTCAGGCAGCTACACTCAGCTCCCTGCCTCCACCCAGCCCGGTCCTCCCCACCAGACAGGCTTTGACTATATAGCTGTGGTTGTTCTGGAACTCTCTGTAGACCAAGCTGGCCTCGAACTCAGAGATCTGCCTGCCCCTGTCTCCCGAGAGCTGGAATTAAAGACATGCACTACTATGCCCAGCCATGCCTGCTTTTACATGGGTGCTGTGTGTCAGGTACAAGAAAAACTCGGGACAAAGGGCTATCTGTGGTGTTGATTAACATACCAAAGTGGCATGCTGGCCTCCAGGCTCACTCAGTGTCAGGGATACCTGTTACCTAATCTTGGCTCTTCTCACCCCACCCCTTATCCTAAAGCTCTCCAGTTCATGAGCTTCCCACCCCAGCTTCCCATTGCCCTATAAGGCTACTATTTTGGCCATGCATTCTCTTGGTCCCCTCTCTCTTTTGTCTTCTCTCTTGGTCCCCTCTCTCTTGGTCCCCTCTCTCTTGGTCTCCTTTGCCCCTACTCTTTGCTTTCCTCTCCCATTCTCCCCCATCCTCAGCCTGGCCCAATCAGCTGGCCACATTCAGCCTACTTTCTCTCTCTCTACTGGACTCTTCCAGATGTCTCTGGCGGTTCCCTTCCTCGTAACTATAACAAAAACCCTTCCTCTCAGTCATTGCTCAGAGCTGTCACGTCCTCAGCTTACACACTGTGGACCTAAACTCAGTCCCCAAGCTTGAGGGGAACAGCCAGCTCTTTACCCACGTTGGCATCTTCCCAGCCCCTTGGTTTTTGCTTCTGAGAGGGGGTCTCATGTAGCCCAGGCTAGTCTGGAATTCTCTATGTAGCCAAGGACGACCTTAACTCCTGATCCTCCTGCTTGTACCTCTGCAGGACAGGAACCATAGGCAACTGCCACTCAGACCACACACTGTTTAATGTGGTGCTAAATGGCCTGGTGGGCTCACTGGGAGTGGCAGCTCAGACAGACTACTTGACTGCTTGAGCTCACAGGTTCCGTGGCCAGGTAGGGGAGTCTGTAGAAGTTAGATTCTCTGCCCTTTCCTCTCTCCCTCTGCCAAATGGAGATGAAGAGGATAGTAATAATGCTGATGTCATTGCCTTGGCATGAGAATCCAATGACGTCATAAAAGTGAAGATGTAGCCCAGGGCCCGGTGAGTCATGATTAATTATTGGTTATTTGTTATCCTCCTTGGTTAGACAATTGGTAGGGTTTAGTCATTCCTATCCATCAAGAGGTGGACCTGACAAACCAGGCTGGTTCCAAAGCTGTGGTGACTCTCCTGCCTGTGTCTCTCAGTCTGGGGATACAGGCCTGTGTCGCCACTGCTGGCCAAGAGTTAAAGATACTAAAGTGCACCTTCAATACTAAATAAGCACTCTACCACTGAGCCACACCCCAGCCCCTCACTGGGGGATTCTAGGCAGGTGCTCTGCCACTGAGCCACACCCCAGCCCCTCACTGGGGGAGTCTAGACAGGTGCTCTACCACTGAGCCACACCCCAGCCCCTCACTGGGGGAGTCTAGGCAGGTGCTCTACCACTGAGCCACACCCCAGCCCCTCACTGGGGGAGTCTAGGCAGGTGCTCTACCTCTGAGCCACACTCCAGCCCCTCACTGGGGGATTCTAGGCAGGCATTTTATTGCTAATCTGTATTATCATTGGTCATTTTGCCTTTTAAAATTAATTTACTATTATTATTATTATTTGTGTGTGTATGTGTGCCCATGTGCACGTGTGATGGGACAGGCAAGGTGTGTGTGCCATGGCACGTATGTAGAGGCCAAATGATAACTCTGGGTAGTTGGTTCTCTCTCCTGCTTTCTATGGGTTCTGGGAAACAGAAGGCAGTTATCAGGCAATGAAGCATGGTTATTTTTTGTTTGTTTTTTAAAGCTTATTTATTTTTCATGCCTTTTATTCCAGCACTTAGGAGACAGAAGCAGGTGGATCTCTGTGCGTTGAAGGCCAGCCTGGTTTATAGAGTGAGTTCCAGGACAAACACATTATACAGAGAAACCCCATCCTCCCCCCCAAAAAGACATTTTTATTTATGTGTAAGAGTGTTTTGCCTGCATGTATGTGTATATGTATGTGTACTATGTATGTCCCTGGGGCTGAGGAGGCCAGGAGAAGCCTCCAGCTCCCCTGGAACTGGGTTTCAGAGGGTTGTGGCCGCCATGCGGATAGAAGCTAAACTTTGATCTTCTGCTAGAGCAGCAAGCGCTCCTAACTGCTGAGCCATCTCCCCAGCCCTAAAGTAAATGATTTTATCCACTGGGTCATCGCACCAGCTCCCATTTTACTTTTCGAGTCAGGGTCCCACTAACTCGCCCAGGCCAGTTTTAAACTCACTCTGTAATCCACACTGGCCTTGAACTTGTTACCCTCCCAACTCAGCCTCCGGGAAGTGTGGATTAAAAGCCTTTCTCACCAGGTCTGACTTAGGTTTCCTTTCTGTTGTTTTATGACAGGTATTTGTGTACATGTGCATGCAAGTGCATGTTAGGGGTCGGGGAACAGGCAGTGGGAGTGGGTTCTTCCCATCTATGGTATGGGACCTGGGGATCAGAGTCAGATTATCATCCTTGATAGCAGGGGCCTTTACCCAATGAGCCATTGCCAGCCCCCAAGTTTCCTTGTGAGAGAAAGCTGAGTCTCCTATAAACCTCTTGGGATAGAGCTTGTCACTAGTCTGAAGTTCCCTCAGAAAGGCCTTTGAGATGCCAGAGGTCTCTTAGGAACCAAGGGAAGCATTCAGGGCCTCTGCTCTCTCCCTTACTGGGTCCCATTGTAACTGGGAACTCCTGGCTACCCATCTCCACAAGATGTTTCAAGAACCCCAAGCCTTTGTTCCCAGCCCCACCCATGCCCAGCTTCATAAATCTGTGGTGAGGTCAGCAGGCATTGAGGATGCTCGCCAGCCCCTGCCTGCCCACCTTAGCCCAGACTGGAGTTCAAGGTGCCCCACCCTAGAGGGTGCTGTTAAGTGTGGTCATGGATGCTTTTAAATGTGACCCTGCTGGGCCCAGCCTCGCTTGGGAGGTGGGGGCTGCTGGCTCTTTGTAGACACAAGCTTCCTTCATCTTGCTTTCAACCAGGGCAAGAGGCAGTTTTGCTTGATGCCATGGCCAAGAGAAGTTGTGCAAGGTGGGACGGGCATCCAGTCACTCTGCTCTCTCAGGTGGCATTCACATCCTTTTCTTTTTTAATTTTGAAGCCGGGTCTCATCCTGCCCAGACTGGCTCACACTGTAGTATATCAGAGACTGTCCTCAATTTTCCTACTGTCCCTTCCCATGTACGAGGATTGCAGGCACGAACCATCACACACCCAGCTTCAATTGTCCCCTGACCTTCACATATGTGCCACGGCATACACAGCCATGTGTGCGCACGCAAACACACGCAAGGAAATGTCAGACTAAAATCAAAAGTTTAATTGTTATTGTGTTTATGTGTAGTTTATGCACGTGATAGCCTTGGTATGGAGGTCAGAGACTGCTTCCAAGAGTTAGCTCTCTTCATCCATCATCTACCTTTTCTTGTTTATTTTATTTCTTTTGCAGGTTTTGGAATTTTGTTTATTGTTTATCTTGGAGACTGTATCTCATTATGTAGTCCCGTGTGGCCTGGAGTTTGTTGTGTAGAACAGGCTGAACTCGAACTCATAGAGACTAGTTGGCCTCTGCTTCCTGAGTGCTGGGATTCAAGGAATGTACCACCTGAATGCCTGGCTTTTTCATCTTGATTTTTGAGGCAGGTTTCGCCTTTCATGACTCTCTGGATGTCTGTGCTTTCCATCCTGCTGTGGGGTGCTGGGGTTACAGGGTGCAATCGCGTCTGGCTGTCTAACATCCAGGCTCTGGGCCTTACATAGCCCAGGCTAGCCTGAACTTCACTGTGTAACAGAAGTCGGTGTCTAGTGTCGTGACCCTTCTGCCTCAGCCTCCCCAGTGCTAGGAGGAGCAGAGGGCATCCACATCTGGTTTCCTACTCGCCTTCAGCTGACCGGTTTCACGATCAATCTGCCCCACCACAAGGGCAGGGCCTTGGTAGCTCTGTGAACTCTGAGATGAGAAGCGGGTGGGGGAGAAACTGGGTTTTGGGGTCAGACAGGCTGGGCTGGGCTTGGAACTGGGTGTTGGTTTGATGGCCTCTTAAACCTACATTTCATGATCTGAAAAGCAGGGCTACTTCACCTGCCTATTAGAAATTCTTTTAAGTAAATTTATTTTGAAGGGGAGGCACATATGCCATGGCCTGTGTTTGGAAGCTAGGGGACAACTTGCCAGAGCCAGTTCTCTCGTTCCATCACGTGGGTCCCTGGACTTGAACTCGGGTCATCAGGCTTGGCAGCAAGCACCTTGACCCAATGAACCATCTCAATAGCTCTTTTATTATTATTTCTTTTATTCCTTTTTTTTTTAATTTTTCAAGACAGTGCTTTTCTGTGTAGCCCTAGCTGTCCTGGGCATCGCTTTGTAGACCAGGCTGGCCTTGAACTTACAGAGAAGCAGCTGCCTTTGCCTCCCTAGTGCTGGGATTAAAGACGTGTGCCACCACTTCCAAAGGTCTTTTATTTCTACTTTTTATTTTTATTTTTTGGCTCGATAGCTCTTATCTGCCCATCTTACAAAGTTGTGCTGGGTCCCAAACACCATGAGGCGTCCAGTAAGCTGGCATGCTCTCTTGGTAGCATTTAGGTCTTTCTTTTCAATTTGTTCTGTTTGGTTTTGCCGCTGGGCTCAGCTGGCCTGGAACTCACCATAGATGGGGTTGGTCTCAAACTCGGAGCATCTTTCAGCCTCTGCCTTCCAAGTCCTGGGGTTATGGGTGTGCGTGCCACTATACCCCACTTGTGTTCTTTCATTCCGGACAGTGAGGTTTTTGGATGCGTTTTATGACTTGTCAAAATAGCTTCTAAGAATGGCATTTCTTGGACTGGAGAGATGGTTTAATGGTTAAGATCACTGGCTGATCTTCCAGAAGATCCAGGTTCAATTCCCAACACACACACAGTGGCTCACAATTGCCTGTAACTCCAGTTCCAGGGGACCCGACACCCTCACACAGACGTACATGCAGGCAGAATATCAATGCACATAAAATAAAAATGAATAAATTAAAAATACGTATTGTATAAAAAAGGAATGTCATTTGTTAGATGAGAGCTGGGTCTGGGGGCATAGGCCTGCTGTTCCAACTACTCTGAAGGCTGAGACAGATGGGTCGAAGTTCAAGGCCTACTTGGGTTACAGAGTGAGACCATGTCTCAAAATAAAAAGCAAAAAGAAGGGAGGCGCTGGAGAGACAACTCAGGGGTTATCTCAGCAGTTATGAACATTGGGTCCTCTTCCAGAGGACCTGGGTTCGAGTCCTAGTTCCCAGCTTCAGTTCTAAGAAATTCAAGCTCTCTTTTGGACTTAAATGCCTGTCGGGCACAGATATCTGTGCAAGCAAAACACCCATACACATAAAATAAAAATAAATAAATCTAAGGGGAAAAAGTCAAAAGACACAGAGGGAATAAAGGGGGGGATAGGAGAGAAAGAGGAATGCATGGGGGAGCATGGGGTCCAAGCCTTTGATTTCAGCACCTGGGAGACATTTAAGACTAGCCTGGTCCACAGAGTGAATTCCAGGACAGCTGGGGACATATATAGGAAGAGGGTGAAAGGGGAGGATAAGGAACAGACATTGTCATCTAGCGGTCTCCCTGGACTCCGAGGCAGACAGGCTATAGCCCCATCCCTTTCGGTGCCATCTGCTGGGTCTGGGGTTTCCTCCGTGGAAAGGCCCCTCCTCTTGTCTGTAATCCCAATGCTTGGGGTGCTCGGAGCAGCAAGTGCTCCCCGCTTTGTAAAAGTGCCTGGGTTTTTGTCCATGCTTGCCACGCCCTTGACAGGCTTCTGCCAGCTGCACCCCAGCTGGCCCCTCCCTTTCTGGCTCAGCTTCAGAGAACTCTCTGGAGTCTTCAGGGAGCTGCCAGGCAGAGAGGCCTGACAGCTGATGGATTGTAGGAGTCACCCCCAGTTCTCCTGAGGACCAGAAATAAGCCGAGTCATCAGTATGGCACACACGACTTGGGGGTGTCTGGGGTCTGTTCAGAAACAGCTCAGTGTGTTCCCTCTGGAAGTCCTGAAATGCAGACTCCAGCAAGGCCCAGGCTCTGATCTCAGGCTGGCCTGGAGGCCGGCTACCCCCATTATCACAGAGGGGATCGACAAGGGGCCAGGTGGCAGGGCTGGGGAGCCATCCTCCAACCCCAACTGTTCTTGGCTGTCTAGCTCGGGACCTGAATGGATGTTTTTGACCTTGGCCAGAGGCCAACAACTGTGACTCATTTTCTTCATGCGCACAATGAGACCATTGGACTGGATGTTCTGGAAGGCTCCACGGCTGTGAATCAAGTTTCTCCTCTGCTATTCTGCCCTCCCCCGCCCCGTGCCGCCTGCTCCTTCTCTGCTCTGTGAAGGCTAAAGCACTGTGGTATGTCAACGGGCCTCCCTGATGGAAGAGCCGGCTTGACCAAACTTGTATCTTTCCTAGGCCCTGTTCTTCATTCCTTTGTCAAATTCAGTTTTAGCAAAAACATGCTAAGTGAGTTTTGTGTGGGCCCTCATATCCAGTCAGGACCGTCACCCTCCACTACCCCCAGGCTCTCTGGACCACCTCAGCCTGCCTTCAAGCAAGAAACCAGGTAAAGGGCTGTTGAAGTGGCTCAGCTGGTAAAGGCACTTGCCACCAAGCCTGGTGATCTGAGTTCGATTCCTGGGGCTCATATAGTGAAAGGAAAGGACTGATTCCTGCAGGTTGTCCTCTGACCTTCGTAGTGTGTCGCAGTATGTGTGATATGCCTCACACTCACACGTGTACACACACAAATAAATATACATAAGAAAACTAATTAATCCAGGTGGTGTTGGCGCACAACTTTAATCCCAGCCCTCGGGAGGAAGAGGCAGGCAGATCTCTGTGAGCAAGTTTCAGGACAGCCAGGACTACACAGAGAAACCCAGTCTCAAAAAACAAACAAACGCAGAAATTAAGAACCCTAGGCTGGTATCGCCCAAATTGCCTTCATCATCTCGATGGTCCATTCCTTTCTTCTTTCCCTTCCTTCGTTTCAGCCCCGGCTTTAACTTCCCATGTAGCCAAGAGTAAGCTCTGCCTCCACCTCCTGAGTGCGGGATTGATTACAGCCACATCCTACCATGTCCCTGTTCACCACTTCTTCCTCCCTCCCTCCCTCCCTCTCTCCCTCCCTCCCTCCCTCCCTCCCTCCCTCCCTCCCTCCCTCCCTCCCTTCCTTCCTTTCTTTCTTTTTTGGTTTTCAGAGACAGTTTTTTTCTGTAGCTTTAGAGCCTGTCCTGGAACTAGCTCTTGTAGACCAGGCTGGCCTCGAACTCACAGACATCCACCTGCCTCTGCCTCCTGAGTGCTGGTGCCGGGGTGTATGTAAGTGTACCCTGTGCATGCCATGCTGGAAGAGGGCATTGGCGACTCTAAAATTGGAACTCCAGACACTTGTGCGCCACCATGTGGATGCTGGGGACTGAACCCTCATCCTCCACAAGAGCAAGAAAGAGTCCGAACCTTTGAGCCACCTCTCTAGTGCCACGCCTTTCTTTTTTGAAACAGGGTCTTGTGTAGCCCAGGTTAGCCTAGCCTGGAACTCAATTCTGTAGCAAAGGATGACTTTGGTCCCCTGACCCCTGTCAGAAAGGATCTCATTATGCAGTCTGGCCAGGAACTCACAGAGCTCTGCCTGCCCCTGCCTACTGAGTGCTTAGATTAAAGGTGTGTACCACCACACTTCGTGATCTTGAAATTTTAACCTTCCTGTCTCCACCTGAGATTACAGGTCTACGCCACTACACCCAGTTTTATGTGGTGCTTGGGATCAAATCCAGGACTTCACACATGCGAGGCAAGCCCTCCATCAACCTCCCGCTCTTTCACCCTCGAGTTTCTGCTGAGATCTTTCCCATCACTTAGTCCGGCCCCTGCCCCTTGGCCCATTTGCCGGAAGAGTCAAGCCTAGCCTTTCCCCCACTGCTTGCTGTGATCCTATGTGTTCACATGACGGCATGTCAATCACAGATAGCATGATCTAAAGCCTTCTTTGGACCTCCTCAGGCACACAAAGCACTTGTACATAAAAATTAAAATAAATCTTTAAAAAATTGAAAATAAATCTAAAAATATCTCACACACGAGCCATAAACTGGCCCTGATGGTAGGTATGTGTATAAATGAGGGTGTCAGGAACTCATATCAAGGTAGAGGACAGCTTTGACTGTGTGAGACTCCCGTCTCAAAAATAAACAATACAGCCAGGTGTGGTGGCGCATGCCTTTAATCCTAGCACTTGGGAGGCAGAGGCATGCAGATCTGTGAGTGTGAGGCCAGCCTGGGCTACATAATGAGTTCCTTGTCTGCCAGTGCTACCTGGTGAGACTCTGATTAAAAAACAAAAACAAAACAAAACAAAAATTGGGCTGGAGCAATGCCTCAGCAGTTAAGAGCAGTGGCTGCTCTTCCAGAGGACCCCGGTTCAGTTCCTAGCAACCACATGGCAGCTCACAACTGTCTGTGGCTCCAGTTCTAGGGGACCCTTATTCCAATGTACATAAAATAAAATTCAATACATTACTTTTTTATTTCAATAAATTACTTTTTAAAAATTGGCTGGGCAGTGGTGGTGCACAACTTTAGTCTCAGAACTCAGGAGGCAGAGGCAGGTGGATCTCTGTGAGTTTGAGGCCAGCCTGGCTTACAGAGTGAGTTCCAAGACAGCCAGGGCTATACGGAGAAACGCTGTTTTGAGAAAAACAGTAAAACAATCAATATAAATGACTGTAAAGTCAAGAGAAGAAGGGTATGATTAGGACTCCCCAAACCCATTAGAGAAGCAGTCCAGTCTGGGGGTGGGTTTGGGTGTCCCCCAAGAAGTAGTCAGGAGAAAGTAGGGGCCCTGAGCTGTGCCATCCTAGTTTGTGACTTGCTGGGTCGATGCTGACTAGGAGCCAAGTTTAGTGAATGAATACACCTTTGATAAGGGAAGCAGACTTGGGAGGGGGCCTGCTTCTGGAAGTATGTCAGAGAGGCAAGGATTAGTGAGAGCAGTGGACTCAACTTGACTTACTCACCAAGTTCCCTGGGGGCTTTGGGTGTAGGAAATTGATTAAACTGACTAAAGACACCAGGACCCCAGGGAGATTGCTTCCTTGGTAAAGTGCTACTTTTGCAAATGTGAAGAACTGAGTTCAATTCCTAGCTCTCATGTGGAAAAAAGCTAGGCGGGACGAGTTATGCTTGTAATTCTGGGGGTAGGGAGGTGGAAACAGAAGGATTCCTGGTCTTCTAAGCCAACCAGGCTAGACTCTGGACCAGTAAGAGACGACTTTCCAAAAGAGACTGGCCCCCAAGGAACAACACTCAAGATTGTTCTCTGGTCTTCACAGGCACACATTCGTGCTGTTCCACATACATACACAGTTACACCCCCCCCCCCCCAGCAACGAACACACCAACATGCACAGGCACACGTGGCCTCTTGCTGTTGTGTTTGGAATAGAAACGATGACGAGCGTCATGTGAGCCCTATTAGATAGTGATTGACCAAGACAGGAGTGAGTGGCTACACCTCCAAGCTGTGAGAGCTAATTCCAGGCTCCCGAGCTTGGGGTGCCAAACGCCCGACATCCTAGGGAAAGTCAGTCCCTCCCAGTCTCCTGGCAACGGAAGCGGGGCGATGTTTCCTTTTTTTGTGCCCTGATTCTGGTCGTATTTTCTCGGTGCGGCAGGAGTAGAGCAAATGGCAGATTGAGCCTCAGCCCTGAAGCACTAGGTCCGGATTTTCTTATCTTGCAAATAGCCAAGGAGGACTAGGCAGGCTGGGAGTCTCCGGCCAGGGAGGTATCCCTCTAAACCACCTTTCCTTCACTCTCTGTCGCCCTCTAGTGTCCTCATGCTGCCAACGCCCTTATCTTTGGTCTTGGGCTTCTGGAATTGTTCCTTTGGTTTTCATTCGCTTACTCATTCAACAAACATTTCAAAGATGCCTTGTACGGGTGTTGGGGTAGGGACGCAGAGGGAAGATTTTGCGTCTCCCTCAGACTCTCAGAGCTTTGAGGAGGGATAGATAATGTCTACGAATGAACAAGTGGGACAAGAGTCTGGAGCCCCAAACACATGCCCAGAGGATTGCAAAGGTGGAAGCAGACACATCCGGGCATCTGCACAGCTCCATGGAGTAGGGGAGTAGGAGGTGGCTGAACGGATGGGGGAGGGATTGTGCAATGAGCTCACTTTGAGCTGCGATGACGGAGACCCCCGGGAGGCATCTCTGACAGCGTAGGGCTCAGGTAGTTGGGGAGATAAGGTTGGAATTGCTGCAAGGCCTATGAACTTCTTGGTCGTAGATCGGCAGGAAAGCCGGTGCCATTCGTTCAGACTGCCGTGTTCAGAGGCGGGGACTGAAGCTGCGTACCTGGGAGACTCAAGAACTGCTGGAGGATGAGGGTCGGAGAGATGGCTCATCTGTAAAGACCGTGCACTGCTCTTGCCGAGGACTTGAGTTCTGTTCTCAGCACATGTGTCAGAGGCTCACATTTCCTTGTAATTCTACCTCCAGGAGATCCAATGCCTTTTCTGGCCTCTCTGGGCCCTGCATGCACTCGTCCGTGCGTGCGGGTCCACACGCTCGCTCACTCACACACACTCACACGCGCACACACACACACACACACACACACACACACACACACACACACTTTTTAAAAAGTCCTATTTTGGGGGGACGTAGTATTTTCTTAAAAGAAATGTTTAAGGGATCAGAAATTTAATGATTATATGGGGGTGCATTTTGGAAATAACATTGTACTGCGGCTGAAGGCATTTCCTGTTTCCTGTGGCTGTTTGGTCTGGGAATCTGGCAGAATGAAGGACTCTGCTTTGGAAGAAGCAGTGGTAGAGGCCATTGAGATGGCTCAGCAGGAAGAGGCACTGGCCAAAACAAGCTTAATAACTTGAGCTGGATTCTGGGGACCCATGTATAGGTGGGAGGAGGGAACTGACTCCCTGAAGTTTGTCCTCTGGCGTCCACAAGTACATTGTAACATTTGCCCCACCACACACACACACACAAATAAAAATTTAAAACTAGAAAACAGGGTCTGGAGAGATGACTCAGGGGTTAGGAGCACTTGCTACTTTTGCAGAGTACTGGGGTTTCATTCTCAGCAACCACAGGGTGGCTCTCAATCGTCCCTAACTCCAGTTCCAGTGATCTGACCCCGGCCACACAGGCCATGTGGTGCACGTACATATATGCAACCCAGACACTCACACACGGGGAATACTAGAATAAATTAAAAAACAAGAGAAAAAAAAGAAAAGAAATAGTAGGAGAGAAGCTCTGTGTGTGTGTGTGTGTGTGTTGCTGGGGATGTAATCCAGAGATTCCTAAATGTTAGGCAAGCGCTCTACCACTGAGCCACACCCCAGCCCCTCACTGGGGGATTCCAGGCAGATGCTCTACCACTGAGCTACATGCTTAGCTCATTTGCTTTTTAACTATCTAAAGGGCTTAAAAGGTATCACCAGGGTTTCCTTTAGACAGCTTAGATCAGGAACAGAGCTTCTGGCTATATCAGTTCTGAGGAGAAGAAACTGGACAAAGGTTTATGGACTGACAGGCTCTAGGGACTGGACACAAAGGACATCTCCTGTCTGTGGCTAACCCAGAGACAAGGAGCCAGCAGGGCCATATCAGCTACACCCTCAGCCAAGATGGAGAGTGTGTGTATATATGTGTGTGTGCGATTCTTTTCGTTTGTTGGTTTTTATTTTGAGACAGGGTTTCTCTATGTACAATTCTGGCTGTCCTGGAACTTGCTCTGTAGATCGGCTGGCCTTGTACTCACAAAGATCTGCCTGCATCTGCCTCTCGAGTGCTGGGATTAAATGCATGGGCCACCACCACTTGGCAATGTGTATACTTTAAAAAAAAAAAAAAGCCTTGCTATGTAAAGCCCAAATTGGCCTCCAGCTCTCATTCCTCCTGTCTCTACCTTCTGAGTGTTGAGTTTACTGTCTGCATCACCACACCTAGCTGGACCAATGTTCTTGATAAGGGGACTTGAAGCACTTCAGAATGTCTGTCAGTGACATCCAACATGACGTACCTTGTGGGAGCCCATGTGTGACTCAGTTTCCAACTGGAGTCCATTCTGACTTATAAGTCATCTGAATTCAAGCTTGCCTGCTCTGCTTTTTCCAATAACCTTGAGGCCTGTGAAAGACTTCTGATTTAGCCCGTGGAGAAAAGAACACTCTATCTAGTAGAAAGAATTCTGCTGACGTCAAACCTCAGGAACATCCAGATAGATCGTAAGGCTGCTTCTGAGCAGCAAGCACGTGTTGGAGAGGAGAGGAGGCTGCTCGCTCAAGGACAGGAATGGTCTTGTGGTTAGATACTGACTGACCATCTGTGCCGTGCTTTGTTCTGCTTTGTATATAAGCAAGCTCTGAAATAAACTCTGGGCTGTTTGGCTGTTTCGGCATGACCAGACAGACCTCCCGAGTCTATCCTGTCTTCTGTCTCAGCTTCTTTCATCTGACTTTCCTTTGACCTTGAGGGTCCCCACTCCACGAACCCTGGCTGACTTTGTAGAACAGGCTTCTACAGAGCCTGCCAAGTGTGGGCAAGGACCCGTTCTGCGGAAAGACGGGCTCTTTGCTTCTGCCACATCCCCAGGAAACGCTTGACTCAGCACCAGGTTACAGTCTGGGAAGTTGGCTCTGGTGGTAAAGTGCCGGCTGAGGACCTGAGTTCGGATCTCCTG